>NC_081191.1:57786321-59004821 GCF_902713425.1 Acipenser ruthenus | reverse complement strand
ACTTGCTCTGAAGGTACAGATGAACCAGCTTTATATCACAATTGCCGTGCAGGTGTGATTTATGATATAAGCGGGTCATGATATTAACCAGTTTTCACATTTGCTTATGACAACATTACGAGTGCAAGAAAAAAAGAAAGAAAACTAATGGTGAATTAAAGAGCAGTGTTTTAATACTGTACATTTAGTCATTCTTTACATTTAAACAAATGCATATAGTTTACTACAGGACAAATACGTTTTGTATCATTAACTGGAACAAAACTGTGTCATTATCTAAAAAAAAAGGCATGAGCTAGCAATTAGGCGATTCTTGTTTTTTTTTAACTGAACCTTATCCTGTTAAGACCGCCCATAAAGCATTTGACAGGATGCAGAAAATGTCCGTTTATCAGCCCTTGTGATTATTGATTGTTACTTGCGTTGGAAATTAATTATATCCTGTGATTACTTAGTAAAGCCCGACCACGCATGACGAGTGGTTTTTGAAAATTTGTGGGTATGACATTAAGCAGGGTAATATAAAACGGCTTAATCTGTATATTCAAATGATGTTGTCATTACAGCATAGCGTCCGCACTTCTTTAGTTTACAAAGTACACATGCTCAGACTGTTGTCCTGAGAGATGCACCCCCTGCTGTTTCATAGAAGTGTAAACGCACCGTTCTGGAACAGATTGTTCCAGAATCCTATCAGAAGGTAAGGCAAGTGTAAACACACCTTATTAATCAGCCTTATCTTCGAATTAGTCTACCAAGGCCTTTGTTTTCACTGAGAGCATAACACATTCACACTGGAGAAAGTTCAGTGTCAGTCACTACCGACATCACTGTATCCGGGTAGATTTTGTAAAAGTGATCATTCTAATAGGGCTAATTTCCACTGTAAAAACACTACCTCAGTGGCCTAAGGGGCCAGTAGTTAAACAATCTAAATGTAGAGCCCTGCCAGATGCCCTGTCTAGGATCTCTGTGCCACAGGATGGGAGTAATAATGTATGTGGGGGAATGAATGATGTGGTTTCTATGCCTTTTGATGACGATGTACTATGGCAAGCCCAGCCCGATGACCATGAAGTACAGGCTGTGTGATTAGAGATACAGGAAACTGTAAAACCTAATCCAACACTTATTCACTGTGTGCTCAAACAAGATATGGTTTACAGGAAAATACCCTTAAATGGGTAGGACCTTTTCGTATCGGATTTGTACACCTGAAGCTTTGAGATGAGACATTCTAAAATTATATTATGATAACAGAGGACATCAGGTAGAATGAAAGCGTTACAATTTTCATGGGGAGCGGTGGGGTGTTGGAATATACTTTGTAGTCTCAGCCCTATACCTACGTCCGACCCTGGACCATTAATTAATTCCGTAACACCTGTCTTCAAAGCAAGAATGGGGGAAGGTGCAATCAATTTATTTTACCTGGTGCTGGCTGTGGTGCTGGGATGGTTTCGGCATGGGAAAGGATCATAAATATGTTTGCCATCGTAAATATGTTTTTAGTGTTATTTACATGTATTTTTAAATAAGATTTAATACAAGCAGAAATGTTCTTTTTTCTACATTTTATAACACTATAACAATTTTAAACAATACAGCCTCTATATATTACTAGCCTCATTGTCAATCAAAACAATCTTTTTGGCATGAGCGCTTGAAGACCGATGACTGTAACAGATACATTGACCACCTTCAAAGGGTCTTGTTCTGGAATGGGATTTGCGCTGCAGAAAAAGATGGGACCCAGAGAAATATGTTTGAAAACCAAACTTTTAAAAAGGAAATTGTGAATATGTTTTAGCCTCCCACCCATTATTCATTGCTGTATGACTTTTTTTTTTAGCGCCGTTATACGTTGACATGAGACCTTTTGTAACTAATTTAAAAAGAAAGTATTGGTTTTGCACTTCAAGCTACACTGCATGATAACTGTGATATACTTTGCTGTGCCTCCCAGTACTGCAGGATTTGCCTGGTGCAGGGAAAGTTTTCCACTGAACCCACTGCTTACTACAGAAAAGTGAAACCTTTTTTATTTATTTTTTTGGTGATAACATAGAGAAGTCCAGATCAGCTTATAGTGATAATTCATTGTATAGTTTTATGTTAAAGGTACTGTATACACGCTAGCCCTTTTTAAAATAAATTTCACTACCATTGTCACTAATCCCATTATAGTTTTTATATTGTATTTCTATATGTTCAGTTCTGATGACAGCCACTGAATTATAATGCAGTTTGAAAGACACCTTTTCATTTTACTGCACCTTGGCTAGCTATTAATGTTTCATATTTTTACTATCCAACAATGTGGCTGAGTAGTATCAGCTGGTCATTAGTTGTTTGACAAAGAGCTGATTGTCTCTTCTATTTCTTGTCCTGCAGGGGGCCCCTTTCAGCCAGGGTTTGGTTTTGCCTCGTTCGGTGGGATAGCACGTCTGACCTGGCTGGTAGACCTGTTTGGAGAGTTGACTCTCACAGCAGCTGAAATGGAGGAACAGGAAGAGAGCAAATATATGAAATTAACAGCACGGTTTCTAACCAAGGAAAAGAGGTGGGTGTTGTGCAGTAGTATTCAATATCTGGTCATTTTGGTTTAATAAAACAAATACTGTTAAGAACAAATCATTTGATGTGAACATCATTATTTCCTGTAATATGTCTGCCATGTTGTCTAAAAGTTTATAACAGAATGGCGTACATGTCTTAGATCAATGAGATGCAAATTATATATACCTCATTCACTAAACCTTCTTAAAGATAAAAATAAGGCGCGCATTTACACCGTCTCAACGCACGTCTTATTTCTACGAGCAAGGTGGCATTCACTCAGATGAATGCTCCTTATAAGGCATGCGCTATGGAATTCATTAGCATACCATAGCGCACACCTTATCTTTAATTAAAACTTAATGACACATATCGTATGTCAATTAAATACTCTACAGCTATGGCCAAAGGTTGCGCATCACCTAGAGTTTTAGGATTGAAACATAATGAAAACTGAACATAATGTAGGTATTTTATTTATCATGTAATCAAAGAAACTACACAATTATATCGCAAACATGTACCGGAAGCCATAATAGTAATACAGTATTTCATGCTGGATTTTGAAATTTCAATTTGTCTGTTTTTCGTTATGTACCAGGTTCTGCCGAGTCAACGCCCAGGGAGCGTAAAGTTGTTTAAGGCAAAAGTGTGGGGGGTAAGGTTAGGGTCGAAATTACAGGCATTATTAACATTAGGTAGGTAGATTACATTTACAATTAGGCATGCTTAAAATTCAAAGGTAGAGCACAGCTCACAGTGTGCAGTGCAAAAGCAAATCATGAAAAAACACAGTTGTAGGTAAAAAAAAACACTAGAATAAACGTTGCTACATTTAAAAATTATATAAACACGTCATATTTGCGGTCCACTAAAATACAGGGCTTTACATAATCTCTAAGTAAGAAATTGCAGTGTCCAGAGTGAAAACACAACACGAAATAATAAAGTAACGTAGCATCCAAAGTAGCATTATAGCATTCAGATGTTCACTTAAAAAAAAAAAAAAAAAGCCTTAGTTCCAAGCTCTTGCAGTGTCTAAAAAAATAATAATTATAATCCAAAATATGGATTGTAGCGTAACAGGAAAGCGCAATCAAGCAGACTACAGAGTCTGTATCCTCTAATCCGTTCAAAACGGGGCATTGATTTGGCAGAATCCAGTATATGGGGAAAACTACAAAGTGGTATGTAATCCAATATGTTAACATATTATTCGGCATATTTCATTTGACTTTATGAAGCAAAATTAGCTAAATCTGTAGGGTGATGCAAAACCTTTTGCCATTGTTATAACTGACACGTTTCCGTGTTCATGAAACTGGAAGCTTGAGTTGCAGGGTATTTTTACTTCTGCCATCTGTGTTTGTGACTCACTCTGGCGGAAATGAAAAGTAAAAGCTCTTGCAGTGTACCAAAGTGTTCATACACTAGACAGAAGCAGCCATTGGATTCCACAACTTCCCAAGCAACCTTGAGCTGCGGAACAAGTGGCTGCAGGCAATTAAGACGAGGGCACGGATTTTCAAATGAGACGAGTAAGCACCTGTCTGCACTCAGCACTTCATCCCCTATGATGTGTTTACTTTACCAACCGGGCGAACACTTCTCAAGAAAGAGACCGTGCCCTGCCGGTTTAAGTGGAACTATTGGGAAGAAAGATGGCCAAGTAGGGAATCTCCTTTTGACAGGGCAAGTGTTCGACTTGGTGTGAGCCATGTTCGTTGCTGAAACAGACCCGCAAGAAACCGACAACACAGAACCCACTGCAAGCACGATGGAGTATGACTACATGAGCAGGCCACCTCCTGGGAAGTACAAATTCTGTGTTGTACTATATAACATTTAGTACACTAACACTTTGTAATTCTACATATACAATGACTGTGTATTATGTGCATTACGAAATTTTGTTATTTTATCTATGATCAGAGTAACTAATGTGCTGCATAGAATGTGATAAATATAGCATATATGATTAACTTTAAAGCAAGGTGTATGTCATATTTGCCCTGGACACTGCACACTACACTGGAGAAGATAAAGGAGTTGGAAGCCCAAGTTTACAAATTATCTTTCGTTCAGCCACAAATGAATCATTTCTGTGCATCAGATGAAGACTTCCGCTACTACACACGCTTCTCATATGAACAGGTGTGTGTGTGTGTTTGTTTTTTTTTTTTTTTTTTTTTTTTAATTTAGTAGTCGCCAAATTTTGTTTATCATTTTCTCCCAATTTAGAATAGCCAATTATTTTTAGGCTCAGCTCACCGCTACCACCCCCACGGGAGCGGTGAAGACGAACACACACTGTCCTCTGAAGCGTGTGCCATCAGCCGACTACTTTTTTTTCACACTGCAGACCCACCATGCAGCCACCTCAGAGCTACAGCATCGGAGGACAACGCAGCTCTGGGCAGCTTACAGGCAAGCCTGTATGCACCCGTTCCGACTACAGGGGTCGCTTGTGCGCCGTGAGCCCAGGACACCCTGCCACCCCCCACCAGTCAAAACGCTGCCTTTCTGTGTTAGCAAGGAGTGCCACCATGATGAGAGATAAACTTCTGCTGAAAGGCAGCTTCTTATAAGAAGGATCTCAGCTCATAACACTTGCTTTCCACGGGTGCTACTAAGCACGCGATTTAAGGTGCACCTTATGGTTAGCACGGTGTAGTAAATACCACGCCCATACCATTCTCCCCATTAGTGCTTTGTTTCCACAGCATTGCAATACATTACAATGCATCAGGCATATTCAGAAGATGCTAATCAATCTAACAATTTATTTTTAAGGTGTGGTGAGTGAGGCCCCAAGTTTCATAATATTTTAGAAGCCTCACTGTATGTAAACCATGCAAATTTCACCACCAAAACCTGCCATGCATGGAAGGCATACAGCAGACTTTCTAATGCTAAGCCAAATCTTGCTCTCTCATAGTTATGGACAGAAAAAAGTGCCAACTTTTGGCAATAGGCCAAGACCTACAGATCACTTTGCAGCTAAATGCTAAGGAGCTGCCAATCTGGGCAGTTAACTGTCTAAAGGCATCTCCACTGGCTAGCTACACCCCTGTGCAGTTGCTTCAAGGTGTTTAGCTCCTTCTGAAGGCCTTCTGTTGAGGTGATCACACAGGATAAACAGATTATGTACATTGGCTGAGCAGAAGACATTGAGTTGAGATTCTGTCAGTTTGAAACAAGTTGACCCCCCCAAATTAACAATATTGAAAGCCTTACAGTATGTAGTTTGGTTCTTCTCTTTGTTTTCACCAAATTGTTTTCATGGTTTCTTGTAGGCCGCTGACCTGGATTGAAGAAAGAGCCCCGGGATTAGGCCGTGTGAAAAACATTAACTTCCGATTTGATTCTGGCACCCTTGACCACATTCCCAGTGCTCCAAAGGAACCGGTGGGTATCTTCATGCAGGACCTCAACTGGTTTGGTGAGAAACTTCTGGGACAGGTCCTCTCAGAACAGCTTCAGGCGGAACGAAGGCGTATCCTCCACTGTCTGGAATTGGCTGACAAGATCAAGGAGCTGTGCCAGAAGCCTGCCCAGAACAACCTCTAGAGAGCAGAAAGTCTGTTTCAACAAGAGGCACACAAGCTACCTGTGTTGCCAATACCTAGTGCAGACACACTTGCTCTTGTCTTGACTGCACTAAGATGTAATTGCAAAATGCCTGGTTCTCCATATATGCCATTAATCACAGATAAAGCATTATTTACTTGCCTTTTAATTTTCTTTTTTGGCGGTGTGTGAGTTTTTTTTGCAGAAGACACATGTGAGTCAGTGTGTCACATTGCAGATCAAAAGGATGTGCAGAAGATCTGGATTCGACTTTGCTTATAAAATAAATATTAGCATATACACAGACTTGCTGTAAGTTGGTGTGATTTTAACAACTCTCAAAACAACAGCGCCCCACCTTCTTATGGCCCAGCATAAACATAAACCTCACATGCTTGATGTGTAAAAAAGACTGCAGCTTCATAGCCTGTTTAAGGGTGCATGCTCTCTGGGGTTGAGAAGTAATATGTGATTAAACTTGTGACCACAAATGAAGACTAGGTTTTATATACTATACATTTTCAGCATGTTCCGGTGGGGAAAATATTCCAATTGAAATCTAAAGATGATGCCAGATCATACCAATGAAGATGTTTGATCTAGGCTACTATCTCACAATCACATTTTGCTGTAGGTCATTTGTTTTTTTATTGTTTTTTAATACATGGGTTATCCATATTTGTTCATGTAAAATGTTGATTTATTTTTTTCCCCCTGGCAAGTCTGTGGGATCTTCTATTTTGTAATATATAATATATATTGCTAAGAAGTATTGGGACAAAGGGTACAGTATGATATTAATAGTATACATGTCATTTCACAATGACAGAGGAGTGATGCACTATATTGTTAGTTGAAATAGATCCAAAAAGGACAAGAAGTAAATTGTACAAATTATAGAATAATGTACCCTTTTTAATTGGTCTTCTTGGCAGAGATCAGTACTGTAGTATATTTATCTTCTGCTATATATAATGTTGTGCATTGTGTCTCAGGAACTGCATACAGCTCATTGCTCTGATCTTAGGTAAACTGTTTTTTTTTTTTTTTTTGATAGCATAAAAGGGAACATGTGTTTCAATGATAAGCAACCAACCTAATTAAATATTGGGCTGTCAGACTGGGTCAAGGGACAGTAATTTAGCTTTACATTGGCACTCGCTTAAAATAGATCAAGTGCACTACTCCGGTGTTCTTGCTAAAATTGCTGAACATAACTTGCCACCTTGAATATTGCAGTCATCTATTATGCTTTATACTGGGAAGCCTTCTAAACAGTGTCTTCATATCTCTTACTGCATTACTCTGACCAAGCTGAAATTAAAAGGCTGGCATTCGAGTAAACACATGATGGACCTGTTGCAGAGAGTACTTGCTTAAGGGAGTCGAAAACTTGGTTGTGTTCAATAAATGCCAATTGCATTAACCTTTTCCAGAGGAGGAACTATGCTATCCTTTTTCTAAGTTACATTCTAGTCTGTCTTTGAAAAGCTTCTAAAAAGCATACCTTCAGCAACCTGTTATTAAAAGCAACTATTAACAAACATTTGTTTTACAATAGGAGTCTTTTATGCAAAGTTTTCCATCTCCAATTTTCTTATTTTAAAATAATCTAGAATGGTTATTCACTGTGACAAAGCATATCATCTTTATTGAGGTTGTAAGACAAGAGGTAGCAATGTAACAATACAAAGATGTTAACAGTTTACCAGTTCACAATTTACAGTAAAACACCCAGTATGGTAGTGTAATGACCAATCTGACTGAATTAATAAAAGTATCAAAAGGTAATACATTGTATTGCGAAGCCTCAACATTCGCAAAGTTTTAAATGTTAATAAGGTTATCAACAGAACTCCAATACCTTCTAGCCTGACTGTGAGTTACTGAATTTTGTCAGATAGAAAAGAAAAAAAAATACTGAGGTTGTTTTGATCGCATATGGGCATTTTGAAAAATCCTTGCTATTTTTAGGCGTCCTCCTAGGTGGTTGATGCAATCCAGGGTGATTTCCCCAGTGCTTTAAATGCTCAAAAAATCAATCTGCACTTATCCCGACAGGGTATAGATTGATCAAATCAATCATTCTTTCAAATGTATTGTTTGTCTATATCCATTGTTTTGCTTTCAATCAAATATTACATTCAAGTAAACATTCAGTACAGCCTGTTTCCTGGGATGCGGATGTCAAGAACATGCTCCTGGTGTTCCTAATATTGAATCGCTGGCTTTGTGTAGGATGTGAATTCACTTGAGTGTGTTGCAGAGCCTCCTGAGATCCCTCCAGTCTTGTCCATCCCTGTCTCCAGAGGAATCTCCACAGGACAGCAAGTCCAATCAACTTTTGTACCCATGAAAAACCACTGGAAGAAGCCCTTTAACCACATAATTTATGACAACAGGAGCAATTATTTAGAAGTTATTAAAAAAGTTCAAGCCTTTTAGATAATTTTGTGAGTGTTATTATGTCATTACTTGAAAGGCTGCCTATTCCATATTAATGTATAGTTATAGTTAGGGGTCTACTTAAATCGCGATACATTGACGTATTTTTCACGGGGATGTTTCGTAATAAAATTAGGATTTTGCTGACCTGTTTAAACATTAAATAAACCTAAGTAGACAGTATTTCAGAACACTTTTATTATTTTATTATTATTTGTTTATTTTAGCAGACATCTATATCCAAGGCGACTTACAGAGACTAGGGTGTGTGAACTATGCATCAGCTGCCGAGTCACTTACAACTACGTCTCACCCGAAAGATGGAGCACAAGGAGGTTAAGTGACTTGCTCAGGGTCACACAATGAGTCAGTGGCTGAGGTGAGATTTGAACCAGGGACCTTCTGGTTACAAGCCATTTTTTAACCACTGGACCACACAGCCTCCTACTATAAAGCCTAAAAATAGTGGTACTTGCTTCCTTACTAAAAGTGCTGTCATTTGTTAAAGGCGAATATGCAGCATCCCCCTGCAGTTGACTTGACCATACATTGAGACTGCATGTCTGCATCCACTGAATTGGTTGGAAGTTAAGGCAAAGCTTTGCCAAGTTATACAGATGTGGAAATCGATTAGAAATAGCCCAAAAACTCGGTTACACAAGGGCATCTGGCATACTTTAATAAAGGCAATGTATGCAGCACGTTCGTTGTTATGTTATTTGTCCCATCCAATAATTTATTTTATTTGTACCGAGTCAAAACAAAGGAAACTCGGGTCTAAAATTCCAACTGCTAAAATGTAAGCAGCAGGTGGAAGCGAGGTGGCTGTGCTGGATCGTTTTAGTACTGATTTAACTTGCAGACAGGAATACTTTTTCTCTGCGGTGATTTTCCAGTTTGGTTTCTGAAAGCTGTTTATTTTACTTTCTGTTTAGCACCCTCTGAAGTAGCCTTTTGTTTAATGTGTGATTCTGTAGCTAAATAGCGATCGATCGTATTTTCTCCAAAGACACATTAAGATATGGAAAACAATTACCTCAGTCTGCATGTATAGATATTTCTTTGGGAAATATCTTGAAACGATCATCAGCCGAAATATACTTTGCTTTCTGTGTCATCCATTTCTACTCTTTTACCTCCAATGCTGAAAACTAGATTTTAGCAACCTAAATCAAAACAATGCAGCACCAACTTTGTCCCACCCCCTACTGCACAGTACAGGTCACATAAAAAGCAGTAAAGACGTACTGATAGGCTGATTAAAACTTTGTCATTTGAATAGTAAACAAGAACGTTAACCGCTTTGGAGAATTTTTTTTGTAAATGTTATTTGTGGACGTTTTTTGTTTGTTTTATTTTTTTCTTAAGTGCAATGCGCACAGGACGGCGAAGGAATCAAAAAAGGCTATCTAGAAGTAAGGCAAGTAGTTTGCGTCGCTTGCGTTGTGCAGTAGTTCATTTAAACAAGGTTTATTTTTTTCCCTTCTGTACTTGTTTGTATGCATTGGCCCTTAAGAGGTGAATTTCGCGGTGACCCCTCAATTTCACGATTTCTGCGAAATCGCGCTTTAGGTAGACCCCTAGTTATAGTATTATGATTCCCACAACATAGACAGTGCCTATAGTAAGTATTCACCCCCCTTGGATGTTTTCACAGTTTGTTGTGTTACAACCTGAAATATTGATGCATTTAAATTGGATTTTTTTTCCTTTGATTTACACAACCTACTAAACACTTTCAATGTGTGAAAAAAAATCAATTAAAAATAGAAACCTGAACAGTCTTCATTAGATAAGTATTCACCCCCTTTGCTACGACACTCCTAAAGAAGACTACGTGGTGATCTGATTCAAGCATTCAAAATTCTATATGGTATTACCAATGTCGACCCAGGGGACTTTTTCAACCTGAAAAAAGAAACAAGGACCAGGGGTCACAAATGGAGATTAGGTAAAGGGGCATGCAGAACAGAAAATAGGAGGCACTTTTTTACACAGATAATTGTGCGGGTCTGGAACCAACTCCCCAGTAATGTTGTTGAAGGTGACACCCTGGGATCCTTCAAGAAGCTGCTTGATGAGATTCTGGGATCAATAAGCTACTAACAACCAAACGAGCAAGATGGGCCGAATGGCTTCCTCTCGTTTGTAAACGTTCTTATGTTCTTAACCCTTTGCGGTCCATTGTCGGACTGGGTCCGACATTGCAATTATTCATCACAGGTCCTTTGTCGGACTGGGTCCGACATCATTATAGCAACGCAAAAAACGGGTTTCTAGTCGTTTTTTCTCCGGGAAAAAGCCGAGAAAACCATTCAATTGCTGAGTGGGAGCGACAGGAGCCGAGACAAGTCGAAAAAAAAAAAAAGGCGTATCTCATGAATAGTCATACATGGTATCTGGTATCAGATAACGGGGCGGGTCGTAAGTAAACAAGTTGGCTGACTGAATCGGCACACAGAAAACATGGACATTTGCAGAGCTTTTTTGAGATGTTATAGTAATAAAATAATGACTTGGATCGCATTATTGAGGAGTTTGGTGATAAAACGAGTGATCCGGTGATGATCGATCGGTATGTACGACTATTATTATTATTATTATTTATTTCTTACATAGGTGAACGCTATAGCAAACGAAAGGGTGGGGCGGGGCTGGAGATGCCTAGTGAGTGCTTTGTTGATATGCAGGGCCATTTAAACTTGTTTGACTGTGGAAAAAAATACTTTTAAACAGCGCGTCTAAAATTAACTGCGCATGTGAAAATTAATTAGACCTGACGTGCGATTAATAAATGGACCGCAAAGGGTTAAATAAGCTCAGGTGCAGCCAATTGCCTTCAAAGTTCACACAATAAGTTAAATTGAGTCCATCTGTGTGCAATAAAAGTGATTCACATGATTTCAGATTAAATACACCTGTCTCTGTACGGTCCCACAGTTGGGTATTGTATTCAAAGCAAAGATACTACCATGAAGACCAAGGAGCTTTTAAAACAACTCTGGGATAAAGTTGTGGAAAGACACAGATCAGGTGAGGGGTATAAAAAGATTTCAAAGGCATTGAATATCCCTTGGAGCACAGTCAAGTAGATCATTAAGAAGTGGAAGGTATACGGCACGTGGCAGGATGGCTTGCAGGTGAGGTGTGGTGACGTCATGGACCAGGAAGTAACAGAAACCAATACAATGGATGGGCGGGTGAAACTGAATGCAACAGCGTTCAGCTGATTTTATTAAATAAATAAACAAAACAAAAGATTTAAACAAACAACAAAATAAAACAAAAAGGCGGGTTGGCCAAACAAATAAAGTTTTCGCAGTTGTTTGGTTTTTTTAAATTTGTTTTCTCTCTCCTCGCTCGCTCCGCTCCCCATACTGTCCTCTGTACACTCCTCCCCTCAGCACGGACAGCTGCAGGTTCTTATATTCTGGCCGAGGGGGTTAACTAGCTGTTAATTATCTTATTATCCCTCAGCCACAGTCTGCACGAGTTTAGTAAGGATGCGTGACTGTCAGCTAGTTAAATAATCACTAGCTGATCAGTCACGCATCCTCACAGGGTTTTAACCCTTTGCGGTCCATTGTCGGACTGGGTCCGACATTGCAATTATTCCTCACAGGTCCTTTGTCGGACTGGGTCCGACATCATTATAGCAACGCAATAAACGGGTGTTTAGTCGTTTTTTCTCCGGAAAAAGCCGAGAAAACCATTCAATTGCCGAGTGGGAGCGACAGGAGCCGAGACAAGTCGGAAAAAAAAATAAATAAAAAAAAAAGGCCTATTTCATGAATAGTCATACATGGTATCAGGTATCAGATAATGGGGCGTTCATAGTAAACAAGCTGGCTGAGTGCGTCAGTGCACTGAGACTATCATGGACATTTGCAGAGCTTTTTTCAGATGTTATAGTAATTAAATAATGACTTGGATCGCATTATTGAGGAGTTTGGTGATAAAACGAGTGATCCGGAGATGATCGATCGGTATGTACGACTATTATTATTATTATTATTTATTTCTTACATAGCTGAACGCTATAGCAAACGAAAGGGTGGGGCGGGGCTGGAGATGCCTAGTGTGTGCTTTGTTGATATGCAGGGCCATTTAAACCCGTTTGACTGTGAAAAAAAATACTTTTAAACAGCGCGTATAAAATTAACTGCGCGTGTGAAAATTAATTAGACCTGGCGTGCCTGACGCGCGATTAATAAATGGACCGCAAAGGGTTAAATTATAAAAACAATAACAAATATGCGGCGCTTTTATCTGCGCCGAAAACAAAAATACAAATAATAATAAATAAATATATAGGGGCGGGACACTCCGCCACACATGCCCCCCCCCCTTTGTGCGCAGTACACATGGCCTTTTCGGCCACCTCCCCCCTTAGTCCCCAGGAACAGGGGCAGCAACGGGCCAAAGGTGGCGGCCACGGTGGGATGTCCTCCTCCGACCCAAACAACTGTAGCGTCCCGGTGGACCACGCACAGGCTAGCTCCTCCGGCCAAGGAAATATTGGGGGTGGTCTCCAGACCTGTCCCCACTTCTTCATGGCCGGCAGCTCCCCTCCATGGGGCTCCGGCCACCCTTTCTCCTGCAGCGAAATTGCTGCGGGGGGAGCTGGTCTCCTGACCTCCCCCACCTTCTTCGTGGCCGGCAGCTCCCCTTCATGAGGCTCCAGCCACAGTATTTTCTGCCGTGAAAGTGCGGCTGGGGAAGCTGGTCCCCTGACCTCCCCCCCCTTCTTCGTTGCTGGCAGCTCCCCTTCATGGGGCTCCAGCCACAGTATTTCCTGCCGCATGGCAGGACCCTCGGGAGGCGACGGCAGCAGCAGCAGCGGACCCTCAGGAGGCGACGGCAGCAGCAGTGGACCCTCTGGAGGCGAACTCGGGAGGGGAGCCCCTGGCCATGGAGGCGGCAGCGGGAGCTCCACTTCTCCCTCGTACCCTGTAACTGGTGGCTCTCCAGGCAATGCGGAGCAACAGGCAGCCCCAGGCGATGCGGAGCCACAGGCAGCCCCAGGCGATGAATGGCAGACATCCTTGGACGGAGCGAGGCAGGGCAGGAGCAGTCCTTCCCATGACGGTGGAGGTGGAACCAGCAGGTATTCACTCTCTGCTGGTGGAGGTGGAACCAGCAGGTATTCAACCTCTGCTGGTGGAGGTGGAGATGGAACCAGCAGGTATTCACCCTCTGCTGGTGGAGGTGGGAGGGGCAAGCAGTCCTCCCACGGCGGCTGAGGCGGAACCAGCAGGCATTCACCCTCTGCTGGTGGAGCTGGGAGCGGTAAGCAGTCCTCCCACGGCGGTTGAGGCAGAACCAGTAGGCATGTACCCTCTGCTGGTGGAAGTGGCGGAGGCAGAGGCAGCTCCTGCTGCTCTGCTCCTGGCGGTGGAGGAGACAGAGGCAGCAGGTATTCTTCCTCTGCTGCTGGAGGCCTGGGCGCTGGATGCACGGGCTCCCCCCCTCTGGGCGCTGGATACACGGGCTCCCCCCCTCTGGGCGCTGGATGCACGGGCTCCCCCCCTCTGGGCGCTGGATGCACGGGCTCCCCCCCTCTGGGCGCTGGATGCACGGGCTCCCCCCCTCTGGGCCCTGGATGCACGGGCTCCCCCCCTCTGGGTGCTGGATTCACAGGCTCCCCCCCTCTGGGCGCTGGATGCTTGCGCTCCCCCCTTCTGGGCACTGGATGCTTGCGCTCCCCCTCTTTCTATTGCGTGGGGCATAGGGCCAACGTGTGCCCATATGCCCCCTAGCCAAGGCACAACTCCGCCACCAGGTTCACAATCTAAACCTCCCAGCCATCATCGTCCTCCTGCTGTTGCTGCGGTTGCTGTTGCTGTTGCAGCTTACCTCTCCCCCTTCTCTACCTGCTCCTTCTCCCTGCCTTCCTCTCCTGGGCCAGTTTCTCCTCCTCGTCCTGGAAGGGGCAGATCGCTACGGTATGCCCGTATACCCCACAAGCAAGGCACCAGCGTTTGTCTTCCAGACTTCCAGACCACCGAGGACGTCCTCCAGTTCCCCGCAGCCGTTTCTCCAGCCTCCCATTTATATATATATTTATTTGTTTGACGCGTTGGTCAAACAAATAAAATTTTCGCAGTTGTTTGGTTTTTTAAAATTAGTTTTCTCTCTCCTCGCTCTCTCCGCTCCCCGTACTCTCCTCTGTACACTCCTCCCCTCAGCACGGACAGCTGCAGGTTCTTATATTCTGGCCGAGGGGTTAACTAACTGTTAATTATCTTATTACCCCTCGGCCACAGTCTGCACGAGTTTAGTAAGGATGTGTGACTGTCAGCTAGTTAAATAATCAGTAGCTGATCAGCCACGCATCCTCACAGGGTTTTAAATTATAAAAACAATAACAAATATGCGGCGCTTTTATCTGCGCCGCAAACAAAAATACAAATAATAATAAATAAATATATAGGGGTGGGACACTCTGCCACAGGCACCACCCCAAATCTGCTTAGAGCAGGCCGTCCTTCCAAACTGAGCAGCCAGGTAAGAAGGGCATAGATCAGAGAAGCCAGCAAGAGGCCAATGACAACTCTGAAAGACCTACAGCGTTCCACGGCTGAGATGGAAGAAACTGTCCATCTGTCAACAATAGCTCAGGTACTCCACAAATCTGGCCTGTATGGTAGAGTGGCAAAAAAGAAGCCATTTCTAAAAAAAGCCCATATAAAATCCTGCTTGGAATTTGCAAAAAGGCACGTGTGAGACTCTGAAAAGATGTGGCAAAAGATTCTGTGGTCCGATGAAACTAAAATTGAACTATTTGGCCTAACTGCAAAGCGTTATGTCTGGCACAAACCCAACACAACACATCACCCAGGTAACACCATCCCTACTGTGAAGCATGGTGGTGGCAGCATCATGCTACGGGGATGCTTTTCATCGGCAGGGACTGGGATGCTTGTCAGGGTAGAGGGCAAAATGGATGGCGCTAAATGCAGGCAAATCCTTGAGGAAAACCTGCTTCAGTCAGGAAAAGACCTAAGACTGGGATGGAGATTCTTTCAGCAGGACAATGACCCCAAGCACACAGCCAAAGTGACACTTGAGTGGCTTAAAAACAAGAAAGTGAATGTCCTAGAGTGGAACAGTCAAAGCCCGGACTTGAATCCGATTGAGAATCTGTTGCAAGACCTGAAGATTGCTGTCCACCAACGATCCCCATCCAACTTGACAGAGCTTGAACAATTTTGCCAAGAAGAATGGGCAAATATTGCACGATCCAGATGTGCAAACCTGGTAGAGATTTACCCCAAACGACTCACAGCTGTAATTGCTGCCAAAGGTGGTTCTACCAAGTATTGACTCAGGGGGGTGAATATTTATCTAACCAAGACATTTCAGTTTTTATTTTTTTATTTTTCATTAACTGTTATTTCACAATAAAAATTATCTTGCCTCTTCAAACTGTTGAGCAGGTTGTGTAAAATCAAGGTAAAAAAAATCCCATTTAAATGCATCAACATTTTAGGTTGTAACACAACAAACTGAAAACGTCCAAGGGGGGTGAATACTTACTATAGGCACTGTATAACACAACTGTTCATTCAACAGTGTAGTTTAACACGTAATTAACCAGAGTTGTGGTGAAGAAGAAAAAAAAACAAACCTGCTCTTCACAACAGAAATAGTTCCGCCGGCATACTTAAATAATGCTTTATGGACCATAAACCAGTCAACAGCAGTTAGGTACACAATATTGTACAACAACATTCATAAACATACCACTGATTGGGTATGTACTGAAAATAGCATGACCTAGCAGAGCCAGCCCTTGTGGAGAAGTGGAAAGAGAACTTGAGGAGGAGACCCATAACAGGAACATCTTCAATCTATTTAACTGCTGTGAAAGTCCATTAAGCTGGGACAAGGAACTGTAGAATGCAGTTCAACTGCAATTTATAAATGTGCAGTAAATGCAGATTATAGCACTGTAGCTGCAGTCACATGTCCTATGGAAAGCTTGACAAGGTAAATGTAGAAAATGAAGAGAAATGTAATTACAGAGCAGTAAAACTACTGCTACAAGCCTATTCAATTACCGCTAGTGTGTGTGTATGTATGTATAATTAATCATTAATCAATGTACTTAAAATGCACTTTTCCTCATGTGAAGATAAAGAGTAGTAGAATACATAAAGCCATTTAGAACACGAGTAAAGTGACAGGGAAGTGTGCTCATGCAAATGTCTGTGCAGATAAAGATTTTGTTATGCTTTTGTTTAAATTCAAACCTGTTTATTGCACTTTAAAATGTTTATCATCAAAGTCTCTAAATGTCCTGTATGAAAAATGACTAGTTAGTATTTATTATGATTGTGGGAATAGAAAGCCACATAGAAAGTTATTTGATTTTGCTGTAGTGGGAGGTATTGGCTACACAATTTGCAGTATTGTGTTTGTTTGTTGCACTGGCATGGTCTTCATCATGTCAAAAAATAATTTGCTGCCTTTTATTACCCAAAGTCTGTGTCACTTCCTCCATAAAAGCCAACGTCATAACAAATCATTGTCCAAATTTCTCCTGCATTGGCTTGGGTACGGAGAAATATAGGCGCTTGTGTTTTTGTTTATTGTTTGTTTTATCAAAGTGTTTTAAAAGAAATATTATATATATATATATACACATACACATACATACACACACACACACACACACACACAGTGCTGTGAAAAAGTATTTGCCCCGTCTGATTGTCTGCATTTTTGCATATTTTTTACACTGAATGTTATCAGATCTTCAACCAAAACCTAATATTAGATAAAAGGGACCCTCAGTGAACAAATAACACAAACATTTGATACATATTTCATTTATTTATTAAAGAAATTTATGCAACACCCAATGCCCCTGTGTGAAAAAGTAATCGCCCCCTTAGATTCAATAACTGGTTACGCCATCTTTAGCAGCAATAACTTCAACTAAACGCTTCCTGTAGTTATTGATTAGTCTCTCACAGCGCCATGGAGGAATTTTGACCCACTCCTCCATGCAGAACTGCTTCAACTCAGTGACATTTGTGGGTTTTCGAGCATGAACTGCTCGTTTCAGGTCCTGCCACAACATCTGAATGGGGTTTAGGTCTGGACTTTGACTAGGCCATTCCAAAACTTTAAATTATTTGTTCTTCAACCATTCTGCTTATGTGTTTCAGATCATTGTCTTGCTGCATGACCCAGCTGCGCTTCAGCTTCAGCTTCAGCTCACGGACAGATGGCTTGACATTCTCCAATACAGAGCAGGATTCATGGTTCCTTCAATGATGGCAAGGCGTCCAGGTCCTGATGCAGCAAAGCATCCCCAAACCATGACACTACCACCACCATGCTTGACCGTTGGTATGAGGTTCTTACTGTGGAATGCAGTGTTTGGTTTTCGCCAGACATAACAGGGCCCATGTCAGCCAAAAAGTTCCACTCTTGACTCATCTGTCCATAGAACATTGTTCCAGAACTCGAGGATCATCCAGGTGCTTTTTGGCAAACTTTAGACGAGCATTCATGTTCTTCTTAGTGAGCAATGGTTTCCGCCTTGCTACTCTGCCATGAATCCCATTTTTGCCCAGTGTCTTTCTGATGGTGGAGTCATGAACACTGACCTTAGCCGAGGCGAGAGAGGCCCGCAGATCCCTGGATGTTGTTCTAGGGTTCTTTGTGACTTCCTGCACGATTTTACGCCTTGCTCTTGGAGAGATTTTGGCAGGACGGCCACTCCTGGGAAGATTCACTACTGTCCCAAACTTTCTCCATTTGGACAATATGGCTCTGACTGTGGTTCGGTGGAGCCCCAGAGCCTTAGAAACGGCTTTTTAACCCTTTCCAGACTGATAGGCATCAACAACTTTTTTCCGGAGGTCTTCAGGAATTTCTTTTGTTCGTGGCATGATGTGCCTCTAGAACCTGTATGCTGACAACTTCACTCTGATGGTAAGGGCCAAAGTTAGTCAGATTTATATTGGGCAGGGCTGGCCCAAATCAGGCCTGGTTGTTAACCAAAGTACTCAAACAGCTGACACTAATTATCCCTTTAATTGGGTTGAGTTAACTAGGGGAGGCAATAGCTTTTTCACACCTGAAGATTGCATGTTTGATTACCTTGCACACTAAACAAATGAAAGAAGCACCAAACTTTGGTGTCATTTTTCTCTCAGACTCCCTCTATATACTACTACAACCCACAAAAAAATCTGACCAAATACAATGTGAAAAATGTGCAAAAATGCAGAAAATCAGACAGGGGGCAAATACTTTTTCACAGCACTGTATATATATATATACTGAATATATATATATATATATATATATATATATATATATATATATATATATATATATATATATATATTAGGGATTCATATTGGACCGGAAAAACCGGTCCGCTATCCGGTTCAGCCCTGTACCGTGGTCCAAAAAAATCGTATCAGCGGTCCATACCAGTTTTTCTCTGCTGAAGCGGTCAGCGCGGCCGTAAATCCCAGATCAGGCTCCCAAAGCTGATTAATGGCTCAGGGCTATATTTATCAGTCTAAAAAAATTGTGTCTGTGTTGTAACCAATTCAGTACCCCCTCAGAAATCTGTATCCTCTGGCGCATTGCGCATGCGCAAAATCAGATCGTCCCACAGGCACGTCTAATTTTTCTTTTGCTCATGTCTGAGGTAAAATACGAGTGATGTGCATGAGCAGCAGTTGTCAGCTGCATTTTGCAATCATTTACTAACTTTTTCGAGTAGGACGGCATGATTTCTTTGTGATATAATCAGTTAGAGTTTATTTTCATTAAAAACGTCTTTGACATGCGCAGCTAAAACAATCTTTAAATAACGCATGCTTAATGTATTAACTATGCGACCTACCTGTTTATAAACAATTGTGCCAATTTCAAAGTAGCCTATTTATATATATTGTTTGGATTTCTTGGAAACTTGAAAGTTGAAAGTAAATGATCACAAAAGTTTTCACGAATGTTGTTGTTCTGTGGTTTGTGCTGTTATGTCTGGAATAAACATGAGTTGCGTAAATTATATAAAAAATGCATAATGTATTACTGCAAGAGATGGCTTTGTGTGGTGTGTGGGTGGTGACGTCAAGTTCAGGAAGCAGCAGTCAAAAACAAAGTAGTCACTGAAACTGAAGCGCTATGGCTGCGCTCAGTGTTTTATTAAATAATAAAACACAAGTTTTAACAGAACACCAAACAAAAGGGCACAAGGGCCAAACAAACAACAACATTAACAAGTATATTGTATATAGCAATTGTTTTTTCTCTCTTACTTCGCAAATCATGTCTCGCCTCTGACACTCTCCGCCTTCTGAGTCGAGAGTGGGTCTTTTATATTCGTGGCTGGAGCCTTAATTACCTATTAATATTACCTTATTAAGGCTCCAGCCACATTCCCACGAGAGTTCTAGGGAAGGGGTTTTAACCCCATCCCCACGACTACACATTGCAAGACCAGCTCTTTCGCCGGTCTCAAACACGGTGCACATAAACACAATAATAAGGATTAGGACGGACGGCTTCGTCCGCCTGCATACGCATAAAAATACAATAATAATAACAACAACAACACAAAACATACACATATACAAATAATAATACAGGGGCGGGGTGTACTCCGTCACAATTACATATAACGTTATTGTTTACAGATATTTGTTTATATATTTATTTTATATACAGTACACACACAAGATTGGTATTGACAGTGAGAAACACGGGATACCAAATTAGACAGCTGATAATATCTTAGTCTTTGGCTGTATTATTTGGTATCCCCTGTGCATTTCAGGCAGTGGGGCTCCTAGAAATGTCAAACTTGCACAGTGTGTCTACCTGCCTTTCTGTTTACTGATGTTTTAATGTTCTGCTATTTTGAATGTTATTCTATCCTGTTCATTTTCTCGATAGAGAACAACTCATTAAAATATTGTATCATTTAAAAAGATAATTGCTTGAGGGTAAACACTGTCCCATGTCGCATGGGAAAGAGAATTTAAAAGATCATATGACATGTTCACAGGCTCTGGTTTATTACATGACAATATATAAAATCCACATGTTGTTTGTTGTGTTGTATACTGTCATAACTGCTCAATAAAGCCTCTGTGGGATTTGGCTTTGTATGTATTGTGTTTTTTTTTTGTTTTTTTTTACTGTAGATACTGCAGTAAAAACTGGCACACGATAATACAGACCAGAAATTCAAATGACTCCATTGCTCTGGCTATGGATACAGCGGTGCCACTGCACTTGTGGTCTGTGTCTGTTTCTAAACGATCGATGGTGGCAAACACATTTTCATAGTTCATGATGACAGTGGAGAGGCACGCATCATGCTGAGACCAGTGGGTGTCAGAAAACTTCTGCAGACGCTGCTTTGTGTCACTTTTATCCAAAAAACACTGCATTCGTTTTGGAGATGCAGTCACAAAAGCCACGATCTCTTGAACGGTATTCAGTGTATTGCGAACTAAAGGGATTCTCGTTGAGTGTATAATTGCGAGGTTTAGTGAGTGATTTCTGCAGTGCACATATGCTGCTGAGGGATATTTCTCTCTGATGCGGGTCTGCACCCCACGTATTTTGCCACTCATATTTCCTGCGCCATCGTAGCCTTGTCCGACCAGGTTGGAGGGGTTCAAATAGGACTGCTGCAGGTGGTTCAGAAGCAGGGTGGTAAGCGTTTCACCTGTTGTATCGCTTGTTGAAATAAAAGCCACAAAGTCCTCTCGCACAGAGAACTCCCCTGATGGTGACTGATCCACATCTTAGAATAAAGGACACTTGTTCTGTGCAGCTAATGTCACCACTCTCTTTTTTTATCTCCTCTCCACACACCAACACTCCCCTTTCTCTCAACTCCGCCCCTGTCAGTGTTCAACAAACCAGGTAAGGCATTAGCTGAACTCCGCCCCTTAAGTAAAAATCAGGCGGTTGAGTGCCTGTCCAGGATTGGTGGACCCAGACAGATTGACGGCCATGTATTCCCTCCTTCCTTCTGTAACCCCCGCGAAACATTCAGAACGTAAACAAACTGCAGAGTGAAACCCCGGGTTGCTTCATAAATACAATATCCGTCTGCGGATCACACAAGATTACTGAAATATTAAGATCCAATGGTACGCACAGTGCGTAACGTGCGTACGGCTGTGGGCGTCCCTGTTGGCGACAGCGGTACCAAAGTAAACACAGGTGAGCAGCGCTACTCTCTGCCTGCAGGGGCCTGTCCGGATGACATCACTGACCCCTGCCCTGACAATGCCGCATGGTATACACAATTTGTGTATGTACCAAGTCTGACGCTGTGAGAAGGTTTCACCCTCTCCTGAATGTCAAATGCCGAGTCCTGAGTGGTCGATTCCTGTATCATCACTGATGCAGAGGATAGGAAACCCTCTAAAAGGTTTCCCTTTTATATGAGGAGGGCTGGAAACTCAAGTGGATATATGGAGAACCTAGACTAGAACAGTTACCAGACCCAAATAGAGGAGTATAGTTCCTGTACCAGTAAAACCTAAAGGGCTATATGGAGGAATCGCCTGCATACATGTATGCTGATGGTGGGATGAGAAGGTTTCACCTGTCACAATGTAAGGACCCAGACTTGAACAAGTACCAGACCCAAATAGGTGATTTAAGGTACCAGTAAATAAATACAAATTATAGAAGGCAGTCTAGAGACCTAATGGGCTATATTATTTGTAAATCACCTTGTAAAAGGTGTCTGCCAAATTAAATAATAATAATAAACTAGAGTTGCCAGCAAGTTTACGGCTTCCAGTACCAGTAATAGTACCAAACACTTTAGCAAATAGTGCAGAATGCCAGTACCACTACCAAACACTAGCAAATAGTGCAGAATGCCATTGTTACATAGTAACCATGACCCTATGTGTCCTCTATAAGGAGTTATAGGCCAGTTTTACATTTGACCTTTAGGAGAGGTCAAAGGTCACAGGCATATTTTTTTATTTTTTTTTATAGAGCACACGTTACTATGTGTTCCATAGTAACCATGACCCTATCTGCACTGTCTCAGGAGTTATAAGCCAGTTTTGTATGTTGAGGATGTCATCCAATGTGGCCGTCATGTTTTTTTTTTTTTTTTTTACTGTAGCAACTTCCCTTGAACAACCTTTAAAAGGCAACCACACTAGGATCATGTGTGCTAATTTTTGGTTCAATCGGACTAGCGGTTTCAGAGACGAAAGTTTTTGTAAGCCAGTTTTGTATGTTGATGATGTCATCCAGCGTGGCCGCCATGTTTTTTATTGTAGCAACTTCCCTTGAACAACCATTAATGACAACCATACTAGGATCATGTGTTCCAATGTTTGGTTCAATCGGAGTAGCGGTTTGGGAGAAGATCTTTGTAGTTTGTGATTATGACATCTGTACCGTGCAATTTTGATGTCATGCAGCATGGCCGCCATACCACACAACCTGTCAGCTTATTACGAACACCAGTTAATCTTGGACTATCCCTCAACAAGTTTACCAACTTTCAGCACTCGAAAGACGAATTTTTATATTTAGGCAAAAAAAAAATTTCAATCCAATATGGCAGCCAAACCATGTGACCTACGACATATGTTTAATTAACATTTACCAACTTCCCATAAGCCAAATCTCGTCAGTTTTCGAGCAACTTTTGGCGGAAAGAATAAGAAGAATAATCCCAGCAATAACAATAGGCTTCCCAGCCCTATGGGCCTGGAAGCCTAAATATTGGAAAATCATTGCATACAGATATGCTGATGCTGTTTTAAGAGGGATTTCATCCTCTCAACTTTAATAGCCAGATCTTAACATATGTGGACATTTCTTAAGGGGTAAGTTCTACTTGTTAACAGCCAAAACTGAAGTTCTTACTGGCTACACCACCTGAGGGTGAATTGAAACCTATCTAGAGAAGGATTGCACCAGGTGTAAGTCACCTAATATCAACATAAGCTGGGGGTGGGCAGAGACTGTCTGCAGTATATACTAGCCATACACCGGAGTGTAAGTATTTTACCTAGAGGCTACATGTTATACATTTGGCACTAACGTCATGGCTTTGACAAATGTCATCACGGTATGAGGTGTTATCAGATTAAGACATCCACGTTCACAGCAGACGCACAAATCAAACTGCTGTAATTTGCCCCCCTCAAGGGGATTCCCTCTTGGCATTGGTCTGAAGGATCCCCTGTTCCATATGAAGGAGGCGAGACAGGCTATCTATCCTGTTCAGCAGCTATGAGAGGAGCATTCCCCAGCGGGGGATTCTTAACAAGCAGTTGCCTTTCAGGCATCAGTGATTCTAGTACCCTTTGGAAAGGTAAGCCCACTTCCATCGGGGCCAGGGACAAAATATACATTCGCCCCCTGTGGTCCTAGAACATAAATTTGGTTCTAGAACTCAGTTTGTGAGTGTAACTGCAGAGGCGCGTGTGTTTCCAGCCGCTGGCGAAAAACAACATTGAAATAGGTAAGTGAATTACAGTTAATTTGATAGTTTAAATCGCTGATTGCTAAGGTAAACCAGACTGCACTTAAAAATAGGAATTTAGATTTCCTTTGTGTGCTGGGCTGTGTTGAATTGGGAGGCTGATTAGAAACGTGTGTTAAGTATACGGTTCCAGACCTACAGAATAGTATAAATTGGCAAACAGTGTCTTAGAACGCCAGTCGTTCTAAGCGCCAGCCGTCTAAGGGCCACACGACCAAAGGCAGTCTGAGCGAGGACAGGTGGAGCAAGGAGCTTTTTCAAATCCCTTCCAATGCCTACTAGAGGCCTCATTCCTACTATGACATCCAACGTCTGGATCCCCTGGACAAAGCGGGCCCACTCGTTCTCCACTCCTAGAATGAACACTGGTAAGTACCTACTCCACATACCCTTACTAACTCCTTCTCCCCCTAAGTTGCCTGCTACAAACTTGAAATCTCCCTTTTCAATTGTCGCTCTCTGACTAACAAATCTCTGCTTCTCTGAAATTATAACCGATGCCAATCTTGATCTTCTTGATCTGTCTAGCTGAAACCTGGCACTCTGTAAACGACATGCACTCGCTGCATCTAGCCACCCCAAAGGGCTATTCCCTTTTTGACAAACCTCGCCTCACTGGCCGAGGCGGGGGCACTGCTGTTACTGCAAATTCTGTGCTCACTTCCTCAGTTCTCTCTTTGCCTGCCTTTTCTTCATTTGAGCATCTTGCCATCAAGCTCCCCTCTCCCATGTCCCTCACCCTTGCTGTTATCCACCGTCCACCTATTGCCGAGTTTTCAGAATTCCTCTCCCTCGTATGTACTTCTGCTGACAAAATCCTACTCCTAGGTGACTTCAACGTTCATGTTGACATGCCTTCCTCCCCCCTAGTGACCGACTTCAACACGCTTCTGGACTGTCTTGGACTCTCTCGATCTGTCAACGTCCCCACTCACACCCGAGGACACACCCTGGATCTGCTCATCACCAGGGGCCTTGATATCTCCAATCTCTCCATCTCGGATATCTCTCTCTGATCATTTCTTAATCACTGCTAATATTAATCTCCCTGCTCCTTCCTCCGGTAATGATACTGTTATCTCCTTCCGTCCCAAGAATCTGCTGAATCCTCTGAAACTCTTGGAATGTGTCTCTTCATCCCCTCTAACTTTTATTATTTATTTCTTAGCAGACGTCTTTATCCAGGGCGACTTACAATTGTTACAAGATATCACATTATTTTTACATACAATTACCCATTTATACAGTTGGGTTTTTACTGGAGCAATCTAGGTAAAGTACCTTGCTCAAGGGTACAACAGCAATGTCCCCAACCGGGGATTGAACCCACAACCCTCCGGTCAAGAGTCCAGATCCCTAACCACTACTTCACACTGCTGCCCTAACTGGTACTCTCCCATCCTCAGTTGATGATGCGGTGACCCTCTACAACGCCACCCTTACTCATGTCATCGACACTGTTTCCCCGCTTACAACCAGAACCATCAAGAAAGATCAAAACTGCCCATGGTACACCCTCGAACTTCGAGTGCTTAAGTCTGCCTGCCGCAAGCTTGAGCGCAAGTGGAGGTCATCTGGACTAACGGTTCACAGAGAGATCTGGACCGACCATCTCGCAAGCTACAGGCGTGCGCTCGCCACGGCCAGGGTGAGGTACTTCTCTGAAATCATAACTATGGGACACGGTAAACCCAATGTTCTTGTTAAGACCATTGACCAAATCCTACATCAAGCCACCGACAGATTCATCTCCCGTTCATCCTCCTCTCTTACCTGTCATGATTTCTCCTCTTTCTTTCGGAACAAAATTGACAACATCAAGTCTACGCTCTCCCACCATAAACCCAGTTCACTACTTGCCCCTCCTGCCCTCTCCTCCTTCTCTCCTCTCTCCATTGCTGATGTTTCCGGCTTACTATTGAAATCAACTACTGCCACGTGCCCTCTGGACCCCTGGCCGACTAACCTTGTCCATCTCTGTGCTACTGATCTTGCTCCTTCCATTATGCACACTCTCAACCTGTCCCTGGCTCGGTTCCTGCTGCCCTTAAGCTTGCCTGAGTTACGCAGGTACTCCAAAACCCTCCTTCGACCCGGCTGACTTAACTAATTTCTGTCCAATCTCCCTTTTCTCTCAAACTCTTGAAAGGGCTGTAGCCAGTCAACTGATGAAACATCTCACGGATAACAATCTGCTTGAATCTCTACAGTCTGGTTCACAGTACTGAAACTGCTCTGCTCTGGATTGTGAATGATCTCCTGCTCAATGCTGATGCTGGTGATGCTGTGGTTGGTTTTGATATTTGGAAGGTTAAAGCAAAGCAAGTAATTAAGGACACTAGTCTGTCTGAAATAAAAGGAAGAGAAATTCTGGATAGCTTGCTCCCTCCTGCTCTTAATGTAGCTCTGTATGCTGGTGAAGATGCCTCTGCAGAATACTGCAATGCTAAATGAAAACCTGTGAAAGAAAAAAAAAACTAACATTATGCAGGTGAGGCTCAGTAGTACCCATTATTAGTCACAAAGATGAAATCAGGGAATTAAAAGGCATCTGTTGTGTAAAAGCTTCAGATAAAAGATGTAAAGCTCTGGTAGGAGACACTATTTTCCAGGGGGTTGCTAGTGTTTAGTCAGCAAATAGAAGTGGCACCTAGGTCTCACAGTCAAAGTAATGGTACGTAATGTTTCTGGACACAGTATCATTTTGCAACCTGGGTTAAGGCAATAGATACTAAGGTGGTTAGCCCTAACCATAGTACATGCAAACACACAGCTACCTCTTTATTAATCCCTACCACAGAGAAGGAAGGTTTACCACCACTAGTGGATCTTGATCTTGAATTTGACAACTTCCCAGTGACAAAGTGTCTAGAATTAACAAGGAAGTGCATCAAGCATTCACTAGATATGATATGGATCACATATCTGGTGGAACACACCCCATTCAAAGAACCCACAAGGCGGGTTTCACCTGCTTACTTTGAGGACCTAAAGAATCATCTAAAATGAGCTATTGGCTACAGCAATAATTAAAGAATCAAATAGTTCTTATTAGGGGTGTTCCCGATTCCCAAATACAAATTCATATTAGGATATGCACTAATAATGGTCTTCTTCCTAATATTAGTAATGGCCGAATAGTGTCTTTCATTTTTACGAATATTAGGCAGTATTCATTGCAAATCAAGTGTTTGAAATCAGTAAGAATTGGTCATTTCACCCACGCCTCCCTCTGCTGTCTGTGACACTGGCAGCCAATCAGTGTGGTGAAGAAGGGTACAGAGTCAGTACTTCAGTTCATTCGATCTGAGAGGGCTGACAACATACACAAAAGGCATTGCGCATGCGTCAATGTTGTGGGTCCACAGAAACTTTCGTTTGACTGTAAACCAGCACAGGTTTCTTAAATTTACAGACAACAGAAATAAATCGCTACCTTGAAAAATTAGCGATTAATACAACCACACTACCTGATCCATTTAACAACGATGTCAGGACAAGATTATTTTCTAATGATTTTAAAAAGGCTTCCACAGATAACCTACCCAGACGTCTATCATTACTTGGTAAAGACAGATTGCTGTTACACCCGAGAAGCAGTAAAGGTGCATAGAATCTTAGATGCTTACTACTTTTTTAGTGGGAAAGTACAAAAATGTGTACATATCGATCAGAGGACAGTGATGTGTGTGTATGTGTGTGGTGTACGGAGAAGTCGGGGCAAGTCTGGTTGTTCAAAAATCATACGTGCCTGGGTTGTTGCTAAAAAGTAGTGGTGAGGTGTGCAGTGGTCACTGCACCTGCATGGCAGGCTAAGTTAGAGTAATTTAGACTCCCTCTCTAGTTTGTGTCATGGAGATAAGTCAGTGACATTTATGTTCATATTTGAGTTTTTAACCAGTTATTCTTACTGAAAGTAAATGTGTTAATTGTTCAGAAGGTACGTGCATTGGGACGATAGTTGTGCTATCGATTACATAGATGACTGTGTAAATATTCCATAATGACATATAAAGATATTATTGTTTTGTCACTCTGGACATTTTTACAGTGTAAATAAGCATAAAAAACGAGTTTTAACCCTTTGCAGTCCATTTATTAAGTGCGCGTCAGGCGCGTCAGGTCCAATTTATTTTCACACGTGGTTAATTTTAGACGCGCTGTTTAAAAGTATTTTTTTTTCACAGTCAAACGGGTTTAAAAGGCCCTGCATATCAACAAAGCACTCACTAGGCATCTCCAGCCCCGCCCCACCCTTTCGTTCACTATCGCTTTCACATATGCTAAGAAATAAATAATAATAATAATAATTAGTCGTACATACCGATCAATCATCTCCTGATCACTCGTTTTATCACCAAACTCCTCAATAATGCAATCCAAGTCATTATTTTATTACTATAACATCTCAAAAAAGCTCTGCAAATGTCTGTGATAGTCTCTGTGCGCTGATACAGTACCATTCAGCTTGTTTCCTTATGACCGCCCCTATGTAATGCCAGGGGCAGGTATGACTATTTTTTATTTTATTTTATTTTTTTTTTATCGGCTTGCCTCAGCTCCTGTCGTTCCCACTCGGCCATTGAATGGCTTTCTCGGTTTTTCCTGGAGAAAAAACGACTAGAAACCTGTTTTTTGCATTTTTTTTGATGATGTCGGACAGGGTCTGACAATGGACCGGATAGGAATAATTGCAATGTCGGACCAGGTCCGACAATGGACCGCAAAGGGTTAAACAACTTCTGGATTCGCCACCTGCCCACTTCCAGTTTGACGAATACATACCCAAATTTATAAATGAATACAAATATGAATACTAATAGCATGGGCACAAACACAGGTACAGATAGAGATAATGGCTCTATGTACCACCCCTAGTTCCTATGCCTCTCTAGTAGGTTTAGTTAGGAAAAAGAATGGAGATCTTAGAATGGTGGTTGATTATCGAAAACTGAATAAGCTAACAAAACATGATGCATATCCTCTACCCCGCATTGAGGAAACATTTTCTCTCCTATCAGGTTCCTGTATTAGATCTCAAAAGCGGGTACTATCAAAGAAAAGTTGAAGGGAAAGACTGTACCGAAACTGCATTCACAACACCTTTTGGTAACTGGCAATTGAGAATGATGCCCCAATGTCTTACTAACTCCCCAGCTACTTTTCAAAGAACCATGGAGAAGGTTATGGCTAGAATTAATTTGCAAAAGGTTATTGCATTTTTAGAGGATTTGATCATATTTTCTGATACTCTAGAACAGCATAAGGAACGCCTAATAAAAGGTACTCAAAAGGATTGCTGAGTTTGGTTTGAAGCTGTTGACTTCAAAGTGTCGATTTTTTTCAAACTTCAATTAAATATCTAGGTCATGTAATCTCAGAAAGGGGTGTACAGTCAGATTTTAATAAGATTTCAGCCATTGTATGGTGACCAAGACCTAAAACCATACGGGAGCTCAGATCTTTTCTAGGTTTCGCTGGCTATTACAGGAGGTTTGTGGAAACTTATGCTAAGATTGTCAGAACACAAAATTATCTTTTAATTTAAAAAATTAATTACTGGCATTCTTCAAGAAACCAGTCTTTAGAAAACAAATGCACTGCAGATTGTCAAAATGCTTTTGAGAAAGTAATAGAGACATTAACTACAGCCCGGTCCTTGGTTTTGCAGACTGGAAACTCCTGTATATATTGCACACTGATGCAAGTGTCACTGGCTTGGGTGCTGCACTGTCTCAAATACAGGATGGGTAAACCAGAGTTATCACTTACGCCAGTCGTGACCTTACATAGCGTGAAAGAAACTACCTGGGTACATAAATTGGAATTTTTGGCACTCAAATGGGAACTTTGTGAAAAATGTCACGACTTCTTGTATGGAGCTACATTCCAAGTACTAACTGATAGCAATTCATTGACTTATGTTCTGCAACTGGGCACAGATGTCTTGCAGCTCTTTCAATGTATAATTTTGACATCCACTAGAGGTCAGGCAAAAGGAACATTGATGCTGGTGGTTTATTGTGAAGACCTCAAAGGTCTAATGGAAGATGAAGACTCCTTAGCACGTGCCAAAAACATATCCATGTTAGTGGATCGGGTCAGTCATGCACTAAATGAATTTGATGTGATGAAAAGAGAGGTCCTAGAAACTATGTCAGAGACATCAAATGCAGAATTTGATGAATACAGTGCATCCTGAGGGGCCAGGTATGTCAGCTGCAATGAAATAAAAGAACTCGAAACGTACACAATACTGTATAGAAACTTAATATAAAAGCATATTAAAGCAACTGAATTAGTAAGCACATTAAAACAACTATAAACACCATATTCACACACAATTTAAACATAATTAAAAACAACTTAACTATAAAAAGACACACACATAATGCAAAACTTATTAACACCATAATTAATATCTCATGCAGAAAGCCATTACTACAAAATAAGTGCAAAACCTTTGAAAGTTGTTTGAGAAGGAAGGCCCGAGTTGAGAGACCAGCAAAACTTAGTTCATGCTCGAATGGAATTGGTTTGTATAGACTTCTTGACATTGGAACCTGATTTTAAAGACATTAGGAACATTTTGGTCTTAACTGATCACTTCACAAAATATGCCCAGGCATTCCCAAACAGGGGACAGACTGCAAAAATGGTGGCCAATGTTTTGTTGAAAAATTTAATCTGCCACTATGGACGTCCTAGAAGGATACATAGCAATCAAGGGGCTAATTTTGAGTCTGAACTGGTGGCAGAATTATGTAAAATTGCTGGAGTGATGTCAAGAACCACACCATATCATCCTAGAGGAAACCCAGTGCAAAGGTTCAATAGAACCCTCCCTGACCTATTGGGCACACTCAGTGATAAAAAGGAGAATTGGAGGAAATATGTGCATCCAGTAGTACATGCATATAATTGCACCACGAATGATGCCACCGGAGAGCCAACATTCTTTTTAATGTTTGGCAGACAACCTTGCGTACATGTGGGTAGCACATGTTGGATTCGTTTACAGCAAGCAAAGCTTACTTATGGCAGCGTAGCAGGAACAGAAAATCACTTAATATATTAACTCCAGCATTGTTAGTTATGACTTTTCCTCATCTTGAAAGTGCCTGAATTCTGTTTTATCTCTATAATAGTAATTGCCTGCATAGGAATTAGGAGGCTTCTAGACCATATGGGGACATACCTGGATTTTATTTGTGAAATGTCTCTCTTTTTTTGACAATTTATGTACTTTTAGGCTGTTGTGCACAACAATAGGGATACATGCTGCAGCATTCGTTTTCTGTTTTGTTAGTTTACTGAATATGGTAACTGTTTTACATTTCAATGTTAATATGCAATACAAAATAATTTCAAAAGAAACATGCAACTTAATGTGTCTGTTTCTAAATGTTTGAAAGCCACAGCCAAATAAATATTTTCTTTTAAAATCCTGGACACGTGTAGTTAAGTACAGTGATCCCAGATCCTGACAAAATTTGCCTTCCTAAACTTTAGCTAATAGATTGGATTACATGCACATATAAGAAAATGAGGAGGCAGTTTGCGGCTGTCTGCTGTCACACAGAACATTACAGTTATGCCCTGCTTCTCATTTCCAGTCGTGAGTACTCACACGTTTTTTTTCCCTTTTTTGTGAGCTGTGGTATTGCTTGGCATGTCGAAAAATACAGGGGTCTGATCAGCATTTCCGATCTGACCAAGCTGGCACTGTTTGTTAGAACGGAGCCTACTAACAAAACGCTGAAATTGTAAAAGATTCTCTTTGAATTCCTCAGGAAGCTAAAGATGCTTTTTGAAAATGGCTGCCTGCATGTCATGGATGATTCACGATCGGGCAGTAATGTTTTTTTTCCTCTTCTCAGGCAGTCAGTCACGTTCCTGTTTGTGTATTCGGGCAGTTGCGTCTTTTGTTTGCGATTTTAATACACACATTCCAATACTCAAAGTTAAGACCCAGGCCATTTTTGAAATGACAAAATCGGTTTAAAAAGTGCGTCTTAAATTCGAAGGAATAGGAATAGTGTTATTAAGGAATATATGTTCAAGAATTGCTAACCACAGTTTCAAAATCCATTCTTACCTCTTAATAACATTAGAAATATTATCACTGCCCCCCTCACTCGAGACGACCCATTGACGATCTTTTCGTTCTTTGCATGTATTTTATAATTATGCTTCTTGGTGCCAAATTACTTCCTGTGCTGTGTTTCACTCTAATGGTCTATCTGCAATCAGGACAAGTGACCTAGCGCACAGGGAGAGATTAGATACAATGATGTGATGCTGCAGGGTGATGGTCCTAGCTTACCCCCACCCACAATCACATTATCCCCTCAGGAACACAGAGGTTTTTAGAACGCAGGTAACATATGCAATGTCACAATCATAGGCATGTAAATATTACAGTGAGGGTATGTGATAGAAAGAGAAAGGATCGATGCTGCAAATCTCTCTCCCGATTAGAAAGGGCGCTGTGTAAGGGGGAAGGTATGCTGCCTCCTAGATCTGCCACCTCGGTGGTAGGTGGAAACCGGAAGGTGACCATATTAGGAGGGGCGCGTAGCTGCAAGTACTCGGGACGATTCCATTGCGGTCAGCTGCGGGGCAGCCCTCTATTGGAGAAACCATGGCAACACGCTGACTGCAGGGAGAAGTTTGCTGGGTACAAAGGGGAAGCAGCTACGTCAAAACCTCCCCTTGCGCTGAGTTAAAAAGCGATCGGCCGGAGCCGATGTTTGTTTTCTGTGATTACGTGTTTTGTTTTTGTGTGTTAACAGAGGAGCAGGAGGACGGGAGGCTGTAGCCAGCGAGCCAGCACTTACCCCAGAGCACGGCCCTCATCGCACAGCACTACACTGCACAGCGCACGCACCACAAACCTTGGAAGAGAAGAGCACATTTTCGTGCACGGAGGACTGTGGTTATTGGAGTGTGTTTTGTTTACTTTTGTTTTAGCTGGACGCAGTTGAGTTTTGCCCCATTACTATCGCTGGTACTGGGGCTTATTATTATTTATTATCATTATAATTATTTATTTTTCCAAGGGGATTTATTTTATGATCTTTTTGTTTGTTAATTATTAAAACCTTTTTGTTATTGGGAGAATTCAGTCTGGACATTCATTTTCTACTGCACCACACCATTCAGCGTATCACAGGGTCTCATCCTCACACAGACTTATCAAGGTCAAAACTCAATTTGCCCCACTTTTTGTTTAAGGAAAATCAAACTGTTCATCTGACACAACCAACAAACAACTCTGTTATTTAATTAACCTTCTGTTGTTATATACAGTGACTGTTTACTGTATCACTTTGCAGCTGAACAATCACTACAAAAATGAGAAGTTCTTTATAATTCTTATACAAGATTTATTTTAAATTTCCCCCCTCTGACTTACACTTACGCTTGTTTGCTGTGGTTACTATTAGCACAACAAATACTTGTTTTAAAGACCTGAGGGTTTTAAAGAAACTTCTTAATTTACCATCCCAAAGGTTCACAGAGTTGTTACTATGTCATTCGCCTATCAACTTTCTTGGACATGGAAGCAGTTTCCTGCAAATCTGAAACTGAACTTTGAATTAACTCACTCTCAATTCTTTTATATTATGCATGGGATACTTTGGTGACTTCTTGTCATTTTTGATGTTCTATAATATTGTATCTCTGACATGATTGGTTATTTGTAGTGCTATTTCTCCTGACACTTATCCCAGTTTTTTTATGTTGTAATATGTTTAAATTCTGTGTTCGATTGATGCTGCTGAGTTGCTGATTATGTACACCTTTTTTGTGTTGGTACCCCCTTAATGAGCCTTTGATTTCAATGGGTACTATCCTGGTTAAATAATTCATAATTTAGTTTTATTTTGACAATGAAGCAAATTGCATGTTGGATTAAAGATTCTCATAAAACTAGACCAATGGGTATATTATTTTACCCAACCTACCTAGCTTTTTTAAGTAAAAACAGTTTAACAATGTATCCATTAAAAAAAAAATGACGTGAAATAACATCATTTTCTTAAATATAATTATTAAAGAGCAGATTCATTTTCTTCCTTATTCCGTTCAAATCATGTGACATTTTAACCCTGCCTACTCTCTCTCTGTATAAATAGAGAGAGTGGATGTGGCTGGAAGAGTTAAAAATCACATTGTCACATGATCTGAATGCAATTAGGAAATCTGTCCAATTCTAGCACTTATGACTCTCCAGATAGATTTAGAGAAATATTAGAATAACTCAACATTAAAGGAACATTTTTCATTGCAAACAATATCAAATAGTAAGGGAAATGCAAAAAAAGCAATTAAAGTGACTGTGACAGGGTGGCTGGGCGGTGACGTCAAGGCAGAAGCAGGAACTAAAAACACTGACACCAAGTACTGCAGGTTCCAAACAAAGAGACGCAGCAGCGCCGTTTTATTTAAACACAAAAATAAATAAAAAGTTCAAACACAAAACACTTGCTCATAGAGCAAAAATAAAAGGTTTAAACAAAACAAATCTTGAACACCAAATAAACAATAAATGATCCAGGTCAGGCTGGGCAGTAGCCTTCACTGATCCTGGCGTTTCTTTTAAGTTTAGTTTCGTTTTCACTCGCTCGATAAGGCAGACAGAAGAATAGGGTTCTAGTGGTTGTACTTTTGGTCAGATTCCAAGGGGCCATTTTGTGTAAGAAATATAATTGGTGATGTTACCAAACTATGAATAGATTTTTACTTATCTTTCCAGCTAGACACATACTGTACTGTAATTTTTCATCTGACCAAAATGTTACCATAATAGACAAGCTTCTGACAAAAGAACTGTATCTTTTTTGTTGTATGGTGTGTGATATACAGTAGAGTGACAGTATGATTTATCTTGGAGGTGTTATCCTTTAGTTGAACAGTAGTCCACTGCTTTTATTCTAATGCCCCTGGCGCTAAATTCATGAAGCTTAGAAAAACTGTCTCTTTGAAAATACAGTAGCTTGCATGTTTTATTCTTAATATAGGATAATGATGAGCTCTACAATCTTTGGGTACAGTCATTTTTTTTAATTTTTAAACTGGTAATTCTGTGAGGTAAAGTGCCTTTTTTATCAAAAGTTATCTATGGCTGCATTCATTTTAAAAGATAGTTAGCTTGCAGATCTGTGCCAAATAGTTAAACTTGAGAGTTAACACAAGGATTGCCTTTCATCAGAAATTGAATGTTTTATATTTTGCATGCTGGTTTCATTCATACTTAAAAGTAACTAACAAAAAATACCTTAAATCTTACCTGTCATGCATTTCCTTTCATTATATAGGTACCATTACATAATATCTGGTACTGTATACAGTAGGTCAAATACATCTCTGTTTGCAAGTCACGCTTTCAGATAGTGTTTCTTCCATGGTCATTTCACTCCAGTGGATGACCTGGTGACTGTTAGATGAACTGGGGAGTCTCTAGGGAGGGGGAGACATTACAGCACACTAATGAATCTCAAAGTGGGCTGTAGGGTAAACAGAACAAGGGGAATGGCGAACACAGAGCTTAGACACACAGGAGCTGCAGTGCTTGTCAATAGATGAACACTGGATTTACGTCTCAGAGGGAGAGGTACTAGGTCGTCTCAGTGGCTGTCCTGTTTTTGCAATTGAACTTTTTAATATCAAATTGGAGGGAAGTGTTATATATCAGAATTATAAAAATGGAGGCAGCAATTTCATTCGATAAAAGGTATTCCAACATCTGCAGATATGTCGCCATACCAGCACAGCCTGGAATGTTGGCTGGTTCCCTTGACAACCGATTCAATTTGGGATGGGTGGGGTAGGGAGAGCATTGCATTTTATAAGTGCAATAACACACTCCAGGGTGTTAAAATATGGTTCAATATCCATATGATGTGTCCTTTTTCCAGTTTTTTTTTTGTAATACTGTAACTACGTTAAAGCATGAAAATACTAAAATGTGATTGGTCAAACTTGCAGCATGACACGTTTTAACAGATTTCTTAAGCGAATTGCTAAAACAAAACACTTTGTTCTAAAGTATTAACGGAGGTTAGAAATACCCCTTTACAAAAAAAAAAAAAGTGAAACAACTACGTCAGTAATCAGCCACAGCACAAAAAAAGGGAATCTAGGGCAGGTAGTAAATATAAGCAATAGATAAGATTCATTACTTATCCAGCCAATAGCAAAACAATATACAAATTAACCCTCAGGTCTTATGTAAATAATAATAATAATAATAATAATAATAATAATAATAATAATAATGTCTGGCAACCCCTGACAAAAGATAAAAATGTCCAAACCCCTAATCGCCACAACCAGCAGAGTTAGTCCTACAGTTTTCCAAGGTCCACAAAACCATATAGTACTGTATATACTGTAGAGTTAAAAACAAATTGGTCATCATCCATGTGACATAAGAACATAAGAAAGTTTACAAACGAGAGGAGGCCATTCGGCCCATCTTGCTCGTTTGGTTGTTGGTAGCTTATTGATCCCAGAATCTCATCAAGCAGCTTCTTGAAGGATCCCAGGGTGTCAGCTTCAACAACATTACTGGGGAGTTGGTTCCAGACCCTCACAATTCTCTGTGTAAAGAAGTGCCTCCTATTTTCTGTTCTGAATGCCCCTTTATCTAATCTCCATTTGTGACCTGTGGTCCTTGTTTCTTTTTTCAGGTCGAAAAAGTCCCCTGGGTCGACATTGTCAATACCTTTTAGAATTTTGAATGCTTGAATCAGATCACAGTCTTCTTTGTTCAAGACTGAATAGATTAAATTATTTTTAGCCTGTCTGCATACTACATGCCTTTTAAACCCGGGATAATTCTGGTCACTCTTCTTTACACTCTTTCTAGAGCAGCAATATCCTTCATTCAATTGTGGGCATTACTTCCCATAGGGTACTACTATAGAGCAAAGTTTTGCAGGTTTTTGTGCAATGGTGTTATCTAAACTTTCTAAGTAGTTATAAGGTAGCTTTTCATTTGACCTTAAGGAGAGGTCAGAGGTCACAGGCAATGACATTTTTTATAGAGCATATATGGTATGTCCATGCTGTGACCAATGAGCACCATCTAGTGGACAATTTTTGTAAGAGCATACATGTGTTCCATTTCCGAGATGAAGATGTTTGTTTTTTGATGATTTTACGTTGAACAGCAGTTAATGTTGGACTATCCTTAAACATGTATAGTAAGTTTCAGAACTCTGCAATAAGTGATTTTCGATACGTAGACGTTTTAACAATCTCCGCAAAATCCAATATGGCTGCTGAACCATGTGACCTAGGAAGCCCAATAAATAAAAACAAATACCAACATTCCATAATAAATCACAGTGTACTACCACAGTGTTTTATTGTCCTGTTCTCTGGCTAAATACCACAAACTGACAACAAGGGTGGCCACTGCTTCTGTTCCCCTACAATTCCTTTCAAAACGATGATAAAAATGTTAGAAAATGACTTACTTGTTATAGATGCTACCAGGGACGCGGGGCCTGAAGCCCAACAGCGTGCCATTTTATTTTACTGCCTAGGAACTGAAGGACAACAGATTTCTACACACTGCCGAATACAGGTACAACTTTCGATTCTGCTATGACTGCTTTAGAGAGACACTTTACCCCTAAAATGAATGTGTTTGCTGAACGCTACAAATTTCATCAGCGCGCACAAAGACTAGACAAAACCATTATTCAGTACATATTCATTACATATTCATTACATTATTCATTACATATTCATTACATTATTCATTACATATTCATTACATATTCATTACATTACAGTACAGTACATAGCTGCCATACGTGAGTTAATCGTTCCCATGTCACTTTGGGGATAAAGAGGACAAAATGTTACGAGATCTGATTGTAGAACACACTTCAGAATAAGGGAAAGATGCTGGAACTAGTTCTTACATTGGAGAAAGCTATGGATATGGCCTGCCAAATCGAATCAGCTATTCAGAATGCCAGTGTGATCAAACTATTCATGCTAAACATTCAAAGAAGACAGCTCATCAGTGAGATAAGCAAATGCCTACAGCCTTCAGTAAAGCCAAAAACTCAGGCTCTCCTGCAAAGCAAAACCGCTCTTCTTGCTATCGGTGCAGCTCCTCAAGTCACTTGGAAAATGCACCTTCCTGCCCTGCTTCTAAAGCAAACTGCAACACATGTGGCAAAATGGGACATTTTGCGAAGGTTTGCCGCTCCATCCAAAAGCATGAGGTATGGGAAGTTGTTTTTCCGGAACTTACCATCAGTGTTGGAGTTGAGTCCACCTTATCCAAGTCCGACCAGGACTGTCTGAGTCCGAGTCAAGACCGAGTCCGAGTCGAGTCCTTGAGTCCAGCAAAAATGTAACTGACGAATATTTGGATAGTAATAATTGAGAATAATTACTAATACTACTACTAATAATAATCAGTGGTGGCTGGTGAACTTTGAAAGGGGAGGGGCGTCAGAGAACCACTCTTTTTATCCCCCAACCATAACCCCCTCTGTATTTCAACTGTCCCACATACACGAATAACATAAAAACGTTTTATACTACTTACACACGATACACTGTTCTTCAGTTATCCTACATTGTGTCAAATCAGTGATTTGAAATCACTCAGTGTCCATTTCTTTCCAAAATATTTTTGAGAATCCCCTTAATTGCTACTGACTGTGCCTTACATTACTGAAATGAAAGCCTGCGATATAAATGACCAGAGATACTAGGCTACTGATGTCTGTATATTCAAATAAATACAGTAGTAGGCTATGTAAATAACAAGCTAACTGTATTAAAATGTATTCAGACGTCTTTAAAACTACACCATAGCATTTGATATTAATACAGCTCCCCTCCCCCTGAAGCCGCAGACATCACGTCATGGGAGTCAGACGTCGCATGCACTCCCCCTTCCTCCCACTGTGTTCCCCCTGAGGCTGCAGACGTCGCAGTGCTAGTCCACAGCCGCACACCTCTGCGTGCCATTCCTCGCTTCCGGTCACCGGCCTGCACTACAGTCGCCCAGGGCAAACCGTCCGGGTCCCTCCTCGGCGGTTCTCGGCTCCTCCCAGGAAGCGCCGGAGGGACTGACCCACCCTCAAGCCCGCCCGTGGAAGAGGGTGAAGGTCAAAAAGATGGGACTTGAGGGTGGGTAGTCCTTTAAGGGTGGAGGGGAAGTGGCCTTGGAATGGCTGGGTGTGTTTCACACAAGAGGGAGGATGTGTGAGAAAGTCTAGTCATGGGGAGCAAAGGACTACACCTCCCAGAAGGTCACAGGCTGGAAAGCCTTCATTTCTTTAATTGTTTTATTGTTTAATTACATTTGTTAATTGTTTTATTAGTAATTATCCCCTGCACCTGGCTATCATTGTAAATCAGAGCCAGGTGCGGGGTATTTGTTGTTGAAGCTGACACCCTGGGATCCTTCAAGAAGCTGCTTAATGAGATTCTGGGATCAATAAGCTACTAACAACCAAACAAGCAAGATGGGCTGAATGACCTCCTCTCGTTTGTAAACTTTCTTATGTTCTTATGTTCTTATTTAAAGAAAGTAGCCAGTCTGTTCTGGGCTGCTGGTGTGTGTAGAAGCCCAACTGTGCTGGTGTGTGTACAGCCGTAATTATAGAAGAAAGGTAGTGTCAAACCTTTTTGCGTTGTGCTGTGTAAAACTGGGTTTGTTTTGTTTTGCAACTGGAAAAACAAGCTTACCTGTCTGGTTATTAGAGAAGGTTCCAGCCTGTGTTAGTTAGTGCTCGTAAGAGCTAGGTGTTTATTTTCATTTTATTTCTTTTTTTAAATATTAGCACGAAAGTGCTAAAACTCAATTTCTCTGTGTCTTGGGTCATATTTAAAAGGGGCAACGAACATGCAGCTCGATCACAACATATATATTATATACAAAATTAGCACATATAACGCATGAGTTCAAAAAATTAAAAACTATAATAAAATATTGTGTAAACTGGTATATGTACATGCAAAATTGTAAAAATTGTAAAAGTTATTCTTTATAATAAATAACATAAAAAAGAAAATAACTCAGTTCACATTGTGTAACGGGAATGCGCATTCAGGGAAACATACTTCAATGTAGCCCCCATATTAGCACAATTGTCACCCAGTCTCTGACCAGCTGGGTGAGTTTCATCTTTGCACAAGTGATCCCAAATTTGACAGGTTTGTTTGACATGTATTGTGTCCAGCGACACCGTGCTTTTGTTGGAAACAGCTGTTTGTCGATGTAATGTTTTATGTTTAGCTTGAAGCAGACAATGCTGTTTTCAATGAAGTTGTTCCATATTTCTGATGCCAAGGCAAATATATCTGTAGATGCTTTCAAATCAAAATGCAAAAATATCATCATTCTTGTAATAGTAATATTGTAAGACAGCAGACTATATATGCTCACGTAGACAGCCAGACGACAGTTCTCCAAGGAATAGATAGGATTACAGTAGATATTTGAATAACACATATCTAGACTTCAAGAGCAATATTCTATTCAAATACATACTGCTATAAACTCAGTGGAGGTAGAGAACAAACTGGCTTGTATATTGTGGGGTAGCAACAAAATAAATATGACCGAGAATGCATCCACTTAAATGTTTATCATGGTTTTGCTATGCAAGTTTGCCTATTCCTATCCTTTTCTTTGTTTTAACTATGCATTTACCATAGTTTACCATTCTCTACTATGCTAATCTGTGCTTACCATTCTTTCAATATGCTGTACTTTTATCATAGTATGCCACAGTAAGCTTACATTACAACAGTATGTGAATATAAATTCTCCTGGCACGTATTATTATCACGTTCAGTTCATAAAAGAGTTGCAAAATTGTTGCAAAAATTCTGTGCAATTTACATCCTGTTTTTAAAGAAAAAAACAGGGTAAATGTTAATTGTTAATATAATTAGAGAATAAATAAGCCCAGGGTCTTCAAAGAAAATGGGATAACTAAATTGGCCTGGAGAATGACAGTAGGTTGTTAACTTCCCAAAGATATTTGCTGTACACTGTTTAAACTCGTGCTATGCTGCTATGCAAAGTAGCACTTGCTATTAACTGTGAAACTTTGCATATAGTGACCTTCTCAGCAAAACCACAGGGCATATGACAATTATACATGCCAGTCAAGTTAAATTAAAGATACAATCTTTTGGAACTTTTTTTCATACAGTAGATTAACTCTTGCTTCTCTGTTGAGCAGCATTTTTTTGAGAATAGAAACATACAGTATATTGAGAAACACAGCAAGTTCAGTGCGCAGTCTGGACCCCCTTACTACAACAATGTGCTGCCTTCCAGGAGCCTTTGTCACTTACATCACTGAGAACGTGGACAGGCTCCGAGATCAAACAGGAGACGACCCGGTAGTAGTCGTCCACATCGGTACAAACAACATTGGAAGAGGCAGACCAAGATCCCTGCAAATCAAATTCAGAGAGATAGGAAGGAAATAAAAGACAAGACCAAAACTGTGGTATTTTCTGGGATACTGCCGGCAACTTGCATGGGACTATATGGACAGCTAGAAATAAATAATCTAAATGCATGGCTGAAATCGTGGTGCACACAGGAAGGCTTCATCTTCCTTGAACATTGAACCACATTCTACAACAAGGACTGTCTATATAGATGGGATGGACTGCACTTAAATAAAAAGGGAACCAATCTACTCGGAGAAAGGATTCTAGAGGAGGTTAAGAAGCATTTACAAAAAAACAGAAGGGAGACTACATCAAAACAAGGGCAACAACTCACCAAAGATAGCCATTAAATGTATTTATCTAAATGCTACAAGTCTCAAAAACAAAATGTTAGAACTTGAAGCTACTGCACTAACAAGTAACTACGACGTGATAGGTGTTACATAAACTTGTTTATCTGAGAGTGATGGAGATGAATATAATATTAGTGGGTATACATTGTATAGGAAAGACAGGCAGGACGGAAGAGGTGGAGGGGTAGCACTTTGCATCAAAAATAGTCTTGAAGCCCAGGTGTTAAATCTGGAAGAACAAAACAACGCAGAATCAATATGGGTCAGAATAATAGACAAAAATCTGAAGGGCATAATAATAGGGGCATGGTATATAACACCAAATTTATATAAAATGGGAAAACCCAATTGGGAGCACAACAGCTGAAATTGAAATGGTAGAAATTACTGCTTCCTAACGCAATTTGTCAATGACCGACTAGAGGGGAGGCATGCCTTGATGTAGTCTTTTCAAATAACAAAGACAGAATAACTAAAACAGAGGTCAGAGAACCATTGGCAAACTTAGATCACAATTAAAGCTAAGGTTTACAATTTTAAAAAGGCAAACTATGAAACAGAGACTAACAGAAGTAGATTGGAGTAAAATAGAGAAAACATCCACAGAAAAAGGATGGCTATTTTTCAAAAATGTAGTACTAGAGGCACAAAACAATTGCATCCCAAAGTAGACAAATCACAATCTAAAACAGAATTGTTTAATAGATCAATTTAAAAAAAAAATATTCAAAGAAAAAAGGCACTTTACAGAGTCATTAAAAGGGACCAAGAACAAAGTACTTGGAACTGCAAACACAAGTCAAAAAGGAAGTTAGAAACATTGCCAAGGGGGCTAAAACCAATTCCAAAAAGTGTTTCCAATATTATAAAATAACATTCAAGGAGGAAGCAAAATTTCTAAGAGATACAAATGGCAAAATCATAGATGGAGAGAAAAAAATAGCAAGTATATTAAATGATTACTTTTCATAAGCTTTTACAAAGGAGGATATGGACAACATGCCCCACATTAGCATAACAGAGGCAGAAGTGTTAAAGGGACTAGGAGCTCTTAAAATAAACAAATCCCCTGGGCTGGATGAGATCCTCCCAATAGTACTCAAAGACATGAAAGAAGTTATTTACAAACCACTAACCAAGATCATGCAACAGTCTCTTGACGCTCTCAGTTCAACTGCAAAAATCTGGATTCTCACGTAAAAAAAAAAAAAAAAATTCAGAAGCAACAAACACTCCTCCAGAGCTTCCAACGCTCCAGCTTTCCTCCAATACTTGGATTGTGGCAACCATTTCCGCAGTCAAGGCTAACGCTAATTCCCATCTAATATGTCTGCTCATCCTCTCAAATACTTTTATTATTTATTTCTTAGCAGACACTTGCTGCAACACTGGAACAATCAATGAATGAAGTTCCAGCAGCTCATCTTTAACTGTTTGGATATCAGTTTCCCACAATTTCACAATTTCAATTTCCAAGCTCACATCTTTCAAGCATCTACAATAATGCAGTTATCCCAGCATAAACCTAACCCTCTCCAACCTTCTCCTATTAGCAAGAACCTATATGTTAGCAGCTTTCTCTCTATCCACGCTGTCCTCTTATGCAACAGGCTTGGCAACCTTCTCTACTTTCTTCTCTCAGAATAGGATATCCCCGTGACAGAGATCTCCCTCTCGACCTGTGAGGGCACGGTGTAAGAGGAACAGAGTACCCTTAATTAAATGGCACGACAATTTATTCCGTAGGGTAGGTGGCAGTTGGTCATTTAGGAAAGGGGTGGAGCTACGGTATCCAAACTCAATGACCCAGACGGTAAACGGTGTGGCATCTGAGGACTGGAGGAGCGGATGCGCTCGTTAACCTAGGGGTCATGAGCGAGGATATAAATAGGGGTCATAGCTGACGTGATCTGTTCCTTGCCATAAGGCTCTGGACATTGTTAATTAAATCAATAAACACCCTTGCACCTGGAAATCATTTTCTGTCTGTTTTGTATCCGCTCTGCACTGCACTCACCTGTATTCACTCACCACTTTGCCACAGACCTAAATAGACTGTGGGAATTATTAATTGTGCCGTATGCACTACCAGTCTACTATTTCCCCCCCTTTTTGAATATCTATCTATCTATCTATCTATCTATCTATCTATCTATCGTCTATCTACTCTTGCTGTCTGTCGGGAATGTATGGGAGTGAAGCTGGAGGGAGCGAGAGCGGCTTGTGTGAGTGGAGTTTGTTTTTTCCTTTTCCCTTTTTTTCTGTTAGTTTCTTCTAAAAAGTTTTCACTTTATTCTTGAGTTACTGGGTGTGTGTTAACAAAAAGCTGAACTGTCAGTTGATTTAGCCAGTATGGTTCTGGGAAAGGGAGTCCCAAGAGGACACGATTCCTCCTTTGATAACCTAAATAGAAAACACGGTATAAAAATAATTGTCGATTCCATCGTTAGTGTGGAGAAATGTGTCACTGAGTTGGCAAAAGTTGTAGCAGGGAAGAATATAAAATCGGCTTGAACAAGGCAGTGGTTGTATTTTTAAGTAGTGAAGAGCTTGTGCATCGAGTTGTTTAGGAGGGGTTAGTCATTGAGGGTGTTTTGGTTTCGGTTTTGCCTCTCACTGTTCCTGCGAGACAAATTATAATTTCAAATGTACCACCTTATTTAAAGAATGAGCTGTTGTCTAATGAGCTGAGCCGCCATGGCAAAATAATGTCAGAAATCACAATGATTCCGTTGGGATGTAAAGCACAAGATTTAAAACATGTAATTTCATTTAGACGACAGGTGTATATGTTGCTAAATAATCCAGATACCGAACTGAATATTGCTTTTAGGTTTCGTGTTGATGGCAGTGAATATATCGTTTTTGCATCTTCTGAACAAATGAAATGTTATGTGTGTGGTCGTGTAGGGCATATTGCAAAAAACTGTAAAAGATCTGCTGCTGAAAATGATGTGGTTGAGAGTGATACGGAAGAAGGCGCAGCTGAGCTGGCCACCTCAGAGGCAGGGGTTTCGACAGAGAGTGTGAGGGTTGAGCTTGATACTGTGGGAACTACAGAGGCTGTGGCAGAGCCTGAGGTTGCAGGTCAAGGGGGTTCGGATAGAGAACAGGTATGTGGTGGAAAAGTCAGGGATGGGAGTGAGGGAGGGGACGAGCTCCAGGTTAGTGAACAGACAGGAACAGGAATGGTGATTGAAGGAGAGGGGGTTGGAGAAGTAGGAAGTAAAGAAGATGTAGCTTTTAAGTTCCCTAAATGGAAACGAATAAGGAAAGTCCAACATAGTGATAGTCCTGCTAAATGCGGGATGAGTTTGGGTAATGTTGCGTGCAATGAGAGAGCAGTGATGGAGGTGGAAGGTTCAGTCCCAAAGAAAGGTGTTGCACCTCAGGCTCTAGAGCATGATAGTGCAGACAGTGACGGTGAAGAGGGAGGAAGTGACACAGATTCTTTGTGTAGTTATGAGCTTTCGGTGAGCCAGCAGGCAAGAGGAGGTTATAGCGCTCAGAGTATCCAAAAGTTTTTAGAGTTTGTTAAAGATCGCAGAGGGATTAATGTGAGGGATCACTTTCCCAATGTCATGTTGTTTGTAGGATCCGCTAATCAGGTGATGAGAGATGCGGCGGCGCTAGGACTTGAGAAAAAAGAAAAAGATTGATTAAAGAACTGGATTAGTAAAGTTTGTGTTTCCCTTAAAAAGAGTAACAATGATGAACTCAAATAAAATGTATTTTTCTTTTCCTGATTACTTCTTGTTTACTATTTGGGTAATTTCATGTTTCTCTCTATATAATATCGCCATGCAGAATATTAAGTTGGGCATTTTAAATGTAAATGGTGGGAGGGATACAATAAAGAGGGCAATTTGCTTTGAGTATTTGGAACAGAAGTAAATTAAGGTAGCTTACCTTCAGGAGACACATACAGATAAGGTTAATCAGGCAGATTGGTTTAATGAATGGAAAGGGGAGGTTGTTTTAAGCCATGGTACACATTTTAGTGCAGGTGTTGCTGTATTATTTGCTCCAGATTTTAAACCTGATTCTTTTACTGTAACTGAAGTGGTACAAGGAAGATTATTGCAAGTGAAGGCTTGTGTGGGACGCAGAACGTTTCTTTTTATTAACGTGTATGCTCCTAATGATGGGAGGGAAAAAGTTAAGTTTTTTAAAATACTAAATGAATTGTTAGCCCAGTGTAAGCCTGAAGAAGTGATTGTATTGGGTGGTGATTTTAATTGCACCTTGGATGCTAAATCTGACAGGAATAGCCTTGAGTCGCACCATCAAGCAGTTAGGGAACTGGTTACAGGGTTGGATACTCATGAACTTGTAGACATCTGGAGATCAATTCATAATAATGTCAGACAATACACTTGGGCTAGAGGTAGTGCAGGGGGGATTTCATTAGCCAGGTTAGATAAGTTCTATGTTTTTAAACATTCTTTAAATCTTTTCACTAAGTGTGACTTTTTACCTACGGTTTCTAAGACCATAGTATGGTTGTTTTAGATATGGTTGTATCTAAAATAAATGTTCATTCTTCTTATTGGCATTTTAATAATAGATTGCTGCAGGATGCTCATTTTTTAAAATGTTTTAGTTTTTTTTGGGAAAGATGGAGACAGAAAAAAATAGGTTTTACTTCATTGCAACAGTGGTGGGATGTGACAAAGGTTCAAATTAAAATGCTGAGTCAACAATATACTATAAATGTTACAAAGAGCACTAGTGTAGAAATGAAAGATCTGGAGGAGGATATTACTGAGCTCCATAGAGCTCTGGAGTCCAAATACAGTAATATATTGTTTGAGGACTTGAAATTGAAAAAGAGGAGGCTTGCTGATCTGTTGGACATACAAGTACAGGGGGTGTTGGTACGGTCGCGATTTCAGAATATTGCCCAGATGGATGCATCTACAAAGTATTTCTTTGCCTTGGAAAAGAAAAATGCTCAGGGAAAAATGATGCACTGTCTGCGGACAGAAAGGAGACAATTGTTGTATGAGCCTCAGGAGATCTGGAGGTTGGCAGTGGATTTCTACTCAGAACTGTTCAGGGATGAGGCGGTGGATGTGTCAGAGGAGGCCCAGCGATTCCTCCAGGATCTGCCTCAGGTTCTGGAAGAGGATAGGGAGTTGCTTGAAAGAGAGTTGCCATTGCAGGAGCTCACAGAGGCGCTGGATGGATTAAATATGGGGAAGGCTCCAGGAATTGATGGACTGTCTGTTGATTTTTTTAAGACTGTTTGGCCACAGATTGGACAAGATCTGTTGGAGGTTGTAGCAGGGCGGAAGAAAAGCCCTGCTGTTTAATGGTATTGTTTATTTATTTTTAGATCGGGGTCTCCCCCTCCGCCCCTGTGCAGATTATTGTTTTTGTTTATTATGATTTATTGTATTTGTCGGCGAGCGCCGTATGTTTTATTGTATTATATTTATGACGGCGTAGCGCCGTGTTATTGTTTTGTTTATTTTCAAAACGTGTCCTGGCAGAGGCGAGATCGGTGCTCGTCCTCTGCCAGGAGTAATAATTAAAACTCGTGCAGAAGGTGGCCATCTCCCGAATTAATTAGGTGATTTAATTTGTTGCTAATCAGGAGATGGTAACCTGTTATAAAAAGCCTGCAGCTCTCTAGTTGAGGGTGGGTGTCAGAAGGAGAGAGTGTGTGAGAGGAGTGACGGAGAAACGAGAAAGTAAACATAGGAACAGTGAAGGCAATCTGCCCAGCCTGACCTGTGTTGCAGTTATTTTGTGTTCGTGATTTGTTTTTGTTTACCCTTTTATTTTGCTCTGTGAGCGAGTGTTTTTGTTTGAATATTTTATTTATTTTTTATTTGCTTTAAATAAAACGGCGCCCGCGCCACTGCACCATACCTTTTGTTTTTGTTGTCCCTTCTTATGCCGTGACATCAGACCACTCGTCCATCCCTGTCACAGAAGTCTTTACGGAGAGTATGAGAACACATGAGCTGCCTTTGAGCTGTCGTCGTGCAGTCATAAGTTTACTGCCAAAGAAGGGAGACCTGTGTAATATAAAGAATTGGCGTCCTGTAAGTCTCTTGTGTTCGGATTATAAAATACTGTCTAAAGTATTGACAATCCGCTTAGGTACTGTATTGAATACTGTTGTGTGGCCAGAACAAACTTTTTGTGTGTCCAACAGGTCAATCTTTGATAATATTTTTTTTAGTCCGAGATCTTTTAGACGCCTCCAGACTGTTTGGTTTCAAAACAGGTCTTATTTTGTTGGATCAAGAGAAAGCATTTGATAGAGTTTACCATAATTATTTGTATAATGTAGTAAGGCATTTGGGTTTGGTCCGAAGTTTGTATGACACATTAAGTTGCTTTATAATAACATTTATAGTGTATTGAAACTTAATGGCAGTCTTAGTTTTCTCTTTCCAGTGTTGAGGGGCATTCGTCAGGGTTGTCCCTTATCTGGAATGCTATATTCTCTTTCAATTGAACCCCTTACATAGACTACGCACTTTACTGAGTGGTCTGGTTATTCCAAGTGTGCTAATGGAGCCTGTAAAAGTGGTGGCTTATGCAGATGACATTACAGTAATTATAAAGAATAGCCAGGATGTACAAGTTCTAGATGACTGTCAGAAATTGTTTGAAAGAGTGTCTTCTGCAAAAGTTAATTGGGCTAAAAGTAATGCTTTTTTAATGGGGGATTGGGTAGGTGTTAGGCCCCCGGATTTACCTGCAGGTTTGCAGTGGAATCAAAAAGTGTTTAAGTATTTGGGTGTCTTTTTGGGAGGAGAGGGGGTGGCTAAAGAGAATTGGGATGGGATTATTGAGCAGGTACAAGGTAGGCTTCAAAATTGGCGCTGGCTTATAATGAAATTATCCTTTAGGGGAAGGGTCTTAGTTATAAATAATTTGGTTGTCTCAATGTTATGGCATAAACTCAGATGTGTTGACCCCCCACAGTCCCTAGTTAAGGAGATCCAAAGGCTTTTGATAGATTTCTTCTGGAATGGTATTCATTGGGTTAAGCAGAGTGTGCTGGTTCTGCCTGTGGCAGAGGGGGGGCAGGGTTCGATGGATGTCAGTAGCAGAGTTGCAGCTTTTAGACTCCAGTCTCTACAGAGGCTGCTGTTTCACGCAGAGTCTCTCCCTTGGAGAGCTATAGCTTTTGGTTTCCTGCAAAAGGTAGAAGATCTGGATTTTGACAGACAAATATTTCTAATAAATTCACAAAAACTTAATCTTGCTGTTCTGCCAATTTTTTATAAAGGGATGCTGGAAATGTGGGGAAGGTTTAAGGTTCAGCGGGAGGTTGGTACAGAGGGATTGTATTGGCTTTTAGAGGAGCCTTTGATTTATAATCAAGCCTTGACCTGTCCAGTGGTTGAATCTCAGAGTTTTATTAAGATTTTAATCTCTAGTAAAGTGCTTAAAATGTCCCATCTATTAAACTTGGATAGACGAGTCTGGAAAAACCCTGAGCTCTTGGCAGGTCAGCTGGGAGTGAGGTCAGTACGGTTTATTAATGTTTTTCTAATGCAAATGCATTTAGAGTCAGAGCTCCCAGATTTTGAGCTACAGTGTAGACCAGTTGTGGAGCAGATTGAGGACAGGCCAGGAGAGATTTTGCAGTTTAGAGATAGTTATACCTTAAACCTCAGGGCCACTGATAAGAAAGAATTGTATTGCTTGTGTGTTAAAATTAAATACTATAAAAACCTTAAAGGTAGTCCCGACACACACTGGCGTGCAAAATTACAGGTGCATGAGGCCATAGTTCCAGCCTGGAGGTCTCTGTATAAGCCACCACTGCAGAAACGTGGTGAAGATTTACAATGGAGGGTGTTACATACTGTTATGGCTACTAATTCCTTTCTTGCAGTAATTCAGCCAGGTTTCTGATAAGTGTAGTTTTTGTAATAACCGAGAAACTATTTTCTACTGCTATTTGTACTGTTCCAGATTACAGCCTTTGTTTGGGGTTTTAAAAGAGTTATTTGATGGGCTGAACATCGAATTTTCTTCCATTGTTTTTATTTTTGGTGTAAAGTATGTTGGAAAAAATAAGTGTGGTTTGCAGATGGCAAACTTCTTGCTGGGTCAGGCCAAGATGGCCATTTTAAAGAGTCATAAGAACCGGGAGAGCGGGGTACTGACTGGGGATGTGATGTTGGTATTTAAGGTATTGGTTGCCTCCCGAGTAAGAGTTGATTTTACGTATTACAAGCTTGAGCACCAACTGGACATGTTTGAGAAGGTTTGGGGAGTGGGGGAGGTGATGTGTGCAGTAAAGGAGGGGCAGTTGTGTATGAACTTGTGAGGGGAAAAAAAAATGTATTTGTAGAGGGGGGAATTATAAAATATGAATGTACATGTATGTTTTATTGTGGATTGTATTTTGTTGGTTAATTATTGAAATAAAGGGATTTAAAAATAAAAATAAATATCTATCTATCTATCTACCTATCTATCTATCTATCTATCTATCTACCCAGGTGCAGGGTATTTAAAGAAAGCAGACAGTCTCTTCGGGGCTGCTGTCCGGTAATTAGTTTAGGTTCCTGTTTGTGTTTTAGCGTGTGCGGTCGCCCCTACGACCCAGAGAAAATTAAAATGGAAAGTGTAGAAGAGTTGATCTCCACGATCAACAGGAACACCGCTGCTCAGTTAGAGCAGAATGAGAGGTGGAGAATGGAGTTAGGACTGCCAGAGCGGGAGCCTAGAGAGCTGGAGCTGCTGCTCCAGAAGTAGGAACTGGAGTCGGTGAGAGAAGCCCTGCGGTCTCCTGCACCAGAGGAGCTGGTGCTGGGTCAAGAACTGGAGGAGGAGTCCTTATCAGAGCCGGAGGAATTGGAGCCGTGGCCGTCTTTGGAGCCACGGGATGCAAGCAAGGGGGAGGAGGTGAGGAGCCGACTGTCAACAACCGCCCCGACCACCACCCTTGCGATCCAGTCCGGCACTGCTGCATGTGGTCTCTTGCCCCTTGCTTCTGGACACCCTGCCTGGACCTCACTGCACTAGACCTGGAGCCCAGAAGTCTGCACCAGTGACCACAGCTCTGCCCCTTGTGCCCTACTCCGCTCTCCCCAAGCAATCCCTGGGCTGCTGCCAGATGTCGCTGGTGCTCCCCCTTTTAGCTGCTTTGCTCCCCTCGGGTGATCGGACATCGCTGCGCCGGTTCCCAGGTGAAGACCTCTGCCCGCTGCTGCATCCTCATGTTCCCCGTCCGTTGCTTCAGTCACCCCTGTCATCCCAGTGGGGTCCCATGTTGCTGGTTCACGGTCCCGGCCTGGAAGCGCCGGAAGGACCGACCCACTCTCAAGTTTGCCTGTGGAAGAGGACGAAGATAGAAGTGGTAGGATTTGAGGCTGGGTGGTCCTTTAAACCTTAGCAGACCATTTATTCAGCACGTCTCAGGCACATCAGGTCCAATTTATTTTCACACGCGCAGTTTATTTTAGACACACTGTTTAAAAGTATTTTTTTTCACAGTAAAACAGGTTTAAAAGGCACTGCATATCAACAGTACACTCAGTACTGCATCTCTAGCCCCGCCCCACCCCTCGTTCGTTGTTTATTTCACATACCTCTTGATAGTAGTGCATACGTTGTATTAGTTAGTGCTCGAACAAGAGCTAGGTGTTTATTTTGTGTTTTGTTTGGTTTTGTTTATTTAAAAAATAGCACAACCGCGCTGGAAAACTCCTTTTTGACTTACGTTTTCAGTTCCAAGTACTCTTTCTATGTACTTTGTTCTTGGTCCCTTTTAAACTGTAAAGTGCCTTTTTTCTCTGATTTATTTTTTAATTGATCTATTAAACCATTTTTGCCATTTTGTTTTAGATTTTTATTTGTCTACTTTTGGGATGTAATTGTTTTGCACCTTTTAGTACAACATTTTTGAAAAATAGCCATCATTTTTCAGTGGATGTTTTCTCTATTTTACGCCAATCTACTTCTGTCAGTCTCTGTTTCATTCCTTCACAGTTTGCCTCTTAAAAATTGTAAACCTTAGCTTTAGTTGTTACTTTTGGGGTTAAAAAGCACTTCAAATGAGACCATGTTGTGATCTGAGTTTGCCAATGGTTCTCTGACCTCTGTTTTAGTTATTCTGTCTTCGTTATTTGAAAAGACTAAATCAAGGCATGCCTCCCCTCTAGTCGGTGCATTGACAAATTGCATTAGGAAGCAGTCATTTGTCATTTCTACCATTTCAATTTCGTCTGTTGCGCTCCCCACCAGGTTTTCCCATTTTATATGGGGGAAGTTGAAATCCCCCATTAGTACGGCTTCTCCTTTGCTATACACATTTTTAATGTCATTGTATAACAGATTATTTTGCTTGGTGTCTGCATTTGGTGTTCTATAGCATGCCCCTATTATTATGCCCTTTGAATTTTTGTCAATTATTCTGACCCATATTCCAGATTTAACACCTGGGCTTCAAGACTATTTCTGATGTATAGCGCTACCCCTCCGCCTCTTCTGTCCTGCCTGTCTTTCCTATACAGTGTATACCCACTAATATTATATTCGTCTCCATCACTCTCAGATAACCAAGTTTCTGTAACACCTATCACATCCTAGTTACTTGTTAGTGCAGTAGCTTCAAGTTCTAACATTTTGTTTTTGAGACTTGTAGCATTTAGATAAATACATTTAATGGTTATCTTTGGTGAGTTGTTGCCCTTGTTTTGATGTACTCTCCCTTCTGTTTTTTACCCCCTTCCTTTCTAGTTTAAATGCTTCTTAACCTCCTCGAAGATCCTTTCTCCAAGTAGATTGGTTTCCTTTTTTATTTAAGTGCAGTCCATCCCATCTATATAGATAGTCCTTGTTGTAGAATGTGGTTCAATGTTCAAGGAAGATGAAGCCTTCCTGTGTGCACCACGATTTCAGCCATGCATTTAGATGATTTATTTCCAGCTGTCCATATGGTCTCATGCAAGTTGCCGGCAGTATCCCAGAAAATACCAGTTTTGGTCTTGTCTTATAATTTCCTTCCTAGCTCTCTGAATTTGTTTTGCAGGGATCTTGGTCTGTCTCTTCCAATGTTGTTTGTACCGATGTGGACAACTACTACCGGGTCGTCTCCTGTTCGTTCTAGGAGCCTGTCCACGTTCTCAGTGATGTGTGTGACAAAGGCTCCCGGAAGGCAGCACACTGTTGTAGTAAGGGGGTCCAGACTGTGCACTGAACTTGCTGTGTTTCTCAATATGGAGTCCCTGACAATCATGACCTCCCTTTTTTTTGCTGCCTGGCCAGCACCATTTATGGGGTCCTGGAAGTTGTTCCTTTCTTTCTCTTGATGCTGGTTTTGATCATCTAAATTTTGAAGTGGTTCGAATTTGTTTGGCATTTTGATTTCTGGTGGTTGTGTTTGACTATGTTTCTTTTTTTCCCTGTCTGTGCCTATCTGAACCCAGCTGTTTTGACCCTCTTCTATCTCCCTGGTGGCTTTCTGTCTGTCAGGGGTGCAAACTTCCAGGAATTTCAGGTGTGCCAGCTCCTCAAACTCCTTTTACTCTGTCATTTCGTGCAGCTCCATGTCTAACATACTTACTCGTTGAAGTAAGTCCTGGATCTTGCAGCACTTTACATACACTTGGTTTAGCTCTGCTGGGTTTTCTCAGATTTCCCACTTCATGCAGGTGTCACAGATTACTGGCTAGAAGGCCATGTTAATTTTTTTTTTTTTGTAAGTTTAAGTTTAGTTTCTGCAGATGTCAACCTGCTTTCAATCTGTTTCCAAACTGCTCTGCAGTTTTCCACAAAGCACTTCTCCTCAAGCTGCCGCTTATGTTCATAAGTTTACAAAGGGATATTTAAATATTTTGAGATTTAGAAAAAGTCATGCAGTAAAGGGTTAAGAAAATCTTTATAATATATTAAGGGATTTTGTTGGAAATGTAAGACGTGTAAGATGAATATAACATTTCAAGCTACATTAGTCTCTGAGCTGGAATAAACTGCTGTCTAAATTAAAACAAAACTGTGGAATCTGTCAATATACACTCACCCCGACTATGTCAATTTAAATAATGTATTTTTAGCGGTTTGTAAATGCTACAGAAAAACACAAAAAGACACACACACACACATATATAACATTAGAAAAAATGTTGAACCAAGGCCATTGTGTAGTAGAGCAATTGAAACCACAACATACTACGAGAAATACCATAACTAATACTATGTAGGCTATACAACATTTTTGTTGGGTAACTGTGACAGGGAACGTGAGGATCTGAGCTGCAAATCTCCCTCCCGACCCAAGAGGGCACTAAGCAGAGGTACTTGCACGCCTGTTCAGAGATGGGCCGGCTTGGAGAGAGGGGTGTGTTCGTGTGTGTGTGTGTGTGTGTGTGTGTGTGTGTGTGTTAGTGTGTGTTCGTGTGTGTTCGTGTTCTAATTGTTTTTGATTTGTTTATCGTCAGGACCGGGGTCAGAGTGATCCCTGACGCCAAGGAGCTGCCGCACTACTGCCAGCACTTTTCACCTTGGACATCACATGCCCCACACAACTGAACTGGACACTTCAGCACCTGAGCACCTGCACTTTTCACCACCCCAAAACTTCACTCAAAGAGCTGAGAGGGACTTGCTCTATTGGGACTTATGATTTAAATTTTTGTTGCTTTGGACTGTGTTCCCCTTTAATAAAGTTCGCCCTCTACCATTGTGGTAGAGTATTTGCACCTGTGACTCTGTGACATCTGTTCCACACCCACACCCACTGCACCGTCACAGTAACTTATCACATTAAAGTCACACACTTCCCTTAACATATCATTTCTCAACATGAGATTTGTATTGATTGCAACAGAGCATGGCAGTAATAGTTTAATACAGTTTAATACAGTGCTTTCCACTGGAATCTGTGGTATCAGCAAAGAAAATCCATTACCCCAGAGATCTTAGGCAGTAACAATAACAAGCATTTATCCGGAATGCTGGGCAGGCTCATTTGAAGGGATAGTCTATAAATCACTACAAAAAACTAATTTGTTCAGTTTCCTCATAAGGATAAACCCAGACTTAATATTTAAGCAAGAGAAATCAGAGAGATGGAGCATCACGTTCACAGAAAGAGAGGCTGATATAGTGCTTGATTTGTAAAGAAAGAGGTGCCGGGAGCAAGCAATGACAATAATACTGTTCGTAAGAACAGCACATTCAAAATCATGCACGTTTATTTGATAGAGTATTGTATGTACTAGTGTGAGATGTTTACAACCATGTATTCTACATCATTCATATATAAAGTAGTAGTACATGCAGAAAAAAATAATTCTAGGCAACTGCAGGACAATAAATAAATAAATAAATAAATAAATAAATAAATAAATAAAGCCTGCATACATAGTAGGGTTGCCACCTTTGAAATGCAAAAAAACTGCCACCGACAACGCAACTGCCCCACTCCTCACAGTGAATTACAGGAATACAGTCTGATATGTATGTTAATAAATAATATTTACTTTTTATGCCAATTATATATACTATAACAGCGGCTTACAGTAGCACATACATATGTATAGATAAACAGATAGTGATGTATAGATACAGAAGAAAAATAGATACCGGTTGATAAGATTTGACATTTTTCTTACCTTGGTTGTATTTATTCAGAGATTTTTTTTTTTTTTCAGAACTTGAATGTGAACCGATGTTTCAGAACATTGTAGCCTACATAATATCCTTTGAGTCTATTTTTTGAATTTGCACTTGCTGTTTGATTTTGCTGCTTCCAACTATTTATTATTTTTAACGGCGACATCGTAGAATTCCACAGGAATAGCTGAGGTTGCATCTAATGCAAAGTTCTCTTTTGGCCAGTCCAACATATTTCACTTTCAAACCCAGTACTTCTCTCGCACGTCTCCTTACTCTCGTATGATTTTTAGATTCAGACACGTGGTGCACTTGTGTGTTGTTGGACAGACAGCTGCTGTATTTTCAGCAGTTTTAATCTGTTATCACTTAAACAGGGCAAGTGGCAATACTGCAGCAATGATCATAATGTTCATATTGAAGTAGGCTACAATATTTTTTTCATTAAAACTTTGTTTTTCTTTGTTGAAATTAATGTTCAGCTTTCATATTTTGTTGTGTACTCATTAAGCACTTGGCTGATGTTTCTCAGGAAGCCCTTAAACACAAGGGGTAAAAAAAGGGTATTCCTGGCTTTCAAAGTTTTAAGGATGCTTTGAGAAATCCTAAAACACTGTTAAATAATACATACAGACAGAAGGATGAACCAACAGACACTTTCCATCTATCCCCAGAATCTGATATTCTCAGAAACTGAAGCTTAATTAGTCACTCCAGTATTCCGCAATTCCGGAAAAAAACACAAAATTTACTTTCTCCCACGGAATTTTCCATTTTTTGCAAAAAACTGAAAACGCAAACATTTGCTCCCTACTATCACTGTACGTGTTACTAGAGTGCATACACGCTGTTTGTATAGTGAGAAGTGTGGTGGGGTTTCAGTGAGAGCTTTAGTTCAGCCATTGAGAGATTCCTAAGGCCATCGATGAGCTCCGGAAACAAATTTAAATTAGCAACGAATATAATGGCAAAAGATAGGACACAAATGCAAAATGGAAGTCCAGTATTTCCATCACCGTCTGAGCTTCTGTTAAAATGGGAGAAGACCATGACAACGACCATGGATAGACAAACAGTGGCTAATGAAGAACGAAATAGGGTAAGATTATTATTATTATTATTATTATTATTATTATTATTATTATTATTATTATTATTTTACAAAAGGATTTCATAGTTTAGTCGCAAGTTCAAAGCGAAGCGTTGTTCTTTTACTCCTCCTATGTGAAAGGTCAAAGAAAAACAATTAGGACCTTGCTTGTACTCCCTATGTTGCAGGTCCTGAAAGATGTCATTCTAATTATATATGGAAATACACACGTTTTTTGTACATGGTGTAGTAACATGAATGCTCAAAAAGGAAGGGGGTGGTGAACTATATTAGATATTATCTGATTACTTGGGGTGACTTAACATTTTTGTGAAAATCCTCTTCTTTTTTTTAAATTGTTACTTTCCTTTTTTTGTGGTATGTGATGGAAGCACTTTCACACTGTGGCCTTGGTCAAAGAAACAAAAATGCTAGTTTATGAGCCAATCAGTGTCGCCTGTCACTGTTTCCAAGCGCTTTTCACAGGTTTCCAAACTATTTCTATGTTCTGTCTTGATGTGGATACATTTTAAAATTACAATTTTGGTGAACACATGTTTCTAAAAATACCCTGTAGTTTGTACAAAAATGCTCCAAGCCTAGTACACATTTGTAAAACAGTGCATTTGTAAAATGTACCAATGCTAATTTGATTCCCAGTGCATCACATACTCCTGTATGGAAAAGATTTTGTAATGATAACCGACCACAAGCCTCTTGAAACCACCTATTCCCCTAAATCAATTAAAGGCATTGTGTCTACAACCATATGGGTTTACAGTCCAGTACAAGCCCTGGACGGAGAATGCTGCTGATTCACTGTCGAGGCTGACACTCAACCCACCAGCAGTCACAAATCAAGGTGAGGATTACATTTACTTTATAGCAAAAAGTGCAGTTTCACATGCTTTTACACCGAGAGAAGTCAAGGAAGCCTCTGCTGCTGACATCACGCTGACTGCACTAAAAATCTGCATCAGAACAGGTAAATGGACTGATTGTGATTCTGTTTTTAAAGCAATTTGAAACAAGCTATCTGTAATAGGTCACATAGTGTTATGAGGACCACGTATTGTAATTCCTGTCAAGTTACAACACCGAACACTACTGCTAGCTCGTGAGCGTCATTAGGGCATCGTGAAAATGAAGCAACACCTGTGAGCAAAAGTTTGGTGGCCAGGTATTGACAGAGAAACAGAACAGCTCTTCAAAGCATGTAATGAATGCCAACTTGTGGGAGAACCGTCAAAACCTGAACAATAGTCAGAAATGCCAGGCAAGCCGTGGGAGACCATAGCCATTGATTTATGCGGCCGTTTCCTTTGGGAGAGTTACAGTAGATTATTACTCTCACTGGGTAGGCTTCAGAATTCTGTAGAAGATCACAGCATCAGTTATTATTTTCAGTCTCCAATGCACTTTTGCATCACATGGTTTACCAGAAACCATTGTCATGGATAGCGGGACTCTGTTCGTGTCCAGTGAGTTCACAGAGTATTTAAAAAGCAATGTCATTCAACACAGACATTCAACACCATATTGGCCACAAGCAAATGGTGAGATGGAAAGGCAAAACAGAACACATCCCAAGGCAATTCGCATAGCATATGCTAAAGGCAAGGACTGGAAAAAAGACCTGCCCAGTTTCCTTTTAGCATACAGAAGTACACCACACACAATTACTGTTAAGAGTCCAGCCGAACTTCTGTTTAATCGTCAGCTGAGAATGAAATTGCCATAGTTGTCTACACCATGTGACCAAGCAACTGCATACACAGCTGTAAAACACACCAATTTTCGCAAGAATAATATGCAGATGGGCATCAGAAAGCAATTTTTAGTCGCATTCAAGTTGGAAATAAAGTGCTGTTACAGCAACCCAAAAGCAACAAGCTGTCTACAACATTCGAACAGCAACCATACCTGATTGTCAAGAAACATGGGAACTGTGTCACTCTGGAAGGAGGGGGACACAGATTCAAAGTAATGTTTCTTGGGTTAAAAGGTGGATCAAACCGACATCTAACTGTTCAAGAGAGGAAGCCGAGATGACAGAATTCTGGGATGGATCAGAAGGGAATAGTGACAGTGAAAGCCTAGATGGGGCAGATAGTCAGCCTGAACCAACCCCGCAGAGTCAGCCACCCACCTGTCCATCTTAAGAACTATCTTAGGTAGACATGAACCAAGTGGAGCAGAATAACCTCTGGTTCTGTCTAAGTGGCAGGGCAGTCTACCCCTAGTCACCATAGGTGAAATGTGAATAGTTGTTTCTATGCCAGTCATTTCTATGCCAGTCATGCAATTTGTAAACATGACATTATTGTAAGCCGCCTTAGTTAGGTATTTTTTTGTTATAGTCTTTTTGGAATCCCAGAAAGTAATTGCTACCATTGATAAGATGACCTAAATTAAGTAAGAGCTGTAAACATATGTTGCTAATGTAAAGCAATGTACACAGTACTTTATGTTCTAATGGTAAAATGTTACAACTAAAAAGGGGAGGGATATAGTGTTGTACTGCCATCTACTGGCAGCATAGTGTAGTGGGAAGTTAGTCTTCTAGGTGGAAATAGGAGACTAGAAGAATGTGTAATGGCGGCAGTAAGCAGAAGTAACTGTATGTGTGACAGTTAAATAAAAGCATTAAACTTAACCACCCGGAGTCCCCCAAGTATATTACAGTCAGAAATGCCTGTAAAGAGTCTTGGGAGGTGGTACGATGGGAACTTGAAGACACAGTCAGAGTGGGAGAGGTGAGACAGCAGGCAGTGCAAGGGCTGAAGAGGATCGACAGTAGTACACTACCGGGCAAGCTTGAAGTCTGGTGCTTTTAGTTTGTCTTTCTTCCAAGGTTACTGTGGCTGCTTACTGTGTATGAGGTTTCCCTGTCAAAAGTAGAGAGACTGGAGGCCTAGATTAGTTAATACATTGTGAAATGGCTATGTTCCACGATTCCTTAGTAGGGTACCACTCTATGGTAAAGGGAAACTGCAGCTGCCACTCTCAGCTCTAACTGATGAACTGATTAAATCACGTGACATAGTGAGAACTAGGAGAAAGTGGGCAGCAAAGGAAACAGTGGAAGATGCAAAGACTGCCCTTGACATCATGGGACAAGGACAACAGGAAGAGGAGGCCTTGGTTCTCCTTCCCTGAGGTGGCACAAAGCTGGTAGTGACTGAAGTGCAAAAGGAGAGGATGAGCTGTGTCAAGATGGTGTCCCAGGCTAAGCAGGAAGAATGGATGAGATGGGAGAACACGGAACAGTATAAGACTGACTGGTGAGACCTGTGGACAACAGAGCAGAGGAAGATCGACTTCCTAATCAGGTCCCCATATGATGTTGTGACAGAGAGAGAATGAATCCTAGTCAACAATCTCCCTCCCGACCTGTGAGGGTGCTGTGTAGCAGGAACAGTGTTCCCCAGACTGGATGGTTTGGCAGTTCATTCTAGGGTCAGTCGGAAGCCAGCGATCCAGGTAATGCTGCTTCTTCCCAAATCGGAATCCAAACTGTATGCTAAATGGCAGGGGCCATATGAGGTGATTTGGGCTATAGGGAAAGTGAATTATGAAATTCGGCAGCCCGATCACTGCAATGAGCGGGAAATTTACCATGTCAATTTATTGAAGCCCTGGCAGGCAAGGGAGGCCTTATTTATAGCCCAAGGCGAGGTAGAGGATGATATTGGATCCTGTATAGAGGCTCCTAGCATACAGAACATTCCGATGGGGGAACAGTTACTCCCAGATCAGCAGAGCAATCTGCTTAAGTTACTTGAGGAGTTTAAGTATGCTTTTTTCTGACTTGCCCGGCAGGACTAACCTTGTTGAATATGACATTATCACTCCCCCAGGTACCACAGTTCGAGAGAGACCCTACCGGATCCAGGAAAGTCGACGAAGTGGCGTTAGCAGAGAGGTGTGGGCGATGCTCAAACTTGTGGTGATTGAGCCTTCCAGGAGCAAGTGGTGCAGTCCAATTGTGATAGTTGCCAAAAAGGACGGCACTAACCGCTTCTGCGTTGATTTCTGTAAGGTAAACGCTATTGCCAAGTTCAATGGCCTACCCCATGCCTCGGGTCGACAAGCTTCTCGACAGACTGGGAACAGCAAGGTTCCTCTCAACTTTGGACCTGACGATGGGATACTGGCAGATCCCTCAGATCACGCGAGAAAACTGCATTTTCTACCCCTGATGGTCTGTTTCATTTCACAACCATGCCGTTTCGGCTACATGGTGCGCCCGCTGCCTTTCAGTGACTAAAGGACCAAGTCTTACGCCCACATCGTGAATATGCAACAGCGTATATTGATGATGTGGTTATCTACAGCTCCACCTGGCAAGAGCATCTGGCTAAGCTCACGGTCATCCTGCAGTCTCTGAGGGTAGCCCAGCTGACAGCCAACTTGAGTAAATGTGCATTTGCCAAAGTAGAAACGCAATATTTAGGATTTATTATGCGACATGGGCAGGTGAAACCTATCGCCACCAAAGTCCAGGCTTTGATGGACGAGGCAATCCCGAAAACCAAGTCCCAGGTGAGGTCTCTTTTGGGGTTGGACGGTTATTACCAACAATTTATCCCAGGGTATGCCACAGTGGTCAACCCTCTAGGATATTGCTGCTCTAGAAAGAGGATATTGCTGCTCTAGAAAGAGTGCAAAGAAGAGCAACCAGAATTATCCTGTGTTTAAAAGGCATGTCGTATGCAGACAGGCTAAAAGAATTGAATCTATTCACTCTTGAACAAAGAAGACTACGCAGTGATCTGATTCAAACATTCAAAATCCTAAAAGGTATAGACAATGTCGACCCAGGGGACTTTTTTGACCTGAAAAAAGAAACAAGGACCAGGGGTCACAAATGGAGATTAGATAAAGGGGTATTCAGAACAGAAAATAGGAGGCACTTTTTTACACAGAGAATTGTGAGGGTATGGAACCAACTCCCCAGTAATGTTGTTGAAGCTGACACCCTGGGATCCTTCAAGAAGCTGCTTGATGAGATTCTGGGATCAATAAGCTACTAACAACCAAACGAGCAAGATGGGCTGAATGGCCTCCTCTCGTTTGTAAACTTTCTTATGTTCTGATGTTCTAAAAAGAGCGCACCAAATTCAATTAAATGGACAGGAGAATGTCAGGGGGTGTTTGATACCATTAACCCTTTGCGGTCCTAGGTCGGACCAGGTCCGACATTACAATTTTCCCTTTCCGGTCCGACATCATCAAAAAGACGTAAAAAACAGGTTGCTTGTCTTTTTTCTCCGGAAAAAGCCGAGAAAACCATTCAATGGCCGAGTGAGACCGATAGGAGCCGAGAGAAGCCAAAAAAAAAAGGGACGGATCTGAGCAATATACATAACCCCGGCACCACAGAGATAACACCGACAAAAACAAACAAGATAGCTGCTTCCGCATCCAGCGCTCAAAGAATATCACGGACATTTGCAAAGCTTTTTGAGATGTTATAGTAATAAAATAATGACTTGGATCGCATTATTGAGGAGTTTGGTGATAAAACGAGTGATCAGGAGATGATTTATCGGTATGCACGACTATGAAGACGTATGTGAAAAATACAGCGAACAAGGAGTGGGGTGGGGCTGGAGATGCAGTACTGAGTGTCCTGTTGATATGCAGTGCCTTTTAAACCTGTTTTACTGTGAAAAAAAAATTTAAACAGCGCGTCTAAGATAAACTGCGCGTGTAAAAATAAACTGGACCTGATGTGCCTCTTATCCTCCCCTATTTAGTCTCCCTCTTTAACTCCTCCCTGTCCACCGGTATCTGCCCTGCCTCTTTTAAATCAGCTACCATCATTCCTCTGTTAAAAAAACACGCTCTCGACCCTGCCCTCCCTGCCAACTATCGCCCAATCTCTCTCCTTCCATATTTTTCAAAACTCCTTGAGCGTCTAGTTTATGTACGCTTATCACAATACATATCCGCCAACTCCCTCTACCCCCGATTCCAATCTGGTTTCCGTCCTTCCCATTCTACAGAGACTGCCCTCCTCACTGTCCAGAATCATCTGGCCAACTCTACCCACGCTGGCCTCTCTTCAATTCTTATTCTCCTTGATCTTTCCTCTGCCTTTGACACAGTCGATCATTCCATCCTCCTCTCCACCCTTTCCAACTTCGGCATTTCTGGAACACCCCTTAGCTGGCTGCACTCATACCTATCCTCCCGCACTTCTGCTGTTGCTTTCAACAGCCTCACCTCTCCCCCCTCCCCTTTGACTGTTAGTGTTCCCCAGGGCTCTGTCCTCGGACCCTTGTTATTCTCTCTGTACATCTCACCTCTTGAAGCTCTAACCTCTTCATTTAACTTCCCCCACCATTTCTTTGCTGATGACACCCAGATTTTCTTTTCCTTCCCTTCCTTCACCCCTGATCTTTCCACCCGTATAACTGCTTGTCTGACTGCTATCCAATCTTGGATGGCACGCCAATTCCTCCTCATCAACCCATCTAAAACTGAAATCTTTTTCTTCCCCTCCCCTTCTTCTCCCCCTCTCACCCCCACCATTTCATTTCCTCCCCTGTCCCTCATTCCGGTTAACTCTGCTCGCAACCTCGGCGTCATCTTTGACGCAACCCTTTCCCTTGCTGATCATATTTTGGCAACTACACGAACCTGCCGATTCCACCTATTTAACATCCACAAAATACGCCCCTCCATCTCTTTCTCTGCCACTAAACTCCTGGTTCATGCTCTCATCTTCACCCGCCCTTGATTACTGCAACTCGTTTCTCCTTGCCCTTCCCTCCTTTTCCTTCACACCACTACAGCAAATTCAAAACGCCTCTGCCCGTATCATATTCAACCTCCCCCACTCCTCTCATACCTCCCCTCTTCTCCTCCAGCTAACTGGCTCCCTGTTTACTATCGCTGCTTATTTAAATTCCTTACTCTAGTTTACAAATCCCTCCAAGGTCTCGCCCCACCCTACCTGGCTGCACTTATCACTTACTATGTTCCCTCCCGTCCCTTATGCTCTCAAACTCTGTTGTCCCTCTCGGTCCCACCCTCGCCCTGTGCCCAATCCCATTTCCGTTCCTTTTCCCTCCTGGCTCACCTTCATTGGAATAAACTCCCACTCACTATAAAACAGTCCCCTACACTACGCAGCTTTCGCTCCTCCCTTAAAACATATCTTTTCACCCTAGCCCATCCCACTGCGTGCCCTAGCCCCTAACCCCCAGTCAGGACCCTGCCTGTTTGCCCAACCCTGCCTTAGCCTCTGTTCTCACTGTAGCAACACTCTCTACTTCCTCACCCTTGCCCAAAAAACACACCTTCTTCCTTCAGCCATTTTCTCTTGATTGTGCCGTTTAGTTTAAAAATTGTTAAGCGCCTTGGCTAAAGGCGCTATATAAATATAAATAAATTAAATAAATAAAAGTAATTTATAGCCCTTCTTTCACGTTCTGTAGGAAATGTTATGTATTGTGCAATACATAACATATGTACTTGTAATGAAGTAGTGAGTGACATACTCTTGTTTCGTGCCTTAATTTTTGCTCAAGCAAATCACATACATTTGTCATTTCCAATCTAGACAGCCTATACTTTGCTGTAAATATACACTACAGGTGGAACAGCAGGGGTGGAGAGTCCAGGTTTATCCAGTAGAGGGGTGTGTCAAGGATTTGTCATGCACACCATGACCTGGCATCTCAGAAATATCGGATTTAGTTGACAGGAGTTGCAGTGTATAATGAAGGCTCTATCCCAGGAGGCAGTGAGAAGTAGCTCCAATTGAGGTGGAAAGAGGCTGAATGAGGACCTCAAATGGGGTGATGGACATAATGTAACATAAATGAAACATAAATGAAAATAAGTTGTTGACTAAGGTAAGTAATCTGGACTGGGTTGGGTGGGGGGTGGTGCTGAGATGCCAGCATCACTGTTGAGCCTTCCTGAGGTGTAGTGGTTTAATCGACAAAACACAGAAGATGTGAGTTGCCCATTTGACGATCCCAGTGTAGTGCTCCACCCAGCCCATTCCAGATGGTTGCTATGCTGAGGTGCTAGAGAGGCCTCACTTTGGTTGATTCCTGGAACCAGCTTTGCCGCAATTGCTTCTGCTGATGCGGCAGGGAGGCCATAAATTGGCTGGTCCCTGGAGCCAGCATTACACTTCAGCCATCAACGCAGAGCCAATACTATAGCCACATTATATTAGCATGCTGTAAATGACAGCTACTCTCATGTAATAAAACTCTCCCACAGGTAGTCTTATCTTTAAGGACACAGACTTCCTCCTCCCCTTGCAAGCTACTTGCCACATTGTCACTCTATGTGCCAAAGTCATAAAACTGTTTTTGCACCATCTAAATGGAAAAACAAACTAGTGATGTTGCAAAGCTTTTTCCTTTAGAAATGAAATTCTGCACTGAAGTAAATACTTAGTGGATTGTGTCCGTTTACATCCTACTGTATACCAATCTGAAATGGTTATTATATAGAGTACACAGCATTTACACTTATTTTAACACACTTTTTTAATACTCTAACCTTAACCTTTTATTATTATTTTTTTTTAAAAATCTAGCAAAATCAAGATAATTACAAAATTATTTACAGTGGTGTAACTGCGAAATTACTTTTATTCACAATTGCTTGGCTACCTTGAGTCAAATAGGCACGTTCTTGTAGCTATGGCTAAAATAAAAACAAAATAAAAAGATGGTTGCCTTTTTATTACTTATTTTGTTATACTTAAAACATTAAATAAAAGCATTAAATATCTATGTAATTTATATTTTTTAAATATGGGCTTATGTTAAAAAAATAAAATAATAAAAAAAAAACACCATACAAATGTAACACCATAGAAATGTAACAGACCTTGTAAACATTTCTGATGCTTGGTTGGCTTTGTTAAATGGTAAATTGTGCGGTTTTAAAACTCCTGCCAGCATAGATATGATGCTCCAGTAGAATTTGGCATTGGAAAGATAGCGGGAGGAGGTGCCTGAAGAGCTGGGTTTAACTCAGACTTGCTCCCAAACACTGTCGTTACCTGCCTCAGATCTGACGGCTGTATTCCATTTTTGGAGGTTATTTCTAGACAAGGGGCGAGGATTAGTAAACAACACCGCTTTATTTCTTTGTTTTTTGGACACAAGGGGTTTTATTTTCAAAATAAGGTGGGAATGGTTTGATCGCCACCTTAAAATGTCATGTGCTTCCAATAATTACCGAAAGTAAACAGAACATTGACGGGAATCAAGGAAGAGTTTCTCACAGCATCCCCAGCGTGAAAGATGACTTGCTCGTATAGCTAAAGGAACCACTTATTTTTTTAAATACTATACAGTGTATTTTTTTACGAAATGAAAGTGAGACTATTTTAAGACTGTTGCATTTATTATTTCTTCTTTGTAACCGGAGTTGTTCACTTGAAGAGGAGAAAATGAAGAATCCACAGTCTGCCTTAATCTTCATTATTTGTATATTTTTAGAGGTGAGTAAAAAGGGATTCTTATTTTGTATTAAACAAACAAACAAACAAACAAAAAATAGTAGATATTGTCCAGAATTGGTTTTGCAGAAACGTAAACGAAATAATAATTATATGTGAATGTGTGATTATAACACGTAAACTAGAAATAAAATAATGAACGGTTATAATATGTAAACTAGTTTATTTATCGTTATGAAGGGATAACATAAATGCTCTCTTCTGACAGATGTTTCACTTGATGGTCTGTTACGGACTATTACAGTCCCCGACCTACTGATAACCTTTCTTAACAATCAGCTCAATAAATTGCTACAATTGTATCTATGCAACAACGGAATATATCCTAGACAGACAGTTAAATGAAAATTGATTTAACATATAGTCAAGAGTGATTTATAATGAACGGAAATAAACGCGTACTTTTTTTCGACCGGTAATGCAGTCGATACTAAAAGATGCAGTGACGTGTTCACAAAGCTCTAACTCATTTTATTTAAATATATATTTGTTTAATCAAATCTGATATTCATAATACGGCCCTATGCTAAATTGGCATAGGTAATTTAATGTAGTCTAATCCATCAAAATAGATGTCTTTCTTTCGTTCTTAAAAAAACAAACAAAAAAAACAAAACATTATATGAATAACAGGAGCTTCATCTACAGGGCCCATTGGCACTGACACGGAATTACCACACTGTGTAAAATAAACTCAACATTAACTTAAAATGTACTTTTGCTTTTGTCGAGGTAAGCATGTACATATGGCTACACCAGCAGGTTAGCAGCTGCTGGAAAAAAAAATCATAGTTACATAAATTGAATTCTGTTAATTGTTATGTGTAAAATATATTAGTCACTACACAGATTTCTGTACATTGGTGTTGAGCTGCAATAGAATAAAACAATATACTTTCGCAACCTGGCTGACATATTGAGGTCATATAATTTTTTTAGGGTTCTGCGTTATCTAGATAGAAAACTTAACTTTAAGCATGTTACAGTGAATATATTGATACTGCTGATAACATTGCTCATGAGGAATGCATGAAACACATATTGAAAGTGCATAGTTCAAAAAATAAACGTCAGTGCAGTTAGTATTAGCGGAAACATCCCTGGAGACAAGTAGAACAATCCAGTTATACCTGTTGTTGACCCGGATGGACACGAATAGTTAAGTACATTTAGAAAGTTTTTGTTATATATTACTAACATATTATAAATATGTTGTAAACACCATTTTTTATACAAATGTTTAATTTATAGCACGGTTCATTTTATCATTGTCTTCCAAAATATTAGGACAGTCCACCATTAATTACCATAAAATGGCACACTGCAGAGGTGTTTAGACGTTAGTTGTAAAGCCATATTACAGTAAAAAAAAAAAGATGGTGTCAAGTAGTTTTTTTTCAGGAATGATAGCGCTGCAGTCATAGCGTTCTACCTCTATTTTCATTGTAAATGTGTGCACATTCCTCAATTGCTCCAGTGTCTTAACTCTTCTGTTGTCACATGTGTGAGCTTTGCATTGTCTAGCTGTATGATTATACTCAGTGTGGATCGATACTACTGTATATACCCCAGTGGATGCTTTGTGGCTTGCTATTCATGCATGTTTTATGCATATGTTAAAAACGCCGCCCATAGCCCTGTCATTTGGATGTAGGCTCACTCAGGGCAAGCAGGGCAATGAGTGATTTGATGTGAAGAGTCTGCAAGGTGAATTTGGAGCAATGCACAACGAATCCACAAGGATTATCGTCTCTAATGTCTTGAAAGAATTTGTTCTCAAGAATGATCTCTTATAAGGATACATCATTTTCGGATTATCTGGAATTAGTTATGCTAGTTTTAAAAGAGCATTCACCCTGATTGTAAACAATCTGAAAAAGGACTACTTTTTCAATATTAAGGCTTTTTAAAGTTGTATGGCTGGCAAACAGTGATGTGTATGTAATGAGCAGTGTTGTGGGATGTACTGCCATGACTGCTTCTGTCCCCTGTCGTTGAGATGAGATGAGGTTCAGAGAATCCATTACCATGAATGCAGACGAGCCTGGCTCTTTTGCATAGTGGTTAAGACGCTTGCGGTGTGTGAGGTCGCTGGTTCATGCCAGCCTCTGCCCTGTTACATATAACCAGCATTCCCTCTAAGCTTTTTAGATACTGAGACACTTGTCATTTTGACTGAGAAAGGGTGAATTATCAGTGAGAAACCTTCGGCCACGCATTAACCCTTTTAATGTATTTTTGTTGCATTATACAATTTTGAAACAATATTCCAATACAATTTTACAATTTACTTTAAATTTAAACAAGACATTTATTGTGGCTCTGCCTCTGATTTTGAATCATCCTCTGATGCTATGCAGCCCTGTCGGTTGTTATCATAGATATAGACTGCATGCTTAACTGGTGGCCTGCATAAAATTGCTTTATCCTACTGCATAAAACACTGGCGTCTGCACTGCCTTCAACTGTAACCATCTTTAGGGCTACTAATTGTTCCATTCTTCGGAATACTAAGTTTTTCAAAAATGGCCAATTCCATTTGTACCCATTTTTTTTATCAATGTATTAATAATTAAATATGGCATTTGAACATAAATATAATGTTGCTAGTTAAAATAAGTACATTTAATAAATATTACCATAATTCATTTTTTTTCTATCAGACTCTTGTTGCTGTAATAGTAAGTGAAGACACTTCAAGCCTGTTATAATGTTTATAGACATCACTTGGCTCATTACTGGCATTAAAATAAGCAGGAAAACCTAAGAATTATATTACAACAGTTCAGAAAATCAAATGTCCAGCACAGTTGTGAGAATCATATTTACAGTATTCCATAAACACTGTAGTTCAGTATACAAATGAAGGTGTTTTGAAAATACCTGTTTAGCTTATTGCTGGCATTTACAATAACAATACAAAATATGAAACAGTTTAGTAACAGTCCAGCAATGTCCTGTGAGAGTAATCCTATGTACAGTACAACACAAATTAAGTTGAGCATTTTACTGGCATTATAATAATAACCAGGATGAAATATGAAACACTGATAAGGGTGTGTTGACTGACTCTTTGCTCTAAAACAGGTTCACTGCTGTGTATTACCCGATTGTAATTTAAATAGCGCCCCTTTTAATATAAACGCATAATTAAACCTCTCAATTGTTTCTTTCCTAATTCTGCAGTGTTATTTGCAAGATTTAAAAAGAGGCGTGTCTCCAGACAGAATGTCTTTATGAAACCAACGGTGTGTAGTGTAGTGACTACATCCTTACACAGTAAAGTGATCCATTTCCTTTAAGGATTGTATAGCTAGAAACATAGTTTTGAGTTCATTTCTTCGTCGTCAGAAAATATAATTCAATTAAGAAACGGCCATGGTTTAAAATTGCTAATTATAGCTTCATTAAAGGCAAGTAGCATGGAAAGAAATGAACAAAACAATAATGAAATACACAATTAATTTAGCGTACTTCGGGAAAGCCCTGTCTTGATCGCAGTACCTTAGCTCTTAGTTTTTCAGCATAGAAGAATGCAGTGCTTTGCCATTGTTGCCGTTTTATTTGCTTTCTATTGTCTACGTGTTTATGACTGGCATTGTGATATTTAATGGTATCACGTGAATTACAGCAAAACTTTAAGAATACTATCACACCATCCTCATATAGATAATCAGATTTCTTTTAGCTCTGTCTTACTGAAACATTACTTTTTTTTCTTCGTTGGTGCAGCTGCCATGTTGAGTTTCAGCAGAGACATGGAGTGAAGTCACATGATGAATAAACTCGCAAAAAAAAATAATGCACATGGTATGTCAATTACTATACACTTAAATGTGTATTTTTGACTAATGTGCTGATTACGATGAGTTAAAAACTGTAAAGTTCATGAGCAGCACCGAGCAGCACTCTCTATAGTGGCAGAATCGCCAGATAACTGCTTCACCCACCCTGTCCCAGTAGATTCGCAGAATCAGCTGCAAGACAGACACAAATATGCTTATGTTAATGCTTTGTAAGAATGGTCTCAGAATAATAGGTTTAACTCGAGAGGCTGGAGTCAGCTAGTTGCCAGTTACTGGGAACGCTGCATATAACACCCTAAAACTATACAGTTGTATGCAAAAAGTGAAGGGAGTAGATGACAAGGGTGATGCAGTGAGAGCTGTGAAAAGTATTACTTATTTTGTAAAATAATTGTACAATTGCACAGTTACAAGTTATAACAGTAATGTGTGCAGACACGTGTTTATTTCATGGTGACTAACTGCTTTCAGCTTTTGAACTTCCCTTGCAAGGGTGAAACCACTCCAAATAAATAATCAGAGTTCCTTTTGGGCCTACAAATCACTGTGGAGCCCAAACTGACTAGCAGAAATATGTGCTGGATGCAATGAAACATACAGCCTGATTTTCAGAAGGGGCAAAGTGAAAAACAGGTCATAAAACACCTTTGCGACAGGTAGGTGGCAAACTCTATTTTCAAAAGTCCTGTAAGTCAGTTGCACAATGGCATTTCAGGGTGTGTGATTTATGAAAATGCACTCACATTACAGCCTGTTAAGCAACTGAAGTCCTTAATTACTTCTATTTTGTAATTAACGTCTTATTTTCAAAAGGTGCAAAACATTGATGTGCCTACTTTGTACACCAAAATACACTCGCTAATTAAGACATGACCCCTCTTGTGTCTTATTTAAACTGCGACCACTGACAATGCTACTGAGCTGTAATCTACAGTGCAGGATATCGAAGTCCTTCCAATTCACCGACTGCAGAACGAGAGGGAAGGGAGGAGGAAAAATGAACCTACACTAAACCCAGAATATTTAATCCCCGTCAGACATTTCTAGATATAACTCCAATACAAGTTATGCATAGGTACAGATTGAATATAGGCATTAGAACAGACCTGTGTGATCTGGATAAGTCTGATTTAGAATCACAAACAGCCCGTAGTCACGCCATACCTGTACCTGTAAAGGTTACAGTAGCCATTCACTTTCATGCAACGGGTGCCATCCAGACAACAGCTGGGGACGGATCAGGCATCTGTCAGTCTTCTGTGTCAAAGGATATTGACTGATGTCACAGATGCAGTTTTCCATAGGTCAAGGGAGTATAAAATATTTCCAATTGGGGATGTGGAACAAAATAGAACAAAACACAAATATTATCAGTTCTGTGGCTTCCTAAATATGCTATGTGTATGTGCATATGTTGCAATATCCTTAGATTCAAGGAATGAAATTGCTTTCTGAAACAGAAAACATCCTCATTCTTTAACTGTGCAAGTTTTATATGATGCTCAATGTATTATCATGGATGTAGTTGCCAAGTACCCTGGCTCATGCCAAGACTGATTTATCGTGGAGAACAGTGCCTTGTTCAGACAATTCGAACAGGGGCTTATAAGTGGAGGCTGGCTCATTTTAGAATAAGCCTATATTAAATACATAATTAACATATGACCATTCGAAAACATATGTAACAAACGCATATTAATGTTTAACATTTTTGTTATAATTTTTTCACAAACACACATAAACATTCAGATATTGCATGTAAAGAATATGAAAATTAATATTGCATCAGGGAATACATTGTGATAATGAAATAAATTAAGGATTTTTTTTTTCTATAAGCACGCTGTATTATTATTATTATTATTATTATTATTATTATTATTATTATTATTATTATTATTATTATTTAGTCTTTAGCCAACGCTTTTATCCAAAGTGACTTACAGAGACTAGGGGGTGAACTCTGCATCACAACTGCTGTTCTGTGCTTTAGGTCCCAGAATCTATTTTTAGCTTCTTTATTTGACCTTTTTATGGAAGAAGTTGCGTTTATTTTTTTAGGTTATATCCTTCCGTATTTTAAATTTAGCAGTGGCTCCGGACCTTTTTCAGAAAAGAACAGTTTTACATGTTAAAATATCATCGAGCAAAAGCTCAACTTGGGTGGCTAAGAATGTATTTTTCCTTCCTTTTTTTCCTATTGTTACAACGACGCTGCCTCATTGTTTTCCAGTTAAGTGAAAGTCCAGAATATTGAAATGTAACTAATTGGCTTGTTAAGGAACTGGAAAATCAATTGCGGTTTCAGATAAGCAGAAGTCACAAAAGGCTTTGCGAGTAGGAGAAATGAACCTGCCCGTGTTGAAAATAATGACGTATAATTAGGTGGCAAAAAAAACTAGCAGTGAAAATGCATTGAAACCTCTATTTCACTATTAAAATTCCCCATCTGAAAATAGCGTTCAAAAGCGTATGAGTATTAAAGAGGCATACTGAACTATTTTTTCTTGCTAAAAAGGGGTATAGAATTGTAATATGTTAGTACACCACATATTAGTGTGGTGCATTTGTGTAGGACCTGTAGCTGAAGCTATTCATCCCAGTGATCTTGACTGAGTCGTTAAATTAAGAACCCATGCACAAATACATTACAAATTAGCGACAAGGTAGTTGGATTTAGTGGAAGAACGTGTACATGTTGTGGATTTTTGTTTACAAAATGATGAACACAGTTATGTATTGAAGCCAGGTGATCATCATCACTGTCTAAAATATGTAAGCACCAGAGGCACATCTTATGGAGTAAAGCTTTGTTCTAGGCATTATCCCAGTTGGACCTATATTTGTTAATTGACAGTATTATTCACTCCTAACAATTTGTATGGTTATTGTATTGTGTTTTGTAAAATGACAGTACATTTTAAGTTGCTTAGCACTTTGAGAGACATTGACATTAATGCAATGGATGGGTTTCGATGAGATAGCGGTTTTCAGGAAATATATATTCCTATGTTAAAGAAGTGTGACCAAGGAAGCTGCAGGTGTGCTTGCAATGAAGAGATGCAGGTAGGTAATCCCTTTTTGTATGTCTGTAATTTAAGTGCAATTCCTAATGATACACAATTCCACTGTGCAAGGGTAGAGCCACTTCAGAGAGAAACATGCTAATAGCTATACTAATAGATACAGTTTCAACAATCAATGGTGGAATCTTACCTATAGGTCACCACGGTATTCTATATCAGGGATTTGATTAGAATGCATACAAAAACAATCAATTATTTTCTATTTATTGTTTCAGAAAATGTGACAGATTAGTCCGATTCCGATAATGTATGACTTGTCTGAAGAGCTTTCTAATGAAGTAGTTTTGTGCTTTTGAGAAGCAGTCTCAGCAATACTACTTAATTCATACTGTCTTATCTCTAGTTGGCCATGGCTTGCAGTACAGGCAGCTCGATAGAAGCTTTGTCAGCTTAATCTTTCACATACCCAGTGTATGATGCTGGGGATCGTTCCCAGGGGAGTAGGAACGACGCTTCCTTTTAAAAATAGGCTTGTGTTTCAGTACACTGAAGACGGCACCAGCTGAAACGTTTGTCTGCTTGACTTACTTTACTTTAGTTTTTGAGTATCATACCAAGGCACCGTTTAATGACGTCTAATTTGGAAACAAGGCTTCCTGTAGCTCAAGCACAAATGGAGGTGCTACCTGTGTAAGCTTTCTATGGATCATGGATAAGGTTGGTGTGACTATTTTATAATATGTGTGTGAGTGCAAAACCTGTAAATGTATGTAACAGATAAGGGCCAATATGCCACCGTCATCAGTATTGAAAGTACTCTCAATTCAAGTCTTCAGGAATCGAACTTGAGGGCAGGGGGCTGAATCAATAACATTGCATTTCCACAGGCACACTGTTGGGCTGTGGAACCAGCGTTTCTGTCACACTGAGTAATGGTCCTTTATATGAGGAAAGCCCTGGAGCATACCAAAAGGAATATTTCTTTAGGTCAGTGGTCATTTTTCTTCCCCATTTTCTTACGGCTGTCAATAGAAACAATGCACACTTTAACAGAGAAAACTGTAATGACACAGTCTATTGGACTATTGTAATATTACTTACATGCACAGATAGGCCCTTAAATTAGCATGCTAAGAAATTTAGATAATATATTTCTATTATTATTTCAAAATTTTGAATGTCTCAGAGGAACACTTTAAAACAAATTGTGGCTGTTATACACTATGCATTAAACACAATGTCTCTAAATCAAGAATTCCCTATTTAAAAGTGTGGTTGGTGTTTTGATGGTGTTTTTTTTTTTTTTTTTTAATTAGACTATCATTAACAAGAAACCATCATTCATAACCTACTCTACTGCAATGGAGCGACCTGATTGATTTTATAAATTACTAGAGATAAAAGACAGTGTTCAGTAATGTTGAGCCGAAAGCTAGGGCTGGTGTGCCATACTGGCCTGTAATTATGAATGTCAATGAATATTAAGATTCATTATTATACATATTTTAGGTTACATCCTTAGTGTGGAGTGAAAGTAGTTACTTTTTTCCTGTTTGCTTCTATTTCCATCAAGGTTTCATATTCTAGCTTTATTATATGATATATGCTATATATAGCTGTATCCCCCTGTACCAAGTCAGTTTCAGTCAAGATGAGCAAGACAGCAGATAGGTCATTGATAGTTCAGGATCAATTTGGCAGATGTATCTTTATCAAAAACTGCACAAAATACTGATGTTCCATGTCTTAAAAGTGACTACAAAACTCAAAGGGAGAACAAATATTATCTGAATTCAACCCTCAACTTCTCTAAAGGAATTTAAGGTACTAACTCATTGAGGAACAGTCATGTATCCCTCCAGAAAAATGTAAAAACGAAGCAGACTAGTGGCGTTGAATCAGTGGCAAGCTTGTTTATATTTATTCAACCCTATATAAAGTTTAAGTAAAATTGCCAATGGAAAGTCAATAGATTTTCTAGTGTTCAGGTAGTGACATGGTTGTGCAGATTACAGTATTGATACTTGTGGTAAGTTGACCCCTTGAGAGACACTGGAGAAAGCATAATTGCATGCAGTGCTTCTTGTTGCAGTACAAATAAACAAGCTGAAAACCAAACAAGAAATACATCTCAAAAAGAACTCAACAGCAGAAAATAGCATTTGATGGGGTCTCCACCATCATAAAGCAATTGTAGCCTTTTGAAGTATAGAACTTCTCATTTGCTCTACTCATGTAGAGAATGTACTGTACATATTTGAGCCCCACAGAGTTAAAATATGTACTGTAGTGCATGTTCCTAACATTGAGGTAAATATAGGGTAAGAGTACAGTTGCAGACATATGGTAAAAGCGGAACAGCATGGTGTGCAGGGTGAGTCATACAGCACAGGTTCACGTCCTGGCTGTGCGAAGTGGCCAGTCTTTACTGGGGATTCTGAAATGAGTGTCGCATTGGCTCTGGTGGTCCCTACAGAGATCTGGTGATTGTGAAGGCCTTTTCGGTTTCTTCAAGAATTCCAGAGGACTAGCCGTATACTTTGGGTCGTTGTCATGTTGTCATGTTGTAAGATAAATGTTCTGCTAATCAGCCTATGAACAGATGGTATAATTGTACTGTTTTTGTTTTGATGCATTTATTCAGTCTTAAATCACATGAATGTCTCCAGTCCCTGAACTGCTAAAACATCCTCATATCATGATCGAACCACCTCCATGTTTAACTGTAGGTACAAGATTGTCTTCATTGAAGGCTTTCCCTTTTTCCTCCAAACATATTGTGGTTCTTTAAAAGTTCTATTTTAGTCTCACTGGAGCAGAGAATTTTGTTGGCAAATTTTAGGCAGTTTGTTTCATACATTTTCTTTAAAAGTGATTTGCAGCAAGTTCTACGTGCACACAACTCTTTTGTGTTCAGGTGTCTTTGTACAGTTCTTTTCATGCACTAGTAGGCGTGATGTTTCTAAATCTTTAAGTCCTTGGCTGTTAATCTTTGATTTTTTTTAGCTGATTGGACGATTCTCCTACCTGCTGTACCCCGTAATTTTCTTTGGACATCAACTTCTTTCAAGCATTTCAGTTGATTTTGTTCTGTGGTACTTCTTGAGTATTCCTCTGTTTGTGGATTTTGGTATTCCATATTTCTTTGATACTGTTCTGTAGCCATTTCCTTTGTTGCAGTTTGCTACGAGTGCTTTACTCAAACGTGAATCCAACTCTGTTTTCTTGTTGCCAAAACATTCTTCTTCAACAAATATTGGAAATAATTACCTCTTTTTGACTTTATAATGCAGCTTATTTACTGTGTAATGGTATTCAATCAATTCATATATTTTTTAATGAGTTCTATTACATTTTTACAGACTTGTAATGTAAAGGAGCCAATACTTTTGTAATGAACAAATATTTGAAAGTGCTTTTTATTAATTATAGTGGCTAATGTTCACTAAATGTTTGTATTTAATATGTTGTCTTGAATTATCTTAAGTGTAGGGTACCAATACCTTTTGTCTGCGACTTGTTTATCACATGGTTTATTTTAACATATGCATACAAAAGTTGAATATTATTACATTTGTTCATATAGTTCCATTTCTTTGCTAAAGTAAGGCGCTATTTTGAGTCAAGTAAAAACATCCCCATGCTCACCCGAGACACATATGGATATGCATTCACAAGCACAGATCGATTTTTTATATATATATATATATATATGTGTGTGTGTGTGTGTGTGTGTTTGATATAGATTCTGCATCAAATTGTATGGAATCCAATAGCTTGCATTTCTTTATGAACATTAACATGCCTAAGCAACAGTCTGCTTGAACCATATGTTTCCAAATTCCAGTATAACTGCTGGAGGTATTTCCTTTTCATGGGAAAATTTCTCCAGTTCTGATAAGTTTGTTGGGGATCGTCGATGGACTGCAAGTCCAATTTTCGATTGGATTCAAGTCAGGACTTTGACTGGGCCACTCAAGAACATTAATTCTCTTCTTGTTCAACCACTCCAGTGTGGCTTTGGCTTTGTGCTTCAGGTCATTGTCCTGCTGAAATGTGAATTCCCACTCCAGTTTCAGAGTCTTGGCTGACTCAAACAGGTTTTTCTCAAGGATTCACCTGTACTTTGTACCATCCATTCTCACCAGTATCCTGACAAGCTTCCCAGTCCCTGCTGAAGAGAAGCGTCCCCATAACATGATGCTGCCACCCCAGTGCTTGACAGTTGGGATGGTGTTGACTGGGTGATGTGCAGTGTTGGGCTTGCGCCAGACATAACGCTTGGAATTTAGACCGAAAAGTTCAATTTTTGTCTCGTCTAACCACAAAACCTTTTTCCACATGTCTGCAGTATCATCTACATACTTTTTCACAAACTCCATACGTGCTTTAAGATTAAGCTTTTTGAGTAATGGCTTCTTTCTTGCCACCTGTCCATACAGGCCACCTTTGTGTAGGGACCAGCTTATTGTTGATGTGTGACTCCCATCTCAGACACAGAACTTTGCAGATCTCTCAATGTCATTGTTGGCTTCAGAATAACATCACAAACCAGTTTCCTGCTTGCCCGGCTGCTCAGTTTGGGAGGGCGACCTGATCTGGGTAGTGTGTGGGTGGTATGATGCATCTTCCACTTCTTAATGATGGATTTCACTGTGCTGAGAGGAATAATCAGTGCCTTTGAAATTTTCTTGTACCCTTCTCCTGCTTTGTGCCTCTCTGCCACTTTATCCCTGACTGGTTTCGAAAGCTCCTTGGTCTTCATGGTTGCTTTGTTGGATCACTATGTGAGTTGCAGCTTGAAAGTCTTTATATACCTGAGGGAAATTATCTACAAGACTGAAACCATTTCAATAATTTTGTGACCTTTCAAACAAATCATTTGCACCTGAGCTGATTTAGGGCTGCAGTAGCAAAGGGGTTCAATACTTATGCAACTGAGATTAATCTGTTTTTCTCTAAATCTTATTTATATTTCATATGCATTTTTCAACTTTATCAATGTGGAGTAGTTTGTGTAGATTCTACATGTGAAGTCTAATTTGAAAGTGTATTCACAGTCGAGGTGTGTGTTACTTTCCATTGTGGTTTTTTTTATGCGGTTTCAGCATTCTAAATGTTATGTCACTTTTAAAAATGTGTTGCAGAAATAGGAAAGCTGTTGAAAAGCAGAGTGGTATATGACAAAATAGGTCCTAGTTAAATTTGACTCAAAACCAATCCATAACTCTAAACGTTGAGCGATTTATAACAGTACTGCATTTTGAACCCTAAATCCAGAACCAATATTTATAGGCCTATGCAGGAAATGGTAGTATTTGTATTTCCTGTTTATGCTATGTCTAACAAAAAATGTTTAAAACAAATTATAAAAATCCCCCTTTTTTATCTCTCTCTGTGTCACTTGTACATGTATAGTGAGAGTTGCCAATAGTGATTAAACTTGCAAAGGTTTCTTTAGTACCAGTTATTGAGAGTATCATAATTCAGGGGTACTGTGTACAGTACATGTATGTACTGTAGGATTGGTTGTACTTTTGTATAGAGTAGTGTGACTTGTTGAAAAAGACAAGGATGTTTTTTTTAGTGCAGGCCTGTATTTTTTGCAATGTGGAATTAGAATATTTTGTTTTGCCAGTAGTCTCGCTATTAGGGGTTGTGACATGATCCATGAATACCTGTTGGGAGGCACATACTCCTTAGATATTGTGAGTCTCAGATGTGGTCTACAGATATATTTATAGCCATTTGTATGCGTCAGAAAGAAAAAGGCAAACATTTGTGAATATTGTGAAAGAAAACACACTGGGTACTTAATAAAAGATAACATATCTGTGTTTTTTTTATCCACTTTTTACAGCAGTGTCAGTGTTCTATGTTTTAAAGATTTCAAGGGTATTTTAAAGGGTAACTTATTTTTAAGATGTTTACAATTGTTCTGAGGGGTACTGAGTTGTATTGTCATGTTGTATAGTACAGAAGCAGGTGGCTCCAACAATGTCAGTCATATGATTGTCCTGAAAACAGGAAGCACAGACTATGGCATTTACTGGTAAAGAGAAAAGATCAGTGCAATCAGTATTAAGATGAAGTGAAGTGAAAAAATTGCCAGATTGTGGAAAATTCACTGCTCCGCTCTGATGCTATTAAGAGCATTTTGTTCTTTATTCCTGCGAGCATTTTTAAACAGCTGCACTTTAAGTCATAGTTTAAATAAGCAATTATCAAATCATTTTCTAAAAGCTTCATTTAAGCATTAGGGTAAAAATATCAGGTTTTACCAGCTCACTCAGTGTAGGCACTAAAAATACAGTGGGAATCTTTCAACTTGACTCTAGCTATTTGTTATTGTTTCCATCACTGCATAACACTTATTGTAAGAATACGTGATTCAGTATGAACCTCTACTGTATTAGATCACTCCCCTGACTGGATGCATCCAATCACAATACTTTCATCCGCCCTGTGTGCCCACCTTTAGCCAGTCATAGCAGTGCTTACATTACTGGAAACGTCGCAAGCAGACCTTTTTTTAACCCTTTGCGGTCCTATGTTGGACCAGGTCCGGCATTACAATTTTCCCTTTCCGGTCCGATGTCGGACTCTGTCTGACATCATCAAAAAGATGTAAAACACAGGTCTCTAGTCGTTTTTTTCTCCGGAAAAACCAGAGAAAACCATTCAATGGCCGAGTGAGACCGATAGGAGCCGAGAGAAGCCGAAAAAAAAGGGGCGGATCTGAGCAATACACATAGCCCCGGCACCACAGAGACAACACGGCCATAAACAAACAAGATAGCTGCTTCCGCATCCAGCGCTCAAAGAATATCACAGACATTTGCAGAGCTTTTTGAGATATTATAGTAATAAAATAATGATTTGGATCACATTATTGAGGAGTTTGGTGATAAAATGAGTGATCAGGAGATGATTTATCAGTATGCACGACTATGAAGAGGTATATGAAAAATACAGCGAACAAGGGGTGGGGCGGGGCTGGAGGTGCAGTACTGTTGATATGCAGTGCCTTTTAAACCTGTTTTACTGTGAAAAAAAATACTTTTAAACAGCGTCATTTTACTTTTACTGAAAAAAGATAAAGACCCTAAGCTCTGCTCGAGCTATCGTCCCTTATCTCTTATTAATTCAGATGCCAAATGATATGCCAAGGTCCTATCACGTCGCCTTGAGATCCATGTGACACAATGAATACATCATGACCAAACTGGCTTCATTAAGACCCGTCTGGCCTCCGACAACATCCGCCGTTTGCTCCACATTATACACTCTACTACAGATAATGACGCTCCGTGCATGGTTCGCTCTCTAGACCCAGAGAAGGCTTTCGACTGACTAGAATGGGGTTATCTCTGGTCGGTACTGGATCACATGGGCCTGGGCTCAGGCTTCATTAATATGATCAAAGTCCTATATGCTAACCCCTCTGCAATGGTGTTAACAGGGAACAAATGCTCCCCCCTATTTGCTGTTTCTAGGGGCACATGCCAGGGCTGCCCCCTCTCCCTTATTATTTGTATTATCACTAGAGCTCTTTCTACCCCTATCAATATTAAGTCTATGCAACATCATATCTCGTTATATGCAGATGATGTACTATTGTTTATTGAAAACGTTCCCCGCTTACTCCCTCACCTTTTAAATATCTTTAACAATTTGGACAACTGGTCACACTTCACTAATTCATTCCAGGCCTGCATCGCTATAATTAAAATGAATCTGCTCCCATGGGTTAACTTTTTCAGCTCTATGCCCCCTTTATCTCCCCCAAGTGGATATTGTGACAAACTTCATTCCCTGACTTCCAAATTTATTTGGAGAGGAAAACGACCCCATATTAAACTTTCTACTCAGCAATGTGAAAAAGTATCAGGAGGTTTATCCCTTCCGAATTTCAAATTGTATTTTGGTCAAACTTGGGGAATATTGTAGGGATTACACTATTGTACAGTGTTTATTGTACTCCCCAATAAAAAACTGTTTGCTGCAGCAGAGGGTACCCAAAGGATAACGTCTATACATGCAAGGGTTAAAGAATCAAAATATAACATTGTTTTTGTTAAATGTAAACGTCATCTGTACAATGCATTCTGTTCCATCTTCATTTTACCTATTTTTCTTAGATATGTAGAATAATATATGGGCTGCTGTGCATTACGAGCAAATATTTAATCAAGGGTTTCAGTGACATCGTAAACTGTGAGATTTTAAAAAATATGATGAAATATGTTGTTCAAGATATCAGTACTACTCAGCATAGAACGTACCTTGCCATTGACTACTCACTGCCGTCTGTTTGTAATGCATGTAAACAGAATAGTATAGTATTGTTTAAAAAGACACCGCCTACCGGGTCTATAAAGAAAAGCCAAGGCAAGTTGCTCAAGGAAATGTAGCTCTTTATTACACAGCAATCCGGATCCCCAGCTTTACAGTGATCAGAGCCTCTGTAGAAAGGCCCAACAGCAATGTTGCTAGGAGACATCAACGCAAGGAGAGAGAGTGGTTTCCACAGCAGCAGGCTTTTTACCAGTTAGCAGTAAGATTTAGATAAGATTTTACTAGAGCCAAGTCAAATTTGGTTTTCTTGTATGTTTGCATTTTCTTGTTCTAATAAAAGTTTTTCGAGCATCAGTGTTGGCTAGGTGAAACTCTGTATCTCACATAGAAAATCATTTTTTGGCTTTGGGGTCGTTCTTGGTTTACTTTCACAATGAGCAAGAAATTAAATCTCCATGATCAATTTTAGAGCACTGAGAGACGTGTTTATTTTCTTTGGGTCGTTTTGGGTCACGGAGTTTATTTGATAACAGCATATTGTATAATAATAATAATGATAATAATAATAATAATATCTGACATTTGAAAAAAGAAATACAACACTTGCAGAGAACTGATTATATGCAGTGGATAGCCTAGTAGTATTGAGTGCTAGTGCACAGGGTAAGAAATAAAAATCTATGGTAATCATTTTTATATCTGTATGAAGTGTCTTATAGATGCAGCTATTTAAAAATGTATTTTTGATTAAAAGTAAACCGTACGGAATTGTTTAATTAAGGCTGGTAAAAATAAAAAATAAAGTATTTTGGTTTCTAAATGGTTCTGCTATTGTCAGGGGAAAATTAATCAATGGTCACTTACTTACTTGATGATTGTCTGCGTGTGTTTGTGAACTTGTGTACCAGTGTCTTACAAAAGAGAAAAAATAAAATTTGTACCTGCCAGAAACCAACAAAGAAAAGCTTTAGTCTCCATGTTCCGAAGTGATCATCGCATTGTGCGCTGACGGCAGTAAGTATGAACCCAGAAAGATACCTTCTATTTTGAGTAGTATTGGTTGATATCTTGAATAACAACATAGTGTATTTATTCGAATTTAAGTCACACTTTTTGGATCCTGCGGGAATCTGAAGCACTTTCACCGGAAACCGCAGTCAGATTGGTACACAAGGTCTGGTTTGATCTTCAGCTTAACCTGGCATGACATGGGCACAAGGGTGTCCGCCAACTGACAAAAACATATTTTGAAATCCAAAAGGATGTGCCTGGCAAACAATTATTGAATACAAATTAAAGGATATGTCCTTTGGGACTATATAACACTATGGATGTAATCGCTCCTTAGACATGGAATCGTAGGGGTAGATTTGATCAATCTATATCCTGCTAACAGACCCCACTGATGATCTTTTTAGAGCATTTTACAGCATTGTGGAATAAACCCTGGATTGCCTCAGACTCTTCATGGTTAGCCGAGTTTACATAAAAAAATACGTGGCTGATGCATTCCAGGTGGACTACAAAATCCAGATGTGGCTTCCCATTAGAGTATAGGCTGATTACAACCATTTAGTTTTCAATATAATACAGAACACATGTGGGTTTGAATTTGCATAAAGAAAGGATCAGTCAACCAAAGGTCAATCCATTTACACAAAAGGGTGTGCTGCAGGTGGCAGGTGTTTTCAATTGTCCTTGTCAAAGATTGTTTTAATACCCAGTTTGCATGGTTTCAGTAATCTTGAGATCTATTCCAACAAAAGGCTAGAAAATTAGGCTGTGATGGCAAGGTTTTGGCTCCTGGGTGGTATTGGCTGTACAAAAAAGGGGTCAATACTCTGCACTGTTACTTAAACATGATCTGCATAATTAACATACAGAGAATTATTTCTTTATTCCCTTTCCCTTGCAGGGCATAGATGCCAAGAAGTACTGCTGGTATTTTGAGGGGGGATATCCTACATATTTTATGTAAGTATGACTGATTCCTTGTAAAATAAACCTTGATTAGAAAGAAGTAGTCACCTTTGATGTAGTTTTATCAAGAATAAAAAGCTCACTAGCTTCCTTTTTGACTTGCATTTGCAGTTCCAAGTACTCTTTCTCTGTACTTTGTTGTTGGTCCCTTTTAAACACTCTGTAAAGTGCCCTTTTTCTCTGAATAACTTTTTTAATTGATCTATTAAACCGTTTTGGCCATTTTGTTTTAGATTTTGATTTGTCTACTTTTGGGATGTAATTGTTTTGTGCCTCTAGTACTACATTTTTGAAAAATAGCCATCCTTTTTCTGTGGATTCTGTTCTCTATCTATGTGTGCTCCAGTCTACTTCTTTTAGTCTCTGTTTCATTCTCTCATAGTTTGCCTTTTTAAAATTGTAAACCTTAGCTTTAGTTGTTACTTTTTGGGTTTTAAAAAGCACTTCAAATGAGACCATGTTGTGATCTGAGTTTGCTAATGGTTCTCTGACCTCTGTTGTAGTTATTCTGTCTTCGTTATTTGAAAAGAGTAAATCAAGGCATGCCTCCCCTCTAGTTGGTGCCTTGACAAATTACGTTAGGAAGCAGTCATTTGTAATTTCTACCATTTCAATTTCGTCCGTCGTGTTCCCCACCGGGTTTTCCCATTTTATACTGGAGAAGTTGAAGGCCTCATTAATATGGCTTCTCCTTTGCTGCACACATTTCTAATGTCATTGTATAACAGATTATTTTGCTCAGTGTCTGAATTTGGAGGTCTATAGCATGCCCCTATTATTATGCCCTTTGAATTTTTGTCCATTATTCTGACCCATATTGATTCTGCGTAGTTTTTCTAGATTTAACACCTGGGCTTCAAGACTCTCGCCAGTAGAATGTTTTTGTATTTTTCTGTTGTTGTTGTTGTTGTTGTTGTTGTTGTTGTTGGGGATCCAGTACACCGGTAGTCCATACAAGTTCTACACATTTCTCAGTAGATGCTGTAATCCACCAGGACTTTCTGGAACTTTGTTATGTTAGTCTTGCAAGCCCCAAATGTGTCTTTTGGAACATTTTTTTAAAATGTTTTCATTCTTCTAAAACAAATCTTGCTCAATTAATTAGGGTTCAGAGATTTTACTTCAACTCTAGGTGGTCACTCAAGCCTAGTGCAGTCAGGTAGCCCACAGCAGTAATACAGGAGACCACTGGCACCAATTCCCAGCTATGCTATTTTAATACATTTTGGGGTACAACCGTGGCTTTTGTTGTCCTTGGTAGGTGACCATGATAGAGGCTACTTAAGGCTAATGTACAATAAATTACATCTTATTGCTAAGGGTCAGAAAAGTCTAGGCTTAAAGCAATCAGCTATCCGATGACCAAACATGAAGATAACAAAAGTATAAAGGATGAAAAACAAATCTTTCTGTGCTTTGCAAAGGGCTTTGTTTGTTTGTTTATTTATTTATTTATTTATTTATTTATTGCAAAGGGCTGCATTTTTTATTTGTAGTAGCTTTAGTATTTTTTATAACCTTTCTTATAAAACAACTAAACTATAAAGCACTATAATGTTATGAGTCAAATGACAATAATTGAATAAATGGTGTCACAAAAATACTAAATGAAGAGGTCTGTGGAAGGGTGGTGTGCAATTCACTGACACTGAAGGTTTATTATTTTATATATTTTCTTTTAGCCCACAGAGGGCGCTGTTGTCCGTGGCCTGAATACCGGCAACGGTAAACAGGACTACAGAAATACCAATACTGGTAAACAGTTAATACTGGCACTCTCACAGGTGCTCTGAAATAATAAATAACAAAAGGCGAAAGAAAAGGGAAAATAAAACACAGTAATAAAACCACAAAATAAAGGTGCTGCTTACGCAGTTCCCCCACTGCTGCTAAGACTGTCAACTCGGGTCGGCATCATATGCTGTTATGCACTATACACTGGGGTGGCCAAGGTTCCTCTTCTATTCATACACGTTCCCTCGGATACGTAACAATTTATTTTCTATATTATTTTCTTTCTCTAGGCTGGCTGTCTTCTTCAGCTGTGCTTGCCTATTTTGGTCGCTCTCTCCCATCACTGGCTTCCCTGCCTGGTCTATGTTTACACTGGTCTTCACGGCCAGCATCTCTGTGTATTCCCAGTCACGTCCACCCAAATGCATAAAGTACTTATGGGCCGAGCAACCCCCCAAGACCCGCCTCTCAACCACTCAGAGAGAGGGAAAGCCAACACACCCTCTTCCCCACCTCTCCGTGTCATCGCCATGCCCTCTTCCTGCAGAACCACGCATGCGCCAGACAGTCAACACAGACCCCGCCCCCCCCCCCGCCCCCCACCGTTACAAGGTCTCTAAACCCCTCGTACTGTATGCTTATTTTTTCTTATTTGGTCATAAAGTTTGCCAGGGCTACTTCAAACAGATAAATCAAAAGTGGTGCAAGGTTACGTCACAGATGGGATCTTCACTGCTGAAGTCTCATGAACATATGATACGGCTTCCATGCAAAAAAAAAGTTTTTGGTCAATTTGCATGGCTTTTTAGTGTGAGAAGGTGATTTACCCACTCTTTTATGTCGTACTATGGTTTGACCATACACTTCCTATAGTGTGTGGAATGTGTATGCTACGTCACATTCTCACGGCAATGGAGAAAGAATTTGGAGGTTCTAAACTGCATGTTAGTAAAATGTATTCTGGATGAGTCAAATGCAGCATTACCTTGAAGTCATGAGTACTTCAAGGTAATGCACTTAACAAAAGATCTGCATGCACATACAATATATTTATAAAGAAACGATAATATTGTATTCCTTACTGATCACCTTGCTATAGCAATATAAAGTATCCCGACTCTTGAAACACAGAATGATGTATTTATTATATAGATTTACCTTCCAAAAATTCGGTTGACAAATCAAGAATCCAGTCGCTTATTCACCAGTCACAAACACACATTGTAAATTTTACATTGTAAAATTTTTATTTTATTTTATTGAAAACCCATACTTATTGGTCACGTGTTTCTGGCAATTCCCAGGCAGACTAGAATTAGCTGTCTCAGCATTCCTTGATCCATTGTCTAGTTACTGCATACAGTATAATATGCACAATTGACCATTGAGAAACAGGGAACCAGTGAAATACAAGAAGCTTGATAACATGCAAACTCAAGCAATGCAGCAAAATTGCCGTGTTTATTCATAATGCATTAAATGTAAATATTCTGCTCAAGTGATATTTTTCTATACGTAAAACTCCCATTATGCAGCACTGGCTACATCAGTCATGCACAGCTGACTTATGATGTCATGTTGACTTGAGTCCTTCACACTTGAGAACATCTACTGGATGTAACTTGATCTATTTTAATTAGGACTCAAGCAGGCCTAATGGCAATTTGAAAAGTAGGGTATACACTCATGGCACAGAAATGAAACTAAGCAGGTGGAATGAACAAACTGTAAGATTCTTGGACAGCCAGCTTGGGGTTTGTTTTAATGATCTAAAAGGTGTCACGTTTTAATACCAAAGTCACAGGAAATTGGTAGACCGTGAAAAAAGTGATATCACCTTTACAACGCATGAGTGAATTCCTGAAGTTAAAGGGAGGGTTCACAGCGCCAGTTGGCATTTTCTGTCTGTGAACTTTAATCAATGAACACCCTGTATATCGCCATTCTTGTTTTAAGTTGGTTACCATAAAACTGCAAAATATAGCAAACTGTTTTAAACTTTAAAATGTTGCCTGAATTTTTATTAAAAGCTACATTTTATGAGAAAAAAATGACATCCAGGTAGTGGACAAAAAAATGGAAACACCTGGGTAAATGAGGGACACCAAGTATATTGAAAGCAAGGGCTTCCACACAGGTGTGGCTCATGCGTTAATTAAGCAAATAACTTCCCAGCATGCTTAGGGTCGTGTATAACAATGCTGGATAGGCCTGGTTGCCTGTAATTATGGCTAGCATGGCTGCAAGAGGAGACCTCAGTGACTTTGAAAGAGGGGTGATTGTTGGGGCGCGTTTGGCAGGAGCTTCAGTGACCAAGACAGCTCAACTTGCTGATGTTTCACGAGCAACGATGTCTAAGGTGATGTCGGCATGGAACTCCAAGGGAAAGACATCATCAGCAAAGGGCAACAGTGGGCGGAAACGCATACTCCAGGATCGTGATATCCGTGCATTAATTCGAAGTGCAAGGCAAAACAGGCGAGCAACTGCAGATCAGTTGACTGCAAATTTCAACCTGGGGCGCGAGCAGCCAGTTTCATCAAAAACGGTCCGCCGAGAACTCCACAGAGCAGGATACCATAGTGGCCCAATGCCCTATTAAGTGACTTTACATTGGTGTTTCCATTTTTTTGTCCACTACCTGTATTTTATTAATATAATAGACTGTATTTTTTGTTATTATCTATTTGTAACATGTAATCATAGTTGTTGTCTTTACCTTACTACCCTGTTTACAAAGGGTAGTAAGGTAAAGTGTGTTCGTCTTCGCCGCTCCCGAGTCAGTGCATGGGTGGTAGCGGTGAGCTGAGCCTAAAATAATACAATTGGCTATTTCAAACTGGGAGAAAATGGGGTAAAAATCAATTGACGACCTACTAAATAAAAAAATATATAATAAATAAATAAATAAATAAAAGAATATCTTTTCATTCCCGCTGAGTTTCTTCTCTGCTGGGTTTCGCTGAAAAGAAAAAAAAGAAAACGACATGTTATGTTTTTAACAATAGTTATATGGCAATCTGCTTTCTTCTATGAGAAGAGATGAATGCACGCATCTGTTTTCAAAGATAGAGTTTGTTTAGCTATTTAAACAGTAACAGTATTTTCTTTTTAGTTCGGTTCTCATTTAATCTATTTTTAATACTTACCCGGGGAGAGCGAAGGGCTGCCTCGTTGGTGTGTGTTCATGCTGGAGACCTGCTGCGTGGATGCGTTGATAGTAGGGACGCGCGCAGCTTTCTATACGGAAGCACGCCCAATGTTAGATGTCAATGGAGGAGTTTTTAACATTACAGATTTTTTCCTTAAAATGTTAATGAGGTATTACTCCCCTGATATACGTTAATGTAAATGTATGATATTGTAAGAGAGCTCTCTGTTAAATAAGAAAAATAAATGTTTTATGGCCATGTATTGTTGTTTTTTTGAAGTCATGATTTCATAACCTACCTGTTATATGTAGTGGTGGTTTCTGAAAGATGGAATTTAATGAGGGTGAAGTCCATCCTGTGTTCAGTCTGGGGGGAGAGTTTAAGCCTTTTGGTTGCTTATTGCTGATCTCTGTACCAAAGAGCTCTTGTTAACAATTCAAATCAGTTATGTAAGCTGCTTATTTTTATTTATTTATTTATTTATTTATTTATTTACTTTTTTTTGCTGTTGTGAGTATATAAAATGCTTCAGGTAAAGACTGTGAAAGTGGACTGAGCTTGGCATTGTTTTTGCGAGTGCTGTTTTGCTATACAACCTGTTTTATTTTGTGCGTTTTGGAAATTACTATTTTTGTTTTGGATTTTGTTTTTCTTTTTTTGGTGCACTGAAACTGAACTGTTTACACTGCCCAGTCTCTGGAACTTTTGTGTGTCATCAATACATTTCATTGCTCATTGTTACATCTTAGTCATCTGCATCATTCCTATTACCTCCCTTGGTCGCAAGTCCACTCTACTTTACAACACAGTTTCCTAGTAACTGATGACATTGTATTCTGGGAGATGTAGTTGTTAGTTGAAGGGTTAGGGGAGGCGGGAGGGGAGGCAGACAAGCTGTGCAGCAAAATTGCTATGCATATCTTTACGCATTAAATTTAAATTTAGTGCGTATTTCTGATTTTTTTTTAATGCGTAAAACGGTAGGTACGCAGCTTATCTACGCAGCTTATCTTTGATGGCTGTTATTACCTTAAGAGGTATTGTTAAAAATCCCCTCTGCTAAGTTACCGTGTCGTTTGCTGATGCAGGAGGTAGCGGAAGTCAAAGCATGCATGAGTAGTTTACAGAGGGAAGAAAGCCCTCAAAGAGGGAGGAAGCTTGTGTGCCTGCAGCTAAAACTACCTGTAGGGAATCTGAACAGTCAACAACAGGGCACAGACATTGGAGGAATGCAATGAACTGCCACCCAGGGCTCATGTTTTATTATAAAAGTGAACATGATTGTGGAACACTGCAGATTATAGGTCAAAGTCAACGCTAAATGGTCAGTCTTCACGCCTATCTAGTCCTCTGCATGTCCTTGGTGACCAGGTTGTCAGTTGGTGCCAATTTACTTCAATCTTGATTTTGATATTACAATGAACTAAGCCCTGTAATTTATATTTCATCAAAAAGCCATCAAAAGACCAGAATTGGTCTTGGCTGAAACAGAACCAGTGACCTACCAGGGGAGAGCTTCATATCCCATTAGCAATTAACAGAGCTCCTCGTCCATAAATTGTGTGGGAACTCATTTTCTTGTTAAGTCAGGAAAGGAAAGCAAACCGTAAGGGGAGTAATTCATCCTGTTACCTCTTGGCATTATAATGTTTGAACACAGAGTAAAATACATTCTTTGCCGGCTCAAATATATTGCTGCGACGACAATGTCTAGGCACGATCTTCAGGGATAGATTAAGTTCAAGTAAATGAGCATGAGATTAGTGTCCAAAGCATGATCAAGCAACTGCTTATGTGATGAAACAGGGAGCTAGCTAAGAGAGCCGAGACAGTCGCAAATTACATTCCAGTCTCTGGATGCGGTCCCAAGGGAGTTGATTCTGAGAGAAACGTTTTAAGTCCTGTGCAAGGCATGTGCTGTCAGTATGACAGCTGGAATGCTTTAGGAAAGGTAGCCCTGAAAAGCACCAATACTGAACATGAGAAGCTTAGTGTATATTGGTGACAGATCTGCAGAATTTAGGACCAAGGATGTTTTAAAGTCTTGCCATTGTTACCGTCATTATTTTTAGCCCATGTATTCTATTTGATTATCCTATAAATAAGTTAAAGTGGGATATCAATCTTTTGGTTTTCCATCGTTGTTACAATCCTGGACTAGACTGAGACATTCCACAGTGATTAAAATAGTTGTATTCTCCACTTGTCATTTTAGTAAATATTTCTCTTAAAGAATTCTGACTTTATGGGCTTCTTTTTCTGACACAGTTACAGTATGTGGTAGGTGACCAAGGTACAGTATCTATTGTGGAAGTAGAATATTTGCCACTTAGTCAGCTCTGAGAACTGTAGTCAAATTTAAGATCTAGATCTGGTATCGTCTCTGCTAACCTGAAGCTAAAATGCAAATGCAATTTCCATAATTTACCTAAAAATACAGGACTCCTAATTAGACACTGTATTTCATAATTGTAATACGCTTGCCAAGATAAAAGAACAAAGATACACTGTCCATGTATGAATTAGAACTATGTATTTAAAAAAGAGAGTACAGTGAGGTAAAGCAATTCAGGTTATCATTAGCATTGTATTTAAGATCCCTATTTCATCATTCGAGCAGCTTCCATTGCAGCACAAAATGTGGATCTAAACTCGGAGCTGAACCCATTTAACAAGACATGGGTGCAAACCATGATGCTTTTCAATTGGTCATTCTTAGAAACAGGTGGAAAATCTGTTCACTAAGGCTGGGGCAATGCCTAATTTTTCACAATTGATATATCGCTCTCCGAAAAAACAGATGCATCAATTTATCGACGTAATGAAAGGGTACCCCCCCCCCAAAAAAACAAAACAAAAAACGCAGTAAATGTGGAGCTGTGGATTACTGAGTAACGCTTTAAAAAACTGTTATTCATATGAAATTGATTACATATGTTTATGCATATACTAATTAAAAAATATGTTACTTTTTAAAATGTTGATTTGTACCAGTTGTTTAAATCCATAACAAGTGAAAGTAACAACCAATCAAGAGAAAGAAAACTATTTTTAAAAAGTTATCACTGTCCACAGCAGTTTAGTGAAGAGTGTTGGCAATGGCTTATATTTTAATTGTGTTAAGAAACATTATAGTGTCCACATTTTGTTTTAATTTAATCGATGACTGCCACTTGTTTCCACTCTGCCCAGCATTACTGAATACCTGCTCACTAGGGACTGACACTGCCAGGATGCTTAATACTTCTGATCAAAGATACAGCTTTTGGGACGATTTTGGTTGTTTTTCTTCATTTTTACTCCAGGGTAGTTCAGATGAATAAATGTAGATTTTGTTTGAAGTTTTGTAGGGTGACATCTCATTAAATGGTCACGCAGATTAGTTGCATTACCGGAGTATCCCAAACATTGCTTTCTTTACTTTTACTTTCTTCCCATCTTACTTTAGAAAAGAATTGCCAAACATCAGAAGGCACTGTAGCTCGATCGATACAGTATTTGTAATTCTAGCACAATGCTCTTAACTTGCTCTTTTACTTTGAAGACTCCTGCACAGCTCCAATCCCATCAGTAAACACTCACAGGGGGCAGGGCAGGGCAGGGGGGAGAAGGTGAGCTCAATCGCATGCAGATTCAGTGAGTCAGACCTGACCTGCGCTTTATGCAAAAAATAATTGCCGATTCCAAATTTAATAAAAAAATATAAACTTTCCTTTGCTTAAACCCTTTACACAAAAACAAAGCACAGGCTTGACTATCAGTAGTTGTCAAACGATGAAATGCATTGATAAGTCGATGCATTATCTCAGCTTTAGTGTTAACTGCTGATAAAATGAAGCTTTGGTTATCTTCATCCATTGTCAGCTTAGTGCAGCCTCTTTTGAAGAGCAATTCTGAGCAAGTTCCTCACTGGCTGGCAGGATGTTCAGTCATTAGTCAAGGAAACAGCAGCTTATCAAAGACGTGAACATGTTTCCCTGACAATAAGTGGCCTTTAAATTACATGCGGCTTGCAGCATTTTAGGCGAGGTACCATTATCATGGCATTGAAAATACAGTAACTGTGAATCTGTATTGAGGAGACCATACATATTAAAATCCAGCTAAGGCTTTTTAACATTACACAGAACACGTGAAGCTGGTGCAAATGGTGTCCCCAACAATATTATAAAACTGTCAAGAAATAGTAATAAGGAGTAATACATTATTGTTTGGAGTTGTTTCTCGTTGATTTTAAAATGTATTATTGCAGAATAAATTAGGAAATACTTTGCATGCTGATGGTGGTCCATTTGAACTGAAACAACTAGAAAACAGTAAATTTAATCAAGAACATTTTTTTTTTATTTTATTTTGAAAACTTTGCTTCAAAAGATAAACATAAATGCTGCAAAGATACTACAGAAATTTAAAAAATAATTCAAATTTCCAAAGCATCTTTGTAGCATTTATGTAGTAGAACCAATCACTAAAAGCAGTATTGATTTAAGTATAGACTTTCTATAGTGTTATGCCTTTGTTACAGCACTGAATCCTGAACCATTTTTGACAATCTTAGTGTGGATCACTAATTTGGCTTTGTAAATGCATGTTTTAAATGTTATCTTCCTGTTTAAAAAAAAGTTGTATTTCACCCATCAGATGAGTGAGGAGATTGCGTCTTCACAAACCCAGCACTTATCATAGCTGCTTTTGCATTGGTCTAAGAAGTAAAGAAAATATATATATATAATACATTCTACAATTACAAGTAACAGACATTAAGCGCCTCTCATTACTGAATGCATAATCATTCCATTGCTTTAGCAAGTCATTTAGCTTGGTGATTTGCAATGCAAAATTAAAAAACCTGTTATGCTGCATTGAGCAGCCACAGGCTGAATAGGGAATATGTATACAGTGCATGTTTAGTGCTGCACATTTTACAATAGATCATGTTGCGAGCAACCAGATCAACCAAGTAAAGCTACTGAATGTTGCACCAGCCATTTAAAAAAAATATTATACATTTACACAAGCAAGAAAACTAAACATTATAAACAATGTTAACTTTAAGATTTTGTATTGTGTGAAATGATTGATGTAGAGAAGAAATTAGAAGTAACTGATAAACTTATTGGCTAAAAATCATAATTATAAGAGAACAAAAACCATGTCATAAAACACTGACTAGCTCACTATGAGAATTCTTTTAACATTATTTATTTTCAGGGATGCCTTAGTACTTACTGCTTCTTCTTTTGAGTTTCCTTCCATGAAAACTTTTTTTCCCCCCAACTACTACCAATCTATAGACCCTTTCACACAGACGAGTTATGGTGGCTCAGAACCGGCACTTTGGTCTGTGTGAATTGCCTATACTATCACAGAGCCGTCATATTTTATGCCATCTCTGAAACACCTCACAAGGTGGTTCAGAGATGGCACTGAACCATCTTAACTCCTGTGTGAAATGCTATGCCGGCACTGAAGCACTATAGTGGGCGTGGATTGGAAGTCAACATCCCACGTGACTGTATACCGGACGTGTTATACGTTTTCATTTTTTTCAAATACATTGGTTGATCAAGAACGAGGTAGTAATTGGAGTCTGGAATAAGTTAAGGAATTGTTAACTTTACAGGCTGACGAGGAGGTGAATTCATAAATAGAAGGGACGGTGCGTGATGCTGTAATTTATGGGTGAATCGTCTATTGATGCTTAAGCATGGATACAACCGCTGCCATGAAAACGATCTGTTGACTAGCAGGTTTGAAAGTTGTACTCACATGATCACTTTGTACTCACATGATCAATTTGGCTGTGTGAAAGGATTATGGTTATGTCTAGATTGCACAATTTCATGCTGTGTGAATGGGTATGTTAAAGATTTTCTTTAAGCTTCTCAGTGATGGCATTTGTGTGTGAAAGGGGTATGTGAACCCTAGGAGGTTGCTAGGTTACAGTTTTATCAAATAAAATAAACCACATTAATTTACATAAAACAGGATAGCTGATTGCAGGCAATTGACTATGATATTTTATCTAGTTTATTCCGTCATTGCTGGCATACTCCTCAGCTGAAATCAGCCATCCTATACACACTGTTTTTCAAGCGTATTACCTCAAATCATGAGTTTATAATAAGTTTAAATACTTCCGATTAATTTATGGCCATGTGTATATCGTTGCCACATTTACTGGTAAATATAATACAGAAAAACATATTTTTACAGTAAATGCAAGGTTGCCCATCTGTAAAGAAATAAAAACATAAAATGATAACCTTTTTCAATATTTATAGATGGGTTTGTTACTCATCCTTTCTATAGTGCATATGTTATGTAGGACAATAACTGCAGCATTTGTGTTGACATTAAGAAGGCGCTGCTCTCTTGACAGACGTGGCATATTGTTTTTTTCTGTGATTTTCTTTATTGCTTTTATTCAAGCTTGCAATTCAACAGCTGAAATCACTCCATATCCAGTGTCCAATCAACAGTCTCACTAATTAGGTGATTAAGTGCATATGCTTCAGTCATAGTCACTCAAGCGTGTCATGGTCAAGGATGAATGATCAAGTGATTAAAAAGAAACCAAAAACATTTAGTCAATGTCCATCATTTTATATACCTTATATTTGTTCTAAAATAAATGTTATAACAGTGATAAGTTTCTTTTGATGCTCGGTAGATAAATAGTGTGTTTTAGTTGTGTATTGTTTAAATAAAGTTTATTACTTTGAATTTAAATTTGTCAGGGATGGGATTAATTCCATCCCTGCCAGAAACGTATGTGGAATGTGTCTCGGTCTTGATTGACTAATTGATGGTCAATCAAGATCCAGCCACATGGTATAAAAGGGGAACCAAATCCTTTGTTGCCACGCAACTCTACTGCTCTGATCACTGCTCGCATCCAGTTCAAGACTCTTGTACTCGCCTACAGATGCCTTGACCAGACTGTACCCAGCTACCTCCAGACCCTCATCTCTCCCTACACCCCCACTCAACCTCTCCGCTCCTCCTGCACCAGAGGACTGGCTGTACCTCCTCTACGCTTCCCTGCCTCCAGAGCCTGCTCCTTCTCCACCCTTGCCCCGCAGTGGTGGAATGACCTTCCTACAGATGTCAGGACTGCCCAGTCCCTGACCACCTTCCGACGCCTCCTCAAGACTCACCTCTTCAGACAGCACCTGTAGAACTTCTCTTTTCCCTCTGGACACTATCACTCTTCCTTAAATGCGCTTTACTTGCTCTTATCTGCTCCCTATTTTACTGCATTTAATCATGTACTTTAGAGTACTGTAATCTGTCACAAGATTACATCGTATCGAATCATATTTTGTCATACTTGTACTTGCTAAAACCAAAGTTATTGTATTTTATCTTGCTTTTAATTGTATTAATACTTGTACTGTGATTCTTGAAATGTATTTTTGTTTACGACTGTAAGTCGCCCTGGATAAGGGCGTCTGCTAAGAAATAAATAATAACAATAATAATAATAATAATATTTATTAAACTCGTGCAGACTATGGCCGAGGGGTTAATAAGATAATTAATAGCCAGTTAATTCCTGGTTGGTTGTCCAGAGGAGGGAAGAGACAAGTAAGAACCGATACAAAGAAAACAATTGCTACTCATGCTGGAACAACCAGCACGATACTTGTTATAATTATTATCTATTTGTCTATTTGTTTTGGCCCTCATGCCTTTTGCTTTGTGAAAGCCTTTTGTTTTGTTTAAACCTTTTATTTATTAATAAATGCGCTGTTGTTGTGAATTTATTTCCTGGTCTGACGTCACCACAAAGCCGTCATCTGCCACAAGGTGAAAACAAGTTGTGCTTTATAAGATGCATATACAGAGCTGGCATAAGCATGCACTACTTAACAATGGACACTGTTTAAATTGGTGTAGCACTAGGTCACATTAACCGACTTATAGTAGCACTATAGCGCTATACCCGATACTGGTTTCTTTTTGGGAGAGGGTTAAAGATTCTATTTGTAGATTGTATTACTACTTTGTGACTACATGTGACAGTTAAGAAGGATGGTCCATTAAAAAAATGTATACAACATACGGCATGGCTGTAGGTTATGATAAAATCATCACAGCATCACAACAAACAGATGGTAAGGGCTGAGCTTGAGTTCAATAAATGCGTGTTGACAAATGTTTAGAAGGGGTAGGTCTCTCCAGTAATATTGGAAAACCTGAAGGCTTTTGGCAGAAACAGCAGATTTGCCATGTGTGAAATACCCTTTAGCAAGCTGTTCCTAGTACATGTATCTGATTGCACCCCTCAAGCCCTGTCTTCATCCTGGCAGCTTGCAGGGAGATTACTGAGAGCCATTTCTTGTGCATTTCTCAGCTGGCGTGTAATTGCATTTTCATACATAATGATATTTGGATAATTAATGGATAATTAAGTCAACATGAAGATGACAGACAAAGGATTTGATTCTTTTAAGGCATGTAAATGAGGGAGAAAAACCTCCTGCTTAAAACCAAAGAGGATCAGCGTCTAACGTATTGCCCCCTACACTTAATATAAAATCATTCAAGAAAACATGTTTAATACAACTATTTAGTGAATATTAGCCACTAATTAATATGACAAAATACACATTTCTGGTAGTTTAACAAACAATCTTTATAAAAAACAAAAAAAGCACTAAAGCAATTTCAAATATTTGTTCATGACAAAAGTATTTGCACCTTTACATTACAAGCCTGTAAAAATGTAATAGAACTAATTAAAAAATATATTAATTGATTGAAAATGATTACACAATAATTGAGCTGCATTATAAAGTCAATAGCCAGAAAAAGAGGTAATTATTTCCAATCTGTTGAAAAAGAATGCTTTGGCAACACAGCATATGATGGTCAAGACAAAGGAGTTGAATTCACATTTGAGAAAAGCACTTCTAGCAAAATACAACAAAGGAAATGGCTACAGAACAGTATCAAAGAAATATGGAATACCAAAATCCACAATCAGAGCAATAATCAAGATGTACCACAGAACAAATTCAACTGAAATGCTTGAAGGAAGTGGAAATCCAAATAAAATTATGGATGCAGCAGGTAGGAGAATGGTCCGAGCAGCAAAAAAAAATAAATCCAAGATTAAAAGCCAAGGCCAAGGAAAGATTTAGAAGCATCAGGCATAATAGTGTAATAGTGTGTTTGGAGAAAAAAAGGGAAAGTCTTCAATGAAGAAAACTGTGTTCCTACAGTTAAACATGGAGGTGGTTTGATCATAATACGGGGGTGTTTTTAGCAGTTCTGGGACTGGAAACATTAATTTGATTGAAATGTATCAAGACGTTCTACAAAGTGCAGCACCATCTGCTCGTAGGCTGAATAGCAGACCGTTTATCTTCCAACACGTAAACAACCCAAAGCATACGGCTAAGTCATGTGGAATTCTTAAAGAAAACAAATACAATACAGTGTAACCCGGTTAATGTCCCCTCAGTTAATATCCCAACCTGCTAATTATCACGTTTTTTATTAAAACCACTTGCCACTCACCATAGGTTTCTATGTTAAATTAACTCTTTTAATATCACTAGGAACCCCGCTTATTATCCCCTCAACGCCCACCAGGCAACATTGCATGACTTTTTAAAATAAGGACAGTACGTTTTTCAATCGATGTTCTCTTTTTACAATCAAAACATTTAAGGTAGGATCTGTTGTAGTGTTTTATATGGTAAAGTACACTATGTTGCAGCGTTACCAAGCCAGCCACACACATTGGTTTTAAATGTGTTTAACGTCAGTATAGGCTAATCATTTTCACTAGCAACAGCTAGCTAAAAAATTGAAAGAAACAGTAACTAACCTTAACGTTAAATATAGTAACTAGCTGGCTTTGTTGTTACTGATTTTATTAGCGTGTACACATAGCGTTGTTTGAGTTGTTAGCTACAGTAATTATGTTACGTTCCAGCAATAAGCTTAAGCTTATGGTGTGGTAAGTGTTTTAGTGGACTGGTTTCCCCCTGCACTGATAAATGTCAGCTAGCTAATTAAAGTATGCAGCAATTGTTCGTGTTTGTTTGAGCTATCTAGACAAATAATTAATTTCTGCTATTGTTTAATTAAAGTAAACATTCTTTAGAAAAAAACTATTTGATGTTACAGTACTATAATATTAGTACAATATTGCAATAAGACGTACAGATATGGATTATATTCTGTTTTCTTTGTTTATATGTAAAACGGTTGAATATGGAGTGCTTAAATGTCCCTTACTTTTTACTGCGTGGTGGTGCCATAGGATAACATGAGACCCTGTTTATATCCCAACCTGCATAATATCCCCAAATAACTCTGCACGGTAATGTGGGTATTAAGCGGGTTACACTGTATCTGGAATGGCCTTCGCAATGACCAGGTCTCAAGCCAATATAAATGCTTTGGACTGATCTGAAAAAACCTGTAGCCAAGCATTGTGTATCCAATGTGACTGAGCTGAAGGAAATATGCAAGACAGAATGGGCCCAGATTTCACCAACAAGATGTAACATAGTGGTTAACCACCCAACTGCTTATCCCACGATTTCCACGAGTGCAAGTGAGTCCAAATGTGTCACTCCCGTGAGAATAGCGTGCGGGGGTTATATGTGCACCTGCAAAGTTTAACACGTCTTTTCGACGTGGTACACTAAATACTTAAGTGGACTATATGGTACTATAGTCTGCAGTTTTGTTTTTCGCTTGCAGATGGCAGCAGTCCCTAAGAAATGTGCTTGACGGGCCGTCTGCATTCACAGAGTAAAAAATAGATTTGACAGATTTCTAGGTTGACGCTGCACAGAAAAATCATGATGTCACTGAAAGACTGCATTTAAACTGAGAATACTGAAATGTTCTTTGTATTGCTCTGATCCGTGCTTGGAGAGAGGATACCTGCAAACTGTTGTCACCATGTAACCTTTACGATGTCTGTTTGTAAGTTTGCAACTCAGAACTTTTATCTTCAATAAACTACACTTATCTGGACTCGAAAACAAGAAGCCTGCGACTTCTCTTTCGCTTCTTCTTTTATTGCTTATCACAACATAAATAAAGGGTTTGCAGTCCCAAATAATAAACACAGTCAAAGTACACACACACAATATACAAACACGTTCACCAGTTCTGGGTGAGTGCTGTAGTGCTCGTGGTGTAAATACAATTTATTGTGATACCGGTGCAGTGATGTCCAGGTTAGTGCTGACCTCTGGTGACAGCGCCGAAACGTGTTAGCCGTCTACTAATAATAACAAATAGCAACAATTAGTGACAAACAAACAAAACACTCACGGTACGATAAACACAATACAGGTCGTTCTTTAACCATAAATGAAGGAACAGATCACGTCGCTCCATCCTCTATATGTACCATCACGCATGACCCCTTGGTAAATGATTGCAGCTGCCACATCGTTTCCCTTCCGGGTCGATGAGTTAGTGCACTGAAGCTCCGCCCACTTTCTAGGTGACCGACTTCCTTTTAACCCTGGGAGTGAATTGTCAGGCCAACCAGTCCAGGGTACTCTGTTCCCGTTACTTAGCGCCCTCACAGGTCAGGAGGGAGATTTACCACCAAGAATCATTCTATTTCTGTCACAATGTGCCAATACTTTTGTCATGAACGAATAGTTTAAATGAGTATGAGTAATGATATGAGTACTAGGTTAGTGCTAACATTCTCCAGAACAGGAGCAGAGGGCAGTGCACTTGAGGGCGGCCTTGAATAATATTAATATAAATTATAACGACACTGTTGACAAAACGGTTTTGACTATAAATTATTTCCTAAGACAAACTTTGAATAAGTATGTGTAGTTAGCTAAGTGTTATTAAATGTCATTATTTTGTTGTGGACAGAACATAATGGGGTAGTCATCATAATTTATTTATTTATTTAGCAGATGCCTTTATCCAAGGCGACTTACAGAGACTAGGGTGTGTGAACTATGCATCAGCTGCAGAGTCACTTACAATTATATCTCACCCGAAAGACGGAGCACAAGGAGGTTAAATGACTTGCTCAGGGTCACACAATGAGTCAGTGGCTGAGGTGGGATTTGAACCAGGGATCTCCTGGTTACAAGCCCTTTTCTTTAACCACTGGACCACACAGCCTCCTATCATAATACAAAAAAGGTAGCTGTAGTAATTTCAGGAATACAGTAACGTTACAAAAAATGTGCAGCCTGTGACAACTTATCAAAATTGGTGAAGTGGCCCCCCTAAGTAAATTATTGCCCACCCCTGCTCTAATACCAATTATGTGATCAGTTTGAATAATTGTCCAACCTGTTGTTTTGAACTTGGATTAGATATAATTAATTACCCAGGTAATTTTATTGAGGGTGATTTGTGTCTCTATTTAGGGACACCTGTTGTGCAGATTTGAATATTCAGTTTTTCCCCCTGATAAAGACTAAAACGCATGTGTTTTGTATATAATATGGACTTTTAATTTACTTCAGTGAAGTTTGATGATTTTACTGAATCCACTTGTGAATAATGAACCAAAGAAACACAAGTTAGCGTTCTAATATTTACTACACAGGCTGCCACCACTAAACACTGTCTGCAGGAGTGCTGAGGTGCTGATCATGCAAAAGAAATTCACCTGCAGCATACAAGCATATCATAATGGTGTAGTATTGTACTGCACAATTATAAAAAACACAATTATAAAAATATACATAAAATAAATATTTTGAGAACACAAAGATTTTTTAAGTCCTTAAATTATTTTTTATTTCTTCAAAATATTTTGTGTTTTCTCAAAATATTTTTTGTTTCCTTAAAATGTTTTTTGTGTTTTTAAAAATATTCCAAAAATATTTTTAGGACTCAAAAAATATGTTGTGTGTCTTCAAAATATTTTTGGAATTTTTAAAAATATTTTTGGTGTTTTCAAAATACTTTTTGTGTCCTTAATATTTTTTTATGTCCTGCACATCTAGGCCACCTTACTGCACGTGTATCGCGATAGGTCAATGATGGCCATGAGAGGTCAATACTGATTGACCTCTCAATGGCCATTATTAGGATAAATGTATGGTGGCTCCTACATTATTATGTAAATATAAACTCTGTGGGACAGAACAAAACCATCATAAAAGTAGTTTATCTTTTTATTTAAACATATGTATTATGATGCAGTGTTCAAACAATTGAAAATCAGCATTGTCCGAAGTCATTGACCTCTCAAGTTAAATACAGGTCAAACATCACCTTTGAAAACAATCTGTTGATGCCTGCAGCACACAGAAACCCACATAAAATATGTGTAATTTAGGGAGTTATGATCATGTTTTATGTCACACTGTGCTAAAATAGCAAATAATTGTTGTCTCAAGGTCATCAGAGGTCTAATCTGAGATGGCTGAAAATAAACCTTAGGGTATGTAGAAACACTGTAGAAAATGTCATGCTTGTATCATAAAATGCACAATACTTTTGCTTGTCAGCTGTACTATTACAGAATAATCATTCATTTAAAAAAGATGTTTGTCCCTCCTTCCCTGAATCATCACTAGTTGGAACTTATGGGACAGAGGTATTATTTTACATTGTTTTGAAGAAGTGAAAAGGTCAAAGGGGTTCATTTTGACAGCACTTCACCTAAACCAAGAGTAATGCCTGCAGTGGCCCTGACAGTTGTTGTACTTCCACTTGTGAAAAGTGGGGTATAGTGAATAAGTAATAGGCTTGAATTCATTGTGAGGAGCAGGAGGCAATCAAGTGTGTTTGTCAGACTGTGAGGAGAAGACACTGCATAATACATCAGGGAAGAAAAACCCTGCTGTATTGGGCTGGACCAGAATCTCTTCAGCTTGTATGGCATTTTGATGTGCAACTTTGTGTGAAACAATATTATTATTATTAATAGCTGTTTGCCTTTGTCTTCATCAGAACAGTGGATTACCTCAGGCCAAGGAAAAAAGTTATTATTCTAAGAAGTGGTTGTTATTAAAGTGAAAAAAGACAATAAACATGAAGAGGGACAAGGGATGATTAATGTCCACCATTTCATGGAATACTATTGAATTTAGAATATTTCAGAAATTCAGAAAGATAAAGATATTGTTTTCAATATGAAACAGTTTCCAGCACAGTAAAACCACTATTATCAGCTCTAATTGGGAGGGGAGGTGGTTGTAAAATCTGAACTCTTATTATTGCTGAAAAGTTATTTGAATTAGATGAAGTAAAACAATACAACATAACCGTTGTACCTGGAAATAGGTGTTGCACATAAAACAAGAAGTTACCATGGGGTTGTTCGAGCAATAGAGACGTTCATGAAAGCAAGTCACATGCTGTAGTCTTACAAAACGGACAAAGATAGAAATGTAGTTTTTTTGGGGGGTGTGGCAGGGCGGAAACCCTGCTGCTGTAACAGTGTGGATGTGGGAATGTAAGGTTGGCAGGGATGGGGTTAAATCAGTCCCTGCCAGCACACAGGTGTGGCCATTCTCCATTTGGGTAATTGATGCCAATTGGGGAGTGGCCACATGTATAAAAGCAAGGAGAAATTATTTGTTTGAGAGTGGTGTTTGGAGAAGGCCAGCGAAGGCATAGCGCAGCCTAGCTCTTGTAAGTTTTGTGTTTGAAGCTTTATTTTGGCCCTTGTCCTGTATTTGTTTGTTTATTCTTGTTTTGTCCCCCTGGGAAATAATTAACATGCACTTTAATGCTTAAACTGCAGGATTCCAGCTTCTGAGTCTCTTTCCTGTCGGTAACAGCTTGGGCCGTGATGCTATCCTGCTACAGGGGTTTTGATGTTTTGGGTTTTATTTTAATACAAACATTCCTGCAGATGTGTAGAGACAATACTAAACATCAAGTTGAATGTTTGAGTTTTTGTTATAATTGTGTTATAATATATGGATAAGCCCTATAACTGAAACCTGACACATATGAAGCAAGTCATTTATTTTCATTTTCTTTTAGACTATATTGCGGGCTGGGGCTGCTGCAGCGCACACTAAAAGCTAATGAATAATTAACTGATAAACAAGAAAACAAAAACAGAACAATTTTTAGGAAACAGATTTTTAGGAATTACAATAGAACAAATAATTAGATCTGTTTGGCTAGAACAATCGACCTTGGCAGGGGACAGCTACCATTTTGTTCAAAAGAGCCAAAATAATGCAGGATTGAGCGCTTGGCAGCTGAGACAATGATGACATATCATTAAAACCTCCGAGTGGTCACTGAAGAATTGCCAGTATGATAGATGGTTTTGGCTCATGAATAAATAAAATCTAATTATTCCCTCTGTCTCAAAGATTAAAATAGTTATAAACAAGACTAACATCATTATCACTGCCCTTTAGAGGAGTCTAACAAAGGTTTTACATTCCATTTTCTTACCTCTCAACAGTATATCAGCATTTCCAATGCCCTATTAAAGGAGTGCTAATAAAAGGTTTTATTTGTTTAACTCTTACCAGCACAAGCAACATTGTCTCACGTCTCACTTTTCTTGCTGGTGATACGTTATTGGGATATCTGCATTAAAATAAAAAAGCAGATTTATTTTGTTTTAAGTTTATTTTTATTTTTTTATTAGTTAATAAATGTTCACAATACAATATAATATACAGTAACTGTCGGTCCTAAATTACGAGGAAGTACAAGTTTAACTAAGCAAGTACAATATATACAGTAACTATCTTTAGTGCTAAATTAAAAGCAAGTTTTAAACTAAGAACAAATACAGAATTCAATTTAGGGGCAAAAAAATGTTAGTGTTTATATATAAAAAAAGGCCTACAATGTTTTCCCCTTCTGTAAAAAGTAGTAAAAACAAACCAACTGTATAAATGGTTAATTGTATGAAACTAAGGCCTAGATCAAATCAAAACTTTGACTCACCCACCAATCGCAAATTACAGACCTGGTACCGAGGGCGTCTTTTTTATTTGTCAGAAAGTTATTCCTTCTACCCCAGAGGGAACCCGCTGCCATTAATACTGGGTTTGTAATTTGTAATTAGCGGGTGGGTCAAAGTTTTGATTTGGTCCAGGCCTAAGAGCAAGAAGTACAATATGTCTTCAGTGCTAAATTAAGAGCAAGTTTAACTAACAGCAAGTACAATATAATATACAGTAAATATCTCCAGTACTAAATTAAGAGCAAGTTTAACTAAAAGCAAATACTATATATATATATATATATATATATATATATATATATATATATATATATATATACAGACGTGCTCAAATTTGTTGGTACCCTTACAGCTCATTGAAATAATGCTTCATTCCTCCTGAAAAGTGATGAAATTAAAAGCTATTTTATCATGTATACTTGCATGCCTTTGGTATGTCATAGAATAAAGCAAAGAAGCTGTGAAAAGAGATGAATTATTGCTTATTCTACAAAGATATTCTAAAATGGCCTGGACACATTTGTTGGTACCCCTTAGAAAAGATAATAAATAATTGGATTATAGTGATATTTCAAACTAATTAGTTTCTTTAATTAGTATCACACATGTCTCCAATCTTGTAATCAGTCATTCAGCCTATTTAAATGGGGAAAAGTAGTCACTGTGCTGTTTGGTATCATTGTGTGCACCACACTGAACATGGACCAGAGAAAGCAAAGGAGAGAGTTGTCTGAGGAGATCAGAAAGAAAATAATAGACAAGCATGGTAAAGGTAAAGGCTACAAGACCATCTCCAAGCAGCTTGATGTTCCTGTGACAACAGTTGCAAATATTATTAAGAAGTTTAAGGTCCATGGAACTGTAGCCAACCTCCCTGGGCGCGGCCGCAAGAGGAAAATCGACCCCAGATTGAACAGAAGGATAGTGCGAATGGTAGAAAAAGAACCAAGGATAACTGCCAAAGAGATACAAGCTGAACTCCAAGGTGAAGGTACGTCAGTTTCTGATCGCACCATCCGTTGCTTTTTGAGCGAAAGTGGGCTCCATGGAAGAAGACCCAGGAGGACTCCACTTTTGAAAGAAAAACATAAAAAAGCCAGACTGGAATTTGCTAAAATGCATATTGACAAGCCACAATCCTTCTGGGAGAATGTCCTTTGGACAGATGAGTCAAAACTGGAGCTTTTTGGCAAGTCACATCAGCTCTATGTTCACAGATGAAAAAATGAAGCTTTCAAAGAAAAGAACACCATACCTACAGTGAAACATGGAGGAGGCTCGGTTATGTTTTGGGGCTGCTTTGCTGCGCCTGGCACAGGGTGCCTTGAATCTGTGCAGGGCACAATGAAATCTCAAGACTAACAAGGCATTCTGGAGCGAAACGTACTGCCCAGTGTCAGAAAGCTCTGTCTCAGTCGCAGGGCATTGGTCCTCCAACAGGATAATGACCCAAAACACATAGCTAAAAGCACCCAAGAATGGATAAGAACAAAACATTGGACTATTCTGAAGTGGCCTTCTATGAGTCCTGATCTGAATCCTATCGAACATCTATGGAAAGAGCTGAAACTTGCAGTCTGGAGAAGGCACCCATCAAACCTGAGACAGCTGGAGCAGTTTGCTCAGGAAGAGTGGGCCAAACTACCTGTTAACAGGTGCTGAAGTCTCATTGAGAGCTACAGAAAACGTTTGATTGCAGTGATTGCCTCTAAAGGTTGTGCAACAAAATATTAGGTTAGCGGTCCCATCATTTTTGTCCATGCCATTTTCATTTGTTTTCTTATTTACAATATTATGTTGAATAAAAAATCAAAAGCAAAGTCTGATTTCTATTAAATATGGAATAAACAATGGTGGATGCCAATTACGTTTGTCAGTTTCAAGTTATTTCAGAGAAAATTGTGCATTCTTCATTTTTTGTGGAGGGGTACCAACAAATTTGAGCACGTCTGTATATATATATATATATATATATATATATATATATATATATATACAGTAACTGTCTTCAGTGCTAAATTAAGAGCATGTTTAACTAAGAGAAAGTGCAATATAGTAACTATCTTCAGTCCTAAATTAAAAGCAAGTTTAACTAAGCACAAGTACAATATATACAGTAATTTCAGTGCTAAATTAAGAGCAAGTTTTAAAATAAGAGCAAATACAAAATGCTTTACAGAATTAAATTTAGGGGCAAACAAATTACATGTTAAAAAAGCTCTATCTCCACTCAAAATCAGCAACCAAATTGATCAGAGAAAGAAATTTGGGGTTTACAGTATACTTTTTTTATTTTCTTCTCTCCACTGTTGTTCCTTTGTCATGATTAATCCTTTGTCGGGACAACTGGAGCCACTCCAAATCCGGAGCCAACCCTGATTACAGGTCACTAGTGACTATAAACTTCACCAAACTCAATGGGAGATTACAAGTGGTGAAAAATCTAACTGTACATTTCAGAGTTTATGCTATCACATTTTACCTCAGTTCATTACATAACAATATTACACTTAATTGCTTTTGAGGGGCAATTATAAAGCACTTAATGGAAAGTGACACTCAGCTATATTGGTATGAAAACACATAACAGTAGTTTTATCGTGTATTTGACAGAAAAATCCTACCATTGAAGAAATTCCATGGTTGCAGCAACTTCTAGGGTAAGCATATATTAAGGCAATAGTATGCTGCAAACAGCAAGCAGAGTCCTGAAAAGAAATGTTCTGTTTTATTGTTGACAATGGTCTTGTCAATGGACAGCATGAAGTTAGGTGCTGTTAAGACTGAAGGACCTACAAATTTAAAATCAATTGATAGTACTTAATTGAATTTCTACAGTATATAATGTATGTACAGTGTATATATATATAATGTAGCAGTATACATTCGACTCCTCTTATTTGCATACTGGATAATTGCATAACATGCAAATGGTTCAATTTTTGAAAACAACATTTTCTATGGTTATGATTCGGTTAAATGCATACAATGCATTTTCACTTTATTGCATGAAGCTCCATGGTCCCGATGTCAGTGGTACAATGCATTTTACTCTGCATAATTGCATAATAACTGTATAAGAAATAAATAGATGATGGATGGATGTAATTCTATCACTGCTCGTATCCAGTTCAAGACTCTTGTACTAGCCTACAGATGCCTTGACCCAGCTACCTCCAGACCCTCATCTCTCCCTACACCCCCACTCGACCTCCGTACCTCCTGCAGTAGAAGACTGGCTCTACCTCCTCTACGCTCCCCCGCCTCCAGAGCCCGCTCCTTCTCCACCCTCGCCCCGCAGTGGTGGAATGACCTTCCTATAGATGTCAGGACTGCCCAGTCCATGACCACCTTCCGGCGCCTCCTCAAGACTCACCTCTTCAGACAGCACCTGTAGAACTCCTCTTTTCCCTCTGGACACTTATCACTCTACCTTAAATGCGCTTTACTTGCTCTTATCTGCCCCCTATTTTACTGCATTTAATCATGTACTTTAGAGTACTGTAATCTGTCACAAGTGTTATTTAATCTGTAGTATTTTGTATTTAATTATATCCTGATGTAACTATCACTGACACTGTTATCTGCTCCGTTATTGAATCGTATTTTGTCATATACTTGTAATTGCTAGAACCAAAGTCATTGCATTTATATCTTACTCTTAATTGTATTATTGCTTGTACTGTGATTCTTGAAATGTATTTTTGTTTACGACTGTAAGTCGCCCTGGATAAGGGCGTCTGCTAAGAAATAAATAATAATAATAACAATAATAATAATTCTAAAGCATTTATTGTTGTATTATATGTAAATGAATAATGTACAAGATGTTCTCATAGTCCAAACCCAGACAAAATTGCAACAGAAATGAGGTTTGTTGTAACTAACCCCCTATACCCACCCAAACAACATGTTAAAAATGTAGAAAAATGTGGCTACTGCAAAGTGGATCACAAAAGGGAGTTCCACCTATTTTAAAATCCCAAATGAACTACTGGATATTTAATACTTACCACAAACAATCAGACATGGGATTTCTGGCATGAAATGTCTTCAGGTGTTACAGTATCTTAAAAGCAAATAAAAAAAGAATATTTATGGCAATGTGTGACAGTCAGTCTGGCTCGCAGTGGTGAGGTGTGGTGACGTCACGGACCAGGAAGTAACTGAAACCAAAACAGTGGATGGGCAGGTGAAGCTGAATGCAATGGCACTCAGCGTGGATTTATTAACAAACCAAAAACAAAAGATTTAAACAATAACAAAACACAAAACAAAAAGGCACGGTGGCCAAACAAACAGAAACAAGTATATTTTTTAAATATAGCAATTGTTCTTTTTCCTCGCTCTTTCTCTCCGCTCTCCCGTACTCTCCTCTCTATACTCAACAACCAACCCCGCAGCACGGACAGCTGCCGGTTCTTATACTCTGGCCGAGGGGTTAACTGGCTGTTAATTATCTTATTACCCCTCGGCCACAGTCTGCACTCGTTTGGTAAGGATGCATGACTGTCAGCTAGTTAAATAATCAGTAGCTGATCAGTCATGCATCCTCACAGGGTTTTTAAATTATAAATATAAAAACAGTAACAAAAGCCGCTGCGCTTTTATCCGCGCCGCAAACAAAAATACAAATAATAATACATAGGGGCGGGACACTCCGCCACACAATGACTGCTCCGAAAGTGGAGAATAATATTTAGAAAACAATCTTACATTTTCAACAATGCTGTTTGAAACTTTAAACTTTAAAATGTGCATTGTTAAAGGCAAATAAATAGCAAATTGTCACTAATTCAATAATTACCTCTGCTCTTAACACCAAACAGTCAAGGTTTTCTTTAAAATGAGCAATTATTACTAAAGGAATTCCAGGAATCTCTGGATAACTGCTCCCAACTGATGTTTTGTCAATATCTATTTTGAAAAGGATAGTTTGTATCTCTTTGTTGTTGTTATTGCTTTTCATGTATTCCATGAACCTTTTTCCTTTTGTTTCAAGTTAATTTTTAAGTATGACCTTTAGGTCAATACCCACTAGTTGTAAAAGGTGCTCCATCATTTCCACTTCTTGAAATAAAAAAGGCAACTCTCTTAAAGTGTCCTGCGTATGCGCCCCTGCATTTATGGTCTCCCTCTCCCTTATTTTGTCACATACATCTGTAATGGTCCAGGTCTTAGTGCTGAACATTGTTTGAAGATCTTTTTTTTCAATTTGGGAGTGTTGTTCTTCCTCATCTGGAATGTCCACCTGCCAATTAATGCAGCCATAACCGTCTTGATTTTTTTTTTAGGAGGTACACTATCCTTAGTATTTGAAACATGATTGATTTGTTTTCTTGTGTCCTTTTGGCCTCTGTTGACATTTCCAGACCAACAGACAAGTTGTTTCAAAAGGGAATCAAATCCACTGCCAATAATCGTTGCACTTATTACCCCTCGGCCACAGTCTGCACGCGTTTGGTAAGGATGCATGTCTGTCAGTTAGTTAAATAATCAGTAGCTGATCAGTCATGCATCCTCACAGGGTTTTTAAATTATAAATATAAAAACAATAACAAAAGCCGCGGCGCAACCAAAAATACAAATAATAATACATAGGGGCAGGACACTCCGCCACACATGCCCCCCCTTGTGCGCAGCACACATGGCCTTTTCGGCCACCTCCCCCCCTTATTCCCTAAAGTCCCGGCTAGCAGTCCTGGCCCAGGAACAGGGGAAGCAAGGTGTCTCCGGGGGCGGCCACGGCGGGATGTCCTCCTCCCACCCCAACAACTGTAGCATCCTAGTGGACCACGCACAGGCCGGCTCCTCTGGCCTGAAAAATTTTGGGGGTGGTCTCCAGACCTGCCCCTCCTTCTTCATGGCTGGCAGCTCCCCTCCGTGGGGCTCCTGCCACCTGGTCTCCTGCAGCGAAATTGCTGCGGGGGGAGCTGGTCTCCTGACCTCCCCCCCTTCTTCATGGCTGGCAGCTGCCCTCCGTGGGGCTCCGGCCACCCGTTCTCCTGCAGCGAAATTGCTGCGGGGGGAGCTGGTCTCCTGACCTCCCCCCCTTCTTCATGGCTGGCAGCTGCCCTTCATGGGGCTCCAGCCACAGTATTTCCTGCCGCGAAAGTGCGGCTGGGGGAGCTGGTCTCCTGACCTCCCCCCCTTCTTCATGGCTGGCAGCTCCCCTCCGGTGCTCCGGCCACCCGTTCTCCTGCAGCGAAATTGCTGCGGGGGGAGCTGGTCTCCTGACCTCCCCCCCCTTCTTCATGGCTGGCAGCTGCCCTTCATGGGGCTCCAGCCACAGTATTTCCTGCCGCGAAAGTGCGGCTGGGGGAGCTGGTCTCCTGACGGCAGCAGCAGCGGACCCTCGGGAGGCGACGGCAGCAGCAGCGGACCCTCGGGAGGCGACGGCAGCAGCAGCAGCATCGGACCCTCGGGAGGCGAACTCGGGTGGGGAGCCCCTGGCCATGGAGACGGCAGCGGGAGCTCCACTTCTCCCTCGTACCCTGTAACTGGTGGCTCTCCAGGCGATGCGGAGCAACAGGCAGCCCCAGGCGATGCTGAGCAACAGGCAGCCCCAGGCGATGCGGAGCAACAGGCAGCCCCAGGCGATGCGAGACAGGCATTCTTGGGCGAAGCGAGGCAGGCATCCTTGGGCGAAGCGGGGCAGGCATCCTTGGGCGAAGCGAGGCAGGCATCCTTGGGCGAAGCGAGGCAGGCATCCTTGGGTGAAGCGAGGCAGGCATCCTTGGGCAAAGCGAGGCAGGCATCCTTGGGTGATGCGAGGCAGGCATCCTTGGGTGATGCGAGGCAGGCATCCTTGGGCAATGCGAGGCAGGGCAGGAGCAGTCCTTCCCATGACGGTGGAGGTGGAACCAGCAGGTATTCACCCTCTGCTGGTGAAGCTGGGAGCAGCAAGCAGTCCTCCCACGGCAGTTGAGGCGGAACCAGCAGGTATTCACCCTCTGCTGGTGGAGCTGGGAGCGGCAAGCAGTCCTCCCACGGCGGCTGAGGCGGAACCAGCAGGTATTCACCCTGTGCTGGTGGAGGTGGGAGGGGCAAGCAATCCTCCCACGGCGGTTGAGGCAGAACAAGCAGGCATTCACCCTCTGCTGGTGGAGGTGGGAGGGGCAAGCAATCCTCCCACGGTGGTTGAGGCAGAACCAGCAGGAATTCACCCTCTGCTGGTGGAGGTGGGAGGGGCAAGCAGTCCTCCCACTGTGGTGGAGACAGAGACAGCTCCTGCTGCTCTGCTCCTGGCTGTGGAGACAGAGGCAGCTCCTGCTGCTCTGCTCCTGGCGGTGGAGACAGAGGCAGCTCCTGCTGCTCTGCTCCTGGTGGTAGTGGAGACAGAGGCAGCTCCTGCTGCTCTGCTCCTAGTGGTGGAGATGTTGGAGACAGAGGCAAGGGCTCCTCACCCTCTGGCGTTGCAGAAGGCAGCGATGGCTCCTCTCCCTCTGGCGCTGGAGAAGGCAGCGATGGCTCCTCTCTGGCGCTGGAGAAGGCAGCGATGGCTCCTATCCCTCTGGCGCTGGAGAAGGCAGCGATGGGGCTTTTCCCAATGGAGCTGGAGATAGCAGGAGCCCTGCCATATCTGCAGCCAGGTAGCAGATTACCATGTCCGCAACCTCCGGGAGGGACACTGGGCAGTGTTGCTTTTTCCAGGCTTCCCATCGTTCTCCATCTCTGGCCCACAGGAGGTTGATCACATCGGGGAGGGCCTCTTCGGCATTCCTCCCAGGCTCCACCAGCCAGCCCCAGATTCCCTCAGAGGAGAGTGCTTTTGTTGGCCTCTGAGCCATCGGGACCTCTCCCCCTGAAGCCGGACGTTCAAGCTCCTCCATCTCCTGCCATGTGTGGCTCTGGCTGAGTGGACGATTCCTGACCTCACCACACAGGAAACACCACCCTTCCTCATCCAGAAAGGCCAGGCAAACATCCGGTGTGGTAGAAACGCGATAGGACCTGCGACCGGCCCCGCGCTGCTGTTGATGCGCCTCCTGCTGCTGTTGCTGCTTTCTCCTGCCGCTTCTTCCCATTTTTTTATTTATTTATTTTTTTTCTTCCCAATCACAAAAAAAAACACTTTTTGAAAAAAAAAAAAAACGTCCTTTTCCTGGTCCGGCTCCTGGAGGCATTGTTTGTCCCACGCAGGACACCATATGTGACAGTCTGGCTCGCAGTGGTGAGGTGTGGTGACGTCACGGACCAGGAAGTAACTGAAACCAAAACAGTGGATGGGCAGGTGAAGCTGAATGCAATGGCACTCAGCGTGGATTTATTAACAAACCAAAAACAAAAGATTTAAACAATAACAAAACACAAAACAAAAAGGCGCGATGGCCAAACAAACAGAAACAAGTGTATTTTTTAAATATAGCAATTGTTCTTTTTCCTCGCTCTTTCTCTCCGCTCTCCCGTACTCTCCTCTCTATACTCAACAACCATCCCCGCAGCACGGACAGCTGCCGGTTCTTATACTCTGGCCGAGGGGTTAACTGGCTGTTAATTATCTTATTACCCCTCGGCCACAGTCTGCACGCGTTTGGTAAGGATGCATGACTGTCAGCTAGTTAAATAATCAGTAGCTGATCAGTCATGCATCCTCACGGGGTTTTTAAATTATAAATATAAAAACAATAACAAAAGACGCAGCGCTTTTATCCGCGCCGCAAACAAAAATACAAATAATAATACATAGGGGCGGGACACTCCGCCACACAATGACTGCTCCGAAAGTGGAGAATAATATTTAGAAAACAATCTTACATTTTCAACAATGCTGTTTGAAACTTTAAACTTTAAAATGTGCATTGTTAAAGGCAAATAAATAGCAAATTGTCACTAATTCAATAATTACCTCTGCTCTTAACACCAAACAGTCAAGGTTTTCTTTAAAATGAGCAATTATTACTAAAGGAATTCCAGGAATCTCTGGATAACTGCTCCCAACTGATGTTTTGTCAATATCTATTTTGAAAAGGATAGTTTGTATCTCTTTGTTGTTGTTATTGCTTTTCATGTATTCCATTAACCTTTTTTCCTTTTGTTTCAAGTTAATTTTTAAGTATTTAAGTGCTCCATCATTTCCACTTCTTGAAATAAAAAAGTCCACTCTCTTAAAGTGTCCTGCGTATGCGCCCCTGCATTTATGGTCTCCCTCTCCCTCATTTTGTCACATACATCTGTAGTGCTGAACATTGTTTGAGGATCTTCATTTTTTTCAATTTGGGTGCGTTGTTCTTCCTCATCTGGAATGTCCACCTGCCAATTAATGCAGCCATAACCATCTTGATTTTTTTTTTAGGAGGTACACTATCCTTAGTATTTGAAACATGATTGATTTGTTTTCTTGTGTCCTTTTGGCCTCTGTTGACATTTCCAGACCAACAGACAAGTTGTTTCAAAAGGGAATCAAATCCACTGCCAATAATTGTTGCACTAATTACATCTTGAAATGATTTGGGGTATTGATTCACAATTTCTTTTAGCAATTTCAGTTAAATTTTTCTTTGAAGGATGTTGTTTGTTTGTATTATTTTGTGGACTAGGATTCTCAACATTTCTCTACGTTGTTGTGGTTGGGGTCTTTCCCCCCTTCAAAAGAGATCTCATTTGTGATTTTGGAAACTCTTCCCATGGGATTGGAAAATTGAACGCCCATGATTGATCCATGGTACAGGGAAACTGAATTTGGGAAGAGCTTGATTCTAATGAAGAATCAAACAGACTGACAGTAGATGACGGCAGAGCCACAGGCTCCTCAGCTAGGACAGAAAAACACATTTAAAATGATCACAAATACGTTTCAAATTATTGCCTGTTAACATTATGGGTGCATTTTGTTGTACTATTGTTATATAGGGGGAGTGGGGGGAGGAAGGGCGTGGAAGGAGGAAGGGCTGTGGAAGGAGTAAGAAGGAGGGGGGATGGAAGGGGGAGGAGGTAAAAAGTTTGTCTGGAGCCCTGGCTAATCTCGGCTATAAATGAAATAGTTAACCAACAAAAGCTAAATTACGAATTGAGGAAGAAAAAAAAAACTTACCACTTCCCTTCCATGATTTTATTTTTTATATATTTTTATATGGTCCTATTCTAAACAAAAGAAAACTGGTAGTCTTAAGAAATATCTTAATACCTTCTCCTTAACTATTGCCGTCCCAATTCATGTACTTGTTGCTTATCCATAATATATTTATTAGGTCTATCTATTGTATATCAAACTCTTATTGCAAACTCACATTTTAGCAACATTTATACTAATGAAATAGTGTCTACTGGATCGTTTACAATCAAGTATTTACATTTTAAAGTTATATGGTGCTTGTAACAGGGGAGAGCTGGACTGACTATCTGACACATGCGTGGGACTGCAGGTAGAGGGCAGCAGTCTCGTAGGATCCGCCTGTCGGTCATGGCAATGACACGGAGAGGTGGGGAAGAGGGTGTGTGTGCTTTCCCTCTCTCTGAGTGGCTGAGGGGCGGGCCTTGGGAGATTGCTCCATCCCATAAGAACTGGCTTGGTTGTGCACTCGGGTGGCCGTGTTCGGGGATATACAGTGGCACTGGCAGAAGAGGCCAGAGTGAAACAAGGATCAGGCGAGGTGGTTCCTATTTAAATGTGCCCCATAGACTGACTGGCTCTGTTTTGGACTCATTTTCTGTGATTACTCCGAATGATTTGAATACATTAGTAATGCAGATGAAATCCTCAACCTGTTCATTGGATCCAATTCCTACTTGATTCCTTAAAGATGTATTTAGTTTTTTGTGTAATGATATTCTTATTATAATAAATTGATCTTTGTCAACAGGTATAGTTCCTGCTGCCTTCAAAACTGCTTTGGTTAAGCCTTTACTCAAAAAATCCAACTTAGATTCTACTGACTTGAAGAATTTTAGACCCATTTCTAACTTGCCTTTCTTAGCTAAAGTTCTTGAAAAGGTAGTAGTCAAACAACTTAACATATATCTGGACAATAGCAATGTCCTTGAAAGATTTCAGTCAGGGTTTCAATCTGCTCATAGTATAGAGACTGCCCTTGTCAGAGTGGTGAATGACTTACTGATGAGTGCTGACTCTAACTCCATATCCATTCTAGTTCTTTTAGACCTCAGTGCTGCATTTGATACTGTGGATCATATTTTAATTGATCGTCTGAAAAGCTGGTTTGGGCTGACTGGAACTGTTCTGAACTTATTTAAGTCATATCTAACTAACAGACAGTATTTTGTTTCTTTAGGGGAGTCTGTATCAGGGTTATCCAATATTACTTGTGGTTTCCCCCAGGGCTCTATTCTTGGTCCAGTATTATTTTCTTTGTATATGCTGCCACTGGGGGAAATCATTCGTAAACATAGTATAAACTTTCACTGTTATGCCGATGATACGCAACTTTATATTTCTGTAAAACCTGGTGACTCTACTGCTATTTCAGTCTTACTACAGTGTCTTGCTGACATCAAAAGTTGGATGTCTCAAAATTTTTTGCAATTAAACTCAGATAAGACGGAATTCCTGCTGTTAGGTTCTCAGCAACAACTAGAGCTTGCAAACTCCCTAAAAAATGATTTGGGCAACCTGACCTCTAATATAAAATCTGATGTAAGAAACTTGGGGGTTATATTTGATTCTGGTTTGAGTTTTGAGGCACATATTCGAAAAATTATAAAAGTGTCTTCTTATCACCTACGTAACATTGCTAAAATTAGGTCTTTTCTTTCTTTGGCTGATGCTGAGAAACTAATTCATGCTTTTGTTTCAGTAAGACTTGATTATTGCAATGCTTTATTAGCTGGACTTCCACATCCGGCTAACGCTGGAGAGGAGAAAGTGTGTTTTGTTTTAATGCTCCCAAGCTGTGGAACTCTTTGCCTTCCTCTGTTAGAGATGCTGCTTCAGTCAGCATTTTTAAATCAAGATTAAAGACTCATTTTTATACATCAGCTTTTTTAACCTAATCTAGATATAACGTTTCTGTTATCTATTTTTATCTGCTAACTTTGTATTTTATTCTTATTTTTTTTTTTTTTTGTCCTATCTAGATATTTGCTATTTATTGTTGTTATTATTAATATCATTGTATTTTGTTAATTGTATGATTATACTGTTCTGTCTTTCTTGATCATGATACATACTGTCTGTAAAGCGCTTTGAGATACCATTGTATGAAAGGCGCTTTATAAATAAAATAAAATAAAAAATAAATCATTCTTAAACTGATTGAATTAAATGCTCGCTCCTGCTTTTACAGTCTATTTGTATTACAGTAGAGCCTTAACAAGAAAATACACTTGTTGGTTTAAATATTATGTTTCTTATCAGATCAAAATACTTAAAACATATTATTTCTCTTCAGAGAGTTTTGTCACTCTATTAAATAAATACTTTATTTAAAACCTCTATGCTTAGTAACAACACAATCAAATAAAATCAAATAGGTCTTTTTAGTTTAAAATATCGTTCTGTCTAAAAAGGGTTACCCTTTTGTTTTTGCTAATTTACAATACCTAGTCTCCTTTCACGAGTGTATGTGCACTAATAACAAAGGCACATAGACAAGCTTTTTTTCTAACATTACCACTTGTTCAGTTTTCTTAGTTCAAATCATTGTAACCTGTTCATAATTTGCTGCAATATTATTTATGCTGGTTTTATATTCTTTAAAACACAGTACAGTTATTACAATATTCTGACACTGTCAGTTAGTACTGAACTTCTTTCGTTTTTAACTGTAATATGTTCTTTCAACAATAATTGTTATGTGTTTAATACTGTTGTATGTTTAACAGTTTAACTTTAAATTATTTTATAACATGTGTCTCTAATTCAGTTACTTCAGTATAACAGTTGCTCCTAGAAAAGGTAAAGAAACTGGCTACTTTTTCTCATAAAACTGGAATATGTTAACAAGGCCTTATGATAAGAGCCTGCCAAGTTTGACTCCTTCCAGCAGGTGCTTTCATAGACTGCACACAACAGCTATCCATTGTTTTCTACTGAGTATACAGATCTTTTTGAAAGGAACATACTGTATACAGTATTACTATAATTATTGACAAAGCGTATATCATACTACTTCAATCAATACAGGTTAGTTTAAATCATCCAATTCATGTGTTATAACTCAGCACGTTCCCAATAGGATTTGAACTAGCTCAGCTTGGACTGGTTCTGCGAACACCACGACAGGCCTGTGCATCCAGCATTTTACATCAGAGGTGTGAGCAACTAGGGCCTTTACTTGATACCTGCAAAAACTGAAATCTTCTTAGCTAGGCTCCCATCTCTACATTCCCATTCCCATCATTAGTGAGAAGACTTCAAATAAATTAAAATGTTTCTATCAAAGAGTCAGACATCTCGGCCGCATATGCCTTTCACTTAAAATAGGTGCTCGCACCTTGTACAAGGGATGGGTTTTAGGGTCACTCCATGACAATACTGACAAAACTTAGATTTCCTGTTTTTATCTTGGCCAAGATAAATGCTTTCAGCACGGATAATCCACTATGAATGAATGGCAATGAATGAATGATGATGATTGCAATTGCAGATGATTTATGAACTGTGGTGGGCACTCAGGGCCCGAAAGATAAATTTGGCCGGAGACCTCGTCCGTGGGTGCCCGACGTCTACCTGCGTGAGGCTGGCTGGAAAAACATGAACAGTTACATGCATCCCAGTGCCGCAGATAGGAAGTGGCTGTGGCCACCTTCCCCCGAGAAGACGAGGCCGCCAAACCATGAATGAATAATAATAAATAATTAACACTCTCCAAAGTGGCGCCCTGCCACCTATCTCCCAAATATTGAAATTAATGAAAATCAGCAGCTGAGACACGGCCCGTCCCCCAGAGCATGACTGCGCTGGGGGAGAGAGCCCAGCCTGTCCAACCCGACCACTCACCCTGCAGAACTAAATACGAACCGCTCAGCACTCAGGTAAGGAAAAAACCCCTACTCACATTTTTTATTTTTTGGGTGGAAACCTCAGGGAATCCGTGGCTGAGGGCAGCCCTTCCTCCAGGCTCTAAGCAGTCAACTCCTGTTTCGGCCTCCCAGCTCTTGACTGAGCAGCCGAAACAAAAAGAAGTGACATGAAAGAATAACACACAGAGCTTTTATGCGCTTGCTGATGACATATTGGTTAGGGGCGGATTCTCCTTTGCAGAAAAGCAACCAAGTTTACAATTCTGGGTTGACATAGTTAAAGCATGTTTTACATAGAGTTTTTCTGGAGTACTAGTCATGCTTCTCAGTCTCATTAACAATTTACTTAAAAAAATCACCCTCTTCATCAGAGCAACATGTACTCTGTAAAGTAGTACAATCAGAAGCGTCTGTCTCTGAAGTACTAAAGCATTCTCTAATAATTAGCTGCGGGGCCACTCTTTCAACAGACCAATTCTTGTGACACCTTGTCAAATGTGCAGAAAAAGATTCAAAACTTTTAGCACAGTCAATAAAAGGACATTTTATCATGGAACCCTCCTGGAGATGTGTTTTCAGATGTACAAACAATTCCTGCAAGTCTTGGCACCTTTTTTCACAAAAGGAATTGCTGCACTTCAAAGGAATGCACACACTCCTAAATCTGGCAGGATTTGTAAATGTGTCTTTTGTAAACACAAAGAACATGGCTTCTAAAACCACTGTAAGTTACAAAATTTCGTCTACAATCTCGAACACAACATGGGAACATAATTTTTTTATCATTTCTATGTAGACTGTAATGTTCCACGTACCGCTTTTTATTTGTAAGGACCTCACAACATTGTTTACAAGTTAACATTTTTTATAATATCACTGGACTAGCGCAAAACCCTTGTCTTAGTTTTATGTATATATATATATATATATATATATATATATATACACTACGTTTAAATATCATTATAGAATTTAGATTCTAAATAGGCCTATATGTGACCTCTAACATTACATCTCTATCTTTAAAAAAAAATGTATCAACCTTTATTTTTTACCATTTAAACCTTAATACTGCATCTCAAAAGAAGGTATGGTGGATATACCAGTTTTTTATGGTCAGCCAGTGAAGTAGTTTCGCTAGGGGGACTCACTCCAAAAGTAGTTTAATTTACTGCATCTGCGTCTGCTTCTTTTTTTTTTAATTTACTAGATTAAATAAAAACCATTTAATCGATTAACATCTGCATCCACTCTTACAATTACATTAAAGGTAAAACTTACAGTAATTAAACTGGATCCTGGAAAACACTTCCTCTATATTATCGATGAATTTAAAATATATATTATATATATATCTTTTTATTTCTTTAAATATTTTAATTTAGTGAATGCAAATTATTTTCAGTTGCTTTGCTACCATTTCCCTCGCACTGTTTAAACTGTCTGAGAATAACGGTTAATTACGTTACATATTCTCGCTGTTTTAAGGACGTCTGTGAATTTCTGTATGATAACTGAGAGAAGTGACAATTAATGTTTGGAATACCTTAAACATAGTGGGACTCGGGCCGGTTGCACAAAAGGTCTTAAATGCTTTTAAGACCACTTCTTCCTCTCACCAGGCTCAAATGGGAAAAAAAGTATCTGTTGCTAGAAACCAACATGGCAGCAGCACTGATAGCTTTTGCTGAATTTTTAAATGAAAGTGCATTTCGTAGGGAAAGAGTATTTAAGGACAGACACAATCCCTTAGAGAACTGAAATAACATTGCTGTGTTTGAATGACTGCGTTTCCACAATGAGGACGTATTAACTTTAGTGGAAATGTTAAAAGATGACTTGGAGCTTGCAGCTAACAGAAGCCACAGCATCCCCACAGTCATTCAAGTTTGTGTGGAAATTCGTTTCTATGCCACTGGAAGTTTTTTAAATGTTGTCGGAGACTTCACGGGGATTCACCAATTGTCAGCCAGCAGGATTGTCTACCGCGTATCTCAGTCATTGAAAAGAAAACTGAGCCACTTCATTACGTTTTCAACAGACCCGTCCAAACCGCGGAAACTTAAAGGAAGGTTTTATGAGATCGCTGGATTTCCAAACGTTGTGGGTGCAGTTGATGGCACACATATTAAAATTCAGGCTCCGTATCAGAATGAGAATATATGTCAACAGAAAGGGTTACCATTCAATTAACATACAAATAATTTCTGAGCCTAACCTCCTTATCAACAACATTGTAGTTCAGTGGCCAGGCAGCACCCACGACTCAAGAATATTGCTCAACAGTTCAATCCACACCACTTTTGACAGCAGAATTGTGCAGGGCTTTCTTCTTGGGGATAGTGGTTATGCCTTAAAACCGTAGCTTATGATGCCCTATCTCAACCCTCAAAGTCCTGCACAGGCCAATTACAATCAGGCTCATTCCAAAACACGGAACACAGTGGAAAGATGCATTGGGTTGTAGAAGCGGCGTTTTCACATCCTACACGGAGAGATCTGAATGGGTCCAGATAGGGTGTGTGCAATTATATGTGCAACAGCAGCACTACTCAATTTTGCAAGATATGGATGATTTTTTTTGCAAGTTATATTATGATGTTTGTCTAATGCAAAGCTGTTTTTTAACTTTCAATTTACAATACGTGTATATATGTTTTAACGTGTTTTTTGTAGAATATTACTTTACAATTATAAACATGTATGTATGGCTATGAACAAAAATTATTTTATTTAATTATACACATTCACAATATTATTATTATTATTATTATTATTATTATTATTATTATTATTAATAATAATAATAATAATAATAATAATAATAATAATAATAATAATAATAATAATAATAATAATAATAATATAGGAAGCTGTGTGGTCCAGTGGTTAAAGAAATGGGCTTATAACCAGGAGGTCCTTGGTTCAAATCCCACCTCAGCCACTGACTCATTGTGCTCCGTCTTTCGGGTGAGACGTATTTGTAAGTGACTCTGCAGCTGATGCATAGTTCACACACCTTGGTCGCTGTAAGTCGCCTTGGATAAAGGCGTCTGCTAAATAAACAAATAATAATAATAATAATATAAACCCTGTATCAATCCCTTCCAATTTATTGACCATGTTCTAATCCAACAAAAGACTTCCCTTTTGCAATTCCAGCACTTCAATAAAAATGTCTTCTTTTTGTACTTTGGATTTTCTTTTTTTGGTGGGAACGGGGCTGTCATCTTCAGAATCTGTAAATAAAGAAATCAATTAATAACTTATTTTTAAAAATTCTGTTTTTTTGTATGTAGAAGTCATGTAATTTGTTTGTTATGTAAATGGGTGCAGAGTGCCTGAAACACAAAGCCTGTATTGTGGAAATATACAAAGTTGTTTTTTTTAAAATCCACGAGCTATAGTATTTTCCATGTGTCCAAATCAGGTCCACTGTCTTTTACAAACTATGAGCTGCAACCTTTTGTTTTCTGCTTCATCTGTACAAATAATACAAGTTAAACAGCTATTTAATGGGTGTCATATCACCATCCCTGATTGTTATAATACATCAGTCCTACTTACCATCCTGTAGAAATTCTGTGTAGCTTGAGTCTTCAAACGTCAATTTTCACATGTTTTTGGCACCCTTTGTATTTCACTTAGCAGCATTCCCATACTAAAAAAAATATATATTTTAAATATATTTTTGTAAACATATTATTCATATAAAACTCATAGTCGTTGGGAATGAAAAAATATATGGAAAAATATATGTATTATGTATATAACGTTATATAAAATATATTTAACATATTACAAAATTGGCCCGTTTTCATCTGTCACAAAGACGGCCGGAGTGGGTGGCGTCAGACCAGAAACAGGAACACAAACGACAGAGAGATGTGGAGTTTGGTGGAGCTGAGCGAATGCCTTCGCTCAGCATTTAATGAATAAACAGACAGAAAATAAACGTTTGTAACAAAACACAAAAACAGGACACGGCACTTGTAGCCAAAATAAACAGACGAACAAAACGGACTAGACAGTGCACAGACAGACGAACAAAACACGGTGAGCAGATAACTATTTACTTTACTTTTACAATTACCTCCGTCTCCAAACCCGTTCTCCACTCACCGAACACCTAACCACGAGTGACTAAAAATGTGCCTATTTATACTGTTGTGCTGGGATTCAATTACTAATTAATTATTCACTTGAATCCCAGCACGTGAATTAATTCTGTGCAACCCCGTGCTCACATATTACATTTAACCAGCACGTGAAGTGATTTGTGCCCTCCTCGTGCCTAAATACAAATCTACACTTTTAAATACACGTGAAACACAGACCCGTTTATATCCCGTGGATCAATGACTATACACCAACATTAACACACGCAACATACAACACAGAACACACAAATGCACACAGGGGCGGGGCACTTTGCCACATCATCATATGGAAAATATATTTACAATGTATTTGCTTAAACATATTTTAAATATATTTAAAATATAATTTCAGGTAACAATATATCAATTATATTGCCCATGTATTTTTTAGAAATGTATTATTCAATATATTTACTAAACATGTATTATATAATGTATTCACAATATATTACATAATGTAAAGTGCCTGGACACACACCATATTTTGCATGTGTTCCACCAAACACATATGAAGCAAATAAAATAGAAAGGAATGGAATTCCGCAATTTCACTTAAAACGTATCTAATCTGGTTAAGCACACAAATACTGAATTATAAAGGCTGGTTTATATATAAGTATAAAAAGTTGTCAGGATGTTAACAATGAAAAGAAAAATGGCAGGTACGTAATTTAAACAGTTGTAACTTGTTGTAGGGACGTGTAATGCTATATTTTTCGGAATCCAACTACTTACTACTTAGATTAGATTTTTTTCGTCCGCATTCAGATTAATATTATTTGTTCTTCTCTTTTTGCCAACACGTGATCAAAAAGCCATGTCTAATTAAAAGGCAGAATAATAATTAATTATAGAAGGGTATTTGTGGGGCCTGTATTTTATAACAGGTTTGAACAGTAGATTTTTACATGCTGGCTTTTATAAAACAATGTTCCCTTTCAAGTCGAAAATAACCATCAAGATATGGGACATTGCCGTCAGGCAGTAGGGATTGGCTGAGCTTTATGTCAAAGCTGCCGATAGGCCTCCGCGCAAGCTGCCGTGTAAGCCCGGAGAGTCACTTCTTCTTTTGTCTTCAGCCTCAGTAGCGGTAGGACTTAGAGCTGTACACTGATTGTACTCCATAAGCTTAGACTTGAGAAGCGGGTTTATTTATCCCCTTCTCTGAGTTTATTTCAGTGATTATTATTGTTATTATTATTATTATTATTTATAAGGATATATATTGTTTACTTTATATACTCCTTCTCGCTCATCGCGTTTCTTCGTGGTCTCTCCGTTTCCTCTGTTTCTTATTATTTATTGTGTTTGGGTTTTTTGTATATTATTGTGTGTATATATTGTTTATGTATATTGTGTTTATTATTTTTGTTCGGACGCGTGTTGCGTTGGCCTTGGCCCACGTGCATATTTGCATCCTCGGTCTAGCTTAGGCTAGACCGTGCGTGTGCGTGTAGTCTGCTCTGCAGTGTTCCTTCCCCACCGCGGCGCGTTCCCGCCACGTGGTATTGTACTACACCCTCTTACTTATTCTACAGCGTCCAACAAAAAAAAAAAAAAAAAACTTTTTTCCCTTTCACTATACAGAGGAAGACAACCACCAACGTGCAAAATCCCCAGCACCATCAGGTAGGTATTGCACAGCATCAGACACCGTACCAGCACTTAGCGTCTCCGCTTGGCGGGTCAGCTGATGCGTAGGCGTCTGTGCTAGCGTTCCACGCTCGGTACTCGCGCTTCAGCGCTTTTGGTGTCAGCGCTTGTGCGCTTGGTGCAGCGCCTCGGCGCTTTGTGCAGCGCTTCTGCGCGTGGTGCTCAGTGCTTCTGCACTTGGGGCTCAGTGCTCGACGCTCGATGCACGCACTTCAGTGCTCGACGTCAGTGCTAGACGCTTCGGCGTTCCACCATGTCTGGGTTCCACCGTTGCGTGACCTGCCAGGCCAAGTTGCCTGCCAGCGACCCACATGAGGACTGCGTCGCATGCTTGGGGCCGGACCATGCTGCATCTGCCCTGGCAGATAGGGCATACTGCCAGCTATGTGCAGGGTTTCAGACGCGCACCCTTCGCCAGAGAGGTAGGAAGGCGGTTGGAGGTCGTTCCCCATCCTTGGGCTCGTCCCACACCGTCTCGGCCCCACCGTCATCTGTCGTGACGCCGCCGGCGACGTCTCAGCTCCCTCGGAGCCCATCCTCCCAGCTTACAGCTGGTCAGAGGTCTCCAGTCAGGCGTGCTCGGGAACGTTCCTGCAGTCCCTCCTCTCGCGGGGCGCGCCCCCGTCGGGAGTCTCGATCCAGATCTCGATCGCCTCGCCGGAGAAGGCACTCTCGCTCCCCTCGAAGGGGTAGGCGTTACCAGGACACATCTGGAGTGACTGAGCTCACCTCCAAGATGTCACAGTTCATGGAGCTCATGATGGGACAGCAATCCCTCCTCATGACCCTAGCGAATGTGGCGCCTCAGGCCCCAGAGCTAGTAACCGGACCCATCGCTAGTCAGCCGATGGTTCCTCCACCAGTGCCTCACGGCCAACCCCAGGAAGTAGAGTGGGACGCCGATGCTGTCTCAAGGGACGCATCTGATGCAGATCCGCTCTTTGAAGACACAGAGCCTGAGGTGGCATCCCAGCACTCTGGGCAGGACGACCCTGAAGTGCTGAATACTAATGACCCTATCTGGTCAGTGGTGGAGAGGGCAGCCCGTTACTTAGGCATGGACTGGCCTGCGTTAGAGCCAACACGACGCTCTCTATTTGAGTTGCCATCGGCTCCGCCCCTTCAGTCCAGGATGCTCCCGGCATTCCCGGATTTTATTAAGGAGGTGCAGTCCACCTGGGGAGCCCCGGCCTCCGCCCCTGCAACTTCTCGCAAGGCTTCGACTTTCACCATGCACGGGGCGAGCAAAGCTGGGTTAGCGTCCGTTCCACCAATGGGCGCCGCGTTCGCCGCGCTAGTAAAGGCACCGACATTATCGGGGCTGGCTAAGGACCCCTCCTGCCCTAACAGGCAGTGTAGGATTACGGAGGCCCACCTGAAAAAGGGTTATGCTGCGGCTACAGAGGCAGTTAGGCTGTCTAACGTGGCCAGCCTCCTGACGGTCTACCAGGCGGCGCTGATTCGCGATCTGCCTGAGTCCCCATCTGTTGGACTTAGGACTGAGCTGGGTGCAGTTGCGCAGCTTTTGGTTAAGCTGGCTCAGCTGAATGCGCGAGCACAGGCCAGGGTACAGGAGCCTGATAAGGCCCCATTGCTAGATGCTCCTATATCCCCGGGGCACACGTTTGGCCCAGCGGTGGAGGAGATGCTGCAACGCTCTGTCAAGGCGCGTGAGGCGTCGCAGCAGTTGGCAAAGATGTGGCCAAGCAAACCCTTCCAGCCAAGGCGGCCACAGGAGCGCCAGTGGCGCAGGGCACCGCCGCAGCAGCAAGCGCACCCACAGGGCAGTAAAACCGCCCCTTTGGGGGTTTCAGCACGCAGCCAACCCGCGTTTGCAAGACCGCACCGCGGAGGGTGGCGCCCTAGAGGAGGTAGCAGACCGCGTCCTCGTGGCTCTGGCCAGGCCCCTCGTGAGCGAGCGCAGCCTAAGCAGCCCTGAGAAACCCCGGCAGCCGTTAACCCACCCCTACACTGTTCCACAGCTCCTGTTCTGGCAACAATGCACCAACGACATCTGGGTGCGCAAAACTATACTCACCGGGTACACCCTTCAATTCCGGTTAAACCCCCCCCCCCCTTCAGGGGAGTGGTGGTAACTGCAGTGAAGGACTCGGTTCAGTCCTCAGCTCTAAATGCAGAAATACAGGCATTGCTCAAGAAGCGTGCCATTCAACTAGTAGACCCTGCTCTGACCGACCAGGGGTTCTACTCCAAGTACTTCCTAGTGCCAAAAAAGGACGACGGGCTCCACCCTATTTTAGATCTGCGACTACTGAACAAATACCTACGGGTGTTGTTGTTCAAGATGCTTACGCACAGGCACATTGTCCAGTCTGTTCGGCAGGGCGACTGGTTTACCACCGTAGACCTCACAGATGCATACTTTCACGTTCCCATCTGTCCGGGTCACAGGAAGTACCTACGATTCACATTTCAGAGCAGGGTCTACGAGTTTTGTGTCCTGCCATTCGGCCTGTCTCTAGCTCCTCGAACCTTTTCGAAGTGTATGGATGCCATTTTAGCCCCCTTGCGGGCTCAAGGCGTCCGACTGCTGAACTATCTGGACGACTGGCTCGTCTGCGCGCAGTCAAAGGAGCAGTTGGCACAGCACACAGTGATGGTTACAAATCATCTTCACCGGCTAGGTCTGAAGGTCAATTCAGAAAAGAGCCGCCTCGTGCCGAGCCAACAGACCGAATTCTTGGGTCTGCATCTGGACTCTGTGTCCATGGAAGCGACCCTGTCGACACAAAGAGTTGCCTCGCTGGAGCGGTGTCTCTCCCTATTCAGGTTGAGAGAAACAGTCAGCATGGAGCTGTGTCAGCGCATGCTGGGGTTGATGGCTGCCGCCTCGCAAGCCCTTCCTTTGGGCTTACTACACCAGAGACCTCTGCAGGCCTGGTTTAATGCCTTCGCGTTGCATCCGCGGAGAGACAAACACCGCAGGTTTTGGGTATCCCGAACCTGCTGGGAAGCACTGCGCTGGTGGAAAGTTCCGTCGAACATCCGCCAGGGCGTACGCTTGGGTCCCATCTTCCGAAGGGAGGTTATTACGACCGACGCTTCCAACCAGGGTTGGGGAGCAGTCTGGAACGGGTCGGGGACTCGCGGAGTGTGGTCAGGACCCTAGAGGTCGGCCCACATCAATGCTCTGGAACTCAGAGCGGTGGACCTCGCCCTTCGGCACTTCTTGCCAGTGCTTCTAGGCAAGCACGTGTTAGTGTGGTCAGACAACACCATGGTAGTGGCGTATATCAACCGCCAGGGCGGCTTGCGGTCCCCCGGTCTTCACCGGATGGTAACATGGCTGTTGCTTTGGGCACAACCGCGTTTAGCCTCTCTGCGTGCGGTTCACCTACCAGGCAGAGTCAATTACTCAGCGGATCTCCTGTCCAGAGGAGGTCCTCTTGCAGGCGAATGGCGTCTTCACCCTCGGGTGGTAGAGCGCATTTGGGACTGGTTCGGCACAGCGCAAGTCGATCTCTTCGCTTCGCGAGAGACCACGCACTGTCCCCTATGGTTCTCGGTGAAGGACCTCGACAGCCCCCTAGGAGTCGATGCACTGGCTCACGAATGGCCGCCAGGGCTCCTGTACGCATTTCCACCGATTCCGATGCTCCCCGCCTTCTTGGAGAAGGTCAGGGTAGAGCAAGCAACAGTGATTCTGATCGCTCCTCGGTGGCCTCGGAGGATATGGTTCCCGAGTCTGGTGCAGTTGTTGCACGGTCGCCCGAGGGAGCTCCCTCTACGAGCGGACCTGTTGTCCCAAGCCCAAGGAGGGCTATGGCACCCAAACCCCAAACTCATGCAGTTATGGGCTTGGCCCCTGAACGGGAACGCCTGTCAGCCTTAGGGCTTTCAACGGCGGTTATATCCACCATTCAGAGTGCGAGAGCGCCCTCTACTCGGTCGCAATATGCGTATAAGTGGCAATTGTTTCAGAGTTGGTGTCTGGCTGAGGGCCATGACCCGGTCTCCTGCCCTATGGCAGTGATATTACAGTTTCTGCAGAAGTTGCTAGATGAGGGAAAGTCTCCCTCTACACTTAAAGTGTATTTGGCCGCTATTTCGGCTTGCCATGTACGCATTGACGGGTTATCACCTGGTTGCCATTTTCTGGCATCTCAGTTCCTAAAGGGCGCAAGACGCTTGCGGCCTCCAAGGTCGACCAGTTTACCGTCATGGAGCCTTGATGTGGTGCTAGAAGCCCTTACCAAGGCACCGTTCGAGCCTCTCCACAGTGTGGATATGAAGTTCGTGTCTATTAAGACTGTGTTTTTGCTATCAGTGGTATCAGCAAAACGCGTGGGCGAGTTACATGCACTTTCGGTGCATTCATCATGTACTCGTTTCGCAGGAGACGGTTCTAAGGTCTCCATGCGTCCAAATCCGGCCTTTTTACCCAAGGTCATATCCCCGTTTCACATGAACCAACCAGTCGAGTTGATGGCGTTCCATCCTCCTCCTTTTTCTTCCCCAGAGGAAGAGCGGTTACACATGCTCTGCCCTGTGCGGGCATTGAGGTGTTATATTGACCGCACAAAGACTGTGAGGCAAACAGAACAGCTGTTCATATGCCATGGTTGTCTAAGCAACGCCTTTCTCATTGGATAGTGGATGCTATTCAGTTAGCATATGATTCTATGGGCCTTCCGCCACCAGGGCAGTTGAAGGCACATTCCACTAGGGGTATGGCAACATCCTGGGCCCTCTTTAGAGGGGTGCCGATGTCTGACATTTGCGCTGCAGCCAGTTGGGTTACACCGCATACATTTACGAGGTTCTACCGGTTAAATGTACTGGAATCCTCTGCTCCGTCATTTGGAGCATCTGTGTTGCACTCTATGACGCCTCAGGTTGCGGACATGTAGAGTGGTTGACAATATGGTGTGACTATTCCACCTTAGGACAGGTGTCATTGCGAGCATAGACGCTGAGGCGCAGCTCCGCATATGTGTAGATGTACTGCCTACGCAGTTGCGTTATGACGTAAGTCTGTCCTACTGCCGAGAATCCTCCCTCGCGACGGCTTGGGTACACTGTTCCCATACCTTGATGGTTATTTTCGACTTGAAAGGGAACGATAGGTTGCGGATGCAACCCCGGTTCCCTGAAAGAGAAAATAACCATCAAGCCGCGAGGTCGCTCTGGAGGCCTTCATGGCCTGAAGGGCAAAAGAGGAAGTGACTCTCCGCGCGTTGCGTATAGTAAGCTCCCAGGGGGGCGGGCTTACACGGCAGCTTGCGCGGAGGCCTATCAGCAGCTTTGACATAAAGCTCAGCCAATCCCTACTGCCTGACGGCAATGTCCCATACCTTGATGGTTATTTTCTCTTTCAGGGAACCAGGGTTGCATCCGCAACCTATCGTTTGTATTTATTGTGCATCTATTTATGTAATTTATTTTTAATTAGGTTAAAAAAAAAAGCTTACAGTAAGAGGAGGTCCTTTTTTCAATGTCTTTATTTGTAAAATGTTGTCAGGTTTGTATAACTTATGAACGATATCATTATTGTTTCAGATGCCGTTCCTTTGAGGACTGTTGTGGTACACGGTGCTGTGTAAGGGCCTTCTCCATCCAGAGATTATGGTACTTCTGGTAAGTTGTGGAATGCTGTGGGTGATATCTTCTAGGGTTGTAGGATTTTATTGAAATCCCTCTAGTATGTAGTACTGTGTGTGGTTGTTTAAATGGGCTGGCCCTCTCATGACTAATTTGTTTGTTGTATTCTCTATAAAAACTGCATTTTTCTGTTTGAAGTCAGTTTTAGCCACAATGAGGAAGACAGTTGGTCTAGTGTGATGAAGAGTAATCTTTCAAGAACGATCACATACAAAAACATCTGGAAAATTTGCAGCCATGTCAAAGAAGTGCCGCCCTCACTGGCAATTACAGCCAACACCCTATTGACAGTTTTATGACAGGCTCTTTTATTTGTTTGTTCAAGCAATTGAACAAACAATATATCGCACATTAAATAAAATGACTGTAAAATGACTGTTTTGTTTCAGGATTTTAGAAATCCCTAACGGATTAAAGAAAGATCAATATCTTCTTTTTGTTTTTGTTTTTCTATCTGGGTGTCTGGGCAGCTGCCACTTAATTAATCCATCAAATCAATTCACACTTCTTAACCCTGAATATCAAAAGTGTCTTCCGAAACTCACTCTCTCCGTCTGTGTCTGTTTTAACCCGACTCTTATCCCGAACGTTGTTTCCATCATAAAATGAAACACTTTTCTGCTGTTTTCTGACTGGTGAAAGGGGTGCAATTTACATAAAAATGGTGGAAGAACTATTCAGTATTTAAAAGAGAAGCCTATATGTTACTGATGCAAATGACAGTTTTTACGTCATTTCAGGATTTCAATCAATGGACAGGTAGGATTGAAAGGTAGTAAAGGTGGAGAAAAACAAAACAGGCGTGTGTTTCAGGAGATACGGAGAAAGAAGAGAAGATGCATTTACTAGAACACAAAATAAAACAAGTACATCAGGACAAAGGGGAAAAAAGTAACAATAAAGAGTTCATTTTAATGTAGCCTAATTTTTTTAATGTATACTTGTGGCAGTGCGCAGGTGTAGAGGTGATGTAATGCGTAACAGGAGACAGACAACAAAGTTCACCGTCCAAACAGATCTTTATTTTGTTTGTAATCCGGGTTATTGTGACCGTAAATAATAATCCCAGGCAATACACAGCAATGTGTCTTGCACTGTTTTAAACAATGGGTTACAGTCTCAAAATAATAAACACACAAAGACACACACATGATCACAAGTCCAGAGTGAATGGTAAAGTGCAAATGGTGAAATACAATTTATTCGTGCACAGTTGTGAAGTGTTGCCCGGGTTGGTACTGGCCAAATGGTGCAGCTCCTGATATGTGTTAGCCATCTCATAACAACAAACGAGTATAATTAGACACGACAAAACAAACAAACACTAAACACTCACGGTACATTTTTGGTTTCCCTTTAGCGGTTTGCTCGCAACCATAACAACCATTAGCCATGTCCCCTTTTGTACTGTCAGCCACGCCCCCTTGGTTAGCGAGTGCAACCGTTTCTCCTCCAATCTGCGGTTGCCACATCGCTTCCCTTCTGGGTCGATGACTTGGTATACCGTGGTTCCGCCCCCTTTCTAGATGGCTGACTTCCAGCTTTCCCTAGAATGAATTGTCAGACCATCCAGTCGGAGGCACACTGTTCCCTTTACACAGCGCCCTCATAGGTCGGGAGGGAAATTTATAGCCAAGATTCATTCTTTCTCTGTCACAGTACTGTATTAAATTATAGTTTCGGTTATGGAGGATATTTTATGTCAAAATGAATATATAAATAAATTAATGCATAAATAAATATATAGATATTTATTTATTCCTATATTTATTTATTTATTAATTTATGTGTTCATTTATTTATTTATTTTTCATTTTGGCATAGCAGCTACCATTCATCCTCTGAAATCGCAGCAATCTGTAGCAGCCCATTGGGCTCCATTGCCAAAGTAGTCAGAGTCACTGCACCCACATCAGACCCTTATTTAGACGGAGCCTGTTTGAAATAGGTTTCCATCTCCATTAAGACTTTTTGAAACAGGCGGAATACTCATTCCAACCACATCAATCCTTTTGATTTTTGCACAGGGGGGCATGTTAATTAGGTACCCACTTCATTTGCATAACAATCCTCGTACTGTCAGAACTGGGGAATTGTGACTGTTTTCATCCTTCCTGGCCATTTTTGAGTTTTGCTCGGAACATGATAAACAGTCGGAAAGTTAAAACCCTGCCACAAAAGCCTTCCCTGACAGTCGGAAAAGCTTTGATATTCAGGGCACTTGTGTCTGTGAACATGAGCATGTTTTCTTTGTTTTCTTGAGACACACTACATTTTCTACGTGAATATTTAACCTTTGTTATAAATAAATTTTACTAACTTAGACATTTCCACCTTTTTTAAATGATAAAATGATTTAATGGTCTATTCAATTAATCTCAGCAGCTGGGTTTGGCATTTAAGCAGCAGTGGGATTTGTAGCTGGTTTAATGAATATATTCTTCAGCCAGCTTTACCTGCTGACTCCTTTGGTCCCCTTGAGTAGAGATGCTGACTTTAGGGGCTTATACAACTATGGCCAAACGTTTTGTATTACCCTATAGAATTAACACATTTAGCTTCATAAAGTCGAATGAAACCTGCTGAATAATGTTGCGTTAACATATTGAATAACATGCCACTTTATAGTTTTCCATATTCTTAACAAAAAACTGTCAAATGGGAAAATGTGACATTTCGAAATCTAACATGAAATACTGTACTACTATTATGGCTATTTTGTAGTTTATTTGATTACATGATTACAAAAACTTTTGGCCATAGCTGGAAGTCTGTAAAATCCCAACTGTAAAAATTCAGTTTGAAAGTCCCCTAAGCATGCTGCTGAAATTCAAGACTTAATATAAAAATTTAATATAATGATTTAATATAAAAAATGTACACATTTTATTTTTAAAAAATATAGTTGTGGTTTAAACAGAATATACTGAGACATCCTCCTGTGGCAAATAAAAAACATATACCATGAACTATCATTCAGTATCCTCGATTTAACACTAACCTAACCTCCAGTGTATTAACATAAATTAAATGTGATCTTCTTCCTGCTTTGTATGTGGCCTCAACAAGCATTTGATTGTTTTAGGACAATTAGTTAATGTGAAATAATGTTATTTTTGTTTTTTATTCACATAATAATAATAATAATAATAATAATAATAATAATAATAATAATAATAATAATACATTTTGTTGGGAATAATAATTTTTACATGTAGATTATTTGAAAAAAAAAGAAAAACTATATTTTTTATATTACTTCTACCTGCACAGTTGAAATGTTGCCTCACTGTGACCTCTGCTGTCGATCCAATCAGATTTTCAAGCAATGGATGTTATCAAGCTACTAAACCCCTGAATGCATGGGCCCTGCATTAGATTCTTGGGCACCTGACCAGCAATAGTCTAGTGTTATGAAGGGAACTCAATTTTCATCCTTAATTGTGCAAAAGCCAATGCAATGATTTCTGTGTGTCCCATTCCTAGTCAAGAAAGATCAGTAACTTTTCAGACTCACCCTGCACTTCAAATGGCAGTGCCTTTACTTAATGGGTCATGAGGGAGCATAGTTAATGTCTATTAATTTCTAATTAAAATTATTTTATGCAGAAGTCTCAGAGTTAGCCCTGTCTATTTCAGATATATCCAAGCAGAAACTATGGAAAAATGTGTAAACCTGTCATGAAGGGGGGTTGTGGGTATCCACAGACAAACAGAGTAAGACACACGTTGCAATTCTTGTTTTCAGAAACAATTATAGGTAGTTTCCACTAGTGTACCACCAATGGTAACTTGGTGGGGGGGACCATGTGACTGTACTAGCAATGGTAGAGTGCATGAGCGTGTATACACAAACAGGATTGTAAACAAAATAAGTAAAAAAATTCAAAACAAAACACAGTGGGGGAAAAAAAACAGCTATAAAGCAAAAGTTGCCTATACTTGGTTAAGCACTGCACCTACTAAAAAGGGAAGTCCTGCTGCAGGAACACTCCCTTGATACTGTTGTGGGATTTTTATTCCCCTAAACTATTCTCAGCAAGAGCGACTCCAGTTGAAGATGCGGTGGCCGATTGTTGGCTGACCGTCGTTCCTGGCTCAACCCGAGGGTGTGTCAGCTGCTCTGTTTGACACGTCCACCCGCCAGTCAGGGATCTGCTGGCCAATCCATGCCCTGTAAACAAACAGCCAGCAGCTCATCTCAGGCAAAGTGCCTGGCTCTTATTTGCGCCCCACAAGCCAGTGGCAGTACTTGTTCGGCCAGACGCTCTGTCTGGAACATCCTACCTGATTTGTTTGGTTGTGGGGGAAAAGCAGCTGGTGATTGAACAGCTGTAGATCCCTAACCTACAGGTGAGCGTGTCCCGGAAGAAGTCTCTCACGATGCTGAAAGAACTAACAATACACAAAAGTGGAAAACATTTAAGTAGATAAGTGCAGGGCAATGCATACAGAATTGTCAAGATTTATTTTTTTCATTTAAGGAAACACATTTCAAATGTATTACTGGTAATAAAAGATCTGGTAACTCAGTATTTCATACTGATGGAAGCTAATTTTAAGACGTGAATCTCTGCAGTTGATTAAAGCTGTCAGAAGGAGACAATTATGTTGAATACTGAGTGAAAGATAATTCCAAACGTGATGTTCAATATTAGAAAAATTACCTGGGGGCTCAATTTTTGTCATTTGAATGTGAAGATCTGAGTAATATTAAACTACATATGTGTAGTATAGAGAGTTTATACTGAATATGAAGAGTTTGTACTGAATATTAATATGTAATTCAGGGCAAGAGCATGAAGGGCTTTTAAAGTTAGTTCATATTGTGTGCTGAACATAAATATTTTAAATTGTAATTGCTTGTAAGCTAATTTTGCGCTGCTCCGCTTTCCATAACTTTGATCCAAAATACTATTTTCAAAAGCCTTTGTTAACTCGGAGCAATCCCTTCCTCTGCTGTGCCTGTGCTCCTGTGCATCTCATTATCTTAGTGCTTCTGTTGCAGAGGTCCAATTTACAAACTGAAAAGAACAGCAAAAAAGATTTACTTTATGGTGGTGTAATGAGGAGCAAGCTATAAAACAGGATTATCAATGTAAATCAGTGTGGACTGTCCACATTGGCTTTCTATTCAATTGATAAATCACAAACTGCACTTTTTAAATTCATGAATTTAATTTCACCATTTTCAGAATTAGCTACTACAGGATATTAGCGGGAAGCTGGAATGTTTTGTTAAAACATGGGCTGGGTTTCCATGGAAAATTAGACATAAGTCTCACCATTTTCTCACGCTATTTTGGTTGTACCTTTCAATTAATTTATAGGAGGCTGTGTGGTCCGCTGGTTAAAGAAAGGGGCTTGTAACCATGAGGTCCCCGGTTCAAATCCTGACTCACTCACTGACTCATTGTGTGACCCTGAGCAAGTCACTTAACCTCCTTGTGCTTCGTCTTTTGGGTGAGATGTTGTTGTAAGTGACTCTGCAGCTGATGCAAAGTTCACACACCCTAGTCTCTGTTAGTCGCCTTGGAGAAAGGCATCTGCTAAATAAACAAATAATAATAATCATGAAGCCCTTCAATCATGGTGAGGTGGAGTCGACAGAGGAATGGATCCGCCTGAAGGCTTTACCATTGCTGCAGACGGACCAGGACAACTTCCTCACCTCCCTCTAGGACCAAGGTTGGTGCCTCGCTGATGAAGCCCAGACACTATACAGTGTGCTGCCCCTGTCAGGGTGAGATGGAGTTGCCACCTGCACTAAAGAAGAAGGGGAAGAAGCCGGTGTGAGATCCAGAGCCCACGAGGGGGGAGCCTGAGCGTCCAGCGCCACTGGGAGAAGCCCTGCTGTCTCAAGTACCACCGTTGCTACTGCCAGAATACCTTGCACCCCTGCCAACTACACGGCAGGAAAGCCGCTTGGAAGTCTACCTCCGCCTTCTCGAGGTCTTGAGTTGGTGTCCTGCCTGCGGGGAGTGTGGGCACCTCAACTGCCCCCTCCAGGAGGAGGGGGAGGAGGAACAGCGACCGGAGTGCCCCAAACTGAGGTCAGTATTGCCGCTGCCTCCACCACCAGAGGGAGACTAACCACTGCTCCAGCTTCCACCTCCCAAGGGTCAGGTCCTGCCATCGCCTCCCGAGGGACTGCCTGGGGATGGCAAGCCTGCACTGCCTGGGGATACCAAGCCCACACCGCCCCGGGATGCCATGCCCGCACCGCCCAGGTATGCCAAGCCCGTACTGCCCAGGGACGCCAAGCCAGCACCACCCTGGGATGCCTGTTCGACACCACTCAAGACGAGTACACTTAGTCCAGCAGTGTCGAGGGAGAATGGTCAGCGACGTTTGTCTGCTGTGCTGTGAAAGGCAAACAAAAACGCAAGACAGAGAGCAAACTCATGGCTTGTGTTTAAATAGGAGTTTAACAGGTGTTATTGGTAGGAAGGAAATAAGGGGGGAGGAGCCCTCGCATCATGCCCCCCAAATCACACACGTTTACATTAATGATGACTTTTGGAATGACCGCAGGAAATTGTATACTCATTAAATACAGTGCACTGTCGATAGCAGGAGTAGCGAGCCACTTCCTGTATTGAACTTTATCTTGGAGCATTTCCCAGTCTTCCCTCTCCATTGCTGAGTGAGATTGGAATCCTGCACCACTGAAACAGAAGGCACTAGAAAGCAGTCACTTTCAGCAATAGATCAATTTCTTTTTTTGAAAGGAAGAGAGCCAGGAAGGACATTGTCAAACATGTGAATGTAAATAATACCAACAAAGCAGGAATTTACTGAACTGTAACTGGATCTATTATTTGTTTTATCCTTGATTACCTCACAATGTGCCCTTTAAGAATGAAACGCAATGGCTGCATTAACTGTATTAAGAAACTGCTATAGAACCTTCGTAAGATAGTATTTCATTGATCACCGCATCACTCCTGCACCTGTGCACTGCAAACCAGTTTGCCACAGTCCTTTAAAAATCTGAGGTATTGTGATATATTAGACCTTTCTGGTCATGTTCTGCTACATGACCACATCATCAGCACTAAAACTGAACTGCTCAACATTTCTTCTCCTGTCATGAACAGTTTTCTGACTGCTCCTGGCCTTTTCTAATTGTTCTGCAGCTAGACCTAAAATCATTGAAAATAATTGAAATTCAGTAATGGAATTCAGTATGTATAATTATTTTAAAACACAGCTCTTTTATATGTGGTAGTTTATTGTAAGATTTTTGTTTTTCAAGTAACCAAAAAATAGCGAAGACAAAGTGAAATAAAACTGACATAAGAGAAGAGCAAGCAATGGTTATGAAGTTGCATTGCTTATTGCTTATGAGACTACAAAAAACGTCACATTGTTCTACCTTATCACTGCCAAGTTGGATTTAAGAACAATGGGCATTAAAGTAGTGCTTATTAAAGTAGTATTCATTAAAGTAGTGCTCATTAAAGTAATGCTCATTAAAGTAGTGCTCATTAAAAGTAGTGCTCATTAAAGCAGTACTCATTAAAGCATTGCTCATTAAAGTAGTGCTCATTAAAGTAGTGCTCATTAAAATAATACTCATTAAATTAGTGCTCATTAAAGTAGTGCTCATTAAAGCAGTGCTCAGTAAAGCAGTACTCAGTAAAGCAGTGCTCATTAAAGTAGTGCTCATTAAATTAGTGCTCATTAAAATAATACTCATTAAAGTAGTGCTCATTAAAGTAGTGCTCATTAAAATAATACTCATTAAATTAGTGCTCATTAAAGTAGTGCTCATTAAAGCAGTGCTCAGTAAAGCAGTACTCATTAAAGCAGTGCTCATTAAAGTAGTGCTCATTAAAGTAGTGCTTATTAAAATAATACTCATTAAATTAGTGCTCATTAAAGTAGTGCTCATTAAAGCAGTGCTCAGTAAAGCAGTACTCATTAAAGCAGTGCTCATTAAAGTAGTGCTCATTAAAGTAGTGCTTATTAAAATAATACTCATTAAATTAGTGCTCATTAAAGTAGTGCTCATTAAAGTAGTGCTCATTAAAATAATACTTATTAAAGTAATACTCATTAAAGTGAGTGGCTCATCCAGTAAAGGCGCTCCGCGCGGAGTGCAGGATGTGCCCTATAGCCTGGAGATCGCAGGTTCCAATCCAGGCTATGTCACAGCCGACCGTGACCGGGAGTTCCTAGGGGGCGGCGCACAATTGGCTGAGCGCTGCCCGGGTAGGAAGGGCTTAGGTCGGCAGGGGAATCCACGGCTCACCGCGCATCAGCGACCCCTGTGGCCGATAGGGCGCCTGTGGCTCTGCAGTGGAGCCGCCAGATCTGTGTTGACCTCCGGCACTATAGGTCTGGTGGCATTGCTGTGGATCTGCAGTGCGAAAAATGACGGCTTGGCAGGAGCACGTTTCGGAGGACGCGTGTTCCAGCCTCCGTTTCCCGAGTCGGTGGGGGGGTTGTGAGCGGTGAGCCAAGGATACAGATAATAATTGGGCATGCTAAATTGGGGTGAAAAACCGGGGTAAAATAATTGGCGACGACTAAATTTAAAAAAATAAAAAAAATAAAAATACTAGTAGTGCTTATTAAAGTAGTGCTCATTAAAGCAGTACTCATTAAAGCAGTACTCATTAAAGTAGTGCTCATTAAAGTAGTGCTCATTAAAGCAGTACTCATTAAAGTAGTGCTCATTAAAGTAGTGTTCATTAAAGTAGTGCTCATTAAAATAATACTCATTAAATTAGTGCTCATTAAAGTAGTGCTCATTAAAGCAGTGCTCAGCAGCCAAATGGAAATAAGAATAATGGGAATAGCTATGTTGTGTATAATTTGTAAACGTCATTTAAAATTGTGCATTTTGTTATGCAGAATGTACATTTATTTAGAGCACATCACATATAAAATGCTGAAATCGGTCGGCACAGACTAAAAAAAATTCAAAAATAAATAAAAATTTAACTTCACTAATTTACCCACTTTCGGGGGGATGTTTTGCCACAGCTTACTATAATGTGCATTTTGCAGTCTTTTTTTGGTTAAAAAGAAAAAGAATACCATAAGCCATCTAAGTATATTGTTTTTGTCTATTTTACGGTATATACAATTATAGACTATAAATAAATATGTCTGAAGTGCCATTTGTGTTAGCTCTATTAAACATATATACCATGTATGTAACACTTCATTATATATTTAAGTTTTGAAAATTACGATGAACTCCCCAGCCCAACACACAATTTATTTATAGTTAATTATTCAGTGAATTCCTGTAATGATGCATTTTCTCTGTTACTTTGTGCTCGCCTACGCAATAAATAAACTCAACATGATTAAAAGTAGCCACCAAACACTTATATTATTATAAGAACATGTTATATGCATACAAACGTGTGAAGGTGAAAGTGTACATTGTACATAAAGTGTGGGGGGAGTCTGACAACATTAAATACGATGATCTCGATCACATTCCTGGTGGATCTGTGTGTCCTTGATGCCTGTTCTTCGTTCTTGTGTGGATTAGACACAGGTGTTAAAAGCCAAGGACGCATTGCAAATCCACAATCACCTTAGAAACTTTATAGTAATATCTAATATGCCGTTTTCTATACCAACATTTCAGTTGTATAATTAAAATAAAATCTATAGTAGAGGTCAGTTGTCATATAATGTACGTATACAGAATTCAAATAGGCTACAGTTGCATTGATAATTTCTTGGTAGTAACATTACACTTCGTGCAAATAACGGTATATCATTTTAGCAATACAACAAACATTCCGTAAGGTTACAAATGTTTAAAACAAGTGAATAAATCTCATTCATAACCACGAGTATAGAAAAGGCTAAAATATTTTCATAACTACAAACATTTAATTATTTAGGTTGTCTGTAAGAAATTGACTCTGCTCCTGTACAATCTCTCTCTCTCTGTGTCGTCAGCTGCGGTCTGTCAGATTTCTGTTTCAAGGTGAGTTATATACTGTTTCGTTAATTAAAACCCTCCTTGTGGCAGGGTGGCTGGGCGGTGACGTCACGACAGAAACAGGAACTTAAAAATACTGACACCAAACTGCAGTTTCCAAATAATAAAGATGCGGCGCGCCGTTTTTATTAACAAAAATAAATAAAATATTCAAACAAAACACTGTGCTCACAGAGCAAAATAAAACAGTAAACAAAAATAATCACCAACACAAAATAATAAATACAGGTCAGGGTGGGCAGTCACTGTCACTGTTCCTGTATATATTTTTTAAGTTTCGTTTTTTCTCTCTCCTCGCTCTCTATGCTCCTCTTGTACACCCACCCCGAGTGCAGCGAGCTGCAGGCTTTTATATCATGGCCGAGGGGTTTATTCTATTACCCCTCAGCCACAATCTGCACGGGTACAATTATTATGCGTGACTGCCAGCTAATTCAATAATAACTAGCTGACAGTCACGCATTCCCACGAGTTGTTTTTAAAACAAAAACAAAACACACGGCGCTTCGCCGTCAATAAATACAACTACAATAAATCATAGAAAAACAAATACAAAACAATAATCTGCACAGGGGCGGAGGGGGAAACCCTGTTCTAAAAATAACTCCTGATAAATGATGACAATTAACACGGATTTGCTTTTAAATTCCCATGCAAACAAAATAAATAGTCGCAAGAAGCACTGCTCGTTAAGATATTAACATTATTTCGGAAATCAACATAATTTCGGAAATCACATTAGGATGATTATTTAACAATGAAATAGGCAAAACGACCGCTTGAACATGACAAAATCAATGCTACATACCGATTTCTTGATTATCATTTATGACCTTTTGAAAATCCTGCAGATATTCTCATGCATTACACCCGTTGAGATCCTTTCCTTAATACCATACCTTTTTTTTTAACATAACAGCTAATTTAGATATTCCAGTTATTTGGAACTACTTTACAACTTGTTCTTAGATCTGCACCATCAAAACCTAATTTAAAGCATTCCATTGGATCTCTTAACTATCTCATGCTTATTAAAAGGTAGCTGATGTCTGTAATAGTGATGTACATGTACCTTTGGTACTAGACAGGCAACATACTCTGTTTAAACTTGGATCACAATAATAATGCAGTTGGAAAAGTGACCACACATGTTTGTATTGCTTGTGTTTTACTTTCAATCCCTAGATTTTGAGATGACAATGCAGTTGTATGGAATAATGTAATCAGTTCTGAAGACTAATAGCAATTTGTAGATATAGCAGTAACATAGTTTTCTAAATTTGTTTGCTCAGGTTGCTACTCATGATGGGGGTGCTGTTCTGCTGTGGGGCTGGTTTCTTCATTCGGAGGAGAATATACCCCTCCCATCTAACAGATGAGCCTTCATTAAATGTGTCTTTCACCAGACAGCCTATGAACATCATGACGGGTAAGTGAGACATTGTTGTTTCAGGATTATAATATCAAGTCTCTCATAACATGCAGAGATAAAAGTGCCTGGGGTAAAACGTGGATAGGCTATGCTAGCCTTGGTCACAGAAACAATTTCACAGCGATGTTCTTATGTATCTGTACACTGGGATTTAACTTTTAAAGCTGGAGTAGTTCAGTGGATTCAGTAAATGCCATACCAATTAAATTGTGTAAGATATTAGAATTCCCATTGAAAGGGATCTCTGAATGGCTCACCTGGTAAAACTGCAACCACTTGGTGTCAGGGGGACACAGGCACTCATCCTGGCTGTGCCCAATTGCACAGCCTTGGATACGGATCTGAGGCGCATTAGCCCTGGCACTCCAGTGGGTAGGGGAGGCACTTCTGGGACCTGGGGCCTGGTGAAGTCAAGCAGGGCTGGCCTTCCTGCAGTATCTCACCAACATCTGCTGCTGAACTCCTTGGTGTGAAGAGGCGATTGGTTTTGCAGTTGGATCGGAGGAGGACGTCCACTGACCATCAGTTTCCCAGGGTTGTGGGGAGATGCTTTGGTGAGGGAATATAACTTAACAGTAAAATAAATGGAAACTCTAAATAAAAAAGTAGATAATCTCAGTGAGATCTCAGTGTTCCCTAGAAAAAATGTCAGATAAAGAGTGGACAGAGACATTTATCTATTACTGAATGCATATCATAGGCGCTATTAAATGCAAATGTGTTATTGTTACAAAACACGTGTTTGGATATTTACTGAATGAAAAACATTTTTTTATTAAAAAACAGATTATAGTAATTACTGTAATTATAAAACAGAATCTCTGATGATATTAATCAGCCCCTAAGTATTATTATTATAGTCAGCGACCCTGTGGCAATGTGCCCCGCCCCTGTGTGTATTTTTGTGTTTTATGTTGTATGTAGTGTTTTAATGTTGGTGTATTGTAGTTGGTACACAGGATATAATGTGGGTAATGAGCACGAGTGTTTAAAATGTATAATTGTATTTAGGCACGGGGATTGCACTTCACTTCACGTGCATTTAAAGTATGTAATAATATGCCAGCATGGGGTTGTACAGAATTAGGGATTCAAGTGAATAGTTAATTAGTAATTGAATCCCGGCACAACAGTATATATAGATGCACAAAAGCACTCACACGGGGTTGTGTGTTCAGTGAGTGGAGAACGGGTGTGGAGAGGAGAAAATAAAACATAAAGTAAATATAAGTTGCTGGGACTCATCGTGTCTGTTCGTCCACTGTTTGTTTAAGTGTTAGTCCGTTTTGTTTGTCTATTTATTTTGGCCGCAAGTGCCGTGTCCTGTTTTCTGTTTTGTTCAACCTTTTTATTTTCTGTGTGTTATTAAAACACTGAGCGCAACAGCGTCTCAGATTCACTCACCACTACTGTCTGTCTGTGTACTCCTTTCTGGTCTGACGTCATCACTAGAGCTAGCCTGTCACAGCCCCCCACTGGGTTTGACAGGTTGCAACACAGTGGTCTACTCTTTACAGTGAAGAGACTCACTTCCTAATACCTCGTAGCCTCTTAAAAACACTAAACAATTAGCATAAAAGGACAATGCAGTCGATCACACAGTCCAAGGCATATGCCTTTCTAGCCAAACTATTTGAGATGTAAGTACATTTAGCAAATCAACTTTTATACAGGCGATTGTTAATTAAAAAATGCCTTTTCCTCATGTTACTTAATGAGAGTTTTTTTTTCGTAAACTATCACAGTGGATTTCTGAGAATAATTGAATAATTATGCTAATTAGGATCTAATTAGATGCATTTGGTCTATTCGTTGATAATAAATACTGTTTTTTACCTTGTAAATACCTATAACAACTGACTGAGAATACTAAGTTAAATTAACCAAATCGAAATAAAACTACTTTTGACATAATGATCTTCTGAGAATGTTCCCCATTGTGTTCAAAGTAGTGGATTTTCAGTCTCAGTATAATAAATACAATATCATCTTCAGCCTACAGCAGTTTGAGTGAAGAATTAAAAATTGACATGATAGACCAGCACATTTTATCTCTGCCTGTCAAAGAAACTAAATTTTCAGATTTTAATAAGCCAGTAGCACTTCATTAATTAAAAGGAAATGAAGCAAATAAACGCAAAAATAAACGAAAAAAAACATCAGCTTGTTTTGACGAGAGCAATTCAATTAACCAACTGAGAAAATATGTTCTGTCAAAAAGGCTGTCACTCCATGCCACATGTCTTCATTCATAAAGCAGCCCTGAGTCATATAATCCCATCTCTAATGATTGCAGGGGCGTTTTGTAAACTGGATGATAATGGAAACATAAAAACAGCTAAAAATAATCATGTTTTTGTGCAACAAAAAATTCTGGAGATCATCAGTGTTCATTAGTAATGGAGAAGAGATGAAGATGATGGAAAGGGATGCTGCTTCTTATTCATTTCCAAAGAGCCAGTCAATAACAAGAGCAGCTCAGGAGTGTGTGTGCGGGTGTTTGTGTCTAACACAAGCAGTGGGAACTGTAAAGGTTTTTGTCCAGTTCAGACGAGTAGAAAGCCTGGACTAGTCAATGAAAGCTTCATATTATTACCAGACCAGGCTCCAAAATATATTGCAAAAAAGTAGAAAGAAGCCAGCACTCCTTATAGAATAACTTTTTTTATTTAAAGAAAAATAATAATGGCAGAAACCCAGCAAATGCGTTGCGGCAAAAAGCCTTCATCAGTGCATAGACCCTCTTTTATAAACTTAACGACAAACAGGTGTTATTTTTTTAAAAAGCGTGAAAATGCAATACCAGTTAATCTGTTAAAGCGTATTTAGTGAAAACAATTTCCTAATGATATAATGACAACAACATTAAATCACATTCAACTAACACTTTTGAAGATCTTTATATTTTGTTTTACAGATAAAACATATATTGAATAATTAGATAGAAAATCCAAACCATTGTTACAGAACATCCAATAGGAGAATCATTAATCAAATATTAAAACAGTCTCAATAACTATTATTAAAGTGTCAGTAAATATCACACAAAACTATTAGATTCCAGTTTGGAAACTGTAGCTGTACATCTGCTTGTAAACATGTCAAAAATGAAAATAAAAAATAAAAGAAATTACAGAAACACTGATAAGAACAATTCTTCATTCATACTAAATGGTGCCTCAGTTTTAAGTGTGTGAATCCAATAAGCTTCTTTTTGTAGCAATAATTTAGATTGATCTCCACGCCTTCTAGGATTATTAACCATTTCAATGCCCAGAAATCTGAGAGAGAAAACTTCATGATTGTGTTCATTAAAGTGTCTTGCAACAGGTGAACGTTGATCTCCATTACGTATTGCACTCTTATGTTCATTAAGTCTAGTTTTTAATTATCTAGTGGTTTTACCTACGTAACATAGCCCACAAGGACATTTCAACATATAAACAGCGTATTTAGTCATACATGTAATACGTGCCTTAACATAATATTTCTTACCAGTATGAGAATGAGTAAAAGAACCACCTTTAATCATAGCATTACAGTTTGCACAATTGTGACAAGGAAAATTCCCAGATGGATTGCGGGACATAAAATGTTGTGGGGGTACATGTGCATCAGCTCTCACCAGCTGGTCTCTCAGATTTCTGGGCCTTTTATAAGCATAAAGAGGAGAATGTGTAAATAAATGACCCACTTTGGGATCACTTGTCAATATATACCAATGGGAATTGACAATATTTTTAACTTGATGAGAAATTGAAGAAAAGGTGGTTTAATCTTAGGCATCAACAATGTTTCTCTCAAAAGGGATTTAACCTTATCATAAGATTGCATCTTTGTATCCCTTAGCTCGAAACCTGTCATATAATTCTTTGGCATGAACCGCAAACTCATTTTCTGAATCGCATATTTGTTGAATCCTTAATAGTTGGTGTATGAAAACTCTTTGCATTCAACAAATTATTTATATCTGTGTCTTCCTTGTACAAAGTAGTAGTTAAACATGAACCAAATTTTGAAACTAATACATCAAGAAAATAAATAGATGTCTCACTAGAGTTTAGATTAAAAGAGATGGAGGGTAATCTACTGTTAATATATCTCAAAAAATCTTTTAATTCATCTGCATTACCATGCCAAATGAAAAAAAACAAAAACATCATCAATATATTTTAGCCAATTAGAGGTAAAAGATTTAAATGGGTTACCATTATAGACATAGTCTAATTCAAACTTTCCCATAAATAAATTGGCATAGTTGGGAGCCATCGTCAAATCCATAGCTCTACCTTGAATCTGTAAGTAATAATTATTCTCAAAAAGAAAATAATGGCAGCCAACTGTGTCAAAAAAGAATTGGGTAAATTATCCTGTTATTGAGCGGCCAAAGAATGATCATAACCAACAAACCCAACCATGTGGAATATTCGTATATAGACTAGATATATCCATAGTACATAAAATATCAGTATTAGAAACCCCCACACTTTTAATGTGAAAATGAGTAGTGTCTCTGATATAAGAAGGCAATTGTTGTGCAAAAGGTTTAATAAAATAATCAACAAATTGGGAAATTAGTTCAAAAAATGAATTGTTTCCAGCTACGATAGGTCGACGAGATGGATTAACTATATCTTTATGTATTTTTGGTAATTTATAAAACACAGCTCGTTTTGGATGAAGTTGTAGTAAAAAATCAAATTAATTTTTATTTAACCAATTATTTTTCTTACTGTCCTCTAGAACCTCCAAAATCTCTTTTGAAAATCTAACAGTGGGATCAGTTTGTAATGGTAAATAAAATGTAGTGTCACTTAGTTGTTTAAGAATTTAATTCCAATAATATTGAACATCTTGCACAACAATCGCCCCTGCCTTATCAGCAGGTTTAATGAATGGCAGAATCATTCATTAAATCATTAAGTGCTTGTTGCTCTGATGCAGAAAGGCTAGAATACATTTTTAAACGTGAACAAAACAAAAAAAATAGTATCTCTTGCCATTAAACAACAAAAAGTATCAACTGAGGAGCTGAGAGCACTAGGTGGCATAAAGCTACTTTTAGGTTTAAAAATCTTTCGTTCTTGTGAAGTTGCATATATATAAGATTTCTGAGCAAAGAAAGATTTAAGTCTGATAGATCTAAAAAACATAAAAAAAATCTAATCCAGTTGAAAATGAATCAGCCGATTTAGATGGGATAAAAGATAAACCTAAGTACAGATTCTTGATCATGGAAAACATTAGTACCTGATAGATTAACAATCAGTGTTAAGTCCTCCTTGCTCCTCGTCTTCCTCTTTGATTTCTTTGTACATCTTTTCCAAGTTCTGCATTGCGAGACCTTGTCGCAGGGGGGTGCCCCCGTTGGCTTTGTCCTAAAAACATCTCCATGGTCCGAGTCGATTCCAGAGCCACTGGACATTGAATTTCCACTGTAGGATGTAGTGCATCGTCGGTCAGAGTTTTGAGGGAATTTAGAATACCTGCAAGTAGTGGGTCCTTTAAGCCATGGATATACTCGATCCTCCTTATAATCAAGAGTATCATGTCGATATTTTCTAAGTTTCATTTGTTGAATTTCAGATTGATAATTTTCAATTAGAGTGTTACAATGTTCCTCAATTTCTTGAAGTTTGGAGGAGTCATATTTCTCGGTGACTTTTCATTGTAATGTCGTAATTTCATGCCTAGTAAGTGTCAGCTCTGTGTTAACATATTCAATAATAAGGAGAATCAGATCCAGGGAACATTTGTTGAGGATCTCGCACCATTTTTTGCAAAAATCCTCATATGATTTTCCCAAAGTCGGTTCTTTGTTCATCCTTAGAACTCTCTGTATTCTATATTGTGAAATGTATTTTTCCTCAGTCAAACATAATTTGGGGTCTCAAAAAGCCATTTTCCAAATCATACCAAATAGATTTTTGAAACCCAATACATTTTGGTTGCAGGTCTATATGTTTACTATTTGGATCATAACATGAAAGCAAAGCAGACACGACTAACTAAAATCTATTAGCTTGGATTTTAAAGTAATGTAGCTAGCAAAATAATTCTTAAAATCTTAGTCAGTGACATCACTACCCGAATACACAAGCAGAAACATGACTTACTGCCGAGGAAAGACGAACTAAAATGTTACTGCCCGATCTCGAATCATCCATGACATACAGGCAGCCATTTTCAAAGAAGTGTCATTAGCTTCCTGAGGAATTCATAGAGAACTTTTACAATTTCAGCGTTTCTAACAAACAGTACCAGCTTGGACAGATCGGAAATGCTGATCAGACCCCCATATTTTTCAACATGCCAAGCAATACCACAGTTCACAAATTGGGAGAAAAACAGGCGTGAGTAATCACGACTGTAAATGAGAAGCAGCACATAACTGTAATGCTCTGTGTGATAGCAGACGGCCGCAAACTGCCTCCAAATGTGTAATTGAGGTTGTATCTTTGTAGATGCAGATTTATTTGATGGTTTTTTTCCCCTCAAATTTAGGGTGAGAAATTTGGTCTTAAATTCGAGGGTGTCTTAAATTCAAAGGATATAGTACTTTATAACGTGATCAGTCCTTTTTGAGTCATTCCACTTAAAATCAGTGAATTTGTTCACATTTTATTTTTAACTCTATAAGATTTTTTATAGCACAGATCATTTTTTAAATGTAAGGAGTAAGGGTTTCCCGATTTCATAACTGTTAAAAAATTTAAATTGGAGGCTTATGCAGCCATTTTAAATATAACAGGAAGTCCAATCAGTCCAATATTCTGACATTTTAAAAAGTGTACCAATCTTTTAACATCTGTGTTCATTTTTGAACAGTTGTTGATATTGAATAACCCTTTTTAAAAGATATATTACAAAATATATTACATTAATAATAATGCAAAACAATGTAGCAAAGTAAATTACAGTATTAAAGGCAAAAGCCACTGCAGTGACGGAATGGGACTGTATCAGATAAACCATCTTAAGAACGTAAGCCCATTCTGTGACAGGTTTAATTTACTACTTGATTAAATCATTGAAGACAACATTTTGTAGCAATGTATTAAAAAAAAGAAATGGATCAGAATTAGCAACATGAAGGATGAAACATTGATGAAGTACAGTGCTCCCCCTTTATAAGACAGTCCTTTACACTGTGGAACAAGTTATAAGGCGGTACGGTCATGGCTCCTATTTGCCCCATAATGCCATTACACTAACACTAGTATTCTTGTTATAAGGCAGAACACAAACAGCGCAGTCTCTTAACTATGACTTACGGTTATAAAGGGGGAGCAGTGTATTTAATAGTTTCACCTCACCTAAAACAGGAGGGGTATGTGTACACAATTATGCAGGCTGTATTACCTTCTTTGGGAGCATAGCACCTTTTCTTGTCATGTTTATACTGATACTATATGTTTCAACATTTGAGAATTTGAGGACATTAGCAAACAACTAATCAAATGAACAATTACTTCCTACAGAGATACTGTGAGAACACTCATCTGAACATACTGTATAGAAGTCATGATTCAATTTTTAGCTTAACCAATTGTGATGCAACTATTTGTATGGGCAGTCCTCTGTTCTGATCTGTATATTTGTCTGAATTTGATTAAATGATGCATGAGTATGTGTTATAATGCGCAATTCTAAATACAGTGTATGTAGTTGTAGGTTATTGTTTACTTTTTACACTGTGTCCAAGTAAAGACACAAGGTCATTTACCAGTTAACTTGCCTCTCAAGGCCCTACAGCTGCCAGTAATTGACTATGACCAGCTTGGGCACGTTCCCTGACTCTTTTCTTTGTTTCAGTTTTGATTTATGTCCGACTCCCTCAGATAGGATTTATCTTTGCCATGTAGTTGTTTGTGAGCACTGTAAACAGACCAAATAACCAAGGTTCAGTGAACAGGCTTGATGGGCTGCTTTAGAGTGTGTTCTGAATTGTCAGTTTTAGACTAATAGTCCCCATGGGGGTATATGTTTAATGGCAATTTGCCCTAAAAGCATTGTTATTCCTGCAGTTGATGCTTGCTGGCATTCACTTAATGGTTCACTGAGATTCAAGTATCAGATAGCAGGTGGGTGCATACTGGCTATAGTTTGATTATTCAGCTCAGAATGTGTCAACCTTCACTTTATTTATTGTTATTATTATTTATTTATTTATTTATTTTTTAATTTAGTAGTTGCCAATTATTTTTTATTATTTTCTCCCAATTATTTAGAATGGCCAATTATTTTTTAGGCTCAGCTCACCGCTACCACCCCTGCACTGACTCGGGAGGGTGAAGACGAACACACGCTGTCCTCTGAAGCGTGTGCCGTCAGCCGACCGCTTTTTTTCACACTGCGGACTCACCATGCAGCCACCCAAGAGCTACAGCGTCGGAGGACAACACAGCTCTCGGGCAGTTTACAGGCAAGCCCGCAGGCGCCCAGCCAGCCTACAGGGGTCGCTGGGGCGCGGTGAGCAGAGGACACCCTGGCCGACCTAACCCTCCCTCCCCCCGGGCAACGCTCGGCAAATTGTGTGCCACTCCCTTGGAGCTCCCATCCACGGTCGGCTGTGGAATAGCCTGGACCTGACCCGGCGACGTCCAGGCTATAGAGCGCATCCTGCACTCCACGAGGAGCGCCTTTACTGGATGCGCCACTCGGGAGCCCCCTGGACAACATTCACTTTAACAGCCTGGTTTAATAGCCTATAATTCCTGACTAAGGGGCTACCCCCCATTTGTTGTTGAGACCCACATTTATAGGTGAATCGCCAGTTAATGCTTAAGTAAGCTTGGTGTTATCCAGTGATTTTTAGTCCTCAGATCTTCACATTTATAATATTGTAAGCCACTGCAGTTCAAAATAATTGCCACATCCTTGTTACCCAAGACTGCTCATAATAATTTTTTCATTGGTTTCTAAATAGATATTTTGACTGCTATAGAATGTTACTGTTCTTTTCATGTAAATTTCAAAGTTAAATCAACCTTAATTGGTTACCAATTTTAAAATAATGATAATAATATAAGGGTAATTAAGTGTTAATATATTTATATTTGACATAAAATGTATAAATATCAAATATTTCAATATTCTGTCTGCACTCAAATATTTATTTGAATATATTAATATATATTTTGTCTTCAAACAAATAATAATTTGAAATGTATTTAAATAGTGGAAAAACTTTTCAAATAATTTTCAAATTTTAAGGTTAAGTAGTTTTCGGGCCAATTATCGGCACCCTGCTCACAAGCAGCAGCCACAGACTTGAGCCTCTACAAGACAGCAGCCCTAGGGATTTGCTGCCAGAGGTCATGGGTCTGTTCTGTCAGGCTCACCTGGATTATTGGTGATCATGCACCATGGACACTTGTATGATTACCACCATCAGGGCCGGTTACTCTGCAGTTTCGATTCAGCCCCCCTTCGCAACAACGGTCATGAACCCTCAAGACACTGTATTAGTGTCTCAGGAGGTATCGGCCCTACTCCATAAACAGGCAATTTCAATTGTTCACCCTCTCAGCGAGAGAGAAGGGTTTTATTCAAGGTACTGGTGCCAAAGCAGGATGGCGGCCTCAAATCAATCCTTGACCTCAGACAGCTCAGTCTGTACTTGAGAGTACAAAGGTTCAAGATGCTGACAATGCAACAGCTGTTGCAGTCAGTAAGGTCAGGCAACTGGTTCACTACAGTGGACCTTAAGGATGCCTACTTTCATATCCCTATAAGACCCGGCCACAGGAGGTACTTGCGGTTCACCTTTCAAGGCACCGTGTACGGGTTTTGTGTACTGCCATTCAGCCTCTCGCTAGCTCCAAGCACTTTTTCAAAGTACATTGATATTATATTGGCCGCTGTCACAAAGACGGCCAGAGTGGGTGGCGTCAGACCAGAGAGGAATATACAGACAGAGACGGTGGTGATGATGAGCTGAGTGCAATGGCTGCACTCAGCGTTTATTAACAAATAAAAAGGTTTAACAGTACAAAACAGGACACAGCACTACACGCCAAAATAAAAAGACAAACAAAACGGACTAACATTAAACAAACGGTGCACGGAGAGACAAACAAACACGGTGAGTACAAACACTTCTAGATATTATTTTTACTACTTTTACGTTCTCCTTCTCTCTCACCCGTTCTCCACTCTCGAACACCCAACCCTGAGTGCAAGAAATGTGCGTCTATATATACTATTGTGCTGGGATTCAATTACTAATTAATTATTCACTTGAATCCCAGCACGTGAATTAATTCTGTGCAACCCCGTGCTCACATATTACATTTAACCAGCACGTGAAGTGATTTGTGCCCTCCTCGTGCCTACATACAAATCTACACTTTTTAAATATACGTGAAACACAGACCCGTTTATATCCCGTGTACCAATCTATACACCAACATTAACATACGCACGCATACATACACAAAACACACAAATGCACACAGGGGCGGGGCACTTTGCCACATATACCCCCCCTTGTGCGCAGCACACATGGCCTCAACGGCCACCTCCCCCCTTAAAAACCCAGCAGTCCAGGACAAAGTCTCGGGGTGGGAAGGGAGGCTTCAGTGGGCCCTTGGCTGGCAATGCTGTCAGCACCCCTGCCGGTAGTGGCACGGCTGACAGCCTGTTGGTCCCGTCCTGCAGCGAAAAAGCTGCGGGGGCAGGTGGTCCCCCGACCTCCCCCTTCTTCATAGCCGGCAGCTCCCTCCTGTGGGGCTCCAGCCACAAGAACTCCTGCAGCGAAACTGCTGCTGGGGAAAGTGGTCTCCAGACCTCCTCCCCCTTCTTCGTGGCCGGCAGCTCCCCTTTCTGGGGCTCCGGCCACCGTACTCCCTGCGGAGGTACAGGCAGCAGAGGCAGCTCCTGCTCCTCTGCTCCGGGCGGTGGCAGAGGCAGCTCCAGCTCCTCTGCTCCTGGCGGTGGTGGAGGCAGAGGCAGCTCCAGCTCCTCTGCTCCTGGCGGTGGTGGAGGCAGAGGCAGCTCCAGCTCCTCTGCTCCTTGCGGTGGTGGTGGCGGAGGCAGAGGCAGCTCCTGCTCCTCTGCTCCTTGCGGTGGTGGTGGCGGAGGCAGAGGCAGCTCCTGCTCCTCTGCTCCTGGAGGTGGTGGTGGCGGAGGCAGAGGCAGCTCCTGCTCCTCTGCTCCTGGAGGTGGTGGAGGTAGAGGCAGCTCCAGCTCCTCTGCTCCTGGCGGTGCTGGCTCCCTCTGCTGTGGCGGCTGGGCATGTGCACGCCGTGCTGCCTTCAGCAGCATAGCGAGAGGCTGCTGGGGGACACCAGCATCCTGCCCTTCTCCCCCCCAAAAATTTTCAGGGGGTTGAGCCTGTAACTCCTCCCCTTCTGGCTCTTGGGGCTGAACCAGCAGGCATTTTCCCTCTGCTGGTGGCTTGGGTCCCAGGGCTGTGGAAGCCCCGACTTGCCTCCCTTTGGGCTGTGGACGCCCCGACTCCTCCCTGTTAGGCTGTGGACGCCCCGACTCCTCCCTGTTGGGCTGTGGACGCCCCGACTCCTCCCTGTTGGGCTGTGGACGCCCCGACTCCTCCCTGTTGGGCTGTGGACGTTCGGGCTCCCCCCACTCAGGCGTAGGACGTTCGGGCTCCTCCCACTCAGGCGTAGGACGTTCGGGCTCCTCCCACTCAGGCGTAGGACGTTCGGGCTCCTCCCACTCAGGCGTAGGACATTCGGGCTCCTTCCGCTTGGGCTCCTCCCATTTGGGCTGTGGATGCTCAGGCTCCTCCCATTTGGGCTGTGGAGGCAAAACCAGCAGGCATTCACCCTCTGCTGGTGGAGATGGGGACAGCAGGTACTCACCCTCTGCTGGTGGAGATGGGGACAGCAGGTACTCACCCGCTGCTGGTGGAGATGGGGACAGCAGGTACTCCTCTGCTGGTGGTCCTGCTACCTGGGCTGCTGTTCCATTTATGGTTGCCTCCAGGTAGTTGAGGACAAACTCCACACCCTCCTCCAAGGTGTTTGGGGTGTGTTCCTGCTGATATGCCTCCCATCTCTCACTGTCCATCATCCACAGGACCCGGACGACTATGGGCAGAGACTGGGCCTCCAGCCCAGCATTCTCCAGCAACCAGCCCCGCAGTTTGATGGCGTCTTCTGCCATTGACTTTTTTTCCTTTTTTTTTTTTTTTTTTTTTAAACAAAACCCCTCCTGGTCTGACGCTTGGAGGCACGGCTATCCCACGATGACACCACGTGTCACAAAGACGGCCAGAGTGGGTGGCGTCAGACCAGAGAGGAATATACAGACAGAGACGGTGGTGATGATGAGCTGAGTGCAATGGCTGCACTCAGCGTTTATTAACAAATAAAAAGGTTTAACAGTACAAAACAGGACACGGCACTACACGCCAAAATAAAAAGACAAACAAAACGGACTAACATTAAACAAACGGTGCACGGAGAGACAAACAAACACGGTGAGTACAAACACTTCTAGATATTATTTTTACTACTTTTACGTTCTCCTTCTCTCTCACCCGTTCTCCACTCTCGAACACCCAACCCTGAGTGCAAGAAATGTGCGTCTATATATACTATTGTGCTGGGATTCAATTACTAATTAATTATTCACTTGAATCCCAGCACGTGAATTAATTCTGTGCAACCCCGTGCTCACATATTACATTTAACCAGCACGTGAAGTGATTTGTGCCCTCCTCGTGCCTACATACAAATCTACACTTTTTAAATATACGTGAAACACAGACCCGTTTATATCCCGTGTACCAATCTATACACCAACATTAACATACGCACGCATACATACACAAAACACACAAATGCACACAGGGGCGGGGCACTTTGCCACAGCCGCTCTGAAAGTAAAAGGCATCATAGTGATCAAATACCTGGATGACTGGCTGATATGTGCCGAGTCACCAGGACAGGAAGTGTTACACACGGGACTGGTCACCAACCACCTCCAATGGTTAGGCATCATGGTGAACCAGTTGAAAAACTAAGCCTCAGTTCCGGAAACATGATCGCCAATCTTTAGCAGCAGCATCCCAGATCCTCCCCTTAGGGTTCTTACGCATGTGCCCTCTACAAGCCTGGTTCAACCATAGGGTCCGACACCCTGTCTTAGAATGCCACCACTTACTCACAGTGTCTCATCACTATATGGAGGCTCTCTCGTGGTAGAAGCAACTAGCTCATCTGTGCTTGGGCACAGCCCCTGGCCGGTGTCACGAGGAGAGAGGTGGTGACTACAGATGCTTCCAACCTAGGTCAAGTCACTGTCTGGAACGGCTTGGGGGTACAAGGAGTGTGGGAACCCCCATGGGAGGGTCTCCACATAAATGTTTTGGAGCTGCGGGCAGTTCATCTGGCCCTGCAGCAATTTTTCCGAGAGATATAAAGGAGATGTGTTGATCTGTACAGACACAACATGCATCAACCACCACAGGGGTCTCTCAGTCTCAATCGTGTTGCCCAGGAGCTTTTACTATGGGTTCATAAACACTTGCTTTCAGTAAAAGCAGTTCACCTGCCAGGGGCGAGGAACTGGGCGGTGGACCTCTTCTCCAGAAGGGGCCCCCCACAGTTCGGAATGGCGACTTCACCCAGAGGTTCGGCTGGGCGTTATTCCAGGGGGCAGCAGACCTGAACAAAAAATGGCACTGAGCCTTATGCGTCATTCGTATTTATCTCCTGGGGGAGGAGACAACGTCTGATGCATACAGGGCTCTTAAAGGAGCAGCTTTGATGTAAGTGCTCAGGTCATTTGGGCTATAAGAGATTATATCCCATTAAGTAATTCAGGGAACCAGGGTTATGATAATAACCTAATGTTTTTGGTCATCAAAATGATTGTACAGTTTGGTTCCTTTGCTGATCGTTTAGGACTAAATCTATCCTCACATTTCCAAACGTTTTTTTCAATGATATCTTGTTCTGGATATGAGCCCCAGATTTTTCATGTTTCCCCAGAGCATTCGGTGAATTGTAAGATCGCTGTAAATGGTCCTTGTCCAAACATTCACATGTAGAAAATAATAAACACAGGAAAGAATCATTCCTTGCTGACAGCACACCCACATCTTATCTTACATACACAGCACACCCACAGCACACACACAGCACACCCACATCTTATCTTACATACCAGTAGTTGGAAATGACCATGTGAGTTTCTGGCCCTTTCTCTGGTGCAATTATCTAAGATCTGGTGTAGGCCTTCCTTTCTGATTATACCATTTTTTTCTTGAAGTGACACCTTTTCAAAATGTCTTCTGAACTAATACTGCTGGTTCAATAGTAGCAGTTTACAAAATAAATAGATTGTTTTAAAGGACCATTGTGGATATCTACGGTTATTATTCACTAGAGCTGGGTTTATAGTAGAGACATGCCTGCAACTACTTCATCCTCACCCTTACGAAAAAGCTGGCCCTTCCACTCAGGTACCTTCACATCCAGACAGGTGTATTGCCACTTCTCAAACCCCTGTCTGCCCAAAGTTGCTTTATCTACCTATCATCCAAACAGTACATAAGAACATAAGAAATTCTAGAACGAGAAAAGGCCATTCGGCCTACCTATGCTCGCTCGCTATGGTGCCAGTGTGGTCCGTTAGCACTCAGGAGAGGAAAAACAAAAAAACCCTAACCGTGTTAGTAGGGGAAATGAAACTTCTGGGAATCCATGGCTAAATTGACTGCTTTTCCTCCAGGTGGCTAGCTAAAGGTCACAGAGAGGGTTATATACCGTATTGTTCATGACAGCATCCAGTCTATTCTTGAAGGATCCCAGTCTCTGCATCAACAGCTCAGTCTGGCAGTCTGTTCCAATGGTTCACCACCCTTTCCGTGAAAAGGCTCCTTCTCTCCTCGGTTCTGAATATGCCCTTCTTCATCTTCCACCCATGGCCCCTGGTAATGTTCTCTGTCACTTGTGAAAAATAATTTTCATCAGTTACTTTGTTAAACCCCTTGGCAATTTTAAATACCTCTATTAAGTCGCCTCTGGCTCTCCTTTCTAGGCTATACAGATTCAGGTCTTTTAGTCTTTCATATGACATACCCTTCAAAACTGGAATTAATCATGTTGCTCTCTGCTGTACTCTCTCCAATGCCTCAATGGCTTTCTTATGATATGGGGACCAGAACTCTACAGTATTCTAGGTGTGGTTGTACCAGTGCATTGTATAATATAACTTCTCTAGATTTGAATTCAACTGTCTTGGCTATATAACCTATCATTCTATTTACCTTTCTTATAGCTTCTCCACACTGTCTAGTTAGCATAAGAGACTCATCCACTACTACCCCCAAGTCCTTTTCATACAGAGCTTCCTCTATTTCGTTACTATTCATGCTGTACTTGCCTCTCATGTTTTTGCACCCTATGTGTACGACTTTACATTTATTCACATTAAATTTAATCTGCCATGTGTCAGACCAAGCTTGATCTTGTCTAAATCTCCTTGTATTATTAAAGTTAATTATTGGGAGTTGGCTACTCCTCCCAGTTTTGTGTCGTCTGCAAATTTGCCTACTGATTATATAGATCAAGTCATTTATATAGATTACGAATAGCAATGGTCCGAATACTGATCCCTGTGGTACCCGCTTGCTACGTTACTCCAGTTTGATGACTGGCCTCTAATAATTATAACTCTCTGCTTTCCATCTTGTAACCAGTTATGAATCCATGCTGCTACTTTACCATTTATTCCTACTGATTTAATCTTTAGATAATCTTTCATGCACAACTTTGTCAAATGCTTTTTGAAAATCTAAGCAGATTACCGGTATGTCCTATGCACTATCCTTGTCCACTCTAGTAGTCACTGCCTGAAAGAAATCTAGTAAATTAGTTAAACAAGATCTACCATTACTAAAGCCATGTTAGCTGTCTCCTATAATGTTGTTACTATATACATATTCCTACATTTTGGTCCTTATTATAGTTTCCATGATTTTACATAGGATTGATGTTAAACGTATAGGTCAGTAGTTCCCAAGGTCAAATTTGTCTCCCTTTTTTCTAAATTATGGGAACAACATTGCCAATTTTCCAGTGCAGTGGGATGGCTCCTTTCTTTATAGATTTGTTGAATATATAACATATTGGTTTAAAATTCTGTTCTCTAGTTTCCCTGAGGACTCCTAGACAGATTCCATTGGGCCCTGGGGATTTGTTTATTTTAAGTGCTGCTAGCTCCCTTAGTACTTCATTCTCTCTGATAACAAACTCTGGTAATGATGTTTGTGTCCATTCTTTTAACTTTGGTATATTGTATAAATCCATGTTTGTAAATACGTGTACAAAGTTTTGATTAAGTACATTGCGATTTGGTAGTCTTTAGTCACTAAATTACCACTGCGGTCACGTAAACTACTGACTTCCTCTTTCAGTTTCCTTTTAACATTAACATATTGAAAAAACCCTTTTGGATTAACCCTTCGCGGTCCATTTATTCAGCGCGTCTCAGGCGCGTCAGGTCCAATTTATTTTCACACGCGCAGTTTATTTTAGAAGTAAAAGTATTTTTTTTCACAGTAAAACAGGTTTAAAAGGCAATGCATATCAACAGGACACTCCGTACTGCATCTCCAGCCCTGCCCCACCCCTTGTTCACTGTATTTTTCACATACCTTTTCATAGTCGTGCATACCGATAAATCATCTCCTGATCACTCGTTTTATCACCAAACTCCTCAATAATGCGATCCAAGTCATTATTTAATTACTATAAATAAGGGTCCACTGTTGCCGTCGCCTCCAGAAGGTCCACTGTTGCCCTTGCCTGGGGTCGCTGCCATCTCCGCTTCGCCTGGGGTCGCTGCCAGCTCCGCTTCGCCTGGGGTCTCTGCCAGCCCTGCTTTGCCTCAGGAAATACTGTGGCTGGAGCCCCAAAAGGGGGAGCTGCCAGCTACGAAGAAGGGGGGAGAGGTCAGGAGACCACCTTCCCCTGCAGCACTTTCGCTGCAGGAAATTTGGTGGCCGGAACCCCACAAGAGGGAGCTACCAGCTACAGAGAAGGGGGGGGAAGGTCAGGAGACCACCCCCACAGACAGCCAGGCGGTTGCCTTGAGCCAGTCTGTGTGCGGTCAGCCTGGCCAATACAGCTGTTGGGGTGAGAGGAGGACCTCTCACTGTGGCTGCCACCCTTGGCCCATTACTGCCCCTGTTCCTGGGCCGGGACTCAAAACCGGGACTTTGGGCACTAAGGGAGGAGGTGGCCTTTTGAGACCATGTGTGCTCCGCACAAGGGGGGGCATGTGTGGCGGAGTGTCGTGTTTTTGATTTATTGTTTGGCAAGGACGAGCAAGATGCTGTCCGCCATGGTATTGTTTTGTGTTTATTATTGTTTTAAATACCTCGTGAGGATGCGTGACTGTCAGCTACTGATTGTTTAACTAGCTGACAGTCACGCAGACTTGGTAGACCTGTGCAGAATGTGACCGAGGGATAAAATAATAATTGATAGTTAGTTAGTCCCCCACAAATTATAAAAGATCTGCCGTTTTGGCTGCACTTGGTGGAGAGTGTTCGAGAGTGGACAACAAGTGAGGAGTTAGGAGGTAAAAACTAAAGTAAACAATTGCTATACGTGCTGGCTGAAAACCAGCACGATACTTGTTTGGTTCTGTTTGTTTGGCCAATGTGCCCTTTTGTTTTGTGTTTATTTAAATCTTTCATTTTTGTTATTATTTAATAAACATGCTGAGCGCCATTGCGCTTCAGTTTTGCCCCACCATTCCTTGTGTTGAGTCTGTGTTTCTGGTCTGATGTCACCCCTGCAATGCCATCCTGTTCACACTACTATTACCTGTTTCTGTTTAATTCACACACAAAATACTATAATTAAGCAAACAGTGGGCAAGTCATGCACCAGTAAAACAACCTGCTACTAAAGAAAATACTATTTGTCATAATTAGATTTGTTAAAAAGGTGGTTCCATTAAAATAACTGTACAATACTGCATGTGTTTGCTTCAACGGTGGCCATAGTATACATATTTAGCATAAACCTGTAAAAATGTAGCTCTCCCTATTACAGTGTTTTTTTGCTTTTTTAACCTAATTTTTTTTAGTTCAATATGTGTGGTGTACAAGGTCATTCTTCAGAGGTATTGCTGCCATGAAACACAGATGTAGAGAAAATAGTTTTTGTAATGATATTCTAAATGTAAACTACAACTGCATGCATGCTGTATGCAAATCTGCAAGATCGTGTTTTTCAGTTTATAATACAATATAATATAGATGTATATACCTAATTTCAATGCGTTTCTGTGTAGACTATAGGTCTCTAATAGCTAATTCTGCAAACCAGTAAAAACCTGCATGAAATTAACTAGAATAACCCCAGAGCAGGCAGCGCCAGGCTACGGAGGGCAAAGCATATCCACTTCTTTCCTGGAATTGTTAAGTCAAGATAATTTGGTACAAATACATCAAATAGAAGTGAATGTGCAATGACAATGAAGAATTATCCAACATGTAGTTGCATTACCATCAAACCATGCGACTTTCTATCCAATAAACTCAACTATGCTGTAAGCTAAACACTTAAATTACCCTTTACTACTTAATTATGGTGTTCATTAACAGTGATAAACCTAGAGAGTATAATAGTCCAATTTTAAATGATCTCTGAATTATACATTAGATTTATTTTAGAATGCATCAGACCAAACCTAAAAAGAATATTTCAACTATCACTTAACCACAAACCAGCCACATCTCTGCTAAGTGTTTCCCTCAGACTGCTATTACTAAAATTGACACAGTTGTGTGCAGACCCCAAATAGTATTGGTACCTAAGATACCAAAGGGCCCCTTATTTTTTATTTCAAAGTTTGTAGAAGTCACAGTGTGTTGGAGTACTTAATGCAATTTGAGTGCCATCCATAGCCAGTTACATTGAGATTACCTGCAATGGCATCAAAATCATATTTGATACATCTTTCAGATGGAAAACAACATGGGAGTATTGTATTTTCTAATTCTTGAAATTGTTAGTAAAATATGTTCTTAAAATGTACTAACTACAACATATACTAATTACAAATTGTTTGAGAACAGAGTCCTAATTCTCAATGACATATGTATTCTATTCCTGTCTCTAGCAGGTTCCCAGCAGCCAGACATTCAGCATTATGGTAACCTTGGAGGACCTGTGGTGAATCCCATTGCTCCGCCCTTCCAGGTGCAGCCCAGTTCTCCACATCTCAATGCGTCCTACCCACCCCCTCCATCCTACTGCAACCAGCCACCTCCTCCGTACGAGCAAGTGGTCAAATCTTCAGCGAAATAAGGAGCCAATAACTCTTATACACTTATTCTGCCTTCTTTTCTTTTCAATGGTAATATATTTCTAAGATGCAGCCTGTTTTTATTCAGGGAGGGTGAAATGATCAAGTCAGTGTCTGAGAAGAAGAAAAGACATCCACTATTGGATCATACGTATGGATTGATGTGAGGCTGCTGAGTGTCCTTGGTGAAATAATGATGGAATAACATCACACAGCAGGCCCAATTTGCTGTTGTACTTCTCGTGTCTCCAAAGTTTGAACCTCCCTACCATGGAAGCTGTATTGTTTTTTGTTTTAAGGGTCTTTCTTTCTTTATATATATATATATCTATATATCTATATATCTATATATCTATATATCTATATATATATATATATATATATAGTCGCAGACAAAAGTATTTGAGCAGTTAAAAAAACATGAGAAAAACCACACAAAGTGATTTCTATAATTTGTAATTGCTCTATTGAAAGATACACATTAGATAAATAAAACAACAAATTATTACATAACATGCATAAAATAAAAAATAACATGCAAAAACGAATTTCATACTTTGATGAAAGTATTTGGGCAATCAACACATTTCATATGAAACCCATTCATTGCTAATTATTGACAATTATCATGATTGAAAACCAACACCTGATGATAATTATAGAATAAATAAATACATAACCATCAAGTGCTGAAAAATAAATTGGAAATTTGTGATAAAAAAGCAATGAAAATGTTGCTGTACTCTTTAGTTTTAACCAATCTCAAAATGGCAGTGATACAACTAAACGTAAAAGGAGAAACTTCCATAAAAATAGCAGAAAGACTCGGTTTACCGAAAAGCACTGTGCGGGCTGTTATTGACAAATGCAGGAGAACAGGAACTACTGAAACTAGATAATGTGGAAGACCAGAAAGATGTCTGCAAAATCTGGAAGAAGAATCGTTCGAGCAGCCCGGCAAAATCCTGGGATTACTGCAAAAGATTTGACACAAAAATTGAGAGAAGATGGTGAAGAAATTCACAAGCAAACAATTCAACGATACCTTAACAAGGTGAATGTCCATGGGCAAAAACCAATAGAACTTTTTTCACCAAGAAAGCAACAATTTGTTTGTAGGAAGAGGAGAAGAATTGAAAAAAAAAGTTCATCATGCCCAGTGTTAAACATGGTGGAGGTTGTGTGATGGTATGGGCTTGTTTTTCTTCCTCAGGCACTGGCGACCTTTGTATTGTAGAAGGATCAGTGAATGCTGCAAAATATCAATACATTTTGCACTCTTATTTGTTCCCCAGTGCTAGAAGTCTTATTGGACGGAAGCTTGTATTCCAGCAGGATAATGACCTTAAGCATTCTGCAAAGTCTACAAAGGAATTTCTGAAAAAAAGGAAGATTACAGTTATGGATTGGCCATCTCAGTCCCCAAACTAAAATCCCATTGAGATGTTGTGGATTGTCTTGAAGGCTGATGTTGCAAAAAAAAAGAAACCAAAGTTGACTGCAGAAATCAAAGCTGTATGTGTTGAAGAATGGGCAAAAATATCTCTAGAAAGTACAAAAATACAAAATACAAAAAAAGACTGCAAGCTGTAAAGGAAGCAAAGGGTGGGTACACAAAATACTAATGTAAGGGTGCCCAAATACTTTTGTCAAAGTATGAAATTAGTTTTTGCATGTTATTTTTCATTTTATGCAAGTTATGTAATTTGTTATTTTATTATAAAGCTGAATCTCTAATTTATATATTTCAATAGAACAATTAAAATTATAGAAATTACTTTGTGCATTCTTTTTTTACGTATGTATGTGTATGTGTGTGTGTGTGTATATATATATATATATATATATATATATATATATATATATATATATATATATATATAACATTATTGACTGCCTTTCTGTAATTGAAAGCTGCTATTCACCCTTCAGCTTTCTTATTTATCCTGCTTGTATTTTTGGTAATGGTTTATGTGGGAAACTGAATCCAGGTAAATAGGATAATACCTGCCTCAGTAGTAGCCCACTGGCACCTTTTGGATTCACACTAGTAAAGATTTGTCTAATATAAGACACTGGCTGACTGGATAAATATTGTGTAGGGACATTACTGTATCTCTTGGTAAGAATACAAATATAAAACAAAAACATGGGAAGCTAGGAAAGATAGCATAACATGAGACTGATGCAGGGAGAACAGATCTGTCAAAAGGAATAAAATAATAATATAGAGAGTGATTTGCCATTGGCAGCTGACACCATACATTGTTATAGTGCTGCAGCTTTTAGTCAAAGTATTTGAATACTCAAGTAAAGAATAAAACACCTTCACTTGTTTACTTGCACCACAGCAGGCAGCAAGACCAGGAAGCACAAGCTGACTACTGCTACTGGATTACTGTTTGATTTTGTTACAATGAAAACATCTTTCTTCTGCTTGCCTGCTGAAAATTTCAGCAACAGCTGAAAAGGTCAAACAAAAAAGAAAAATAGTGCTGTCCTGATATTTATGATTTTTTTTTTTTATTTGCACTGGACACAAGACATACTGTTCATGAACTTAACAGAGTATCACTTAACTAGGATAAAACTTTTTTTTTTGTTATATTTAGGGATATGGCTGCTGTGGCACTAAAATATTTTAAACACACAGTTTAAAGAGGACTGAGAAGGTTGAATAATAATTATTTTACAGCTGTATTTATTTTGTGTTTTAAATGTGTACATTTGGTCTAAAATGCTTTAGTAATGGGGTTCTCAGTCATACTCCTATAGAATGTTAGACTAACCAATCAAATTGCAACTTGGGACCAAGCAGTTTTCCTATTTCTTGTAGTTGATTCCAGTAATGAATGGATATATTATATAGTTGAAACACACATACAGTACTGTGCAAAAGTTTTAGGCAGGTGTGAAAAAATGCTGTAAAGTAAGAATGCTTTCAAAAATAGACATGTTAATAGTTTATATTTATCAATTAACAAAATGCAAAGTGAGTGAACAAAAGAAAAATCTACATCAAATCAATATTTGGTGTGACCACCCTTTGCCTTCAAAACAGCATCAATTCTTCTAGGTACACTTGCACACAGTTTTTGAAGGAACTCGGCAGGTAGGTTGGCCCAAACATCTTAGAGAACTAACCACAGTTCTTCTGTGGATTTAGGCAGCCTCGTTTGCTTCTCTCTCTTCATGTAATCCCAGACAGACTCGATGATGTTGAGATCAGGGCTCTGTGGGGGCCATACCATCACTTCCAGGACTCCTTGTTCTTCTTTACGCTGAAGATAGTTCTTAAATGACTTTCGCTGTATGTTTGGGGTCGTTCTCATGCTGCAGAATAAATTTGGGGCCAATCAGATGCCTCCCTGATGGTATTGCATGATAGATAAGTATCTGCCTGTGCTTCTCAGCATTGAGGAGATCAGTCATTCTGACCAAATCCCCAACTCCATTTGCAGAAATGCAGCCCCAAACTTGCAAGGAACCTCCACCATGCATCACTGTTGCCTGCAGACACTCATTCGTGTACCGCTCTCCAGCCCTTCGGCGAACAAACTGCCTTCTGCTACAGCCAAATATTTCAAATTTTGACTCATCAGTCCAGAGCACCTGCTGCCATTTTTCTGCACCCCAGTTCCTGTGTTTTCGTGCATAGTTGAGTCGCTTGGCCTTGTTTCCACGTCGGAGGTATGGCTTTTTGGCCGCAAGTCTTCCATGAAGGCCACTTCTGACCAGACTTCTCCGGACAGTAGATGGGTTTACCAGGGTCCCACTGTTTTCTGCCAATTCTGAGCTGATGGCACTACTGGACATCTTCCGATTGCGAAGGGAAGTAAGCATGATGTGTCTTTCATCTGCTGCAGCAAGTTTCCTTGGCCGACCACTGCGTCTACGGTCCTCAACGTTGCCCGTTTCTTTGTGCTTCTTCAAAAGAGCTTGGACAGCACATCTGGAAACCCCTGTCTGCCTGGGAGAGACCTTGCTGATGCAGTATAACTGCCTTGTGTCTTGTTGCTGTGCTCAGTCTTGCCATGGTGTATGACTTTTGACAGTAAACTGTCTTCAGCAACCTCACCTTGTTAGCTGAGTTTGGCTGTTCCTCACCCAGTTTTATTCCTCCTACACAACTGTTTCTGTTTCAGTTAATGATTGTGTTTCAACCTACATATTGAATTGATGATCTTTAGCACCTGTTTGATATAATTGTTTAATCATACACCTGACTATATGCCTACAAAATCCCTGACTTTGTGCAAGCGTACCTAGAAGAATTGATGCTGTTTTGAAGGCAAAGGGTGGTCACACCAAATATGGATTTGATTTAGATTTTTCTTCTGTTCACTCACTTTGCATTTAGTTAATTGATAAATATAATCTATTAACATGTCTATTTTTGAAAGCATTCTTACTTTACAGCATTTTTTCACACCTGCCTAAAACTTTTGCACAGTACTGTACATTTAGTCAACATCCTTGAGAAGTACATGTATTTTCTCGCAGCCAGTGTCACCTTACTTATAAGGCACATACTTGAAATCCTAAGGTAATTACAATGTTGTTGCTTATACTACTCTCCCTGTCGTTCTGCACACTGTCAGCCCTTGTTAAAGATATAAAATAAGGTACCCGATCCAAAGCAAGTGCAAAATTTCCCAGAATATTTAATTAAAGTAAAAAAATATGAATCTTTTAAAAGTGACAAGAAGGGCTTCCTTCTTGTTGTGTGGAGTGCAGGATGCGCTTATAGCCTGGATGTCGCCGGTTCGAGTCCAGGCTATGCCACTGCCGACGGTACACGGGAGCTCCCAGGGGGCGGCGCACAATTGGCTGAGCGCCGCCTGGGGGGTGGTGGGCTTAGGTCAGCCAGGGTGTCCTCGGCTCATCGTGCACCAGCGACCCCTGTGGTCTGGCTAGGCACTTCCGGGTGACAAGAAATGACTTGGTTACTCTAGCAGCAGTTACATGAATGTTTTAAATTATTTTATTGTGGGCAAACTTTGCCCTCTAACTCAATGGACCATATTTAGAAGTAAGAACAAAGGCAAAGACTCAATCTCTTACAGGAATAAGACCATTTAATGGTATAAAACAAGAAACAACTCTTGACTGATCCTTCCTGTAACTAAGTTAACTGTTGAAACTTTTTTTGATGAGTAAAACAAAGTCTTTGCATTTGCTTTAGAATTAAGTCTTTTTTTTAAATAGTAAACCAGTGTTTCTGGCATGCATGTATTTTGAACTGCCTTACTTAAGGATAATTACCTTCAAAAGAACAGTACTTGCTTTTCTTTGTTTGTTTAACACCTTCCTTTAAAAAACTACAGGTGGGAATTCTAGGTGTAGCACTGTGCAGAGATGCCATTTGGTACTACAGTAAAACCCGAGTTACGAACACCAAACTTATGAACTGACCGGTCTACCGAACCCCCACTTTCAACTGGAAGTATGCAATCACTCAATCATGCGTGCAATGCAAACAGATAGACAAAATTACTGTACCAACAAATGTATTCAGAAAGGTGTGGCAGATTTCAAAGCAAGTATAGCAATTTTACTGGGAACATTTTAGTTTTAAACAAAGCACATGAGCAAGTGGCACAAATGCATTTTGTTTAAAAACAAACACAACGGTTTTCCTGGATGTTTAAATCTGTGTTTTCGATAGTTACAATTTCAATGCTAACTTCAGTTTAGCCTTTTTCCATTTATAGTACTGTTTTAAAGACTTTAGAACCATAACAATATGAGTATTGCATTGCTGTGCTGTATCCTTGTATTATTCTAACGATTGAGGGTGCAGACAGCAGGTGTACGCGTTTATTAAAAACATTGAAAACTAATAAAGTTACGGGCATTTCAGAATCGAACAAACTCCATTCCCAAGGGGTTCGTAACTCTGAGGTTGTACTGTACTTGCATTTATTTGTAATTAATGCGTGCTCAGTGAGTCCATATTGAACATTTTATGCTGAAACACCTGCCCAATTTTGTCGGTTTGCAATTACTAAAACCGTCAGTTCACAACAGCAAGGTTTGCTCTGTTTCTTAGAGCTTCTTAATTGTAAATTAAAAAAATAAAAATACATTTGCCTCTCTACGCTCAGCAGTTAGTCCTTCATTTTGTCCCCCTACTTTTTAACAAAGTCAGGTGCTTATGATTGATTGAGACAATTATTGGACTGCTCCTGACATTGATTAAAACACTGAATTGTTATACTGCTTTTAGAATGAAACACTCACTTATAGGTACCAAAACTGACTAAGTGTTATTGAATGAGAAAGTTTACTGGTCCAGAGCTTATCTATAAATATAAGTGCATATAATTTGGATTTTTGTTATTATAGTTAAATAAACTGGTCCTTGAAATGTATGTATGAACCCTGTATTTACGATATCTGCTTGAGATTGTATATGCTTTTTGCAGCTCAGGTTTTATAAAATGAATTTGTGAATTGGGTATACATGTAAAAGGTTTGATCAGTAACATTTAGAAAACTATGTTTGTTAACTAGTTTCATGTGTGATTTATCAGGTTGATCCATCTGGTAATTTCTGAATTTCTTTTTGTGTAAAGTCAAGTTAAAATTTGCTTCATAAAGTGGTCCAAAATGGCTGAGAATGCACCTGCGAGAATGTAGAACCCCAGAGCTTCAGGGGGCCTAGGCAGACCCCAGACCCCGGCCAAAAGATTGGTTTTGCCCCAGGAGTTTCAGTCAAAATGATCAGTGCCACTTTCACCCACGATTCTTGTTGTTTTTCTTTTTAAGTTATTGTACATGGAATAGGTTGCTATCCTTAATTTTAACTGTATGATCTATGCAATTCTAAATGAAACTGGATAGGCTTTAAGATTCTGTTGCACTAGTTAGGAATTCATTTGATGTTTATTCTGTGGTGTGGTACAGTATCATGTTTCATTATGTTGTTGCAGAAAAAAAACAGTTTAAATACACTTTCTTATTTTGAGATTAAATTTAAAAAATCCCTTAAAATGCAAATCAGTGTAGGCATCTTCTTACTAATAAGAGAATTGTCTTTTCAGATGTGTTTCATTATTATTATTTAGTAGACACTTTTATCCAAAGCAACTTACAGAGACTTGGGGGTGAACTATGCCTCACAATTGCTACTGCGGTTTTATGTCTTATCCGAAGGACGGAGCACAAGGAGGTTAAGTGACTTGCTCAGGGTCACACACAGTGAGTCAGTGGCTGAGCTGGGATTGAACCTGGAACCTCCTGGTAATAAGCCCCTTTCTCTAACCACTGGACCACCAAGCCTCAGATCTGGACACTCTAACATTACATGGTCTATTTTAATGATCTAAATACCGTCATCTGATTTTATGTGTACTTTAAATTACTGTATTTTTATTACATACAGTACAGTCATTAAATGGGTCAATAAATGACCGCTGATGGAAAACACCAGCAGGATTTAAATAAGGAGTTAATACAGTATAGTGACGCTATTAATATCATCCACTGTTTAGGTCATTAAAACAACCCCTCACAAGTGAAATAATTCTTGTGTGCATTTTTGAAGAAGCAAAACATCATTACTTTCATGAAAGTGATTCTTTTAAACTAGAAAATGCAATGCATTGTAACACTTACTGTATATTACACATACTCTACCAGCAAATGGAGGAGAGTCTGGTGGTTTGAGGGGATATAAGCAAAAGGTTTAGTCGTTTAATATACAACACCCATCCTCAATTTTCAGATACTGCACATTTTTACGATTCAGTTATAGTGACTGTATCATGTACTCGATTTGTGGACAAGTGGAACATTTGGCCATGAAAATTAGTAAAAAAAAAAAAAAAAAAAAAAATGAAAACAATCAGGTGACCACACTAATATTTTGTTCAGTTAGACCTGAATTGAGATAAATACAGGAAATATGGGCCTTTTTTTTTTTTGAAGGCACATTTTAACCAAACTATTTATGTAATGGTTTGGACAAACCAAACAATTGTTTTGATTGTAAGCAATTACATTACCATGAATTAAGATTAGTCTTACACATGACAATTAGTATTAACACCCTTATTGGACGGTTCTCACAGTGGCAGCATCATGTTATATACTTATTTGTTTTATTGCTCACACATAAACAGAATGTAATATTAATAATTCCTATGGTTGCCGTTATTTGTAATACCTAATTCACTGTTATTGTTTACAAGACAACATTCCATCCGAGATTGTTTATGTATTTATTTTTAGTTAATATTACCTTACAGAATAAAGCCATTTTATAAGTGCCAGAACACTCTCCTGGGTGTGCAGTAAGACTTGTTTTATGACCGTGTGTCTCACATCATACAGTACCCAGAAGTGAAGTACAATACTCTAGATCTTTCACCCTGGAGTGTGTTACAGCTTAATTCCACAATATAAAACAAGCAAGTCCTCAGAACATTGATTGAACAGCTCCTTCATGCAAGTTGTTTCTTGCTAGTTTTATATCATTACATTGTTTCATTTCTTGCCTTTGAACTTTCTTCAATGAACGTTCATTTAAACACGATCCTGATTGTTTTGATATTTTTATTCACACATTATTCACCACAAATCATACAGGAATTAATTTCTCAGTTTGTAACTGGGAGAGCACACCAGAAGAGTTTCTATTAAACATTGCACAGGTGTTGTTGTCTAGCCATCTAGCCATCAACAGTCCAAAGCACCTTTGAACATTGTTCCATAGTCCAATTTCTGTGTTCTTGTGCATATTGTAGCCTTTTAGTCTTGTTCCCCTTTCTTAACAGAGGTATTCTTACTGCAACACATCCTTTAAGTCCTGATTTCAAGAGTGACCTTCGTACTGTTGATGGACAATGACACCTGTGCCTTCTGCCAGTTCTGTTGTCAATTCAATGCTTGTCTTCTTTCTATTCCTTAAGGATATTATCTTAAAGTATTGCTCATCTTTGTTAGACAGCTTTTTGGGTCTTCCAGTCCTGGGTTTGTCAATTACAGATGATGTTTCTCTGTACTTGTTGATTATTCTTCGTATATCACATGTTCGCATTTGTGCGAGATTCAGGGGGCGGGCGTTGGGGCTGCTTAATTAATGTCTATCATTATTAACTCTCTATTTAAAGCACAATCTTACGCACTTCCCCGGTCTAGTGTTTTCCTTTTGTAACAAACGCTCAGACGCCGATATTCGTGCTTCAGCTTAACGTCGCTATATCCAAACTTTGTTGCCTCGCTCCTTTCACTGCAGGTCACTTCTATGCACAGCGCTGCCAAGATATTATCAATCATTTTCCTACCTGCTCCGGTTATTCTCATCATTCAGCTTCTCTATTTTGCTGCAGGAGCTCCAACGTTAGTCCTTCCTGCAACCACCCAGTCTCCAGCCCAGCAACAGTGCCATTCAAAGCGCAGCTCCATTACTCAACTTTCTCAGAGTCTTCATTAGAAAAAACTGGCCCTCCGCTAAACTTTCAAAGCTCCGCCGACAAGACATCGTCTTTCCTTTGTCAGTGATTTCCTTGCCTTAGCTCCATTTAAATCTACCACAAAGCTTTGTCTGCTGAATCTCTCTTTACTCCTCGCCTGAATCTGTACCGTCTACTTCTAATGCAGACCTCTCTCAGCAACCAGACTTGCTGCTCCGGCATTACAGAGATCAAAACTTTGCCGCCAGCAGGCTCAGTCTCAGGAGCAGCTGTTTTATAAGGATTGGCCACTCATCTAACTTTTAAAAACCCTGCCCGGCGACAATGTCAACCTGGCTGGAAGCAGTATGGCGTTCTTCAATATGTTATTGTACTTTATATCTGCCTGTTCCTCAAGCATGTTTACGCAAACTCTCTCGCTCAGAGCTTCAGGACAGGCCGGCAGCACCGCCCTCCTCTCCAGCAAAACAGGTCCCACCCTTCAGCTTCATAAACAACATTTTCGAAGACATGAAGCCCCTCATTCACCCCATCGCCGCCTTAATCACTTCAATTAGTACACGGCTCAACGACATGGACAAACAGGTCGCTTCCAACACTGCAGCAATCTCTATCAAGCCCAGTATTTGCCACTCCAGTCCAGTCAACATATATATATATATATATATATATATATATATATATATATATATATATATATATATATATACAGTATATGTTAGAACTTTCAATCTAACAAGCAGATTAAGAATGTTCCACTAAAAGCAAATCCAGAGAGGTAACTGTGACAGGGTACTCGTGTGTGGGTAACCACTGATATGCAGGACAGAGAGACATGGGAGCTGAAACGCCGTTCAGGCGCGCAGGATCTATTAACACAAAACAGAAAGTAAACAAGCGGGTCATGTGACGCTACCTGCGATGGTAACGCACAGAGGACACATACAGCAAGCTGTACAAAAGGCAAAATAAAACATGCACAAAAACTACAAATAAAAGGTGCCACACAAGGTGAGCGCTAGCCTTATTAACGAGGCATCCCGCTCCAGGAACCTGCTACACCACATTACCCTTACTATACGTTACTTGGTATCAATATCCCCTAAACTAACCTACTTATGAGCCGGTATTCTTATGGCAACTCCTGCTTCTTCATATGGCCGCGGCTGGGCACTGCCTTCACAAGCACAGTGTTGCAGTTTAAGAGTTGCGTAGCTGTAGTTCCTGCAGAGTGGAAGATCTCCTCCTGAGTGTACGTAGCGCCCCCTCTTTTTTTAGCCATGCGGTGCAGTCGCCCACAACGATCTCCACCAGATGCTTTTATGTTGACAGATACTGAGTCAAGACCCTCTCAACCAAACCTAACAGGCAGCAAGTCTCAATTGAGCGCCCGTCTGTAAACAATAATCAAACAAAACAACTCCAAAAAGCACACAAAACAAACCTGTTTCCACCTATAAATTACTCAAAACACTAATTTCCCCATGTGCAGGTCAATCGCCCTGCTACAGTGACTTAGAAAATGTTACAGCTTTTTTTTTTTTCATTGCAATTTCAAAATGTTTTTTGTCTAAACCTTTGCTAAGGATTCCTGATTCAGCACCCTACTTTAAAGTGCAAGCACTAGGAAATAGAAAGTAAAATGACAAGAAAAATAGGTTAGCCATATAAATGTTAACAGCCCAATGTCAAGAGAAAATCCAAATTCAGTTTCCCTTAAAAAAAAAATGCTAACCCAAGCCAGATCAACCAAGAAACTTTGACCACTTCAGAAACTGAAGTTCTCTACAACTGCTTTGATGAATGCTACTCAGAGTATACGATATTCATCAGGCAATACAATAACCACTATTTGAACAACAATACCGATTCTAAATCAAATCATACAAATTCACGTTTTATTTGTGCATTGAACTTGACGTAACATTTAATTGGTAATGCATGTGTCTTGCATGTGACTTTTAGGCTACCCCCTTGATCAGTGCTGCCACATTTGGCTTGTTTTGAAAGCATCTAGCGGGTGAATGTTGTCTTTGGTGGTTTGGTTAATTTTAGACTATTTTTTATCATGCATGTTTGTTTTCTGTTCCTTTTTAAAAAAAAAAAAAAACTAAAAAACAGCAGTTCTGGTACTGTAAGTTGTGAGAAAAAAACAAGCAAAACAGCTACTTAAATAAATAGGTTACATTACGTACCAGTATTTTTTTAAATTTGAAATAAATGTGTAGCACTTATTTATGCTTTTGTAATATATAAAAAAATCTTAAAAGAAAGGTCAGTCGTTTATTCCAAACCCTGGGTTTCTGCACTGACTGATATATAAAGCAGCTTTCAACCCGTGTTTATACAGTTATAGGATACACTTTTGAAAAACATGTTTAGTATCAAATGAAAATAAATGCATTATTTATAATAAAATCAATGTTTTTAGTGAATTTTAATTGGCTTTCAAACAGCACTGTTTTTCTATTTCTCAAATTGGGAGCACATGCACATCTTGTTACTGGGCATTTCATATGAGAGTTTAATTTGTCATATTACATTCTAATACTTTAAATTCCATAAAAATGACAAAAAGCACAGTTTATATATGCAGATTTATTTCGGTAGCAAAAAATCAACATCAGCATCATTCGGTGTTGAATTCCAATATGTATCGCAATATATCACAACATTGTCTTCAGTATTGCAATATATTGCAATACAGATCCTCAGTCCCAATACCCACCCATATTCAACACTAAGACAGTCCAATTAGGATTTCTTTTTTTGATTTTGGTAGATGGTGCCTGGAAGAATGTTTTTAACCCCCAGCATGTTTTAACCTGTCTAATATGTTTTAATTCACTGTTTTCAGATACAAGATTTAAAAACTACACAATAAATTACTGTAGCTCTGCTCCATTCTCCAATTAGCCTAAATCTCTCCAGATTTGTACAATCTCTTGGTGCTATTTCCCCACAGTATGGTCTGATTATGTTAGCCCTTTCAAAACGTGCACACATTAAACACACACAATAACACATCTCAAAACAACAGCCGCATTACATTTACACAATTAGAAGACCCACAAGTTGACCTACTGACCATTGGTAACAAACTTTAGAACAGAATGAATTCAACCATAGCAAAGTAACAGTATCAGGAACCCAGAAATGTTCCAGTATGTTAAGAATCCTGGAAAATATAGCTTAAATCAGGAAGGACAAGGATACTTTTTCTAGCACTATTTATCAAATCAGAGATATCCACTGTCCTATAGAAAACAATTTTGTGGTCATCCCAATTAACAGCAGGGCCCGCAGCAGCTATACTAGCTTGCACACAGAATCTTTACTAGTGACCATTTACCAATACTCATTACTGTGGGCAGCATTTTTGAATGGGGTTATCTCAACTTCAGTCAAGGTTGTGTTGCAATACTACTGTACCTGAAGATCTTTGACTGATGGTGAAAGATGCCAATGCTGCTATTCATCAATCTTGCGGGTGGGGTATAATGTGTTATCTATCTGACCAGGTGTCAGGAATGGTTTTAAGAGCACAGAGCGCCTGCCAGATTCCTGGATCTTAATCCAATTGAAGCTTCTGCTGTATATGCCAGTATCCATGGTGCTCTGTTAAAGATCAAATGATCAACTACAATCATCTAGATTATATCTACTTTAAATAAAAACATAAAATAAAATAAAAAAAATAGATATATGCTGACCCCCCTACCCATTATTTCTCTAACCACACCTGTTTATTTTGGCAATTTTGATACACAATTAAATTGAAAACAAAACGGGCTGTACTAATAGAGTCTAACATACTATATATATATATATATATTTTTTGAACATATAGACTGAAATTTGTACTGTATCTTCACACTGGCACATCCCAACAATTAAGTTCTGCTTTCTCCATGCACAAAAAAAGACAACAATGAAAGGAGTGGATCTCACAAATTAAGGAACTTGCTACGAACAGGAACACAGACACTGTACATCCACTGACAACAGCATTAGAAGCATGCAGATACTTAGTTTTTGTTTCCGAGTTACATGGGCTTGTTACTGCTAGGATTTATAGCCAGAAGGCTTCTTCGTATGTCCATGTCCATGCCTGTGGTCCTTGGGAAGCGCTCATAGTTTTGTTCTAGAAGTTGGCATTTGAGGCACTAAGCTGTCTAACCGCCCTTTGGGTAAATCATTTATTCCTCCACTGGTCAAAGTTCAAATGCTGGGAAGCGAGATGTTTCTGGGTTTAACAGGTCGGAAAGATAATGAATAGCTCCAGCCATACCTGCAAAATAATAAATATCATAAAAAAAAAAAAAAATTATATTGAAAATATATATTTTATATTTTATATATTATTTCTTAGCACCCTCCTTAGTAAACCAGCCATTGTCATTTATCTTGCTGGTTGTTTCCCTACAATGTTCCTGTTTATTTCTTACTTGTTTGTCATTGGGGGAGTTTCCATGTGTGGTTATTTACACATGAAGTGGCGATGTTCATGCACATTTCGGAGAACAGCTCGAGAGGATCAGGTCTGTGGCTGAAAATAACGGCCAAATAGAGGGACAGGGTCAATCTCATTTACTCATGAGCATGACATAAAACACGGGAAATCCACGCCCATGTTCACATGGAAATCTGCATTTCATGTGAAAACATCCACTGCTCCCATTCCAGACAGCCTTGGAGCATACATGGAAGGTGTCTGGCACAGATCTCTGTAATCCTACGTCTCCGCTGGTTTTCAGCCATGGTGATCTGGAATAGCTGGGTTGGACGCAGTTGCTATATACCTCTGGGTTAATTATTTTTGGGTAACAGCAGTCGCCCTAACATTGTCTGCATTTTATAACAACCAGGCACGAGGCACTTACAAATCACAGCTTTATTACATGAGCTTAACACTGTGCTTTAAACAGGCACAAGATGTCACCTGACAAATGTGGATTTCCACGTGAGATTCTCTCGTGTATCTGTTCTCTGTGCATGGAAACCACATTTTCCTGAGCTGTCCACCTAAATCCACCTCCGCAGTAGGATCACAATAATCCTTGTATTTTGGATCAAAGTAATCCTGATCTCCTCTTTAAATTCTGAACTCTGTGCATGGCTAATTTGCATGTCAACCTCCTCCTTTCCCCTTCATTTGTATGACATTGGGTGAAAAAGAGGGTAAATTAAACTAAGCCAATGGAAACCCGAAATGTATAGGGCCATTTTTCATTTGGCTCAAGCACAATGTCTTGAGTAAAATTAGAACCCACATGGAAACTCCCCCATTATTACAGATGAGTAACTTTATGCAGGACATAAATAGTTTCTGTAAAGGTTCCAAAAAGTTTTTGTCATTTTCACAAGAAGGTAAAATAAGCAAAAGTTACAGGGGGAACCATAACAATTCCACACATTATATTTTTCAATGCAGACCCAGCACTTGCATCTTGAATACACATCACATTTATAAATTGTGGAAACTTAACTTATATGCTGTAGCTCATATCTCATTTTTGATAAGGTCTAATATATTAATATTCAACACATGTTAAATGAGGGGGTTCCTGCTAGAATGGAGTAACCCACATTATCCAATATGAAATAAAGTACCAATAATTTCACACAGTGCTTTGGTGCTCTTGAATTGCAAGTGTAACACCCATTAAAAATGTGTGTATGTATTTTATTTTTCCCTCTTCCCTTCTCTCGCCTGTGCCGTTTCGTTTTGGTTCTGTTTATCTGTACAGCTGGTGTGCGAGCTGCTATGTACTGTCTAACTGTTCTAGTGCACGGTGTTCACGTGAACAACTCGTGTTGCCTGTGTTACTGTGCATGATCGGGCAGAGCGTACTGTGAGCGCCTCCGCTCACCCCCCCTATTCTCCTTTTTCACTGGGTTTTAATGGAACGTTGCCTGTATTTTTGTGGCACAATAATATTAATAGTTATGGAATACATTTTACATAAACCAATCAGAACACAGAGTGCCCAGGGATAGCAACCGTTGCCTGGGACGTTAACAAAAACTTATGACCCCACACAAACAGAGGCAGTCAGATAAACGAGGCAGACTAACAGAACGCGACAGTTCTTTCCGTACCCTTTTAGCCAGCACAATATTAGGCAACTTTAAAAAGGACTGTGACATTCTGGGACAGCACTACGGGACTCATCATCTACCGGAGAGCATTTCGTCTGCGCTGGTTTTTCCTTTTCTCCAGGGAGCTTAACTTTTCTTCTTCTGTTCATCTGGAGCCTGGCTGTTAACGGTTCTGCTGTAGTTGTGAAGACAGAGTTGCTGTCTGATCGTCGGGACCGAGAGAGAGAGACGGCGTCATGAGTGAACGGGTTGTTCTTGTTTTTTTTTTTTCCATCTTCCATCTTTTTTTTTGTGTAACTAAGTAAGAAGGAAGTTTTAATATTTTGTTATTGTTGTTCTGTGCTGCTGGAGATTTTTTGAGTCTAGGAACTGCGTTTAATGCGAAAGGACTGTGTTTTGTTGTTGTTGTTGTTAACATTTTTGTGGATTACAAAGTTTTAAATTCTTTCTGGGACCTCCAACTGTTTTTTTCTCGTCAAGTGCACCAACTATACCGATAAAATTTAAGCGTTTTAATTTAATTAGGACTGTAAAATAAATATATATATATATATATATTTGTGTTGTGTAAGTTTCCCTAATATTATTGTGGGTTTTTTTTTTGGTTTTCATAATTGGTAATCGCCTTGGCAATTTTATTTGAGGATTGTGTTTTAATTGTCGATTTTACTGTTTGAAATTCTAGCCTTTTGGGAACTGCATTGATAGTTGGGACGGGGGTTAATTTTATTTATTATTTTATTTGTACGGAAATGTCAAAAACTGTTTTTATTGTGTGTTCGACCACGGAAAATAAAATAAATGTTTTTTTTTGGAAACTAAAAACTTTTGTATATTTGTTTTATTAGTATAGTAATTTTTTATATTACTATTAGGTGTACCGTAACACTGGCATTATTAATATTTAGTTTAAATACCCTAGTAGTATTATCGAATGTGTATCACTATACTACCATTATTTTCATCTGCGCTTATAGTATACTGCAAATTCTGGTTACCATACAGTGTTTTAATTGAATTACATTGCATTATATATGGATTATTACTGAATTTGGGGCTTAAATTTATTTGTCCTGGGTAATTGCTATAGGGCACTTTTGTTTAAGTGTGTTGGCATCATCCAGGTGGAGGCACCACATCAAAAGAACCAATTCATTTAATTGAAAACGACATCAATAGGTTACGTAAGTGAGCTTTCAGCCAGTTCAACATTCTACGGCTGAGAACCAGGATCATCTTGTTTAACTTTATCAACCTATTTAAAATTCAGTGTTAAATCCCATTCAATTACATCTGGACTGCAGCAAACAAATTAATTTTAGGCCTTGTTTATCTGTGCTCTGCTGGCAGAGCGACCATGGTGGGGTTACATAAAGAATGATGAGACACTGATTAACTTAGATGTTAAGTTTATTTTTTATTATAAGTTAAACAAATAAATAACTTTTAAAAGACATATTTTGGCAGTCGTCACATTTCGTACTCCCATTTTTAAAGTTGAAATTTAAAATCCTATAATACAAGGTGTCCTCTATGTTCTTCTCTTTGGTTTTGCTTGCTCCTCCTCCACGGCTTTGTGTTTCCCAGCAGCCCTCTTGTTTAAGGAGTAAGTTTCCTTTGTCTGGCAGCTGACCCGTATCTTTGGAGTTTCTACACGGACACTCTCCTGGCTTTCATTACAGATATTCTTTTCCCACATGTCCTTCAATGTCTGGTAGAAAACCTGTCTCCAGTCCTGCTCTAAGTGTACTTGCAGAGACGCCAGGCTCCTGTAGTGTCAATGGCCCGGTCCACACTATGCCTTTAAACCGAATAAGTTGCCTTAAACCGTCTTAAAAGTCTACACTACGCAGAGTTTAATACCGTACTCGAGAACCGGACTCGAGACCACCTCAGGGGTAGTCTCGAGTCCGGTTCTAAATAGATCACATCAGGTAGTGCGGTTTGTCAGAAGTGTGGATGCTGTAATACCTAACTACATTTTGTGTATCCCAAAATGCTTTCTGGTATGTTTTGGCGTGTAGACATTACAAACAGTACTCAGAACAGGCGCCTGAAGGAGTTGAGAATAACTATCAATACTGCTGTACCTTATACAATTTCTGAGGCTTGCTGTAAAATGATGAATCATGGAGCAACGTGATCAGATGCCGAAATCAAAGCACTTTGATATCTAGAGCGATGAAATCAGTCAAGAAGAACTATGTTCAAAATGAAACACACACATTATGATAAAATGTACCATGTGTTTTTAAGAAACAAAGCCATAATGTTCATGCTAAGAAGCGCTATGCCTTCTGTGGGCACAGGCTCCCTATTGGGAAGATTGTAAACAGACAGTCCCACAGTCCATTGCGCTCCTAGGAACTGTAACCCAACTATTTTAATATTGTTTGCACGCATTAAGCCTGACTAAACATGAAACGGTACTTTAGTGTGGACGCTTTGAGCTGGATTAATGAAAACGTTTTTGAGTACGGTTCTCGAGATCGGTTATGTAGTGTGGACAGGGCCGAAGACAGCCAGCACACTTTGCTCTCATTGCCTACCCATTCTTTGCCTACTCAGCCTTTGTCATCTTCTTCCTCATCGGTCAGGAGTCCAGCATCTCTCAGACGAGCTTTAAGGAGGCGCATGTGAAGTTTTGACTCAACTTGTCTCAGTTTTGTCAGTTGACTGTTCTCCTCTGCCAGACGTATTTCAACTTGTGATCTTTCAGTCTCTTTTTGAACTAAAATCTTATATTGACTGTCACCTTCTCCTGATGGTGTAGTGCGATACAGGCGCCTCTTTCTTACATCTGAATGTACATTTTCCTGTGAACTGTCATGGGTACCAGATCTAGAGGGAAAGGCTAATGAATCTTCAACTATGGGGGGTGGAGGACCATCTTGGTGGATTGGCAGTGAGGGATGCCATTGTAAAGAACAACTTCTAGAAGGATCCTCCATTAAATATTTGACCATTTATTTTGACGTACACATTAATATATGTGATATGAAATAAATATGTAATTTCCCCCCCCCATCTTTATTTCTACATAGCACACAAACACGCATTTAACCCTTTGCACTCCATTTATTCAGCACGTCTCAGGTGCGTCAGGTTCAATTTATTTTCACACGCGCAGTTTATTTTAGACGTTCTGTTTAAAAGTATTTTTTTTCACAGAAAAACTGGTTTAAAAGGCACTGAATATCAACAGGACACTCAGTACTGCATCTCCAGCCCCGCCCCACCCCTTGTTCGCTGTATTTTTCACATACGTCTTAATAATAGTACATACCAATAAATCATCTCCTGATCACTCGTTTTATCACCAAACACCTCATTATTTTATTACTATAACATCTAAAAAAAGCTCTGCAAATGTCTGTGATATTCTTTGAGCGCTGGATGCTGAAGCAGCTATCTTGTCTGTTTATGCCTGTGTTATCTATGTGGTGTCGGGGCTATCTGTATTCATGAGATACACCCATCATTTTTTTATTTTTTGTTTTTTTCAGCTTCTCTCGGCTCCTATCGGTCTCACTCGGCCATTGAATGGTTTTCTCGGCTTTTTCCAGAGAAAAAACGACTAGAGACCTGTTTTTACGTCTTTTTGATGATGTCGGACCTTGGACCGGGAAGGGAAAATTGCAATGTCAGACCAGATCCGACATAGGACCGCAAAGGGTTAAAAATAAACAAATTGTTGAACATCATCTGTATAAAAAAATAAAACGCTTTTTTATTAAAGCTATACCACTAAATACGTGTTTTACTTTTTGCTTGCATGGATACAAAACTTAAATAAATATGTAAATATTATAACACACTATATAGTGTGTGTTTGCTATGACAATTCAAACAAAATATCAATGTTCTATGATCATTTAAAAGCTAAATCCAGGATTTGGAAACTTGTTGTCTTTCTGAAAGGAGACTCCACCATCAATCATATACGTTACCAGTTAAATAGGTCTCTCAGCCCACAAACCCATGTTGTTTCTTTGTTTGGTCCTCCTCCTCCCATACCTCCACCCTACAGCATGCCTTGTCTAGAGGGAAGGTGGCCCAAGTACCACTTGTCCTGCTCACTGGCCAAGCCATTCTTAATCACTGTATTGCATTCAACTTAGCTCGGCCAGCATAAGGGCGGCTATCGAGCTCCAATGGATAAAGCCATAGGCCAAAGTTTAAATGCGATTGCATTTATGTATCTGTCAGCTATCATGTTCATGTCGGGCATAACTGTTTGCCAATTGTTCATGTACCCGTCAGGCATATCTTTTGCAATCAATAAATTCATTTTCTTACTATTAAGTGGATGTCTCCTTTCTGAACACAACAATCGTGGTATTTTGGATCAAAGTAATCCTGACCTCCTCTTTAAATTCTGAAAAACCCAACTGCAAAATTTAAAGCGTGATTAAAAGTGCGACTGGATTAACAAAATGAAATCCGGATCACAGTAATCACCCAATTTCACAATATAATCCAGATCAAAATGTGGAAATCCGATTACCAAAGTTTTGAAAAACTGGCCCCAGATGATCAGATTCAGGATCTTCCACCACCACTTCTACACTGTTGACGAGGGACTCTGAGCTGACCTGTATCTTTGGAGTTTCTACATAGACATTCTCATGACTTTCATTACAGGTCCTCCAACTTCCGGTAGAAAACCCTGCAGATGAACCCGTCTCCAGCCCTGCTCCAAGTGTATTTGCAGAGATGCCAGGCTCCAGCAGTATCGAAGACAGCCAGCACACTTATAATGGCTCTCATTGCCTACCCATTCTTTGGTGGAGTGGGACCAGATGAATCTGGCATCCAGATAATGAAATTCAGGATCATCCACCACCACCTCCACAGTGCTGATGAGGGACCCTGAGCTTGAATCGCAGGTCTTCTCCTCTGTGCTTATGCAGGATGGGTACTCCAAAGACCAACATCTTCGGTTAGTTTCCGGGGGTCCTCGAATAGGCCGGTAGGAAGAGGACAGTATGGGGCTGAGTCCAGAGGAACCTAAGCTACCCGCCCTCATCAAATCCAGCAAAGTTTCATCTAGCCATGCCGTTTCTGAAGCCCATGAAGCTAGCTGGCAAGTAGGAATGCACCTTGCCGTGACCACACAGGGCATCTGTCTCATCAGTGGGCCTGCTGGTACAGAGGGGCAAGTGGCTGAAGAGGAATGGCTAGAAATGGAGGAGGTGTGGCTGGATTGTGACGAGTAGCCTTCAGACCCGTGGGCCCGGCACTGGAACACAGGACTGCTTGCAGAGGCAGAAGAGGTGAATGAGACTGGCCCCTCAGGTGGTCCTGAAAACCAGGGGTAGATCCTACAAATCCTGCAGGGAATATTAAAAATGCATCAATATATATATAAACCCTTAAATCTAAACATTTTACTATAAATTCATATTTTGTTTGTAGAGAGTATCTTATTGATGTAATCTCATGTGGTTTGGGTGAGAGGTCCAGTGGTTTTCACCACTCAATTTATTATAAAGCACAAAAACAGACATTGTACTCAAGTGCTACTTTTAAAAACAATAGTATGTTGTACAAAGGTTAAGGTATACTGTAATTTTGACAAATGCTAAACAGTGACTGGCTGATTTCTAATCAGTGATTTAAGGGTTTGTATGTCCTACCTAAAATAAAGTAGGGGGGTAAGCCATAACTACTTTAAAATGCATTCACAGAATTGGGAGTTTAAGCTTGTTAAATATAGAGTGGAGGTACTGTCTGAATTGTGTCCTTTTTGTTCAATTTTGTTTAATTTGTGATCTTATTTAAAAACTGAGGGCTGGGAAGCCCTGAACACACAGAGGGTTAAAATGACAGGTGTAAAATTATACTTTTACAATGAGACAGTTAGACTTCAAATGCAAGGTAGGGCTACCATTTAACTGCAGAGGTAAGTAAAACTGGTTTTAAGCACAAAAGAAAAATCAAAAGAATGCTGATTAACAACCAAGTTTCTAATACGAAATGTAATTTGTTTTTGAGTATTCCCCTTAATTAAAATAAACAAAATATATAATCCAAGAAAAGCTTACCTGAAAGATCGTCATCTCCAAATTCGAATATAGTAAATGGATCCCCTAGTAATAGGCTTCTTGGGGTGAAAAATATCATTGGTGAGTTCGTGTTTGGCACTAATTCCATAAACCTGTCTGCTTTGTATCCCAAAGTATACAAATGTTAAGAATCCCAGATTCTGTCATGACATCACAGACACAGGCAGTGACATCATAAAAGGTTTAAAAGGCAACATGTTTTTGCATTTTTTTGAACCATGACAACTATCCTGGAATGTGTTTTCATTCAAAACAGTCTAGAGAAAGATCACAAAGATTGTTCATGTGGTTGAAAACAATGAATGTCTGTTTTAATAAAACATTTAGAAGCTGTCTTTTGCAAAATTTGTGGATAACCAAAAGATTGTTAAACTTACTGGAAATTAAATTTTTTTTATGATTTCAAACTAGTTTCTACTAGCAATCTTATATTAAATTACGTCATTAGGCGTTCTAGCTCATTACATCCATAGGCATCAGTGGGTACAGTTAACCTTAACCTTGGAAAACACCACTGATTATAATTTCCTATTAAAAGGAAAAAATGAACAATATCAAATTTTAATAAAATACTTTTAAATTGAGATGATTTTATATTCCTTCAAACACAAAAACAAATTAAAAGCTTTGCAAATAATCAGTTTGTTACCAGCTTGATTGTCAGCTTAATAAACCAAATTAGGCCAGGGAGAAATGTTTTGACCATTTGAGATAATAACCTCTCACAAGCTATTCATACGTGTGGAAAGCAATTATATTTAAAATCTTACCTTCAAAGAGAGAATATGGTCTATCTGGAATACGGCACCCATGCGTCCCATAATCTAAACACCACTCCGCAAACTAGAAAACAAAAATGAGCATGACGTCTAAGGATGTACCACAAGGCCCTGGGTGTTCTATTTGTTTGAATAAAGCTCTATTCCTTTCTACAATTCAAATAACACATTTTATACATTCAACCTGATGCATACATATGACTACATTTTTCGAAATACTTCGATTGTAGAATTTACCCTTATAAATAATAATTTCCTTGCCGTGTGGTATTGAAACTGAGCTTGGGAGATGCATGTTTGTTCATCTTCTATCAGATATGCTCTTTCTTAGTCTTTTAATTGCAATACCTCCAAGGTAATCTGCCAGAGCAATTAGGACATACAATGGTGATGCATGATGGCTCTTGCTGAAACCTATTATCTCCCCTGATTGTTCTCCCTGGCTTCTTGTTGGTTTTCTTTGGGGAGACTGCATGTTGGGACTCATGAAAATCAGCAGTCCCGGGTGCACTGCAAAGGCAGTAATAGGGTGGCTGCTGTGATTACTTGCATTGGCTGCTCTGCCAATCGTCCTGAATCGTCAGAATCGTGTTCTGACTGGTAAAAGGTCAAACAGCAGATTTAGGCACACAGTCAATTCAACTATTTATTTATTTACTCACAAAAGCGTGGTCATAGTTTGTATTTAAACACTGCTTAGCTTTGGTAACTACTGGCGAAGTCCAAGATGTACATACATGACACTAGCTTGTACAGCCTTAACACACTGTAAGTTATACATTATGTGCATACAGTAGGTGCTAAAGACCAACAGATTTAGTTAGGGTTTATTTGAGCTTTGTAAATCAGCCCTGCCTGACAACAATAGCTGTTGGAAGTAGCAAGCAGGTCTAAATCAGTTGTCAGTTGAGATATTGTTTGTTTTTCCTTTTACGCATTTATAATGTAGTATTTTGTTGTATCATTAACAAATATTAAAAAAGCTACTAACATGTCTGAGGACAATAGCTCTGTTAGTGTATTATTATTATTATTATTATTATTATTATTATTATTATTATTATTATGGAATAGGGCTAATATACACCCAACTGTGCACAGTGAGGCTGTAGTACTTCGATCAAGTGTTGAAAATAACATTGTAAAACAGAATACAAAAAAAAGTTACTTTATTTTTTAACAATTAATTATTACATATATTTTTACTAAGAATTGGAGTAGAAAATTCGTTTGGAGGGTTGGATGATTTCCTTGTCACTCAAGAGCCTAATTACAAGATGCATGTCACATTATTCTGCTTTTCTGCACATTTCTCCATCTTTTGCGGATAAAATTTGAAATCCACAGGCTATTGTTGTTTGTTCTGTTGTGTTCATGTGCTGGTGGTACAGTTTTATCATGAACCCAGGGGCAATCTTATACACAGACCTCACGCCACCACCATGTATAATAAAACTGTAAAACACAAAGCTTATAGGAAATTATCCTTTACCATGTATTACATAAGGAATCGTGTACACCCAACTGGACATAAGTCTGTAAATCCTTCAAGGGTTCCTGGTGACTCATAAACCACAAGAGCAAAACAGCTTACCTTGCAGGCTCTGTACAGGTACTTCTTATCTTGAGTTAGGCTGTACATCGACAGGAAGGAGTAGCCGTTTCCTGCTGTCCCGTGACAGATTCCATAGCCTTTTCTCAGCAATCCCCTTTGCCAGATCACCTCACTGCATTCCACTGCATCCTTCAGGTACTTCTCCTCTTTAAACACCTGGGAATGATATGACATGTGCAGTGGTGGCCACTCATGTTGTGCATCAACTTAAACCTTTTAGTTACTCTTAACATTTACTGTTTTACTGTTTTGTCACCTTAATATGATTACCTATTCCAAGTCAGTTATTAAGATTTAATAATTTAACTTAATTAAAATGTTCTTCTTTTTTTTTTTCTTTTAATTAAAAGTTAGCTTGTTTACATGCATGTAATTTTGTATCCTCAGTTCCGTAGCTGTTATTAGTGATTTGTTTAATTACTAGCTTTGATAATCAGGGCCCAGGGTCATGACGTCTCCAAGACAGTAATTTAGAACTATGTGTTTGAGGGCTAGAATTTTTCATATTAAGGCTAGGGTGATCAAATTGTTTTATAACAATCAATGGTTAAACTATATTTATCATTTCATTAAACTATGCATTTTACGAAAATGTATATTTTTTAGTAAAAAGTCTCTGAGAAATTGTGCATTTATCTGATTTAATTCAAAATAGAATGTAAGCTTAAGCTATATTGATATTTTACTCAAACACCGTCACCTAAGCCCCAATATTACTATTATTGATATCACCAATTACATTTCAAGCACAAATGTCATCTTTCGAGTAATATTAAATGTAATAACATGCCACTAGATGTCACTGTGAATTCCCTGTTTCTTTCATAAAGGTTTTTGTTGCTTTGTTTAATTACAAACTGAATATTAGGATGTAAGGGCCTTAGTTTTTAACATTTTTTTTTAAATCACAAAAGGGTGGAGCGAAAATGTTACTTGGGCTGATAAAAGCACTGTGAAAAGCATTACACATTAAGTATAATTAAGGCTCCAGTCAGTGTTGACTGGAACTGAACTTATGCTGTGCATAAATAACGTCTTTTAAAGCATATTTTAATGTAATAAATGTAGTTTGCTACATTTCTCAGCTGTTAAAAGATAATTCAAAGTTTAATAACATGTCAAAATGTTCTGCTAACACTATAGAAAAAATAACAGAAAGTTATTAAAAGTTTCATGAATGTCAGTAAGCAAGTTCAAGTTCTGTTTCGTTTCGTTTAACCCTTTCAGGACCAAGCATTTTTCAGTGGGATGCTCCCCCAGGACCAGGTGTTTTTTGGCTGTAGTTGACTCTCTTCCTATAAAAATTCACTAAAAATTCTATTTTTTACAGTAGCATCTTGGAAATGGTGTCCTTTTTTTTTTTTTTTTAAGAACACTCTGGGAACATTATAAAGTACTTCAGAAACCATATAAATATTATGCTTTTTTTTCAACACAATATACACATATATATATATTTTTTGTTTAAGTTAAGTACTGTACTGCAAAGTACGATGGGCCCTGTAAGTCATCAGAACAAAGTGCTTTTTTTATCGTGTTTACACGGTCACGGTCCTAGAAGTCCACTTCAGTATGATCGTGTTAACACGATCCCGGTCCTTAAAGGGTTACACTTAGAGCATAGGGATCCAGAGAGCTCTCTACTAACCTTGTAAGCTTGTATAAGCATGTGTATCACTCCAGGAGCCCCGTGACACCAGTGCACTAATCGGTCCGTCTCGTTGCTGAGGGATGATGGGTAGTTTCCAGATCTGAATTTTTTGTGGCGTACATAGTCAATACTGGGTTTAACCAGCTCTGTCAGGACTTCTTGATTCACCTTTGCACTTGGCTGAAAAGAACATCAAAATAAACACTGTAAAATACAAAAAGTGAATCTCAATTTCTTTTTAAAATGTTAAGTTTCATTGTATGTGATAAAAAGGCCTATCTATTTAAACCTTTCTTTTTTGAAAGGGTGTTGTTGGCGTGGATAATTGAAAATACAGCTATGGCCAAAAGTTTTGCATCATCTTATAGAATGAACTAATTTTGCTTCATAAAGTTGAATGAAACCTGCTGAATAATGTTACATTAACATATTGAATTACATACCGCTTTATAGTTTTCCATATACTTTACAAAAAACTGACAAAAATTGAAAAATCTAACATGAAATACTGTACTACTTTATGACTTCCTGTAGACTTGCAATATCATTTTGTAGTTTCTAAATTATGTTCATACATATATATTTTGATATGTTAAAATTATAGGTAATGCAAAACTTTTGGCCATAGTTATATATATATATATACACACAGTACTGTGCAAAAGTTTTAGGCAGGTGTGAAAAAATGCTGTAAAGTAAGAATGCTTTCAAAAATAGACATGTTAATAGATTTTTATCATATTTATCAATTAACTAAATGCAAAGTGAGTGAACAGAAGAAAAATCTAAATCAAATCCACATTTGGTGTGACCACCCTTTGCCTTCAAAACAGCATCAATTCTTCTAGGTACACTTGCACAAAGTCAGGGATTTTGTAGGCATATAGTCAGGTGTATGATTAAACAATTATACCAAACAGGTGCTAATGATCACCAATTCAATATGTAGGTTGAAACACACTCATTAACTGAAACAGAAACAGCTGTGTAGGAGGAATAAAACTGAGTGAGGAACAGCCAAACTCAGCTAACAAGGTGAGGTTGCTGAAGACAGTTTACTGTCAAAAGTCACACACCATGGCAAGACTGAGCACAGCAACAAGACACAAGGTAGTTATACTGCATCAGCAAGGTCTCTCCCAGGCAGAAATTTCAAGGCAGACAGGGGTTTCCAGATTTGCTGTCCAAGCTCTTTTGAAGAAGCACAAAGAAAAGGGCAACGTTGAGGACCGTAGACGCAGTGGTCGGCCAAGGAAACTTACTGCAGCAGATGAAAGACACATCATGCTTACTTCCCTTCGCAATCGGAAGATGTCCAGCAGTGCCATCAGCTCAGAATTGGCAGAAAACAGTGGGACCCTGGTAAACCCATCTACTATCCGGAGAAGTCTGGTCAGAAGTGGCCTTCATGGAAGACTTGCGGCCAAAAAGCCATACCTCCGACGTGGAAACAAGGCCAAGTGACTCAACTATGCACGAAAACACAGGAACTGGGGTGCAGAAAAATGGCAGCAGGTGCTCTGGACTGATGAGTCAAAATTTGAAATATTTGGCTGTAGCAGAAGGCAGTTTGTTCGCCGAAGGGCTGGAAAGCGGTACACGAATGAGTGTCTGCAGGCAACAGTGAAGCATGGTGGAGGTTCCTTGCAAGTTTGGGGCTGCATTTCTGCAAATGGAGTTGGGGATTTGGTCAGAATTAATGGTCTCCTCAATGCTGAGAAGTACAGGCAGACACTTATCCATCATGCAATACCATCAGGGAGGCATCTGATTGGCCCCAAATTTATTCTGCAGCATGACAACGACCCCAAACATACAGCGAAAGTCATTAAGAACTATCTTCAGCGTAAAGAAGAACAAGGAGTCCTGGAAGTGATGGTATGGCCCCCCCAGAGCCCTGATCTCAACATCATCGAGTCTGTCTGGGATTACATGAAGAGAGAGAAGCAACTGAGGCTGCCTAAATCCACAGAAGAAATGTGGTTAGTTCTCCAAGATGTCTGGGCCAACCTACCTGCCGAGTTCCTTCAAAAACTGTGTGCAAGTGTACCTAGAAGAATTGATGCTGTTTTGAAGGCAAAGGGTGGTCACACCAATATTGATTTGATGTAGATTTTTCTTCTGTTCACTCACTTTGCATTTTGTTAATTGATAAATATAAACTATTAACATGTCTATTTTTGAAAGCATTCTTACTTTACAGCATTTTTTCACACCTGCCTAAAACTTTTGCACAGTACTGTATATATATATATATATATATATATATATATATATATATATATATATATATATATATATATACATATACACAGACGTGCTCAAGTTTGTTGGTACCCCTCCACAAAAAACGAAGAATGCACAATTTTCTCTGAAATAACTTGAAACTGACAAAAGTAATTGGCATCCACCATTGTTTATTCCATATTTAATAGAAAACCAGACTTTGGTTTTGATTTTTTATTCAACATAATATTGTAAATAATAAAACAAATGGAAATGGCATGGACAAAAATGATGAGACCGCTAACCTAATATTTTGTTGCACAACCTTTAGAGGCAATCACTGCAAGCAAACGTTTTCTGTAGCTCTCAATGAGACTTCTGCACCTGTTAACAGGTAGTTTGGCCCACTCTTCCTGAGCAAACTGCTCCAGCTGTCTCAGGTTTGATGGGTGCCTTCTCCAGACTGCAAGTTTCAGCTCTTTCCATAGATGTTCGATAGGATTCAGATCAGGACTCATAGAAGGCCACTTCAGAATAGTCCAATGTTTTGTTCTTATCCATTCTTGGGTGCTTTTAGCTGTGTGTTTTGGGTCATTATCCTGTTGGAGGACCCATGACCTGCGACTGAGACAGAGCTTTCTGACACTGGGCAGTACGTTTCGCTCCAGAATGCCTTGTTAGTCTTGAGATTTCATTGTGCCCTGCGCAGATTCAAGGCACCCTGTGCCAGGCGCAGCAAAGCAGCCCCAAAACATAACCGAGCCTCCTCCATGTTTCACTGTAGGTATGGTGTTCTTTTCTTTGAAAGCTTCATTTTTTCATCTGTGAACATAGAGCTGATGTGACTTGCCAAAAAGCTCCAGTTTTGACTCATCTGTCCAAAGGACATTCTCCCAGAAGGATTGTGGCTTGTCAATATGCATTTTAGGAAATTTCAGTCTGGCTTTTTTATGTTTTTCTTTCAAAAGTGGAGTCCTCCTGGGTCTTCTTCCATGGAGCCCACATTTGCTCAAAAAGCGACGGATGGTGTGATCAGAAACTGACGTACCTTCACCTTGGAGTTCAGCTTGTATCTCTTTGGCAGTTATCCTTGGTTCTTTTTCTACCATTCGCACTATCCTTCTGTTCAATCTGGGGTCGATTTTCCTCTTGCGGCCGCGCCCAGGGAGGTTGGCTACAGTTCCATGGACCTTAAACTTCTTAATAATATTTGAAACTGTTGTCACAGGAACATCAAGCTGCTTGGGGATGGTCTTGTAGCCTTTACCTTTACCATGCTTGTCTATTATTTTCTTTCTGATCTCCTCAGACAACTCTCTCCTTTGCTTTCTCTGGTCCATGTTCAGTGTGGTGCACACAATGATACCAAACAGCACAGTGACTACTTTTTTCCATTTAAATAGTCTGAATGACTGATTACAAGATTGGAGACATGTGTGATACTAATTAAAGAAACTAATTAGTTTGAAATATCACTATAATCCAATTATTTATTATCTTTTCTAAGGGGTACCAACAAATGTGTCCAGGCCATTTTAGAATATCTTTGTAGAATAAGCAATAATTCATCTCTTTTCACAGCTTCTTTGCTTTATTCTATGACATACCAAAGGCATGCAAGTATACATGATAAAATAGCTTTTAATTTCATCACTTTTCAGGAGGAATGAAGCATTATTTCAATGAGCTGTAAGGGTACCAACAAATTTGAGCACGTCTGTATATATATATGTTCAATTCAAGTACTTCATACTCAAAAGCGAATATGTTTTGTGAAATGTTTGTATTATATATTTTAAATATGTAAAAGAATAAAAGGACTGATAACTTTTTATTTTTTTAATTAGGTTTTCAGTTCGTTTCAGTGAAGTCCAAAAATGTATTAATGAAAGTTATTAAAAAAAAAAAAAAAAGTTTTAGTAATTAAAAAATGGATAGTGGTCTACCAGTCTTAATGCTGATTGTGTTGTTTGTTCAGTGACTTGTTCACAGTGTGTTCATTAAATGTATTCAAAACCTCCTGGCTTTGTTAGAGATGAGAGCCCCATGCTTGTGTTAATATTATGATTTGCTGAAATACTGGAAAATTGCTGGAAGTAATCAGTCTGCATACAGTTGTTTGATTTCTACAACTTGTCATTCAAACCGGAGACTAGTTGCTATTCCTGTTCTGGCCGCTCTCTGAGGCCACCAAAGAAAACTTATTTGAGAACCACTGCCGTAGAGTATAAATAAATTACCTACCAATGTCTGAAAATAACATTATTTATTATCACACACATTTATTCTCCACACAGGTTGTATAAAACTATGTGCGCACTGCCTGATTGTATAGTCAGCACCCTGCAGTGTTTATTTACCTGCATGAGCATGCAGTAGATCCCTGCCAGGCCATGGGCTGCTCCCACATACTGTTTCCGATGCCACTCATACAAAAGGGGACACCGTTCTGCTTTTCGTTCTTCTTTGGACAGCTTCTTCCCCGATTCAAGGATAGCATCAACAACCTAAAAAGTATGTATATTCATTTTGAATTCACATACAATAAAACATTTGGTGATAAAGCGCAGAAATCCTCAAATAGCATAATGTACTGTATTGCTCATTACTTAATTCAGAAGGGGACAGGTGACTTTGAATAAACAAGCTACGCTTGTGACATACACATTTCCTACCAAGATTTCCTAGAAAACGAACTGCTAACAAAAGTTGAAAGTATCAGACCCACAAAACATATGTATTTATGGAAGCCCTATTTTACCAACATCAGCCTGGGGATGCATTTAAACTACATCTGAGAGCACATACAGCACAGCAGATGCCAAGTGTACGTAATCATACAAATGCCTGCAGGTATAACTGCATTGAAAGCTGATAAAGTAATGCATCAGGGGGGTGACATTTTTGAAAACAACATCTTGAAGGGACAAAATGCTAGAAAAATCTACTTGCCCCCTCCCCGTCACACAAAACACACACACAAAAAAAATATAACTTGTAGGATTTTGCTTTTATTTAACAAGGAACACAATCAAACAATTAGTAATTAACAGGGCGGATCAAGCCTTGTAGCTTGACTGGTTCACTAAATTCTTGCTTGTCTCTGATGGTTTACTTGATAAAATATCCATGTGTTGGTGAAACTACAAGACCTGTTAAAACCTGCATTTCTAAGCATAAGAGTGCAATTAGACAGGATTTAAATTCCCCCGTAGCGAAACATTTTAAAGGAAGTTAAGCATACGGCATCTATGTTAAGATTTAATGTTATAGAAAAAATGAGGATGCCCACTAGAGGGGGTAACAGACAACAATTGTTGTTATGCCATGAAGCTTTCTGGATTTTTACATTGGATAGCTTGAGCCCTAAGGGACTCAATGAAGAATATGACTTAAGCTGCTTTCTCCGATACTTGATACACAGATACTTGTGCTTGTTAATACAATGATTTAATTGTTGATCACAAGATTTTTTGTGGTATGTGCAGTCATGAATATTTTTGAATATGTTTGGAAAATAGAATTAAATGATGTTGTGAATAAGGTAATATTGAAATGTATGATAAAAGTAAATATACATGTTTTCAAATATCTGTATTGTAATTCAATAGTACTGTTTTTACAAACATCATGATGACTACTTGAATTGTTAATAGGGAATGATTGAATCACCAACTAACTAATTGACGTCATGTATTTTAATGGTGTGTGCTGTGTCTATTGTTGATGAAGGCCACCTGGCCGAAACGTTGTTGTTTTTAGCTTTGTTCTTTTTAAACAATAAATAATAAAGAATGGAAATTTGATCTACAATCTATTATTATGGTGTTGCACCTCCACTTGCATCAATCGTGAACTATGTTGGGATATTTGGGAGACTGATCCCGGAGGTAGCCCCCAGGAATGGAAATACTGGTAATTATATAAAACAGTGGGTGTGCGACACAGGCTACATGTTTTGGACTTTACTATTTAGTAACACACTTTAAGGAAATGTTCCTTTCAGTGCAGTTTAGAACACATTTGCAAGTAAATGTAAGTAACATACTAAGAGTACAACTACTTGGGAGTTATTAAAATAAAAATAAAATAAAAAATAGCTTCTGCCTGTTTTTTTCCCCCCACTCTTTCTCTACAAGCTGAATAAAACTCCACATGAAACAGTGTTTTAGTTTGCTGCATCACAGAACGAAATCATTGCCAACTATTACTTCTGCTTCATGGAATTCAGATTTGTCTTGATGTTCTTTCAGTTTTGTAACTGCTGAACCCTAGATTTAAAGGATTTGTGTATAACCTGTTAAATTTCTCTGCATTTGTTTTTACTGTATTTCTACTAAATTACATGTGATATTTACAATAGGCTCCATCATCAACTGCTGACTAAAAAAAACTGTGTGAGCCATTACCTCCTAAATGACCCAGCTTTGCTGTCTGATGTCTTCTGTTTTGGGAATTCAGATTTCTCATGCCATGGCTGCATGAAAAGCTCACAGCGCTTTGCATCTGACAAAGAGTCTGTATTCTTACAATATAGTCCAAAGTCATTTAGGTGGCTAATTCTGCAAAGATAAAATATGTTTTTTATTTTTTTTTATTTCTATTATATACTTATTTTTTCAAACATTGTATAACATTTTACACATATTTTTCCTCATTTAACATTATTATTATTATTATTTGTTTATTTAGCAGACGCCTTTATCCAAGGCGACTTGCAGAGACTAGGGTGTGTGAACTATGCATCAGCTGCAGAGTCACTTACAACTACATCTCACCCGAAAGATGGAGCACAAGGAGGTTAAGTGACTTGCTCAGGGTCACACAATGAGTCAGTGGCTGAGTTGGGATTTGAACCGGGGACCTCCTGGTTACAAGCCCTTTTCTTTAACCACTGGACCACATATATTCCAAAAGTAGTGTTCAAATCTAAAAAAAACATGTAAATATGGTAAATGGCAAACTAGGTTAGCAACACTAAATCGAAAGAAAAAATATATACAATTTTTTGCCAGGGAAAGTCTGTCTTGAAATGCTTCTAAACAGTAAACTGCACGTTTTATTTACACATCCTAACAAGTACACACTTGACCACAAAGTAGACTCAGAAATAATTTTATAAATTACAAAACATTATTTTTTTCTAATCAGCTAATACCTTAGTGACTATGGTGGGGATTCTTTACTAGACTGCTGCATTTAAATGTCAGGTTCATGCATTAATATAGACTTTGGACTATATTGTATATTGTACAACTCTTTGTCAGATTCAAAGCGCTGTGAGCTTATCTGCTAATTTACCAAACATGTAAATAATACCTTAAGTTTAAAAGATTAGTCTGTGCCTTGCCAGAGATTCTCTTCGTGACTTCCACGTTCCAAAAGTCCACTGAAAACCGTGAAGCACGAAACACATTAAATTTTGACTTGACAGAGAGAGGCATTTGTTTGCGCAAATATCCATCTTAAAAAATTGGACAACCAAAAGTTACGTAAATTCTGTAGCAAATGGTGGAGTGAGTCTTTCATCAGCCCATCTGATAATACTTCCCTAAAGTTGCTGAGTATCACAAGCAGGAGATTATGGAATTGGTAAAACAGTTTACTACACACACACACACACACCCCTACAGGATTCATAGTTATCCAGTGTAAGTCTCATGTGGAAATGTATGACTGTGCACACAGAATTGAACTAGTCAGAGGCAAAAGATCAAATATATTAGCTGAAATTACTGAAATATGTTTTATTGCAGATGTGCAAAACAACGAGTTTATGAAATAAATATGTTTGAAAAAACACCAAGTACACTGCTGTGCAAAAGTCTTAGACATGTTGCATTTTTCTACTCTGATACATTATGCGCATCAACAATTTACTCATAGCCTCCACTACTGTTTTCTACTATTATAACAAGCTTGACTTGCATAAAGAAGGAAAAACATTCAGTGAAATAGCTTGCATCACTTGATTTTCAAGGTGTGTTATCCGAAGCATAATCAACAAGAACAGAGAAACATCATCTGTAAATGACAAACCCAGCACTGGAAGACAAGGAATGAGCAATACTTGAAGATAACATCCTTAAGGAATAGAAAGAAGACAAGTGTTGAATTGACAACAGAACTGGCAGAAGGCACAGGTGTCATTGTCCATCAAATCAACAGTACGAAGGTCACTCTTGAAATCAGGACTTAAGGATGTGTTGCAGTAAGAATACCTCTGTTAAGAAAGGGGAACAAGACTAAAAGGCTAAAATATGCACAAGAACACAGAAATTGGACTATGGAACAATGGTCAAAGGTGCTTTGGACTGTCGATGGCTGGACAACGACACCTGTGCCTTCTGCCAGTTCTGTTGTCAGTTCAATGCCTGTCTTCTGATATCGGCACTTCTTCAGATCGGCTTCGGGTAAAGTGAATTATCTAAATCGCAATGGGGTCATTTGCAAGACAACCTCAAACCGAACACGAAAAGATTTTGGCTTTGTAAAAATGTAAATTATCCCCAAACCGATGGAGTGGTATTTCAGCTTGGGATCCTAACATATACAGTATAGTATGAACATAGCTTATATACTATTATATTGATTTTGAAGCCAGATTTGACCTCTTTTAGCAAACTGTAAATTAAATTGTTATTTTTCCTCCCTGACAGAGTAACATTGAGAACTTCAGCCATGACTCCTCTTCATTTCATAAATATAGTACTTCAGCCCTAATAGGCTACAACTTCACAGTAACAGGAAGCCAGGGATAACGGAATTTGTAATGTAAATGAACTTGTCTGCATAAACATTACCTCTTAAAAAGAGAAGGCTGCCAGTATTGATTAGATCACTCCTCATTACTTCTGTAAATAGGAAATGAGTAGCAATTCAACATTGCAACAGGATGTGACCCATAATATTTGCCTTGTGTACATTTTTTTACAGAAAAGAAAGTAATCATTATATTTGTCAACCTACAAAGCCCAATTCACATGGGACTAAAAATCACCACATAAACAGGTGGTTTCGGAATTTTTACCAACATCGGTGAAATGTAGTCCCGTGTGAACCTTGCATTTCTTTTCATCCCCGATCATCTTCCCAGAGGACCTTCTGTAAAATGTCAAACTCAGGCGTCTTGTGTCTTTTTACTCCCGTGTGCATAAAAAGTCTCTGCAAGCTTTCCATACAATAAATTTAAAATCCCATGATATCGCCTTATGGAAATTATCAATACATATTATATCAAAATATCGATATTGGTGCCCATCACTAGTATTAGAATATTGCATGTATGTTATTTAATAATGTAATTAAAAATATTTACTTTTTAACACTAGCACCGCCATAGCCGCTTTTTGAACGGCTTTTGCAATTCAAATTTAAATATCTCTACGTATGTGAATATCTCGTGCATGTCTGTTCTTAAGTGTTACTAAATATTTGAATTAAATATCCATACGGTGTTTCAGCTGCAGAATCGTAAAAATGAATAAGTTATAAGCATTTGCTTCTTCAACCGCCAGACCCGCAGTTTACGCGGCATATTGAAATGAATACAATATAGCCGACTATTTAGTCTGGGCTTTGTAATAAAAGTCATTGTGAAAGAACGTATTATATTATATACTTCTGTCTAGTGCCGAAACACTAATGAAAGTCATTTTACACATTATATATTATTATTACTTATTTTATTAGCAGTTGTCACAAAATATAGACACTAAATCACAATACAGTGTGACATAGCTTCGCTACTTACAGGTGTAAAAAAATAAAAAATGTGCTTATTCTAAGCTCTCTGCACAAATCAGTGACAATCGGGACTGATGCTGAACGAAAGCCAGAGACTGTTGCATTTTGCAATGCAACGAACTACGGTGTGGATACACTGGATCAAATGGCAAGGCTGTATTCTATCTACGGTGGTACTCACAGGTGGCCTGTGGCTGTTTTTATAATGTTCTGGACCTGGCTTTTGTTTTGTACAAGGAGTGCACCGGGAACATAAATCTCCTGGAGGGACTTTTTCGCTAGCCCTGGAGCTACAGCAGAAACATTTTGATAAGAGACACGAAAGCCGGCTGGCAAATGCCCCTCAACCTTCAGCCAGCGCTGAGCCCACTGGCACACGGAATAAAAGACAATGCTAGGTTGCTAATTGCAATAAAAACAGAACTTTTGATGTCTGCGCTTGTTATGAAAAGGCAGTCTGTGGCAAATGCACTGGTACAGCTGAAAAGCGTGTTTTCTGCGTAGATTGTACTAAGAAAGCTGTAATAGAACTCTGAACAGACAGACAGAGCCTCTGTTTCACTCAAAGTGCTTCCATGTTGCATAAGGTATGTTATTTTTGTTTTATGAAATTTTTATAACTAGTTATTTATGTTTTGTAATTTTATATGTGCATACAGCTTTCTACACCTGTTTACACAGACGTTTATTGCGTAAAGTTTATTTTATTTCAGTTTTTCATGTTTATGTATATGTGCTCTTTTTGAAAAAAATAAGAAAAAAGTTTAATTTTCAATGTAAATACAGTGTTTCTGCTCTGTTTTAAAATGGAGCTGCACATTTTGCGGGTGGGGCAGTTGTATGTAGTCCGAAATCACAGCGGTTCTAGTGTTAAAAAATCAGCAAAGAGCAAACCAGTACAAACTAGAATGTTGGGCAAAGCTTTTGATAGGCTATTTTAAAATACCTTTGTATTCACTGAACTAGAGCTAATTTGTTACAATGAGAAACACAGGCATCATTTGAAATTGTACTATCTGGTTTGACAGCAGACTGGGATTAGCTGTATTGTCTAAACTGACTATAAAACCATCCTTACCAGAGTCTGGAGGGAATAGAACCATGATTGTTTACATGATCAGAATAGACATAACCAACCTTCAGCAAATCTAGTCACCTTTATTTCAATAAAATGTCTTTCTAAGGCACAAGTAAAACATTTTCCATAATTTAAAAGGTGATTTTTTTCAATGGGCTCATCCAGTTGATATTTCCCATATCACACGGCTGTGTGATATGGGAAACATGCACTCATTAATACCAGCAACAGAACGCTATCTCAGCGTGAGCTGTCAAACTGTCAAACAGCAACACATCTCCACAGTTCTCTAGTGTGTACTTGAGAAAGAAAACCCTCCAGAGTTCTCCACATCCAGTGAAAAATCTGGTAAATCCAAGAGAAGCCCACGTTTCCACATCAAAACTACCTCAGCAACAGGCTCTCTGCATTCAGTCTTCAGGCTGAACTGCATTTTTCATGAGGGAGTCTACATAAACATCTATAAATCAGCCACCCGAAAAATCTCCCATCCACTGACAAAGATGCTTTGTAATACACATTGATTCTGACTAAAGGTAAGCCACTTCTCACAAAAAGGTACACAGATATGTTACCAAGCAAACACCCTTGCAACAATCTACAAAACAGTTGTATATAAAAAATGTTAAACCGTGTAATTTTAACACACCCCCTAACCTTTTTCAACCTACTCAAAAAAAAAAAAAAAAAATTGCACCCCCTAACCTTTTTCAACCTACTCAAAAAAAAAAAAAAAAAATTGCACTCAGCACAGAAGAAGAAAAATTCAACTCCACAACACCTGAAAAACCACAGGAAACTTGCTGTTTTTTTTAAACTGTTCACTTTGGTTACTGTCACGTTATAACTCCTAGCACAGACCATTGCAATTGCGGTTTTCTCTGTACTGTCTCACATAATGCAAACCTTATTTTACATTTTGTTCAAGTTATCAAAGTTGTTACTATTTTTAAATTAAATTCTTTATGCAGTGCACTCTCTTGTCTAATAACTCACTGACATAAACTAAGTAGAGTAAGCCCCCCACAACAAGCAACATAGAACTTTACAAATGTCAGTAATAAAAATGCTCATATCACACAATACCCCATGCAGTATTCTATATATATAAGCAATCCCAAAGCACTAAACTACTGCCCTGGAATATACTGTTCATTCAGATTATTCTTAGCTTCCAGTCCTTTTCACATCCTTATAAATGGGGTTAATTATTTTGTTTAAACCACTTCATTTGCTCTCTGTTGCAGGCCTATAACTGTGCCATATTTGTTTTTTTCCCCACACAAAATTTTGAATCGACAATATGAATCGTTGCAATAAAAAAACACTCCACCCCATTATTGTAATCAATTGCTGTGCTTCCTTGAAAATACAATAGTATCAAAAGTTATTCTGGTAGTAAGTTATAATATAAAAGTTCAGGTGTGTAAAAAATAAGATTAAATCCACTGCTAAGTGTTGCTGAAGTATACTTTATTTTTATTGGCCATACAGTAGCTAATACAACCCATGAAACCTGGAATATAAATAGCTTGACAGATTATCCCATTCTAATTAGCAGTGTGTCCTTTAACATCAGTTTATGTGTTGCTTAAACATTTACTTTTCTCCAAGTCATGTATAAATGTTATTAATTCATGATATATTTGTTTAAATTTCTTCAACATTTATCTTTATATATATATATATATATATATATATATATATATATATATATATATATATATATGAATAGGAAAAAAAAGCATTTAGGTAGGGCTGCTAATTAGCACTGTACTGATCAGTCTTAGGACCTATATCCAATCGAGGCCTTGTGGAGGGAACTTCACTTATAGCACTAGCAAAACTAACCCCATTTATAACAGAGCACACTATTTTTGAAACTTTGGAACATCACAGGTACACGTGATAATAAAGACGTACAAGGTCTTAAAGATGCTAATACTGGAAAACACAAAGAAAAATGTTTACAATGTATCCATCTGTTATTTCTTTTTTTTTTTCTTTCCATCTTTCTTTCTACAAAATCTCCTGTCTTTGTATTAAAAAGCCCCACAGTGCTGAAATGCTAACCTCAGAGGTTGTAGCTGATCTCTCTCACCTCTTTGATGTTGGACTCAGGTATGGTTTCAGGCCCGATCTCTTTGTTCACATAGAGCAGTGCGTAAAGGTAACCAGCTCGGCCATAAAGCAGCTCATCGGGGAGATCGGAGTCAGAGCTCACCACTGCTCTGTGCAGTTGTAGAAGCCTTGGAAGCAGAGAGAGAATGTGAGTTAAACAGTGACAGAAGTCGTGTTTTGGTAAACCTAAACAGTCAATTCTATGTCATCCATTTAAGTTAATTGCAATAAAGAGTTTACATAGATATAGTGGATGAGAATAACTAAATGTATTCTTAGATATAATAACATGTATACGGGCTCCCGAGTGGCGCATCCAGTAAAGGCGCTCCGCGTGGAGTGCAGGATGCACCCAATAGTCTGCAAGTCACCAGTTCGAGTCCAGGCTATTCCTTTGCCGACCGAGGACGGGAGCGCCCAGGGGGCGGCGCTCAATTGGCCGAGCGCCGCCCGGGGTGGGGGAGGTCTAGGTATGTCAGGGTGTCCTCGGCTCGCCGCGCACCAGCGACCCCTGTGGTCTGGCCGGGCGCCTGCGGGCTTGCCTGTAAGCTGCCCAGGGCTGCGTTGTCCTCCGACGCTGTAGCTCTGGGAATCTGCAGTGTGTAAAAAAAAAAAGCGGGCGGCTGACGGCACATGCTTTAGAGGACAGTGTGTGCTTGTCTTCACCCCTCCCGAGTCAGCGCAGGGGTGGTAGCGGTGGGCTGTGCCTAAAATAATTGGACATAACTAAATTGGGGAGAAAACAATAAAAAATAATTGGCAACCACTAAAATAAATAAATAAATAAATAAATAAATAAATAAATAAATAAATAATAATAACATGTACGCTGTGAGTTCACAAAAGGACTGTCTGGGTAAAATGAGGTCCCAGAACTTCATTCTCAAGCAGAAATCCAAGTCTACACCCTTAGTTTTGCAAAACCTAGTCTGGACTAGGAATTGAATCTTAGCACTTGAAAGTTGTAACATTATCCAGGTTGTGCTGTTGTGCCTACTTTGTAATGCATTCTTTTTCCTCAGTATCATTCTTCAGTTTATGGTGGACCACAGCCCCCACAGCCAGCGGACCCGCATCGCCACACAGGAAGGTGACTCTCCTGCCGTTCAGGTTGCGCATGGTCCTCTTGACGTAGTCAAGGGCTCTCTGCAAATGAGTTGGCTCCTTGTTCACCTGGTAAAGCTGCAGGTAGAGCAGGGCTATGCCTGGGATCAGAACAGGAGAAATAAGCAAAAACATGCAGCAATGTAACAAACAGGTTTAATGACTTGCAGTGACAAAAAAAATATATATATTTTTGTAAACAAACATGTGGCACAACAGTTTGGCACAACTGTCAAATACATTGTATGGAAGTTACATTTCTTCAAAAAGGTCACAGTTAAATGAATATGACCTATACAACCCCTTTCTCATCAGTGCCTGGTGGTGACAGCTGTGTTAATGTGGCAGAAATTGCAGGGCTGTCTTTCACTGCTTTCTCATTGTACTACAGCAACTGTTGGTTTTGCAGGATATTAAGTCTGATAGCCCCTCCAGCATCAAGTAAAAAAAGCCACACAATAATATAAAGTGTATACTAAACTATACTAAGAAAATAAAAACTACAGCTCTGTACCAAATGTGAAGACAGCAAGAGTTTCTGGAAAATGTTCTACAATCTGCAAACGCAGCTGTAATTTCAACGCAGAACCTGAAAAACTACTGTATGTTTCCTATTTCCATAAAAGTTTCTGTCACGTTTTATTCTTAATTCATTTCTATGTGCCAATGTCATAATTTTGTAAAAGCAGATATACAAACTGGATAACAGCACAATAGCATAAAACACAAATGTAAGCATAACATTTAACATAGCAACCTGTCTCTATACAGCAATAACCTTTAAAGTCACATAACCTCAATATGGCAGTGCGACGAGGGCAGCGTCTGCAAATAGGAAATCATTACCTCAAAATGTTTCTGACATATGGGGACCAATGTAAGGATACGTGCAAAGTGATTTGTGGCTGCAAAACACCCATACTGCTGCAAAAAAACGTGATTAGCTGGCGTAAAGTGGTTCTTTAGCGGTCACTAAAAATGCGGTGTATGTAAAGAATGTTTTTCACCTGGCGTTCTGCACCCGCTACCAAATCAGCACTTTGCCTTCATTAATCCATTTAAATGATATTGAAATGTAATCAAATGAAGAAAAGAGCATTGGGTGGGGATCTGGAATACTAAGCGGGCGCAAACATTCTAATGAGATGTAAGGATTTTACAAACCATTGTAAAAGCGAGTAATTAAGAGCTGTATAAAAGCACACATCTGCAGAGACCTGTCATTGGCCTCAGGATGGCTGCTGTGGTACACTTCCTGATGTGGCGACTCTTGGCTCTTGTTGAGGACAGGCAGGAAGCCCTTCGGAGGAGAATGGCAAGGCGGACAAGACCCCGCATATTCAAACCCAGGGTCACTTTGTTTGTCCTTTCCAGCGGTGTCAGCTATGATGTGGATGTGCTCCACAAATCTCGTTGATTTCAGCTGGCTCGCAAAGTTTAAACAGGTTTAATATTTTGCGATACTATTCCCTCGCATCGGCTAGCGTGCTATACCCACTCACAATTCTCAAAGTCAGCAACCGATTACTTCACCGCATTAGGTCACATGACTGGAGACATGCATGTATTCTCTCTCTAATATATAGAAAGATACAGGGTATTAATGCTTGTGACAGGGTAGCCGTCTTCCGTGTGGGTGCGTTCATTCGCTGCTGAGTGACAGGCAGGGAGACTGAGATGGAGGTTGAAGTTGATATGCCCCGCAGGCGAACAGGATTTATTTGCATATCAACACACTGAACAGCTCACGCGACACTACCAGCAATGGTAGCGCACAGAGTACATACAACGCTGTGTACAAAAACTTTGGTAGGATCTACAATCTCTGATCTAATCTCCTCTGTTCAATAATAAACTAACATTCCTGAAGAGCTTGATCATGGCGGATAAAACGGTTATGGCGGGTATGTGAAGATAGATATATATATATATATATAATAGAGAGAGACAGAATACACGCATGTCTCCACAGTCATATGCGGTTTTCACCATCACGTTGCCTTCTAGCCAAAATTATAGATATTAGTACTGCCATAGCCTTATGCTTTCTCCTACTGATTCGCCCCATTGCCGCTGTACTTCAGGGCTGTGTCTGAAGGTTCGAAGGTTCGAAGGTTCATTCGCTAGCCAGGGATTCAAAGATTGTTTTAAACCTTCGAAGGTTCATCAGACGGGTTCACTCACTGTATTTTTTTATTTTTTCTGTTAACAGAAACTGTTTGACAATGTGTGAATACTATAAATCACACATTAAATGTCACTCAGATGCAAAATTCGATTATTTTGATTTATATAATGCATATTACGTAAACAAAAATTGTTATTAAAATCCGCTACCAAACCGTTACGTATCAACTCTACAAGTAATATGGTGACGTCACCAAAAATTATGCAAATGAGTACAATCGAAGGTTCGAACCTTCCTTCGGCAATGTGTTCCGAACCGTCGAAGGTGAAAATGTACACTTCGTTGCAGCCCTACTGTACTTTAAAATCCAGGGCAGGTCAAACATCAGGAAAACCTCACAAATTGTGCATCTCTGGATTCCATCAGGCAGTGTGTGATGCCCGCTCGCAAAGATTTTTTAGTGACACAACCTCCTCCATTGAGATACGACGATCGCATTGGGCACTGTGATCCGGGCTTAAAGTGCGGCCATTCATTGCGACCCTCATTATCATGACTGCCCTCATTTGAGCGTGTTGAGTAATTTGCATTGCTCTTAAGCTTATATATGCCGCAGTGCAAAATAATTACCTGTCTGCTAGGCAATTTGGATTTTGCACCCGCAATTATTTGCACTGCACCTATCCTTACATCAGCCCCATGATGTTTTGACAGTGTATGAAGCCAATATCCCAAAGCATTATGGAAACCAAAAAGGCACATGACCACTATATGACAGCCATGACAGGTCACAGGTCAAAGTGAGATTATTATACATTGTAGTAATGACAGTGGCGGAAGTGAAGACATGGCCAGAAGTGACACCAGATTTACAAGAACAGGGAGGCTTCAAAAGGCAGCACAAGGAAATATTTCCAGCCACAGCAGTGGGGAAATTAATTTCAGCAGGATATATTTTCTAGTGTACAAAAAATGTATCAGATCCAGCAAACAGTCACTCACCTGTCCATCCTGTGTAAGCAGAGAAGTCGTGTGGGTCGGCCATCTTCAGGCCCTCCTCCATTTGCTGTAGCAGGTCATCGATCTTCTTGTTAACCTTATTCCTGAAGCCATCACTGATCTAAAAAGAGAAAGCATTTTCAACTGCTAGCCATCATCGAGGGTTTACTGAGCACTTGCCCCACTACTCCAAAATTCTGCAAGAATCTAATATGTTCTACCCTGTTTGTAGAGTATGTATTGACTGCAACGCAAAATCGGCTTACGGAGAGCACAACAAAATAAGCGTGCTCAATAGTACTTCATACAGTACTGCAATAAGAGTGCTCAATAGTACTTCATACAGTACTGCAATAAGAGTGCTCAATAGTACTCATACAGTACTGCAATAAGAGTGCTCAATAGTACTCATACAGTACTGCAGTAACTTGTTCTTCCTGCAGCTACAAAGTGTACGCGTCACTGGAGACCCAAATTACATTTGGGAGAAAAGTCAGGAACCAATGAAATGTTTCTGACTGAACAGGTTGAAATGAAATTGCTGATGCTATGAATTCAGAAGACATTTTAATGGGAAGACATGATGTGAAATGAAAATAACTGGTCAAATAAAATATCAAAACAATCGCGATTATGTTGAAAAAGACATTGCAGGAATACATACAACAGTGCAGAAAGCTAGTTAAGTTAAATGTTGTGTAGTAAACCCTACAGCTTGTTCAGTAACATATTAAGTTAAACCTGATTAATTAGAATATGAATAGTTTTGTCGTTCTTTGTATTTGTATTGCTATACAGAGCACACTGCAGGATGGAAATAAGACTCGGGTGATAATAAACAGTGATACAATACTTGCATAAAATACATAGTAACACAGTATACAGTACCTAACAGTATACATTCTCATTGGAAAAATGGGTTTAAATGTGTACTTGCTGTTCCAGAAACAAGCAGTTTAAAATGTCTGACTTTCTGAGCCTGGGATTGACTGCCCAGCTTATTGTCTGTCTCTGCTAAATGTTGGTGTCTATCAGGCGATTCAGAGGCAGACTAAACAGATGCAGTGTGTCCTTTTTAATCCCCATTGCGCCTGGGTCTAAGGAAATGAAGCATGACTGTACAATGCTGAACACAGAGGAACTGGGTAGGCTGCTGTCAGCTTTTACTGGAGAAAACTAGGATTTTTTTTTATATAGCCACATTTCATTTGTGCACACTTGATGATTCTCAAATATAATTTTGCTCAGTGTTTAACGAAAATATTTTTAACTGCACTCATTGTCACCTAGTGGGAGACAGGAAAAGGACATCTTTGCTAACATGAAGTAAGTCCAGGTAGGGATGGTCTAATTTAATGATCAAACAGTGGCAGACCAGAATATAGTGCCGTTGTCTCTAATCTTGTAACCTGTCCTTGTAACACGGTTGTTGTGGTCTCACCTCCTCTCTAGCTTGACACATTAAAAAACATATGAAACAATATTAGTACCTATGACGCTTTACAATAGCAACTATGAAGAATTTTTAGATTCCTAGATGTAGGAATGCTTCCATCACAATAGAACAAGCCGTGGTGATGTATATTCATTCATACAGTCCGACCGCAGGTTAGCCAGGCTATTTAACTAATTAAAACATAACAGATAGAGATTTTTTTTCCCTATTTCTTCATTCCCTTTAGCTGATGCCCCAGGGATGCTTTGTTTTTGTTAACAAAAACTCCCATTTATAGTATCTGTAATCTAAATAGAAAACTGCAGTTTTGCTGATTGCATATATTGGAAGCTTTCCAGTAATGCTTTTAACAGTATCCGAATTAATTACTTGATTGCATTTCAGACATCATCACATTCATATCGCTGGACTTAAAACTGTGCCATTAAAATAATATTAATATGATACATTAATTAATATGGTTGTGGGGAACGCTCTTTCTTACAAAATGACGTTAAATATTTTGGTTGAAGATCCAGCAAATCACAGATACTTTTGAGAACATGTCAAGTGACGCAGCAATGCTTATCCAGTCCTGTCACATCCATAACATGACCATCAATGGGCAGCAAAAAAAAAAACTGTGAGACTAAGAAGGGTGAGATTTTACCAGGACATGGTTAAAAATGCACTTCATCTGTATAGTCAACAATGTTTGAGTAATTAAGGGAGTCCTTGTGTATGGCACAAAAAAACTGAACTTTGTAACCAATGTTAGATCCATAATACAAATACAGTTAATGCACTATACCCAATATAAGCTCCTGTGGAAAAATAATGAATACTTGAACTGCTATCGAAAAATCCTTGCAAACATGCGCAGTAAGAAGTATTCCACATTAAAGAAGAAATTAGTGCTGGCGCGTTGTTCCCCTGAGCAAGCTGTGCCAGCTGCAGTCTGCCTAACATCTCCTGCAGCAGTGAGCAGAACGTCTAGCTTGCAACACTTTGCTACACCTTTTGTATTGGTTATGCATAAGGTGTCGTTAGGGACATAATTCAAACTTTTTTAGACTAGCTAATCCATCACAGTTTCAACTTTTTTCCATTTTAACTAACAAGTATATTTCAAATTAGACACACAACTTAATTTTAAGTAGTTCTTAGTTGACAAATGCCGTTGTTATTTTATACCACTATGATGCCTAAGAAAAAACCTAGGGGGACAACATGTATCAAGATCGACCAACACAGTGCTGAATTGGCGGAGTGTAAAGTAGCGCTCTGCTGCAGCACACATTTTACCCCATCCCGAATGTATTAACTAGCCCAAAATTAATGAGGCACTGTTCACAAACCACCATTTCCAACATCCTTACAGTTTGGAGGTACTGTGCAGCTACAACTACAGTACTACAAAAAGAATACGTAATTTTAAAAAAATAGAAAAAATAAAACGACTTAAATAAAAAAAAGCATCTCATTTAAATCAAATAAATCTGATTTTGTTTTATTTTTAAAAATCGCCAGCCCTGGCGCAAACTGACCAAAAAAAAAAAAACGAAACATTATGATGTGTCTAAAAGAAAAATTAAACCTATGTGTAGGCAGCAAGGGAAGCGAACACACAACATTTCTATTCTGAAGATGGGTTTCAATTTTTTCCCCTTCTCTGTTTGTGTCCCATGCGCATTGGACTGATCCATTTGAACTTCATAGGGAGGTCTCAAAGTACAGATTTGTATTATTTTTATTATTTTAATTTTGAATTACATAACTAATATACAACACACACCCATTCAGCCATTTAATCAATCAGATCACATTAAACTTTTAAAAGGATTTGTTTAAACTACTTTCGATGAACTCTCCCCAATATGTCTAAACTTAGGGAGTTTGGATCTTCACGTCGTCTTCGTCAGTTTTAGTCACTTCACAATGGCTGCGAGAAGCAAAAGTGAAAAAGAGCAAAGCGGCAAGGTTTTAACTTCATTTCATTCAAATAAGGGAGCAAAGCCGATAACCTAAGAAAAGCTAATCTTCTGTGGTTTGGGTTTTTTTCAGATTGAAATCAACTGATACTGAGCAAATTACCATAATGTGTAATATGTGTTTGAAAGCTGTGCCAGCTAAAGGAGGCAACACATCAAACCTAGTTCATCACTTGAAGCAAAGACATCCCACTGAATGCAGTAAATGCAGTGAAAAACGACAGCCCGACAAACCTACTAAATCAGCCATCGAAAACAAAAAACAAACAGCTATCTCCGAATCATTTTCAAATGTTGTGCCCTATGAACCAGACAGTAAACGATGGAAACAAATTACCGGCGCAGTAACGTATCACATTGAGAAAGATATGGTTCCTATCTACACTGTCGAAAAAGAAGGCTTCAGAAAGTTGTTGAAAATGATCGACAAGAAATACCAACTCCCAATATTTTTCACAAACAGCTTTACCAACATTGTGCAATGACTGTCATGGGCGAGTAGCCGAAAAGTTAACCCGAGTCCTGCATCGGGTCGAGTACCCGGGTGACCCGCAAACAGCGTGTTGGATTTGGGTCGGAATGTGAACTTTTTCGCGGTTTGCGGTTCGGGTGAAAAAAAAGAATTTTCGGGTCTGAATTTGAATCACCTAAAATGTTTTCTGTCCTTTCAGCGTACTCATCTGTAACCCTTTCCCAAATAACGTATTAGAAGGTAAATGTACCAGTATTTCCTGCACTGAAGCAAGAGACGATTAGGGAGGAGTCAGCTGACTAAGCAGTGTTGTTCTCCCATCTTTTTATCACGTCTGCTTGATGATATTAAAAATGCCTGTGGACGAGGCGAAACAAAAGATAGTGCAGGGTTTATATCATGTAGTTCGAGAGATAAATCAGAAGTGTGGAATTCTTTAGGAATCATAGCGAATGAAAATAATAAACATGTGACTGGATTCGTTGCTTGTAAAACAGGTCATTATGAGAAAGCAGAGGTGTAGCAACCTTTCAGCTGGTGGCACAAATGGAATAGACAGGTATTTTATAGTAAAGTAAGTAGAAATAGTTAATGTTAAAATATATTCAGACCACTAGAAAAAGCTACCACGCTGTATAGCCTAGTGTATAAACTCAATCCGTGGAGAATGGTAGCGATATCTGTGTGTGGATGTAAGAGTGTGAGAGAGTCAGTCGGCGCAGGCAGTAGGTAAAGGACAAACACTTGTGGGTTTGGGTCAGGTTGCAGGTTTTATTAAAGCAGGTCAGGTTGGGTCACGGGTGGTGTTGCATCAGGTTGCGGGTTCAGGTCGGGTCGCGGGTAAGAAGGTGGTGTTACAGTGGGTTGCGGGTTCAGGTCGGGTCGCGGGTAAGAAGGTGGTGTTGCAGCGGGTTGCGGGTTCAGGTCACGTCGCAGGTAAGAAGGTGGTGTTGCAGTGGGTTGCGGGTTCAGGTCAGGTCGCAGGTAAGAAGGTGGTGTTGCAGCGGGTTGCGGGTTCAGGTCGGGTCACAGGTAAGAAGGTGGTGTTGCAGCGGGTTGCGGGTTCAGGTCGGGTCGCAGGTAAGAAGGTGTTGTTGCAGCGGGTTGCGGGTTCAGGTCGGGTCGCAGGTAAGAAGGTGGTGTTGCAGTGTGTTGCAGGTTCAGGTCACGTCGCGGGTAAGAAGGTGTTGTTGCAGTGGGTTGCGGGTTCAGGTCGGGTCGCAGGTAAGAAGGTGGTGTCGCAGTGGGTTGCGGGTTCAGGTCACGTCGCGGGTAAGAAGGTGGTGTTGCATCAGGTTGCGGGTTCAGGTCACGTCGCAGGTAAGAAGGTGGTGTTGCATCAGGTTGCGGGTTCAGGTCACGTCGCAGGTAAGAAGGTGGTGTTGCAGCGGGTTGCGGGTTCAGGTCGGGTCACAGGTAAGAAGGTGGTGTTGCAGCGGGTTGCGGGTTCAGGTCGGGTCACGGGTAAGAAGGTGGTGTTGCATCGGGTTGCGGGTTCAGGTCGGGTCGCGGGTAAGAAGGTGGTGTTGCATCGGATTGTGGGTTCAGGTCGGGTCGCGGGTAAGAAGGTGTTGTTGCAGCGGGTTGCGGGTTCAGGTCAGGTCGCGGGTAAGAAGGTGGTGTTGCAGCGGGTTGCGGGTTCAGGTCGGGTCGCAGGTAAGAAGGTGTTGTTGCAGCGGATTGCGGGTTCAGGTCAGGTCGCAGGTAAGAAGGTGTTGTTGCAGCGGGTTGCGGGTTCAGGTCGGGTCACAGGTAAGAAGGTGGTGTTGCATCAGGTTGCGGGTTCAGGTCGGGTCACAGGTAAGAAGGTGGTGTTGCATCAGGTTGCGGGTTCAGGTCGGGTCGCGGGTAAGAAGGTGGTGTTGCATCGGATTGCAGGTTCAGGTCGGGTCGCAGGTAAGAAGGTGTTGTTGCAGCGGATTGCGGGTTCAGCTCGGGTCGTGGGTAAGAAGGTGGTGTTGCGTCGGATTGTGGGTTCAGGTCAGGTCGCGGGTAAGAAGGTGTTGTTGCAGCAGGTTGCGGGTTCAGGTCGGGTCGCAGGTAAGAAGGTGGTGTTGCATTGGGTTGCGGGTTCAGGTCACGTCGCAGGTAAGAAGGTGGTGTTGCAGTGGGTTGCGGGTTCAGGTCGGGTCGCAGGTAAGAAGGTGGTGTTGCATCGGATTGCGGGTTCAGGTCGGGTCGCAGGTAAGAAGGTGGTGTTGCATCAGGTTGCAGGTTCAGGTCGGGTCGCAGGTAAGAAGGTGGTGTTGCAGCGGATTGCGGGTTCAGCTCGGGTCGCAGGTAAGAAGGTGGTGTTGCATCGGATTGTGGGTTCAGGTCAGGTCGCGGGTAAGAAGGTGTTGTTGCAGCGGGTTGCGGGTTCAGGTCAGGTCGCAGGTAAGAAGGTGGTGTTGCAGCGGGTTGCGGGTTCAGGTCGGGTCACAGGTAAGAAGGTGGTGTTGCAGCGGGTTGCGGGTTCAGGTCGGGTCACGGGTAAGAAGGTGGTGTTGCATCGGATTGCGGGTTCAGGTCGGGTCGCGGGTAAGAAGGTGTTGTTGCAACGGATTGCGGGTTCAGCTCGGGTCGTGGGTAAGAAGGTGGTGTTGCATCGGATTGTGGGTTCAGGTCAGGTCGCGGGTAAGAAGGTGTTGTTGCAGCGGGTTGCGGGTTCAGGTCGGGTCGCAGGTAAGAAGGTGGTGTTGCATTGGGTTGCGGGTTCAGGTCACGTCGCAGGTAAGAAGGTGGTGTTGCAGTGGGTTGCGGGTTCAGCTCGGGTCACAGGTAAGAAGGTGGTGTTGCATCGGATTGCGGGTTCAGGTCGGGTCGCAGGTAAGAAGGTGTTGTTGCAGCGGATTGCGGGTTCAGCTCGGGTCGTGGGTAAGAAGGTGGTGTTGCGTCGGATTGTGGGTTCAGGTCAGGTCGCGGGTAAGAAGGTGTTGTTGCAGCAGGTTGCGGGTTCAGGTCGGGTCGCAGGTAAGAAGGTGGTGTTGCATTGGGTTGCGGGTTCAGGTCACGTCGCAGGTAAGAAGGTGGTGTTGCAGTGGGTTGCGGGTTCAGGTCGGGTCGCAGGTAAGAAGGTGGTGTTGCATCGGATTGCGGGTTCAGGTCGGGTCGCAGGTAAGAAGGTGGTGTTGCATCAGGTTGCAGGTTCAGGTCGGGTCGCAGGTAAGAAGGTGGTGTTGCAGCGGATTGCGGGTTCAGCTCGGGTCGCAGGTAAGAAGGTGGTGTTGCATCGGATTGTGGGTTCAGGTCAGGTCGCGGGTAAGAAGGTGTTGTTGCAGCGGGTTGCGGGTTCAGGTCGGGTCACAGGTAAGAAGGTGATGTTGCAGCGGGTTGCGGGTTCAGGTCGGGTCACGGGTAAGAAGGTGGTGTTGCATCGGATTGCGGGTTCAGGTCGGGTCGCAGGTAAGAAGGTGTTGCAACGGATTGCGGGTTCAGCTCGGGTCGTGGGTAAGAAGGTGGTGTTGCATCGGATTGTGGGTTCAGGTCAGGTCGCGGGTAAGAAGGTGTTGTTGCAGCGGGTTGCGGGTTCAGGTCGGGTCGCAGGTAAGAAGGTGGTGTTGCATTGGGTTGCGGGTTCAGGTCACGTCGCGGGTAAAAAGGTGTTGTTGCAGCGGGTTGCGGGTTCAGGTCGGGTCACAGGTAAGAAGGTGGTGTTGCAGCGGGTTGCGGGTTCAGGTCGGGTCACGGGTAAGAAGGTGGTGTTGCATTGGGTTGCGGGTTCAGGTCACGTCGCGGTAAGAAGGTGTTGTTGCAGCGGGTTGCGGGTTCAGGTCAGGTCGCAGGTAAGAAGGTGGTGTTGCAGTGGGTTGCGGGTTCAGGTCACGTCGCGGGTAAGAAGGTGTTGTTGCAGTGGGTTACGGGTTTGGGTCGGGTCCTGTAGTAGCGGGTCGTAAAAATCTGACCCGCGAAGGACTCTAAGCCGTGTATCTTTTTTTTCAAGTACCACTGACCTGTGGTCAAGCCGAACGACTGAGCCATATATTAGCCTAACTGTACACTACACTGATTCCGACTGGAATTTATGTAGCAAGTGCTTGCAAACATTCTACTTTCCTGAAGACCTCACTGGTGAAGCAATCGCACAAGGTTTGCAAGATGCTGTCTGCCTGGGGTCTGAGAGAAGAGATGCAGATCTGCATCACTAGAGACAACGGATCAAACGTCGTCAAAGCTACAGAACTAAATGTGTGGACTAGATGTCAGTGCTTTGGACACAGGCTTCACCTTGCTATCGGCAAGTTTTATTTCACTTATATTAACAACGTGCCTGTGTTGGTGTTATTTAGTCAATTATTTACTTTTAGTATTGAATATTAAACTAGATTTTCATACCCAATGTTTCTGTTGTTTTATATTAATAAACATACTTTTTGTACCCATGGCGATATGATAAAATCTTTCTCAGTCTGTTCATGGCCTTAATACGTGAAAACTCCTAGAAAGGAAAGCATGTTATGTTTTGTAAACTATTTAAAAACGTACAGAATTAGGAAAGTTTGGCCTCACATTATATAAAAGCAGCTTTTAAAAGTGCTTCTACGTCAGAATCAAGTTCTGCATCAGGTTACTAGATATTATTAGCAGGTTACAAAGAACTACATATAGTAAAGAAAGGTACAGTTTTGCATAAATTCTTTGCAAAATGAAAAAATAATAATAATTTTGCTAATGATTTAACTATTACAATCCCTTACAAAAAGGAGCAATATTTTTGGCTTGAGTAGAAATTAAATGCAGGAGGGAATTGAATTAAAAGCTGTTATGTAGCTTTTTTAAATAGAAAACAGCATGAAAGGGGATAAGCACATTGAACGTGCCATTGGTGTGTGTAAGAGGCTGGTGAGCTCTTTCTCTTACAGCTGGAAGAAAAGAAAGGCTCTGAATTTAGTACAAGCTGAGCTCAATCTACCTCAGCACCAGCTGATAACACAAATGCCTACTCGCTGGGGATCACGTCAGCACATTATTCAAAGGGTGCTGGAACAGGAAAAAGCAATCACACAAGTCCTAGCTGCAGACAGAAAAAACAGGCATTTAGTACCTACATGGCAGGACATTGATGTGCTTGATTAATTAAATAAGTCTTTGAGAACATTGGTGGATTTCACAGACAGGTGAAAACTATGTCAGTGTCTCCTACCTCAAACGTGTTTTGCATCTGCTTTACAATATTTTGGCCGTTGAGGAAGATGAGCCTGAACTCACAAAGCCAATCAAAGAGAAGATTCTGAGTTACTTGAATAAGAAGTATTCCAACTCACACACCTAAGATCGACTTGATATTTCACCTTTTAATCGACCCTAGATTCAAAGTGCACTACATCAGTGAGGACAAGGCTGCATCAATCAGTGCAAGAGTGGTGTCACTTGAATAATGCCTCCGTAATTCTTGAAAAAAACAAAATATTACTTGAAGTACATCATCACATGCATACTGCTTTGGTTGACGGTGAATCAGATCCATTGATCTGGTGGAAAGCTCAACAGATTAATTTACCTAGACTCAGCAAACCTGCACAGAAGTATTTGTGCATACCAGCAACAAGTTCTCCATCTGAGAGTGTTTTCAGTACATGTAGTAATATTATTACTTGCAAACATACAAAACTAAAACCTGACGCAGTTAACAGACTTGTGTTTTTGGCAAAAAAATGGTAAAAAAGTTGTAGCAGGGGGAGCATAACTGCAGGGGAATCTAGGGGAATGAGACCTCTCCCCCCTGGCAGACACGGGCTGTGTAGCCGTCTTTTTTTTTATATAGTCTTTGTGGTCAGGGCGGGAGTTCTTAAAATGCAAAGCTCCATGGTAAGTCTGACTCAGGGCTTGATAATTGAGGTACAGTAATTATTTAATTACCTGAGTCAGATGTAATTGAAGAAGGGGCCAGGGTATTATTTAATTAAAAAAACAATTCTGGTTTCAATTGTTTTGTTAGTGAAGGGAGTTTATTGTAGTACAGCACACAAGAAAATTGCACAAAAGTGCTTAAAAATCCCAATCCTCACGTGTCAGGAGTTCTTACCCTCCTCTGCACCACCCACCCTGTTACAATAGTGTGTACAATTACCAAAAAATACATAAAATAAACCTTGATCAAAATGTTGAATATATCGTCTGTAACATCTGAAATATCGTGATATATTTTTTAAGTCACATCGCCCACCTTCACTTTACTGTGAAGGTGGTGTAACAGCAAAAAAGCTAACGGCCTGGTACTGATGTAGAAACGTCAACGTTCCTTTATCCGAAATTCTATTTTTCTTCGTCAGGGTTCCAGCGCCATACAAATGTATTATGAGTTTATTGACAATTTTGAAATGTTGTTTTTTTAAAAAGAAATAATAATATAACTTGTAAGTGTTTTTTGAGGACATTCATTTACAAAATGATGCTTTGATATATGTGTACTCCCAGGGTACACTGGGATGCCCCACTGTCCTATGAAAAATGGCCATACCTATTTGCAACACACAGGACTTCACGCCACAGATCACAGTGAATGATCAATTAAATCTATACCGCGTTTCCAAAACACTGACATTTTGAAGTTGCCAGCTTATAGTAGCAGTAATAGGTGCAACACTGACGAACTCTTACATTGTGACATAGTGACATTTTCAGTTTGTGTGTGTGTTGTAATAACAACTGTAAAAAATAAAACCTGTCAACGCAGGCCACAGACACTGACTAACCAATGAGAAGCCTTAGTTATCAACATCAACCATCCCTACATTTACCGGAAAAGTGCATCAGTTGTTATTTAAAGTATGTATGTGCCAAAAATATAATACATCAGAACTGACTTAAGCATGAAGATGTTTGCTTATCTAAGGTTGTATTTTGGGTGCACTGAAATGCCGTACTTATGTGATTTTGCGCACTTCTTGAGAACTTTGATACACCCAAGTTCGTACCTTACTATAGAATAATAATTGCCATATTAGAAAAACGTTAAGTCTACAAGGGCCAGCTGGTGGACTTTGTTTACAAAACAAGCCTGCGTATGTCCATAGTCCATTGCTTTCGCTGTATACAGTGCGTCACAATAAATTGAAACAACATAAATACTTCATTTACACTTACCTTTCCGTTGGAATCAAAGTGCTCACTGTCGCTTTCGGAACCAGCAGTACCGGGTGTGAAAGTGCCCTGGTCCCAATCTGGATGGGGATTCAAAAAAGACCGTTCCTCCATCTCCGATTCAGGACCTGTCACCAACTTCATCCGCTTCGACATGCTGTCTCCCATCGCCACGGAAACACGCCACGGACAAAACTATAAGGATCACTTTACAGGAGTCTGACTATTGAGGCGCAGAAACAAAAAGCGTTTTCAAATTAACAAATCTAGCTCGACACATACAAGTCAAGTCTGTGCTTTTGAATGCAACGCCGTGGAAGTTAATATTTGGATAGAAGACAAACATGAGGATGTAGAGACTATTCCTCCAGGATTCAAAATAAATAAATACAAACAGATTTTTTTTAGTATTTATGTATTTATTTTTTTTATTTTAGGGCTATGGAATGGAGCGCGAGAAAAAAATAACTAAATAAGCGCACTGTTCAGATGTCCTCTCTTTATTAGTAGTAGTAGTATTTCCTATGGAGGAACATGCTGCGACTTTTTTTTTTTTTTTTTTTTATTGCATAGGAATTGCCTATACTGTGTACAATATTAACTCTGTCACTGGTGGGTCCCCATTGAATTAGTGCATTTTCACACCACCCGTAGGACTACTCTAATAAAATTATATCAACTGCAGCATTTTTACTCTCACATCACAATTAGGCTCACTGTTTAAAAATGAGGCTACTTTCACTATTTACATAAAGGGAAACACAATACATTAAAAAAAACACAGTATACAATTACGACGCTTGCATTGGCTTTTAAGTCAACGAAGCGTGACAAGTGCCGTATTCATATCCCTTAAACCTTTTCTTTAACTAGTTTCACAGACAAATCAAGGACTTTACAGTAATGCACAGACATGAATTATGAATGACTGCAACATGCTAACACCGCGACAACTCGGTTGCGATGGTTAATCAAATTATGGTTACAATATTACATATATAATGTGCACATATAGGCTATAATTCATCTACTGGATTCTAACGCTACAAGCACGTTCTCATAAAACATTAAAAAAAACACGTTTCTTTAACAAATTTGCAATTTATTTAATGCTGCTGCACATACTGCAGTATAGCCCGAATGCAAAGAGCAGCTTGCTTTTACAATTCTCTTAACAAAAAATCTACAAAATACAACCACAGGATAAATAAGCCTCTTCAAAAACAAAACTGTGTCTTGATTTCCAAAGGTACCGATAGAAGCAACGTATAACAAAAGCTCTGTGAAGACCAGTATTTCCAGCTCACAGCTTTCCAGCAAAGCCCATTCCCCTTAAATTAATTTCTCATTCACGTCCAGTCTGATTGAAATAAGTCATACCTTCAACTAAGCATCCCTCTTCAGTAACAAATTGTATCTTTTCCAAGTAAAACATGCAAACAAAAATAGCCTCTTTTTTTCCAGACGCTGGGTTTTCCTCTAACAGTACGATATTAGTCCTGAAATTCGTAAATTCTAGCTGTTGACAAACCTACCGGAAGAGGGCTGCAGCCACTACACAGCACCAGCACAGCTGTCTTTCACCGATCTTGTCAAAATTCCAGTCACAGCTACAGAGAGCAGATGGCGTTGCTTCTGCTCTACTGATATGATGAACACTAACGGATTAAAATTTATTTTACTATATTGTTACCATGATGTTTAAGAGTAAAGGCAAATGCAAAAAGTTCTTTCTGGGCTGGCATTGTGCTAAGACTGTGTTTTGCTTATTTTTTATTAATTTCTGACTATATAAATAAATGTCATTTATGACTTCGAAGTGAATATGTGAGCAGTGCTTACTGTGCTTTTCTCTTTTTTAATTTAATAAATTCAACATCATTAAATGGAACTTGATTCTGAATTTGTGAGGTTTCTTTTAAACCAGGCTTACTAAATATTGTGAAATGGCAGCAGGCACTAGTAGTTTTAAAGTCACTGTACAGCACACCCTACTCACATCTAAAATGGAAAAAGCAATTTATTGCAGCATGCATTGGAGGTAGAGTTGAGTTGGCTTAATGAAAGCATAAATTACCCAATCCCTTTAAACGGGCAGGAAAAAATTGAACATTAGTGAATAGATCCTGCTTCAACGTCTTATTAACGAGATTCTTAATCATACAATACATACAGAAATAATTGCAGTAGAAAAGAAAAGGTGGCAACAGCAAACAAGTCTATCAGTAACATTAATACCTGAAATGGCTACAAATACAAATCACATTACAGCCACAGTATTTCCTTGTAAAAATGTGACAGACGCCGCCCGGGGGTGGGGGGATTAGGTCGGCCAGGGTGTCCTCGGCTCACCGCAAACCAGCGACTACTGTAGTCAGCCAGGCGCCCGCGGGCTTGCCTGTAAGCTGCCCAGCTCTGCGTTGTCCTCCGACTCTGTAGCTCTGAGGTGGCTGCATGGTGGGTCTGCAGTGTGAGGAAAAGAAGCGGTCGGCTGACGGCACACGCTTCAGAGGACAGCGTGTGTTCGTCTTCATCGCTCTCGAGTTAGTGCAGCGGTGGTAACGGTGAGCTGAGCCTAAAAATAATTGGATATTCTAAATTGGGAGAAAATACAAAAAAGAATTGGCGACTACTAAATAATAATAAAAAAAAAATGTGACAGACATACACATGGATAGACAGATACCACCATATAATATTTAATATTTCAAAATTACTCCCTTATGGATTAGGAGGTAAAACATCTTAGTCTAACAAACCAATTTAAAGGCCATGTTTTGGCTAGAGCCTTCAGAAGTCTAATTATGGTTCTCTTGGTTTTTTTATGCTTATGTTTCATCTGCAAAATACCAAACCATAAAAATGCATGGGACCTGCACTTTTCTGTAAGTACAAATAGTATCCTGGATGCTGTGGCATATTAACAATAAATGTTCTGTTTGATTTTGTGCACTACATTGTCTTCTTCATCTGAATAATTACTGTCCTTGTGAACCAGACTTTTAATGTGTTGGGAAGGTTAATACCACAATGAAGTATTGGTGTGATTTAATATAGCTGGGAGCTTTACATCAGTTTCTGTCATAAGAGCGTCCCAAGAATAGGTGAGGGTACACTGTAAATTAACAGAAGATGGAAAAAGCACTGTCGAATTTCAGTGGACAAAAAATACAGTGATAAAATTAGCTTCATTGGTGAAGTCTAAAAAGCTGGGGCAAATCAAGATTAAATTTTCCCATTCAGAAAGGAGACATCCACCAAAGATTGATTTAACCAAATCTTTATTTCGTTTGACAAAAAGACCAAGAGAACGTAATATACGTTTTGGCCCGTTGCCCTGTCCATTGAGCTCTAGAGCTGCCTGTGTGCTGGCTGACTGAGATTAATAATTATTGCTTGATGACAGCTATTGCCAGTGAGCAGGACAAGTGGCACTCTGAGCCATGTTTCTCCGCCCCATGTACTGGCTGATTGTGATGTAGTGGTTATTGATTAATGACAGTCATGCCAGTGGCAGGACCTGTGGCACTCTGGGCCACCTTCCCCATGTGGTAATGAAGTGTTATGTGATGATTATTAACAGTTATTGCCAGTGGCAGGGCAAGTGGCACTTTGGGCGATGTTACCCCCCCCTCGTGAGCTGGCTGAAACATAACATAGTTTCCAAACAAAAAAAAATAATAATGTAAAAGAATATCATGCCTTGTTTTTCAATTAACTCAATACTCAGAGTATTCATTTTGATATTTGAATACTCTTGTTGCTGTTGAAAGGTGATTTAAAAGGGTTTGCTATTACTGAAATGTTGAATTTCTGGGTGTGTCTTTCCAAACAAAAGGTCTCCTAACATACAACCATGAATGAATCAGATTTCAGGGGGTTAGGCTTGGTCATTGCATGGAAAGAGCTTAGAAAAACACCTGGCTCTAGTTCAACATTGACTTTCTTTTTTTTTCGTTTAAATTTTGTCGTTGCCAATTATTGTTATTATTTTCTACCCAGTTTGGAAATGGACAATTATTTTTAGGCTCAGCTCACCGCTACCACCCCTGCGCTGACTCGGTAGGGTGAAGGCGAACACACGCTGTCCTCCGAAGCGTGTGCCGTCAGCTGACCGTTTTTTTTTCACACTGCGGACTCACCATGCTGCCACCCAAGAGCTACAGCGTCGGAGGACAACGCAGCTCTCTTGCAGTTTACAGGCAAGCTCGCAGGCGCCCGGCCAGACTACAGGGGTCGCTGGTGCGCGGTGAGCCGAGGACACCCTGGCTGACCTAACCATCCCTCCCCCCGGGCGGCGCTCGGCCAATTGAGTGCCGCCCCCTGGAAGCTCCCATCCTCGGTCAGCAAAGGAATAGCCTGGACTCGAACTCACGACGTCCAGACTATAGAGCGCATCCTGCACTCCACGGGGAGCGTCTTTACTGGATGCGCCACATTGACTTTCTTGAGATCAATAAAAGATAGCAGACTGGACAATTTAAATCACGCTTGCCTACAGCCTCTGAAATAGGCAGAGAATGATTATTGCCCATTCACAACATTTTCAACTGAAACATGTACATTGCCATACAACTGGCAATTTTCAGATGATGCTGTGGAGAATGTTTTACTAAGATTTAGCACCTGAACCTTCTTTGGAGGCTATTTCAGTTTATTGTTTGTAACCGGAGCACCAGGGCAGTACAGCCATTCATTTATTAATTTTGAAAATGATTCTGTAATAATGATTGTTTTCATTTATTGTTTAAAATACACCTTTTAAAATGAATGTATTGTCAATATTTATATTAATGTTAAGAACATAAGAACATAAGAAAGTTTACAAACGAGAGGAGGCCATTCAGCCCATCTTGCTCGTTTGGTTGTTAGTAGCTTATTGATCCCAGAATCTCATCAAGCAGCTTCTTGAAGGATCCCAGGGTGTCAGCTTCAACAGCATTACTGGGGAGTTGGTTTCATACCCTCACAATTCTCTGTGTAAAAATGTGCCTCCTATTTTCTGTTCTGAAGTTGTTATATGTTATAGCTTGAGAGAGGAAATGTTATTTTAATATACAAGGAAACTGAACTATAATATACTGTATACAACTGTTCAAGTTCAAATTAACTGATTATTTGTTTTATTTATTATATTAATTTATATATTGCAATATATCACTCATTTTATTAAAATAACAAGGTAATTACACAAATGATTGTGTGGTAATAAGAAATTACATTAGGGTGTTGCTAAGGTATTTTGTACAACGTAATTATCATGTAACTACGGGGTGTGCATTTAAAGTTATTTAAAGACAATTAATGCAAATTGTAAGGTTTTTTTTGCTAATGAAATAATTCCCCAAGTTCTTTGCCATAAAAAGGACATACATAAATATAAAAATAATTTACATGCAAATTGTCCAGTATCTAACTGGACAGTCCAGTGCTAAGTCTTACTTGCTATTTCCCATAGACATTAGATTTTGTATTTAAAAGTCACAGCAAGTTTAATTAAATCATAATAACTTGTTCAATAATATCTTCATGTCTCAAATCTTCAGTCGATTTTTTGAATCTGTCATGTTTAGACAAACTGTCTTAGCGTTTTGTTCACAGAATATTGCCAAATAATTAAAGTGTAAATAGAGTGAATGCGAATCAGGGTTTTAGGGAGTTTAATATAAATCTACTATCCCACTTGCCACTCATTCACATCTCAGTCTCTGCCAAGGAAGACAGAATGAGTGTGGTTTGTAAGAATGATAAGCAGCTTTTATGGTGGAAAAGATGATTATCCAGGGAGGATGGGATTCAGGTGCTTTGGCATGAAGCTCTGTTATTGAACTTGAAATAACATTCAGCTCTACGGGTCGTCTGTCTGTTTACTTTGATGTACATGTAAAGACAAATAATAAGGCAACAAAGGCACTGCCTTGCAAAATTGTATCATTCAATTCAATTATGAATTTTAAAGGCATTGTACTGGTGTGTATGAGTGCTTGGCAACACAACAAATAGCACTTTGCAGGTGGTAATTCATCCAGACTGAGAACCGTGCAAAACTAATGGCAATTTTAAAAGAGGTGAGAAGGAGATCTTCTATATCAGAACAGTATCATTTTTGCTGTTTCCAAGGTGACCCAAATGAGACAGTCAATCTCAACTGTTGTTACATATTTACTGGTTCAAGTTTTAAAATGTGAATAGGCATATTTGCAGACAGTCTAAAAAGAATGATTCAAAGATTGGATGGATAGTGAACAGCTCCATTACCCCCTCCAGGACAAACTTGATGAGCAATGGACTTCATGATCTCCAAAATTCATTAGGAAAACATGTGATGTGTAGAGGAGAAGAAAACAAGTATATCAGTAACATTAACACCTGGCATGGCTACAAATACAAATCACCATTACAGCCACAGTATGTGCTTGTATGTGCTTGTAAAAAAAATGTGACAGATTGTGACAGGATGGCTTGGTGGTGACGTCAGACCAAGAAGAGACAGACAAGTACTGTGGGTCGAAGCGCTGAGTGCGTATTTAATAGGTCAAGTAAATAATTAAACAAAGCAAAACAAAACAAATGAGTTTTACAAACAAAAAAAAACGGCACAATGGCCAAAGCAAAACATACAATAATCCAACAAGTATCATGCTGGTGTAAAGCCAGCATGAGTAGCCATTGTTTAATATATATTTACATTTCTTACTTTTGCTTCGTTCTTCCTCTGAACACCCAATACCAGTCAGCAAAAGCTGCTGGTTTTTATATTGTGGTCGACAGTCAATTTGTCGATAAATCATTAGCTGCTGACTGTGCATTCTCACAAGTTTTAACTGGATGGGGAATTTTAACCATATCCATGCTGTCAAACAATAATAACAAAACTTGGTTTAAAACAACCACAAAACAATATATTTAAATAATAATAATACACCACAAATACTAAATAAACACAGGGGCAGGGTGTACCCCGTCACACAGACATGCACACAGATAGACATATAATATCCATTATTTCAAAAACACTGTTATAGATTAGGAGGTAAAACTTCTAAGTCTAACAAATCAATTTATAGGCATTGTTTTGGCTAGAGCCTTATGGTTCTCTTTATTTTTTTCAAGGGATGCTTATGTTTAATCTGCAAAATACCAAACCATAAAAATGCATGGGACCTGCACTTTTCTTGTGAATGCTGTGGCATATTAACAATAAATGTTCTGTTTGATTTTGTTTTTTCTAAAGTATGTACATTACATTGTCTGCTTCATCTGAATAATTACTGTCCTTGTGAGGCAGACTTTTAGTGTGTTGGGAAGGTTAATACCATAATGAAGTATTGGTGTGATTTAATATAGTTGGGAGCTTTACATCAGTTTCCATCATAAGAGTGTCCCACGAACAGGGGAGAGTACACTATAAATTAACAGAAGTAAAAAAAAACACTTGAATTTCAGTGGACAAAAACACAGTGATAAAATGGGCTTAATTGGTGAATTCTCTAAAGCTAGGGCAAATTGAGATTACATTTCCCCCAAACAAAATAAGAATGTAAAAGAATATCATGACATTTATCATTACTCAGAGCATTCAATTGAATACACTTGTTGCTGTTGAAAAGCTGATTTAAAAGGGTTTGCTATTACTGAAATGTTGAATTTCTGGGTGTGTCTTTCCAAACAAAAGGTCTCCTAACATACAACCGTGAATGAATCAGATTTCAGGGGGTTGGACCTGGTCATTGCATGGAAAGACCTTAGAAAAACACCTGGTGCTAGTTCCACAGGGAAGATATGTACAACACTCTGTGACTAAATTATATGGAGTTTGTGACTAACTTATGTTAATCATTGAACTTCACTGACATTGTTAGAGTTTTAGAAATCTTTTACTTTCAGTGAGGTTAAGTTATTGTTTTATTGATCTTTTTTGACAACAGCATTAGGAAAAATCCGATTTGGAAATAATAAACTAAAAATATACTCTAACACTAACAGATCAGCTTAAATGAGAGCAACAGAATGTTATCACGAAGTACCCACTCAACTGTCCTCTCCTGTCAGAGGAGTGCCTGCTGGTCCCGACCCCATCACCTCCACAGGCCAAGGGAGAAAAGGTGAGGAGAAGGAGGCAGAGAGGGGACACGTACCTGGAGAAGGAGTCGGTGCATCCACAGCCCAAGAGGGAGGAGACTGAGCGTCCACAGCCCAAGAGGGAGGAGACGGTGCGTCCACAGCCCAAAAGGGAGGAGGCCGAGCGTCCACAGTCCAAGAGAGGGGAGGCCGAATGTCCACAGCCCAAGAGGGAGGAGCCAGTGCATCCACAACCCAAAAGGTGGCAGGCCGAATGTCTACAGCCCACGTCTATACCAGCAGAGGGAGAGTTCCTGCTGGTTCCGCCTCCATCTCCATGGGAGGACTGTGTGTCGCTCCCGCCTCCGCCAGCAGAGGGAGAGTTCCTGCTGGTTCCACCACCGCCTTGGGAGGACTGTGTGTCGCTCCCACCTCCGCCAGCAGAGGGAGAGTTCCTGCTGGTTCCACCTCCACCACCATGGGAGGACTGTGTGTCGCTCCCACATCCGCCAGCAGAGGGGGAGTTCCTGCTGGTTCCACCTCCACCACCATGGGAGGACTGTGTGTCGCTCCTGCCGCCACCAGCAGAGGGAGCATTATTATTATTATTATTATTTATTTCTTAGCAGATGCCCTTATCCAGGGTGACTTACAATCGCAAGCAAATACAAATACATTCAAGTGTTACAATACAAGTCATACAATAAGAGCAAGAAATACAAACAATTTTTTTCAAGTGTGACAAACCACAATTCAATAATACAGCAGATAATAGTGAAAGTTACATCAGGATATGATTAAATAGTGATAGTTACATCAGGATATGATTAAGTACAAAATACTACAGGTTAAACACTTGGTAGATTACAATATTCTGAAGTACAGGATTAAATGTAGTAAAATAGGGGGCAGATAAGAGCAAAATAAAGCATATTTAAATTAAGGGTGATAGTGTCCCAGGATACAACAGAGGAGTTCTACAGGTGCTGTTTGAAGAGGTGAGTCTTAAGGAGGCGCCGGAATGTGGTCAGGGACTGGGCAGTCCTGACATCTGTAGGAAGGTCGTTCCACCACTGCGGAGCAAGGGTGGAGAAGGAGCGGGCTCGGGAGGCAGGGGAGCGTAGCGGAGGTAGAGCCAGTCTTCTAGTGCAGGCGGAGCGGAGAGGTCGAGTGGGGGTGTAGGGAGAGATGAGGGTCTGGAGGTAGCTGGGTGCAGTCTGGTCAAGGCATCTGTAGGCTAGTACAAGAGTCTTGAACTGGATGCGAGCGGTGATCGGGAGCCAGTGGAGCGAGCGGAGTAGTGGAGTAGCGTGGGCGAAGCGAGGCAGAGAGAACACCAGGCGGGCAGCAGAGTTCTGGATGAGCTGGAGCGGACGGGTGGCGGACGCAGGGAGGCCAGCCAGGAGGGAGTTGCAGTAGTCTAGGCGGGAGAGTACCAGGGCCTGGACCAGGAGCTGGGTAGCATAGTTGGTGAGGAAGGGTCGGATTCTTCGGATGTTGCTCAGGAAGAATCGGCAAGTGCGTGCCAGAGTGGAGATGTGCTGGGAATAAGAGAGGCAGGGGTCCAGGGTGACTCCAAGGTTCTTAGCGGAGGAAGAGGGAGAGAGTGTGGTAGATTCCAGAGGAACAGAGATAGAGAGATCAGAGGAGGGGGAGGAGGAGGGAAAGAAAAGGAGGTCAGATTTAGAGAGGTTGAGTTTGAGGTGATGCGAGTGCATCCAGGAGGAAATAGCAGACAGACAGGTAGAGATACGGGAGGAGATGGTGGAGTCAGAGGTGGGGAAGGAGAGGAAAATCTGAGCATCATCAGCATAGAAATGGTATGAGAAACCATAGGATGCGATGAGGGGGCCCAGGGAGTGGGTGTAGAGAGAGAACAGGAGAGGACCCAAGACTGACCCTTGGGGGACTCCAGTTAAGAGAGGGTGAGGTGTGGAGGTTGCTCCACGCCAGGTTACCTGGTAAGTGCGGTTGGAGAGGTAGGAGGAGAACCAGGCCAGAGCAGTGCCAGAGATCCCCAGGTCAGCAAGAGATGATAGTAGAATAGAGTGATCAACAGTGTCAAAGGCAGCAGAGAGGTCGAGGAGAATTAGGACAGAGGAGAGAGAGGCAGCTCGGGCACACTTAAGTGAGTTGGTGACAGACAGGAGGGCGGTTTCAGTGGAGTGAGCAGAGTGGAAGCCAGATTGGAGAGGGTCAAGCAGAGAGTGGTTGGATAGGAAAGCAGAGAGCTGGCGGTGTACAGTCCGCTCGAGGGTTTTGGAGAGGAAGGGTAGGAGGGAGACAGGACGGTAGCTCTGGAGGGAGGTGGGGTCGAGGGTAGGTTTTTTGAGGAGGGGAGTGATAGAGGCTTTTTTGAAGGCAGAGGGAAAGATGCCAGAAAGTAGAGAGGTGTTGAGGAGGGAGGAGATGAAGGGGAGTAGAGCAGGAGCAGCAGCTTGAAAGAGGTGAGTGGGGAGGGGGTCCAAGGCACACGTGGTGGGTTTGTGACCCTGGAGCAGGGAGGAGAGGTCAGAGTCTGAGAGGGGCAAGAAGGTGGAGAGGGAGGGCGAGTTAGTAGGGGATGTAGTGGGTGTAGGGGTTGGAGCAGGAGGGGGTGCGGGGAAGGGAGAGGTGTTAAAGAGTTTGCGGATATCTGAGATTTTAGAAGAGAAGAAGGAGGCAAAGTCGTCAGGGGAGATAGAGGAGGGAGGAGGAGGGGGGAGGGTTTAGGAGGGAGGAGAAGGTAGAGAATAGTTTACGTGGGTTGTTAGTGGAGGCTTGGATTACAGATTGGAAATAAGCACATTTAGCAGAGGAGAGAGTAGAGGAGAAGGAGGAGAGGAGAGTGCGGTAAAGGTCTAGGGCAGCAGGGAGTTTGGTTCTCTTCCATTTCTTTTCAGCAGATCGCAGTGTGATTCTTGCCGAGCGGAGCACAGAGGAGAGCCAGGGATGGGGAGGGGAGGGGCGAGCAGGTCGAGCTGTCTCTTTCTCCACCACCCGAGGGAGAGGAGCAGGAGCTACCTCTCCCTTCATGACAGGACGGACCGGAACAGAAGGCTGGCGGTCCGCAGCTGCCCTTGCACAGGCTGCTAAAAAGGGCAAGGGGGAAAACGGCCGGGTCACCGTGGCTGAGAAGAGGGCCAAACCTAGCCCCACCGCTGGTCCTGGCTCCCCTCCTGCAATCGCCCCCTGAGGGTCCGCTGCCGTCGTCGCCTCCTGAGGGTCCGCTGCCGCCGTCGCCTCCTGAGGGACCGCTGCCGCCCTGGCGTGCATTGCCCGGGGATGCCAGTTCGCCATCGCTCAGGGATGCCCGCCTAGCACCGCCCAAGGATGCCAGCCTCGCACCGCCCAGGGATGCTGCGCCCGCTCCGCTCAGGGATGCCACGCCTGGATCGCCTGGGGCTGCCTGTGGCTCCGCATCGCCTGGGGCTGCCTGCGGCTCCGCATCGCCTGGGGCTGCCTGCTGCTCCGCATCACCTGGGGCTGCCTTTTGCTCCGCACAGGGTACGAGGGAGAAGTGGAGCTCCAGCTGCCGCCTCCATGGCCAGAGGCTCCTCTCCCGAGTTTGCCTCCCGAGGGTCCGCTGCTGCTACCGTCGCCTCCCGAGGGTCCACTGCTGCTGCCGTCACCTCCCGAGGGTCCGCTGCTGCCGTCGCCTGGGGTCGTCGGGGATCCTGCTTCGCCTGGGGTCGCCAGGGATCCTGCTTCGCCTGGGGTCGCCAGGGATCCTGCTTCGCCTGGGGTCGCCGGGGATCCTGCTTCGCCTGGGGTCGCTACACTGTGGCCGGAGCCCCATGAAGGGGAGCTGCCGGCCATGAAGAAAGGGGGGGAGGTCAGGAGACCAGCTCCCCTCGCAGCAGTTTCGCTGCCGGAGATCGTGTGGTCGGACCCCCACGGAGGGGAAATGCTGGCCATGAAGAAGGGGGGAGGTCAGGAGACCAGCTCCCCCAGCTCCACTTTCGCGGCAGGATAATGTGTGGCGGGAGCCCCGGAAGAGGGAGCCGCCAGCCACGAAGAATTGGGGGGTGCCGGACCTCCCACCATGGCCACCCCCATGGACACGGTGCTTCCCCCTCTTCCGGGACTTTGAGACTGAGGGGGGAGGTGGCCGTTGGGGCCAAGTGTGCGTTGCACAAGGGGGGGGGGGCGAGGTGCCCTGTACATTGTTTTGTTTATTTTATTTTAAGACAGAGTCCCTCTCCGCCCCTGTGCTGTGGAGTTTGTATTTATTTTGTATTATGATTTAGTATTATATTTATGACGGCGAGGTGCAGTGTGTATTTGTTTTGTATTATGATTTAGAAGTGTGTTTAGATGACGGTGAAGTGCCGATTGTATTTATTTAAAAACTCGTGCAGAAGGTGGCCATCTCCCAAATTAATTAGGTGATTTAATTTGTTGCTAATCAGGAGATGGTCACCTGTTATAAAAGCCTGCAGCTCTTGGTACTTGGTGTGGGAGTTCAGAGGAGGAATGAGAGTGGAGAGAACGTGAGAAAACGAGACTTAAACATTTAAGTATACTATTACAGGAACAGTGACAGCGACTGCCCAGCCTGACCTGTATAGTTTATTTTATTTTGTGTTTACCCTTTTATTTTGCTCTGCGAGCACAAAGTGTGTTTTTTTGTTCAAACCTTTTATTTATTTTTGTTATTTAATAAAAACGGCGGCCAGCCGCGTCTTACTTTAAACTGCAGTACTTGCCCTGGTGTCAGTTTATTTTCCCTTCCTGCTTCTGCCGTGACGTCACCGTTTAGTCACCCTGTCACAACTACATATATTACAGTTCAGTTGTAGTACTCTGTATTATACTATGCTGTGTTGGCCATTGCTCTATACATACCTTAAACTTGCTTTATTTAGCACAGTCCTTTAATATACGTTTAGGTATGCCATCTAATCTACAGTATCAACATATTTTTCTTTCACATTCCTTTCAAACAAGATAATTGGTTGAAGGGATTCTTGGTTGGCCTGCTCTCAAACTCCCTGTTGTTGATATCTTTACATAACTGAATAAACCTTGTAATCCTTTTTAAAAATCAAATCAAGGCCAAAGGTTAGTTGAAATGTGCCCTGTTTTCTTTTGAAGCATGTTTGCAGATACCTACATAGTCGAGCAAGTGTAGATTATAATGAAATTGAATACATTTCCAGGTCAGAGCGACTATATTTCAAATTTTATAAATCATGATCAATCTCATTTAAAAGGTTGGCAAGGGGTTGTAATTATATTGCCTTTCACGCCATTGACCAGAGCCAATTAAACTCGCTGGCCTCTTTACCGCAATGCATCCAACTCACTGTCTGTGGATTGCAGTACCAGCTGTCTTTAATGTCGTTTGATCCAATACAAATGTTAATGATGTAGTCCCAAAGGTATTACAAATGAATTTGCCCTTCCCTTTATAAGCTTCAGTACAATTTTCACTGCATGATACATCATCATAGTCAGTTCAATACTTTATTTGTTTTGCATTTCATTCATTTTTTAAAAGTCTCTGAAGTGCAACATTTTAGACTATATCTTGACAGAGTGCATGTCCAGTTAGGATATTAGACACATGTTGTGCCAGCTGCTTTACCTGTGGGAAAGGAAAATGATGCAGAGTAGAATATTACCTCTAAAAGGGACACACTATCTGGATTCTGTTCTCTATAATCTTAAGGACTATTTCAAGGAATCATTTGTTAAGGACTATTTTGTTAAAACTCATTTTGATTCAAATAATCGCATTTTCAGTTTCTGAAGTTAATTTTCATTTTTCAAAGAACTATTTTAAAAAAACTTTCCTAAAAACAGACCTTAAAATGTTGTGAAGAGGGCCCTCTGTCCAGGACAGATGTATTATTGTGCCACACAGGGATTATGTAAGAGTAAAATGTAAAGTATCCATACTGATTTAGCTATGCATTGTTCTACAGCTATTTAATTAAACAATCCAACATCAATGTGTAAAATTCAGATAAAATGTGCATACAATTTCTAAGCAATTTCGTAGTCTTGCACCTTTAGCGATTCTAAACACCTTTTAGACAACAGTAAAAGGTTTAATCAATCACTTAGCTAGGCCATCAATATTTCAGAATAAAACCATTAAAGCTCAATTACCTTTTGGCATCTGATTGGCACGTGCAGCCGTCAACCCAAAACAGAGCTATTATTTTGTATATACACCATTTAGTTATGGTGGCTGTGACAAGGTAGCCGAGGGTGAGGTTCCCAGACCAGAGAGCTGACAGAAACAACACAGGCAGGTACTAGGGTGAAAGGCACTCTACTGCGCCATTTTTATTAAACAAAAAATAAATAAAACAAGTCTCAAACACAAACAAGTACTGTACTGGTGCTTCCCAGCACGAGTATCAATTGTTTTCTTTGTCTTTTCTTTTTACTTTCATGTTAGATCTTCTCCGCTGTCTCTTGTTCTCTCCTCTGAACACCCACCCAGAGCAACAAAAGCTGCAGGCTTATATACTTGTGACCATCTCCGAATTAACACTCAATTAATCCATTTCGGAGATGGTCACATTCTACACAAGTTTTGTGGGATGGGGCTTCCCCATCCATGCTGCCAAACAATAACAAAAGGTCATATTTTAAATAAATGCAAAATACATTCAAATCATATAAAAAATACTCGTTTTAAATAAACACAACACCATACATTTTTTAAATACACACACACACAAATTCACAAATTCTTTTAAATAATAATACATTCACCCGTCACCAATAAACACCAAAAAATACATATATTTACAAGCAGGGCTTTACCCTGCCCCCTCTTTATGTGTAGGGCTTTTCTACCCTGCCACAGTGACATATTGCCTCCCCCACTTTAAAGAGGTAATAGCTTCTTGTCCCCCTACATTTGTATGACTTGTGCAATCATTCTGAGTGATTCTAAGTATTGCAATTACTAAAATATTTTGTTAAGGTCCTTTGTAATACGAGTTCAGGTTCTAGTTGCCTGCCATAGACATCTGTAATGTAGGCTAGATTAGCCAAATTGTCTTTATATTAGTAAGTCCACGTGCCATCTAGTGCACAAGAGTGCATTGCTAGCAAAACAAAACTTAGTCCAAAGTGGTAGATCACTAAATGGAGCTAGGTCTTAATTCTATATATATATATATATATATATATATATATATACATACAGTATATATTTAAAAAAAACATGTTATCTGATCCAGCCTATGTTACATATATTTCTGACTGGCAACTTGAACTGAAGAGAAGACTCTGCACTCAGGTGAAAGCCCCTTATCAAAATATATATTTTTTAAAACACAGAATGTATAAACCACTCACAATGATTGTGAATATCATAAAACTAAGGTGGAAAAAATGAAAAAAAAGCTTCTTACTCAGTTGCACAAGCACTTTGGGTAGCCAAGAGTACAGTTAAATATGCAAATCAATTGAAAGTTCTAACTCATAATGACACATTATCTATCTTGTGTCTAAAATCTGAAACAAAAATTTAGTTATCTAATCTCCATTTGTGACCCCTGGTCCTTGTTTCTTTTTTCAGGTCAAAGAAGTCCCCTGGGTCGACATTGTCAATACCTTTTAGGATTTTGAATGTTTGAATCAGATCGCCGCGTCTTCTTTGTTCAAGACTGAATAGATTCAATTCTTTTAGCCTGTCTGCATACGACATGCCTTTTAAACCCGGGATAATTCTGGTTGCTCTTCTTTGCACGCTTTCTAGAGCAGCAATATCCTTTTTGTAACGAGGTGACCAGAACTGAACACAATATTCTAGGTGAGGTCTTACTAATGCATTGTAAAGTTTTAACATTACTTCCCTTAATTTAAATTCAACACTTCTCACAATATATCCGAGCATCTTGTTGGCCTTTTTTATAGCTTCCCCACATTGTCTAGATGAAGACATTTCTGAGTCAACATAAATTCTTAGGTCTTTTTCATAGACCAAACTTGTTTAGTCAACATGGAAATATACTAGGGCACGCACTTATTTTGACATCTACATCATTTATATTAAATTATTTATTTCTGTTTTAAAATAGAACATTTGCCTGGGGACTCGAGACAGTCCAGCGCTGAACTTGAATGAGAAACTGTGGGTGCGACTGAGAGATCGTGTGAGCTGTGACTGGAGAGAAGATGCAGTGAAAGTGCCAAGATTAAAATGCAGGGTTATTATTTTGGTGCCATAAATTCCGGCTCCTGACAGGAATTCTCTGTAGTTTCAAATAAAACAAACATTTTGAGAATTCAACACCGTCTCCCTGAGTACTACTTCCTAAACATGAAAACGTTACAATATACTAAATGAATGGATCAAGCTTAGTTTGCATAATCAGATGAAAGCTTTCAATACAATCGGGATAATACATAATCATTATTTACAAAATCTTGTCTCATTACTTGTTAAAAACTGTAACTTTACTGCTATACTACTTGCAAATGTTGTGAAATGGAAGTACAAACTTTAAATTAAATGCATTTTATTTATGTGTAACAAACACATTTTTAATGTGAAAAAAATGTAGTTGATATGAATGACACTTTCATTGAACATACATACTTTTGCACACATAACTTTAACAACTTTAATGACTGGAAATGATATTAGTAGAGTCATGCGACAAATGCGTAAGGGAGGCAACACCTGTGTTAATCTCTGTATGTCCCTGATGGTACGCCTTCCATGTGTTTGGAACAACTAATTAATATGGAGCACAAGTGGGCACCCATTGATGGTGGCAGATGTGACCTCTGCCAAAATCTACACTACTTAAACACAAAGTCCTTCAGTCAGCAGGAAGGATGCTTGCAGTCCAGCTTATATTTTGGCAAACTGAACCAAACGAGAATATTACAAACTGACAAGATGTGAAGTTTACTGGTGTGCACAAGAGTCAAATTAATGTGGACATCTACAATTACAAATGATCTTCCATTATTATACACAAAGTGGGTACATGCAAATGACATACTTATTGAAGTCAAACCATGGCCAAGAAATGCAAAAGACATGTACATGGCCTTTTATGAACAGATGTAATGCTTTAAGATTGGACTATATTGGACTAAGTTGATCAAATCACAAGATTAGGAGGCAAAAAAACAGAATAATTTCTACAATTAATATGTTCATGTAATTCACTTTAGCATTCATATGCATATATAAGTTTGTAGTCAAGTACAAATTAGTAGAATGTTGAAAAATTTAGGAAATGTACATTATTGTTTACCTTTGCTATGCTTTTATACTTTTGTACCAAAGTAAAAATCAGTAACTAGCAATAATGACTTGGACAAATTATGTCCACACACATATCCATTAAGTGAAAAAAGAAGTGATATCTGAAACAAAAACACATTGGAAATGTGAAAAAAATGCCAAGTTATCAAGTGTCCAGCCATTTAAAGTGGAGATATCAAAAATACAAAGTTTCAAGAAACCATTGGGGCAGCCTTGGCCAGCACCAAGCAAATAGGCACAACTGTAAAAGTGGAGGGGGCTAAGGTTGCCCCATTGTTTCTCCTAACTTGGCTTGTGTTTTTCAGGCACAATACAACACAAATGCATCAAAAACACAAGCCAAGTTAGTTGAAAAAGAAATAAATAAATATAAAAAAGATAAAGAAATTAATAGATGTCTATGAATTGATTTATGTATTCATTTATTTCAATATTTATTGATGTATTTATTTATTTATTTATGTTTTACTTTTACCAAATATATAGGCTATCCTTCAGCATAGCTTATTCTCAGAAATTAACGTTCCTTTTTGTCCAGTGGGGACCACAAATAGCGTTACTCTCATCAACCAGTATCGAGAGGAACCGTACTTCCTTGCGTCAGTAGGGACCACAATGAGCGTTACACTGACAGGAAACCAACATTTTTCAGAGATCAAGATCAGAATCTCAGAATGATGATGACTCGAAAAATCTCCAAAAATCTTCAAAATAAGTTCAGAGAATTCTCAGCTGACTGACTTCATCTTTCAAAATACTGCTTGCTTCCTCAACTAATCGTGTAGCACTGACAGTAACACAACACGCTTGCAAACTGAAGGCCATAGCTTCATCATATCCTATGCATGCCAGACTTTATTTTTAATCTTTATATAAAAAAAAAGATATTTTTTGCATGCAAATGTTCAATTTTAAAACATAAATAAATAATTTAATATAAATGATATAGATGTCACAATAAGTGTGTTCCCTAGTATATTTCCATGTTGACAAAACAGGTTCATTGTCATTAAACTTGGATGTCCTGTAATATACATATGCGTGGATAAAACTCCCTGGGGTCTTCAGAAAAGTGTTTTTTTTTTCTTTTCTTTTTGCGTGCAACTAGTCCATTTTAAAATATAAATAAATAGTTTAATATAAATCATACAGACGTCAAAATAAATGCGTTCCTTTTTCCATGTTGACTACCGTTCCTCTCAAATCCCATGCAGCATTTGAAAGCAGTTTCCCACCAGTCTTCGTTCTGTGAATAATAACAAAACCAAAAAAAAAAATACATATTACACCAGTCCCCCGGGGGCCAAAATGTGGAGGTTTTCATTCTGTCTTAAATTAGCTAAGTACAAAACATTAGCATTTTGAGAGCTTGGAAGAAAGAGAGTCATCTATTATCATAACTGGGGCTAATTGGCCTTATTTGCATTTCTGTACTGTCAGACAGACATTTTGTTGTTGAAAATGACCTGCCTTTCAGAACAGATTTTTGAGTAAGGAGCACAGTGTCATTGATCAGGAGGTTAAGTCATGTGATTAAATGCTTCCAAAATACATGAATAACAAATAAATCAGCATAAAGAATGAAACACAAAACAATATACTGCTATTTCCAGCTTGTTTGGTTTGATGATTTAACTGTGAAAGTCTGAAATAGCGCCAGACATCAACTTAATGGCTCCATCTATTCATTTTAATGGCTCTGTGCTTTTGACAATATGTGTGCAGCTTTTTGTGGATTCACTTTCTATGCTTATAATAGTGTTTGTTCAAGAATAGTGTTCATAAACATTGTTTGTGCTTTCATTGATGTTCAATTGTTTGAGATTTAATGGTTGAAGTGTAACAGAATACCAAAAAAAGAAACATGTTTACAAAAAAGATAGAGACTTTCAAAGCTGACAGTATAACAGCAGTACAAAACAAAGGAAGACCTGAATGTAGCCAGACAGAAATAGTTACAACTATAAATGAGTGTCTGGAATAATGTGTTCTCCTGTTTTTGTTTTTAACTTCAACCTACCCTTCTGATATTAGGAAGTAAAAGAATAATTAATATTATAGTAATGGCTGACATCACTCTTAAACAGTAAGTAGCAGGGTTCTGAAAAATATAGCGTTACAGGTCTTTCTACAACTATTTACAGTGCCTATAGAAAGTCTACACCCCCTTGAACTTTTTTCACATTTTGTTGTGTCAGTGCCTCAGAGTTTCATGCATTTAAATGAGGATTTTTTTTCCACTTATCTACACACCATACTCCACACTGTTAAGGGGAAAAATGTTTTTATTGAGAAAAAAGATTATACATTAAAAATACAAAACTGAAAGATCATAATTGGATAAGTCTCCACCCCCCTGAGTTAATACTTGGGAGAAGCACCTTTGGCAGCAATTACAGCTGCCTGTTGGGATAGGTCTCTACCAACTTTGCACACCTAGATTTGACAATATTTGACCATTCTTCTTTACAAAACTGTTCAAGCTCTGTCAAGTTCCTTGGGGAGCGTTGATGGACAGCAATCTTCAAGTCATGCCACAAATTTTCGATTGGTTTTAGGTCGGGGCTCTGACTGCGCCATTCAAGGACATTTAACTTTTTGTTCCTTAGCCACTCCAGTGTAGCTTTGGCTGTGTGCTTTGGGTCGTTGTCATGCTGAAAGGTGAACTTCCGTCCCACTTTCAGCTTTCTTGCAGAGGGCAGCAGGTTTTCCTCAAGGACTTCTCTGTACTTTGCTCCATTCATTTTACCTTCTATCCTGACAAGTGCCCCAGTCCCTGCCAATGAGAAACATCCCCATAACATGATGCTGCCACCACCATGCTTCACAGTAGGGATGGTGTTCTTTGGGTGATGCGCTGTGTTGGGTTTGCACCAAACATAACGTTTTGCATTTAGGCCAGAAAGTTCCATTTTAGTTTTGTCAAACCACAAAACTTTTTGCCACATGGCTACAGAATCTCCTGAGTGTTTTTTTGCGTACTTCAAACGGGATTCAAGGTGGGCTTTCTTGAGTAATGGCTTCCTTCTTGCCACCCTACCATACAAGCCAGATTTGTGGAGTGCTTGGGATATTGTTGTCATATGCACACTTTGACCAGTCTTGGCCATAAAAGCCTGTAGCTCTTGCAAAGTTGCCATTGGCCTCTTGGTAGCCTCTCTGATCAGTCTCCTTCTTGCTCGGTCATCAAGTTTGGGGGGACGGCCTGATCTAGGCAGGGTCTTGGTGGTGCCATACACCTTCCACTTCTTAATAATCATCTTAACCGTGCTCCAAGGGATATTGAAGGCCTTTGGTATTTTTTTTATACCCATCTCCTGATCTGTGCCTTTCAACAACTTTGTCCTGGAGTTCTTTTGAAAGCATCTTGGTGCTCATGTTTGAGTCTTTGCTTTGAAATGCACTACCCAGCAGAGGGAACCTACAGGAACTGCTGCATTTATCCTGAAATCATGTGAATCACTACAATTTAACACAGGTGGAAGCCACTTAACTTGGTGTGTAATTTTGAAGGCGATTGGTTACACCTGAGCTAATTTAGGATTGCTATTACACGGGGGGTGGACACTTATCCAACCAAGCTATTTCAGTTTTTATTTAAAATTAATTTTCTACAAATTTCTAGAATATTTTTTTTTTCACTTGGAAGTTGTGGGGTAGGATGTGTAGATAAATGAAAAAAAAAACTATTTTAATGCATTTTAATTCCAGGCTATAAGGCAACAAAAGGTGAAAAAATTGAATGGGGGTGTAGACTTTCTATAGGCACTGTACATACAAAGAAATCCTTTTTTTAACACACTCATAATGTTACACTGCCAACTATCATGATAGAAAAGTCTGTAGTTTTGAAGAGGCTTCAAGAGCTGCAATCCTGTTAAGTAAAAATAAAGCACAAAAACAGTAAATAGGCACTGAACGTTTTGTAGCAACATCGCCCTCTGCTGTCTAGTTTAAGGAAAGACGAATTTAATTTCCAGCAGTATCAAATCCAAATACACTAAAGGTCAATTAGCATATTGAAAAGTGCTGCAGGCTACACACGTGTTTATATAATTGATGTTTATTACAGATGCTTTATGCACAAAAGACTTGAGTTTCCCCCAGGTATTGGCACCTACGCTTATTATACGAACGTTCAAGGTAACAGATTAAGGACAAGCGCTTTAGGCCATTTTTTTCTTTATTAACTGTTAACAAACAGCTAATAAACATGTTAATGTACATTTATTTTCGGTTAACTGTTACTTAATAATATATAATAGGCCACCTAAACCTGCAAACCCCAGGGCCCTATGGATGATCAATCAAACACCAGAACTCTGTGGATGATCAATACCCAGTCGATCATATGCTTGAAATCGGTTCAAACTGTTACTGTAGTAATGTTTAGCAAATTAAATCATTTTTTTTTAAACTTACCTTTTTCCCTAATCCTATCCCTAAGCTAAAAATTAACAGTTAATAAACTAAAAAAAAAAAAAAACAGCCTAAAATAAACATTGACCACGCTTTGTAAACGTTAACCACTTTTTAAAAAAACAAAAAGCAAAATACACAATTTCTAGTAATGCAACAAATAATCTATCAAAAAACAACAAAAAAAAAAAACGTATTTAATGTAATGTATTCGTTCATTACAAAAGTTTTGGCACTCCTCCTTTTGCTTTTATTACGGCTTTCAGACATTTATGATAATTCTTAACCAGTATGTTACATCTTGTTGGTGAAATCTGGGCCCATTCTGTCTTGCATATTTCCTTCAGCTCAGATAGACGGGATACACAATGCTTGGCTACAGCTTTTTTTAGATCAGTCTGAAGCATTTCTATTAGATTGAGATCTGGTGATTGCAAAGGCCATTCCAGAACTTTTATCTTCGTTTTCTTCATCAATTCCAGAGTTGACTTAGCCGTATACTTTGGTTAATTGTCGTGAACTGTCTGCTATTCAGCCTATAAGCAGATGGTATCATTGTACTTTGAAGTACACATCAATGTCTCCAGTCCCTGAACTGCTAAAACATCACCAATATCATGATCGAACCACCTCTGTGTTTAACTGTAGGTACAAGGTTTAATTCATGAAATGCTTACTCTTTTTTTCTCCAAACATACTGTGGTAAATTTTTGGTGAAAAGTTATATTTTAGTCTCATTGGACGAGAGAATTGTGTTAGACAATGCTTCAGATTCCTGTTCATATTTCTTGGCAAATTTTAGACCGTTTGTTTTATGACTTTTCTTTAAAAATGGTTTGCAGCAACGTCTGTGTATACAACTGTTCTGTGTTCAGGTGTCTTTGGACAGTTCTTTCATGCACTGTTGTGCCTGGTGCTTTTAAATCTTTAAGTCCTTGGCTGTAATCTTGTTTTGATTCTCCTACCTGCTGTACCTGTCATTTTCTTTGGATGCACTTCTTTCAAGCATTTCAGTTCATTTTGTTCTGTGGTACTGTCACAAAGACGGCCGGACTGGGTGGCGTCAGACCAGAGCCAGGAAATAAATAAACAAAACGAGAGGTAGAGTTTGGTGGAGCTGAGCGAATGCTTTCGCTCATCATTTAATAAATAAACAGAACAGAAAATAAAAGGTTTTAAACACAAAAACAGGACACGGCACTTGAGCCAAAATAAACAGACAAACAAAACGTACCACACAGACAAACACGGTGAGCTTCTATTTTTCTTATTTTACGCTTACAATTACCTCCGTCTCCAATCCCGTTCTCCACTCACCGAACACACAACCCCGAGTGAAAGAAATGTGCATCTATATATACTGTTGTGCTGGGATTCAATTACTAATTAATTATTCACTTGAATCCCAGCACGTGAATTAATTCTGTGCAACCCCGTGCTCACATACTATACTTTAAATGCACGTGAAGTGATAGTGCAATCCCGTACCTAAATATAATTATACAATTTAAATACTCGTGCTGCACACACCCATTTATATCCCGTGTACCAATGACTATACACCAACATTAACACACGCACGCAACATACAACACATAACACACAAAATACACACAGGGGCGGGCACTTCGTCACAGGTACTTACTGATAATTGCTCCGATTGTGGATTTTGGTATTCCATATTTCTTTGATACTGTTCTGTAGCCATTTCCTTTGTTGTAGTTTGCTACGAGCGCTTTTCTCAAACATGAATCCAACTCCTTTGTCTTGACTATCATAGTATTACATCCCATCTGTAGCAAAGTAGGTTACTTATTCCCCGCTAAGGATATAGTGGAAGCAGGTATACTGCCATCTGTTTTGATGAACATTGCTAGGGATATTCTTGCTGTCTGCATGTCAAACTTATATTTTTACATCTGCATAGAGTTAATGTGTATAATGTTGAATACTAGTAGCTCTAATAATTACAAAATGATTTTGTATTTACAGCCATGGTGGGAGATGTACTGTATGTCACTGCCATGCTGGTTAAGGGTACAGGATCTCAATCTACTGTTTAAACATAGTATTTTCTTTCCGTGAATAGAAATGCACTTAAAGGCATAGGTATTTCTTAATTCATTTTTTTGGAGATTCATTGGCTCATCTTAGAGAGGAAGTAACTTTGACTTCCATTTCCCTTTCTATTGTATGGTGTTTGTTGGGGCAGCAGTCTGGAGTAGTGGTTAGGGCTCTGGACTCTTGACCGGAGGGATGTGGGTTCATTCCCTGGTGGGTGACACTGCTGCTGTACCCTTGAGCAAGGTACTTTACCTAGATTGCTCCAGGAAAAACCCAACTGTATAAATGGGTAATTGTATGTAAAAATAATGTGATATCTTGTAACAATTGTAAGTCGCCCTGGATAAGGGCGTCTGCTAAGAAATAAATAATAATAATAATAATAATCATTCTAAATGGTTCTGAGTTATTTTGCTCCTATTGTCATTTGTCTCTAAATCTGCCTTTACCTGGCTTGTCTAGAGTATCCTAAGTGCCTTGGCTGAATGAAACAAGGAAGAGGGTTAATCCCAGCATTTAGGATTCTCCAGACAAGCTCAATGCAAGGTAAAGGCAGATTGATAGAAAAATGGTAATAGAAGCAACAGAACCCAGAACTACTCAGAATAATTGGCAAATGTCAGCAGTGTGGAGTAGTGGTTAGGGCTCTGGACTCTTGACCGGAGGGTCGTGGGTTCAATCCCAGCTGGGGGGACACTGCTGCTGTACCCTTGAGCAGGGTACTTTACCTAGATTGCTCCAGTAAAAACCCAACTGTATAAATGGGTAATTGTATGTAAAAATAATGTGTAAAAAATAATGTAATTGTACGTAAAAATAATGTGATAATTGTAAGTCGCCCTGGATAAGGGTGTCTTCTAAGAAATAAATAATAATAATAATAATAATAATAATAATAATAATAATAATAATAATAATAAAATGCCATAACATTCCAGTGTTCCTTTAAATATGCATGTGGGTGTTCCGTCTGCACTGCCTTGAGAGCTTTGTGGTCTAGACTACAAGGATGAAACATCTTACTGGCAGTATCTGTATATGGGGAAACAGGACAGACAACACAAAGAGAAACTTTTCTTTAACCACCAGGATATCGGTAAATGAGTTTCCTATTCCATTAAGTGTAACTACAACCACCACTTATGTAAAGTGTTGCAAAACTTAGCTTCCCTATTGACACTTAAGAATGATCAGCAAATGCCTAGACCAGACTGCATTTCATCTTTTCCTATACAGTAGTGTGCAAAAGACTGGGATCACCTATGAATTTCATAGCCTTTTCTCATTAAAAAACAAGGTTTCTTTCAAAATTAAGATAAAAGTAAAAGTAGAGATGGTGACACTGAAAGGAGTCTGTAAAGTCAAGCTGCAAGGACATTTCATATTCCACAAGTGCCGTCAGCAGGACATCAAGAAAACGTAGCAAACTGATTCTGTAGAAAACCAGGAAAGACACGGACAACAGCAGACAATTTTTATGATAGGGGCCTGCAAGTAATGATGAAATCAAGGCTCTCAAAACAGACAACTGGCAAATGGCAAAATGTATGAACAGCAAGTGAAAGCAACACATTAGAAAAGTGCTATGTAACCAAGTGTTGGGTGGAAGAGTGCCGAAAACAGTTATGAAAAGTATTTAAAACAAAAAGGACATTGGTGGAGTGTTTTGGCCCCCACTCAGTCTTAGGTAGCACAAATCCAACCAGGCTCACTGTCTGTTCAGTCCATTTTCTTAGGGGATTTGCTAATTTCAGAGCCTTGTTTTTCAACAGAATCATTTATACTGAATTCAAAAGGTGCTCCCCAGCTTTTGCTACCTATACATATGGAAGTGAAATCTACACTATTACAGAAAATAGATAAATACACACTATACTCAAAGGTAAGGTTCACAGTCCTGGTACAGCAAATACTGTAGTACTGGAATTATCTTATTTAGAAAGATACTGCAAGCTAGTCCATTTTAAATACCAACGGGTTTCTTTTACAGTTAATCACTTTTTTGGGAAAATATGTTCAGTATCCAGACCACTTATAACAATGTTTGATGTTTGCTCCCATTTAACTCAATGGAAAACAAACTGACATGTACACAATTTCAGTTGGTAGCAAAGGCATACAAAAATCACAAGGAAGTAAACATAACTTTTTATTCACTTTGACCTTTCTACTGCACTATGTTAGCACTTAACATAAGCATCATTCATAGCTACTGTCCTATAATTACCATTTCTTCTTTTGTACAAACTACAAAAGCCAACACATATACTTAAATGAGGAAGAAAAATGTGACACTTCAGTATTAGGTTTGAAGTGTCTATCTTTAAATCATCAACCTTGTATTGAGCACCTCAAGGAAAAAAAAAAGTATATATATATATATATATATATATACACACACACACACACACACACACACAGCAATCTGCAAAAAGAACAAAAATCAGGAGGTGGACATTCTTAAAGCATTAACAAGCTTGGAAAAGTCAATTATAGAATATGGTAAAAAGAGAAATATAATTACTTGCTACAATTTGGGCACGATACAAACACAATACAATGTTAGTACCATTTACAAAATTGTGTATTTATAGAAACATAATTGCAAACCTGGAGAACAATTAACACATTAAACACTTATGTACAATGAGGAAAATACACCTTGGTCTGAGGGTTTTTTTTTTCTTTTTTTTCTTTAAGGCAATTGATGCAGACATGGACTTTAGTCTCATGTAGCGCATCACCACATGTTTTACTTGGGTTTATCTCATATATAAGACCCACCCACCCTGTACAACCAATTGGCCTCTTTACTAAAGCTACCACTGGGGGGGGGGGGGGGAATGAAAACCACACAGACCATAAATATTTGTTCTGGGTGTTAGACTACAAGAATGAATGCACGCTGTTCAAGACAACTTTTTAAAGACAGATGGGCTTTAAGACAGGTTTTATGTATACTTAGGAGATAGTTTGTATAACTAAGTAGACACCTAACTAAAAAACTAGGTCAAAATTCTGAGAATGAAACAAAACACAACAGAAGGTAAACCAACAACATGGTTAAGAAGTGCTGAATTAAATGCTGGTGAGACCAAACTGACCCTAGACATGCAACACCAACTGTATTTATGATTACATTTATTATTTTAAATACTTTTATTTTATTTTATTTTTTTTAAGTCTGCTGGTGATAGGAGATGGTAATATGTAAAGATAGAAGAGAGATCTAGGGGTTTGTTGTCTCAGGAGAATCAGCAAGATATGCATCGTATCTTACTGATACAGTAACAGTAGTTTCTAAATGGAGAACATGGGATATGGGTCATGGGTCTTATGTTGCTGTAGTTAAGTAGAACTGTGACTGTGTTTAGGAAAGTTGCGCGAAAAGTTTGGCTATTTTCCCAACACACAAATGTTTTCACTTTTGTTTTTCCTTTTCAGTAATGGGGTAGCTCTCTCATTTTGCTCCAACTGCCCCCCTCCATATTTTCTGTTCTATTTTAGAAGTTAAAATACATAATTTTTATTAACAATTACCATAATACATTAAATACCCTTCTTTCAATACCCGGGTTTTAGTCTATTTCAATTGGTGTTTAACATTAACCAATCTCACATACCTGTATTATTTGAATGGCACAACATATTTCAAGGGTGTTGAAGTCATTTTACAATTCATGGCACTCACACTGACAAGTATTTTGAATATATACATCACTAAAGCTTCCAGAATATTTTTTATTTTTTTTATTATTTTTTTAAACAAACTTAACCAAAGAGAATACTAGGTTAGCAGCAGTTATTTGTAATACAATGAAATTCAAAATCAATTCATTTTACTTTGAACAATATGGTAAAGGGATATTAAATTAGTGTTAAAACTGGTGCTACATAATTTGAGTACCTTGCGTATGATTCTTAAAACTGTAACCTGAAGCCTTGGTCCCTTAAGGCTTGCTGAAATGGACTTTAAGTAGCCGCTTAACAGCCGTACATTAAATATTTTCTTGCAGTAAATGTTGCCATAATTATATATATATATATATATATATATATATATATATATATATATATATATATATATATATATATATATATATATATATATATATATATATATATATTTAAATCTATGGCTTAGTAAAGGTCACTCGCTTGCTTTTATTTAAACAAAATCACCTTTTCTTTAAAGAATGCACTCATTACAGAAACAGTTTAGGTGCAGACACACAAAAATGAAACAAAGACAGTAGTGAACATACAAAAAAGGAATAAAATGGCCACGCTGCAAGTACACTTACTAGACCTTATCTTACATACTGTCTTTAGAAAAAATGATATTCTTCCACCTGATATTTAGCTTAAGGGAGCTCAAAAATCTAAATCTGATACAAATGCCACAAAAAAAGAAAGTAGGCATGATATAAAAAAAAGAACAAAAAATCTTTACAATAAAATAGAACCACAGTTATAGAATTATATAGACCAATTAAAAACAAAGGATTGAATAAATGAAGTTGAAGGGGGAGGCGACTTTATTCTTAATCGCCACTTTACATGGTCCTATATTGAGGCTTTGCAGTGATGTGACCCCAGCAGGCTACATACTGGTGGTCAAAACAACCATGGCGGCTAATGCAAAAACGCTATCTTCCACACCAAAATGTGAAACCATAGAGCACACTTCTCACCTACGGGAAGATATAAATGCCGAGTGCCAGATACTTGGCATCTGTGACCTCTCTTGTGCACCACTGTGCTTTTTACTACCCTGAAAGACAGCAGTAAACTAGTTTATTTTTTCCTTTTAAGAAAGCCTTACTTACATATTACCAAATACACAATGTTCAACAGTTTGTTTAAAAATCCTGTACTAATTTGAATTATGCTGTATTTCTATGTTTGTATGTAAACGTTTAACATCTTTCGTTAAATAGACTCGCAATTAAAACAATATGACATTTTTGGTATATACAAGTGTATCATAACTTTGTACGAAGTGTCAGTAACTAATCTGTAGATTTCTTTGCTCCTGTAAAATCAGTGAGTGACAGTATACGGTTAAGCCGAGGACTTTGCTGTGCAAAAATGAGCACAGTATTAACAATGTTAAGGTATGTGTATAATGATTTCTGTTCAGTTTTCAAGTAGCATAAAATGACGTGTAGTTTTCATCATTTGTGCATTTAAATGTTATAAACTGATGGTTCCGTGATTTCATACTGAAGTTCAGTAAAATAATGAACGTAGCATAATTCTGTAACGGTAAAGTCATATTTTATGTAAGAACTGGGAATCGGCATACCTATTAATAATAATAATAATAATAATAATAATAATAATAATAATAATAATAATAATAATAATAAAAGGCCAGAACTAACTCCAATATATTGCTGCTACAAACCTTTTATGGAAGTGCTCACTACACAATCGTGTGACTGAGTTGGAGTCCAGTCTGTCGTCTTTGACTTTGGGCTACGTGGATCCGTTTTTTTTTGCTGCCCAGGTAATGGCTGAAATCCACTTTGTTCTCATCTTCTGTTGGTGCATCCAACAGCACAACACACATCTGGCCTTGTAAAATAGAAAGTCTGCGCTAAATGAAGTTGTCTTTGCCCGCCAATGCTTTTTGACCACCAGTATGGCAGCACTGTGCTGTGATGACGTCACATGAAAAACTGTGCATAACTGGAATATACCCTGTGGACGTCCTGAAATATAGCTTTCTATATATCTGATGCATACATATACTGGGACTTCACACTGGTACGTGGTATTACTAAAAGTAGTGGCACTTTCTGGTAACACCTAGCTTAAAAGGCATGTTTTTTGTTTTTTTTTTGTAACAGAGCAGTACTATATAAAATATATATTGCATATGTCAAAGCACGTTTGCCAAGACTCAATGAGGTCATGTCAACTTTCTAAATCATACAATGTAAGTATGTTGATCTACTTTTTTTTTATTATTTATTTTTTTAAATGGTGTAATACGAGCCTCCCAACAAATAATAAAAAAACTGCCATCTCTCAAAGCCAAACAAATTAAAATGCCAATATAAAAAGGTACCTGATTCTAAAAGAGTAGTATGAATAAATCCTTTCCTGTTTAACACTGTATGATTTGACAGGACCAGCCCCCACTATCAGTACAATCATTTATCATGAAGCACTGTTACCTACACGTTAAGACCAGCAATTACAAAATTTCTCTCTCTAGCGCATTTTTTTTTTTTTTTTTTTTTCTTTTTTAAATCAAGTTGAATGTTAATAAAAAATAAAGCTAATCTACATCATAGTCTGTAAATGTCCTGGGTAAGGAGGGGTTCATAGTGCACAGAAAGTATCCCACAGCTCCATGTAGCATCTCTGCAGGGAGAGCTCAGCTTTTTGCAGTGTTCCTATGTAATTTTAAAGGCAGCGAGATCCATCTTTCTGTTCCCTCGTTGAGGTAGAACAAAATATCCCTTCCAAATACTGCAACCCAGCAGCTGAACAAAGAAAAAAAAAAGAAAAAAGAAATAACGCTTTTAAGTTGCAGGCCTGGGTTTACATTTTAATGCCTTCCTGCTGACTGAGCTGAGACAACGTCTTCTTGATGCGTAAAGCCGTCAGCCTAGCTGCTCCATTGGCATACCAACATTCACGCATAATCTTCGCCATTACACGCAGGGCCTGTAAATAAGAACAAAAAACAATTACTTCACTGCCACGTAGGTATGCTTACTTCTTTCATCAGCTACACCTTTAAAATATCCCTTCCTTACACTACTTTTTAAAGCCTAGAAGTATTCCTTTCACACATAGCTATATGTGTCATGCATGTGTAATACCAGATATGGCTGCATAAAGTCCCCACAAATCTCGGTTTCTTCAATTCACTTTGACTTAACTCTTTCGACACTGCAGACCTCTACAGAGGTCTAGGAAAGATAACCACTCATAGCAAACTAGACATTTGTACCGAGCGATTTCAGACGTGAATGTCCAACCCTAATAAACGTACGCCTGACATTAAATATAAATTATTTTCTCTGAGTTACAATAAATGATGAAGATTTCTTCTGTTGTAGTGAATTGATAAGGGTCTAACATAAGTACACATTAAAAAAAATGTATACAAGTCCTTAAACATAACGTATACTTTGATACCAACCCAGCATGGATGAAAGTCAGTCTGTCTGAGTACATCCAAAACCATGGTATTTCTGTTGTGCCTTGTTTGGCATCCCAGACTTGCAGATAAAACAGCAGCTTTATTTGTTGTGAATTCAATATTTCGTTTACATCATATCCAGTCTCACAGTAAGATGTCCCAATGGATACCCAGATACGCGATCGAATTGTCTAACTTTTTGATTTGGGATCCAATGTGTTCAGGCCAAAAATGCCGTTCACAATCTTTCCAAGACTCGTTGGCATCACTCAGCAAGTTTAGCACTGACTTGGAAGAGGCTACACAAGCGACAACGCTCCGAGAAGGATTGTTATTATTTTGTATTATAAATATTGTTTTAATAGTATTTATCATCAGGATTGGGGATGGGAATTTCGAATAGTTTCCTATTTGAATACAGGGTGCAACATTTTTGTGTATTCGGTTACCCGAACTCTGGTCCCTTATGCTCCCAGGATAAAAAGGAAAATGCGTGTGTACAAGCAGACAGCATAACAGTGTAAGCCGGTAAAGTTTAGCCGGGCTCACGAAGTGAACAAACATTGTCAAAAGATAAGATTTCTTCGCTCAATACCCTATTTCCTTAGGCACAAGTTTTTCCTTTTGTTTACTGAATTAAAATACAGAACTCAATGAGCAGCAACGTCACAACGCGTAGCTCTTCCAATTAAAGCAAGAATAGTATAATATTGCGCAAACCACCAAATAATAATTTTTGCTGCAGTGTCGTCAGAATAAAATAACACCTATCATATAGCAACCTAAAAATATTCTACATCTGTTTAATTCTAACAAATAATAATTATAAAATAATCTTAATAGTGTAAATATTTTAATCTGGCCAAAAAAATAGAAAATACATTGCAATAGTTTAACATTACTAATTACAACTAGCCATCAAGTACTGCCATCAGATGAATCTAAATCAAGTTACTTTGTTTATTCAATAACCTGTAAATAATTCAAAACAAGTATACTTGGTCAGTGCAAATGTTGACGTCATTCATTCACAGAAAGTCAACAGTAGATGTTTTACATTGAACTGCAGTCCAGAGTTAAAAAAGAACTCCTTTCCAACTCCAAGTATTTGCATTTTCTTACTAGTCACTGCATTGTTCTGCTTAACATTTAGTATGTCTTTATATTCATCATAATGTTAAATTACCTTTCTAATTTCAATGTTACCCAAGTTTGGATTACTTCTTTTAGCACTTGCTATATACATTATTTTATTTCTGTTCACACATTCAAAGTTCACCGGTGACATGCTCCCGGAAGCTGTTTCACGACTGGCTAGCAACAGCTGCAGAATCTGCTGTGTACAGTCATTACAGAGCAACTCAAGCAGGGATCTGGTAACATTAGCTAAAAACAAGGCAATAAAATTGGCAACAATTTCAAACAGAATACGATTACTGTAGAATGTTGCTCTTACAAGCACTGCATAATTAATTAGGGTAATTATGTTTAATATGCAAATAACAACGGGTTTAAGACTGACATAACACTAAAGCAATAGCATTGAAAAAAAAGGGACGCGTTTGCTTCTACTAGTAGCTAATGTAGAAGGTTTTTTTGTGTACTTAAATATGTAATATGCTATTCGAATAGTTTTTTTATTTTTTATTTTCATGTAATGTGTATTTGACTACACTGACCCATCCCTAATTAGGCGTTGCTGTGACCATATGGTAACAGCTTAGTTGCGGGTTTGCTTGTGTCATTTGTACCCATACATTTTCAAATCTTGAATACAGTATTTTCATTTTCTGACGAGCACACAAATGTGTGCATGTCAAATGGCTGAACAAACATATTGAAAAGCTTCGTTTAGCCACTTTCTTTTGAGACGTGGGCTCTTTGGTTACCACACACAGTTAGAAACATACTGAAAATAAAAACCATCATGAAAAAATATATAAATATATTGGGCCAGATAAAACTGCATCCAGGCCACCTCCCTCAATGCAGGTGATGGAGGCAGATGAAGGACATCTTCATAAAAAAAATACAATTACTGATTTTATTGCACACCCTCACTGTAAAAGTAAATTTAACCAAATATGGGAAAACTGCCAGTTCCAAATAACAGAACAAACCTTGACATCAATGGCACCAACTAAACAAAACAGCCTCCCTAACTATCAGTAAAATAACAAAATAAATGTATTACTCGCCTCGGTACAAATAATACATACAAGTTTTTGACACTCAGTCCGTAGAATGCTTCCTCCACAAGAACATGCGGTTTGTGTAGCAGGTAAAATAGAAAAGCACTCAGCTGTGCCCCTTACTGCCAATTAAAATGGAAGTACCCCCGGCTGTAGCTAATCACCTCGTTACCTACTCCATAAACATACAGGTTTACAAAACTACTGGCCTTTTTTTCTAAGTGGACAGAGAACTCCTTACTCTGTCTCATTCTATATATAATATAAAATACATGGATGAAGGCTATATTTGCATCCTGAGCCATTCCAGAAAAAAGGCATAATACTGCAGTAGTGACCTCAAAATGGCATATTTGTCTAGAAGATTATACTTGACCTTTAACCCATATTTGACTCCTGTGCACTCTGACCACTTTTTTGGGGGAAAAAAAAAAAATGCTGAAATAAATTGAAGACATCTGTTTCTTGTAACTTTTTATCCTCATCCACAAAAGCAAAACTTGCTACAAAAAAGACTTTTCCTAAAATTATTTGTTTTTGTGAAATGTATAGAAATTATAGATTTCCACTGGTGTATGTAAACTTTTGACTACAACTGTGTAATCATTATATATATATATATATATATATAAGAAAAAAAACACACACACACACACACACACACACACAGAGACAAACTGACAGAGAGAGAGAGGAAGAGGGGGGCGGACTGTTGCATGTCTAGCAAATGTATTACAGTAGTTCATACAATGCTTCCGTTTGTCTGGTTTCAATTCTCATTTGAGGTTCTAGTGCTAGACATGCCTGTCTGAACAAATATTACATCAGTGTTTTGGATTAGAAAGTGGTTTTGGTCATGATTTGTAAAATGGTATGTTTCACTGTTAAAAGCATTAAAAAAAAAATCTTCACACAAGACCATCGAGTCTTATTTACAGTGGATTTGAGAGTTTTAGCATTCAAGTGAGATGCCACAGTGACATGGAATAAAAAGGAAAGGAGCATACACATTACTGGAGCTTGTAGGTCACATTGCTTACTTCCTGCTGCAGCAGGTAGAAGCAGAAAATGTTTACTAAGCAACCTGCAGTGATAAGCCAGCAAAGTCTGGATTCTGATGAAGCTTATCCTTAAACAAACAGTCAGCGAGGAATCATATTTTCTCATCACATTGTGGTATACTACAGATTTAAGAAGACAACAGCCACATACATATTAAAATATACTAGGAGATTTTATTTCAACACTAGTTCCTTTTTAAAAAGGTTATTAATCTGTTTAATTCAGTAAATGTAAATACATATTACACAGGATCCAACCCTTATTGCATTTTGATAATAGGAGGCTGTGTGGTCCAGTGGTTAAAGAAAAGGGCTTGTAACCATGCGGTCCCCAGTTCAGATCCCACCTCAGCCACTGACTCATTGTGTGACCCTGAGCAAGTCACTTAAACTCCTTGTGCTCTGTCTTTCGGGTGAGACGTAGTTGCAAGTGACTCTGCAGCTGATGCATAGTTCACACACCCTAATCTCTGTAAGTCGCCTTGGATAAAGGTGTCTGCTAAATAATAAATAATAATAATAAATAATAAATAATAATAATAATAATAATAATAATAATAATAATAATAATAATAATAATAATAAACAATAATAATAAAATCAGACAAAAAATACAATGTGGTAATATTACTGGTACCGTTTTAGTCAGATATCAGTTTACACACAACTCTAGTGAGACCACGAGTGATACTTGAATAGTTACAGACTACAGTTTAAGATCTCACTGTACATGTATTGTATTTCGCAACGGTACTAACTTGGTCATTAAATCACCAGGGGGAAAACACCAGCAGCATTAATGAAGAGAAGAGTTAAAGGCTGGCGGTATTTAACCCTTACTGCATTAAAGGTTAAGTGCAATGCTGCTTCATTAATTTTGTGTAAACGATCATGATCTCACCAACAAACGATAAAATGCTTTATTACCCGGCTAATGGTGTGCTTTCCTCACCAATGTAAAAAGAAAATAAAAGGCGGGGGGGGGGGGGATTTGTTGATTGACAGGTCAAGCAGTTTAGTAGAAAATAAAAACAAATGTACAAATGCAACGGACAGAAGATTTAGGTCCCTATTTAGAAACAGATGCAACGTTTTATTTTTCCACTTCGTATCCCATAATCAGGGTCAAACAGACTGCCTCTGGATGCAAATTAACAAAACATGGTTGTACACACTGTTGGGGTATCTGCCTCAGTGCCTGGTAGAGGCAGAACTTGAGCGATTTAGCAAACTAGACACAGATGCTGCAATATGCCTCAGATCACATATTTTAGATGTGATTAGATTCTGCAGTTGTGCAATTTTGTTATAAATAGACCTTTTTTATTGTGCTATGTAATTTATTTTAAAACGTTACTGTATGAGCGATAATTAGGTTGGCTTTTTAAAAGGGCTTTTAAGCAACTCCCAATGTCTATTCATTGGTTGGACACATGCTGGATCTGTGCAACCTGCAGTGGCACACCCATAAATCTGGTTTGTTCACAAGTGAATTGATGGCCAATTGCCGTCAGTTTTATGCATATACTTGCGTTTGTGTACAGATTTGATAATTAGGGACCTTAGATAGATTTTTTTCAGAAGTTCTAATTCCATTTCATTAGGTTATTATAACTTGAGAAGTGGTATGACTGATTTGGATTAAAGCATCCCTTCCAAGAAAAGAAAATGAAAGACACACCTCACAACTCTGCCACCGGTTAGGAATGTTTGGCCTGAGCTTCTGCTCACAAACCACTTTCCTCATTTCCTCAACAGACGGATCTGAAGGAACCAGGTCATAATATGGAAGCTGGTAGTCTTCATGAATTCCTAGGTTGAAAATTAAAAAGGTACAGTAGGTCAAAATACATTCAACATATGTATGCATGGGAGGGTTCAGTGATGTCCAGATTTTTTTTTTTTGTATAAACACATTGGATGATGCATAGTCTCCATAGTGATTGGGTGGTGGGTTTGAGGACAGTTTTTAGAATATTTTGAGTTCATTAGTTCAAATTTCTTAAATATGCTGCTTTCTGGAGACCAACAGCCCCAGTTCTTTTGTTTCAGTTTTTTTGCAGACAAAAAAAGAAAGACACAGGAGTACTTTAAGCATTAGTTACAAAGCAGCACCTGGTTAAACAACACATCTACAGCGCTATACATCATCATGTCCCCAATGAAAAGTAAACACACCCACACTGTGATAGCTTTAATAAGAAAGACAATAGATTTGAAAGATTAGTAAACTCAAAACTGAGACTACAGATATTACAAGTTATGGTTTGCCAAAATAGGTTTAATTTTAAAATCACAAAATAGGACCCTCTGGCATTTTACATATATTTTATTGACAGAAATGCACTAGAGTCAAATGCACTTGGTTTTCTCAAACTTTAACTGTTAGAGCTTTTGTACAGACCTTGTAAAATATTTTTCATTTCTAAAACAGTGTCAGAATGAAGCACAGACATGCCCAGCCAGGTTTAGTAGAAGTCATCAAGATTTCAAAAGGTCAGGATTATTTCTGATAGTTCAAAAGGGCAGCTGCAGCAAGTGCTGTGCAACCAAAATCTTTCTAGATTCCAGAGCTGAATCAATATATTACGTACCACCAATCGAGCACCTCCGTGCTATCTCCCAGAACACCAATCCCATAGCATAGATGTCAGCCCTCTTAAAAGACTCAAAATGTTTCATATTGATGGAATCGTCAAGGACTTCTGGGGCCATATATCTGTTGAAAAAAAAGTTAGGCAAGTCAGAGTGCTTACATTTTTACACCACCTTAAAAGCAGCTTTGAGGCTTTAGAAAATGCAGACAGTCAAACATTTAAAGAAAGTAATCTCGAAAGCAACTGTTACAATGCAGAGGATGAGTTGGCTCTCTTTTGCAATTCTCTTAGTCTGTTTAAGGGTCATTCTAAAATCAGGCTGATGTAGCATCCTGGTAGCAGTATCTACCTACACCACTATAAACCGAGAGCTCTTGCTAGTACAACACACTAGTAAACATTGGATGGGGTTTTCATGCAGTTTAACAACTCCCAAATTCTCTCTCCATTGTCATGATAATGTGACGTAGCGTGTACATACGTCACACTATAGGAAGTGTGCAGCCAAAACATGGTATGGCTAGAACAATCTTATAACAATTGTAAGTCGCCCTGGATAAGGGCGTCTGCTAAGAAATAAATAATAATAATAATAATAATAATAATAATAATAATAATAGAAAGCTGCACAAATTGACCAAAAACGACGTTTTTTTTTTTACATGGGAATAGGTCTGAAAGGAATACCTTATTTTCACGAGACTTCAACAGTGAAGATCCCGTTTGTGATGTAACTTTGTGTAACTGTACACTTTAACTAATGGCCATACCAAGCAACCCTTTGACTACCGAGACCTGCTAGAATAGCCCTAGCAAGAGTCAAAGAAAAAGCATACAGTACAAGGGGCTCACAGGCCTGTTCATTCAGTGTTTTTTTTTTTTTTTCTTTTTTTAATTTACTGGAATTTATTTATTCAATGTTTAAAATGATTGACATTTGACTCATAAAATGATAGTGCTTTTATAGTTGATGTTTTATAAGCAAGGCTATAAAACATATTACAAAATACCAAAATGTAACCTTTAGCAATAAATAAAATAAATAAATAAATAAATAAATAAAAGCTCTTTGCAAAGCATAGAAAGATATTTTTTTCATCCTTTACGCATTTGTTATCTTCATGTTTGGTCACCAGATAGCTGACTGCTTTAAGCCTAGACTTATCTGACCCTTAGCAATTAAGGTGTAATTCATTGTACACTAGCCTTAAGTAGCATCTATCATGGGTACCTACCAAGGACAAAATGCAATATGGGTACCTACCAAGCCCAAAATGTATTAATTAGCGTAGCTGTATTGCTACGGGCTACCAATAGCACCAGGCTTGAGCGACCATAGAGTTTAAGTAAAATCTCTGAAACCTAATTCTTTGAGCAAGATTTATTTTTAGTACAGCAAAAAAATAACAAATGTTGTGTAAGACTTGCATAACCAAGTTCCAGACAGTTACAAACATGTCCAGGTGGATTAACATCTACTGAGAAATGTGTTGAACTTGTATGGACACCGGTGTACTGGATCAACATCAACAAAAACAAAATATATAACCACATTCTACTGGAGAGAGCCTGTCCCTGTGGAATTCAGATTCAGGTATATAGGGCCCTATGAAATCAGCGTTAACAAGAACACAGACGGAATCAAAAGAACAAGGTATCCAGTGCTGTACACAAAATACAATTACAAAAAAATGCATATGGCTGTAGAGCATTAAACTTGACATGGGAAAAATGTGACACTTAAAATGTGCACCCATTTTGTACAGTACAGGGCAGGCAGCTGTAGCTACCGTGCTGCAGGGTGGGCATTAAACTACGTTGCTGGTCGTTGCAGAGCAGAGTGGGTTTTTTCATTACACTGCAGGTGAAGTTACCTCACTAGTAACTTTCAAAAATGCCTTTTACAACTGGAAAATCCACAGCTAAAAAACTTAGAAATTAAAAACTAAGTCCCTAATGACATCTGTGATGTTCTGCAAATGCTGTCAACATTCAATTGACTGGACCCGAAAAGATACTGTACCTGCAAAAGATCAAAATCCATTTGAACAATCGCATAAAGTATAAAGAGAATCAGCGAGGCTCCCAAGCCAAACCACCATCGCTGATATTATGAAATCTGCAGATAGTGTGTGCGCCGAGGCAGATATCCTGCTGGAATATATTTACAGTATACTGCATAACGATTTGTTGAAATTGTACCTTTTCTGTCAAATCAGTAATTTCTGCCATTAAAATAAAGTTCTGATTAAAGATTTTGCACATAATTGTTAGGCTATTTAATTGTTATCACTATATCAGACAAACAGAATTTTTTTACAAACAGGAAAAAACAACAAAAACAGACGACAGTTTGCCTATGATTGTGTGGCAATAATCATAACATTGTCCAAGGAGTGCGGGAAATTGACGAACGCTGTAAAACACGAACAAGGACTGGAAACTCTGAAGATTTTTTTTATGTTTTTTTAATTGAAAGATGAAGTCTGCTATAATACTGTCAAGCTGTGTGGTGGGTATGATTTCTACTGCCTGTGACTCGCCCATGTTTGACAGGTAGGACTGCAGTAGACGAACATCTAAGACCATTTTCTTTATGGTGTGCAGATTCTCTTGCTTTTGGACAAACTCCAGTCTTTCTTCGGTCGTACTGTTCTCCTTTGAGAGAGCCATTATTTCATGTAGGTTTTACTCAAGAGGGGAGTTTGCTTTCGGGTCTAGACAACGGTTAGACAAAGCCGGCTCCGCTCTGCGCGAGCCACACGTTCTGATGTGTTTAAATGATAAGCCCAACGATGGTATTATTGGCTCTGAACGATAGTATTATCACTTTACGTTCAGGGGTATTTCAAAATTGTCTGGTATGATGCACAGTAGTATTATTCAGGTCTATCCATATATTACAGTAGGTTTATAACAATTTTCTTATGGAATGTTGGTATTTTATTTTATTTTTTTTATTAAATTTTCTTGTATTTGTGTAACATTATGTCTGGCAGGGTGCAGTTGCGGTTCTTCAACACAACCTAAAAACTTTGTGGCAACCCAAGAAAGCTGCACGATATCAATTGTCAAACAAGGCCAATAAATATACCCTCTCGTATTTTATTATTAAAGAGTACATAAGGACCTTTTTATTTTATTGTGTTACATGTTCCCATGTGTTGCTACAACTATTTACATTAGGTGTGTGTCATTTTAATTTATTTAATTTTACAATTTGACCACTTTTAACTTTTAAATTGCATCCTCCTGCTCACTGGTAAATCCATCCAGGAGGATGATGGGAAATGTAGTTCTCAGAGGTCCATGCGGGTACATGGGAAGCCATCTTGAGGCAGGGAATGCAATTTAAAAATGTGGTCAAATTAAAAAATTCACACACACACACACCTTACGTAAATAGTTGTAGCAACACATGGGAACATGTAACACAATAAAATAAAAAGGTCCTTATGTACCCTTTAAGTGGGTCATTTGCATTTGGAAGGAGAATTTCTCTTCCTAAAGAACTACATGAAAACCCAAAATTACCTGAAAAGTACTTCCAAAATACAGTGAGAAAAAGGTGAGACTTATTTATATTTTTCCATGGAAACCCCGCCATTCTGAAGGAACAAATTCTTAAAGGAACCAGCGTACATCACGTCTGTGGTAATTCATAGTATATATTGCTACTGGGCAGCAACCCTCACCCCCCCTACTTAAACCAGCTTTTACATGGTTGAAGTTTTGAATTAAGATGTACATGATTCAAGAGGACAAGCAGCAAAAAGAACCACATACATGTAAATTACAAAGACATGTATTGTTACCTTTTTGTTCCCACTCTGTGATTTGGAGCAATGTCAATCGTGTCTGTAGCTGAATCGTGTCTTACTGCCAGACCTAAATCCGCTATGCAGCATGTCCCATTCTTTTTTACCAAAATGTTTTTCGACTTTAAATCTCTGTGAGCAATTGCAGGTTTACCTGTAAAAGAGAACCAGAATTCAGAAAGGTGATATCATAATATCAGAATGTATTCTTGACATCATTATGCACATTACCTACAAACTCTTGAATGTGGTACACAGGATAAAGTAAGATATTTGAGTCACTCCAATCTAGTGTAACTTTAGACACAACACACACCTTTCGTAGTGATACTTGCAATACATCACAAATGTCACAAGCGACTATACAATGGGAGTATATTGCCTAGTTTCTTGGACACGGCTACACAGCCTAGCAAACAAACTGTTTAATTATTCCAAGCACTCCACTCTTGGTCTGTGCAATGTCTCCCCACCATCATCTTCAAGCTCTTCTGCAAATTATTTACACATGATCAGCAAGACTGCAGATTTCTGCAAAGCATTAACTAGCCAGTTTTATTTTTCAGGGCAACATGAGCATGACCATAATGGAGCATACATCCTTCTTAATAGAAAATATTACAGGAATAAATGCTGAACGCCTCTCTGTACATATTCTTCTAACTTTATTAAACTTTACCTTTAGAAAGTGGTTTTATAAAATCGCACAGTATTTTTTTTAGATACGTTCAAAAATGTAAATGGTAAAAACAACTTAGACACTCACCTTGTGTTCCTACAATCTCCATGTGAAGATGGGCGAGTCCACTGGCAGTGGACAGGGACAGTTTAATCATGCCCTCTACAGTAACTGTATATCTATTTAAATAATCAAAAAGTGATCCATGCTCATGGTAATCTGACACGAGCCACAACTGAGTCCAAGTTCCATTATCTGGAAGAGAAAAAGAACACATTGCTAAAGACGTCACAGACCAGGGTTTACAGCTTATTGTAGTTCTCATTTCCTCAGTTTTCTGACTAATTATTAAGGTTGCATTACTGGGTACATAACACAACCTAAACTGTTTACACTCCAAGCAGCATTACGCAGCTGCTTCTAATGGTTGCTAAACAACAACAGTTTGTTCAAAGGGGGATATCTATTAACTACATTAATAATACTGGAATAAGAGATATTTCAAGATTATAAAGTACATTTTGTATGAACCTGTTGAATGCTGCAGACCTGTATACTGCTTTAGGAAAGATAACAAAAAACAATGCAGCTGTCTTGAGATGCCGTTCCAGACTCATTCTGTATAAGTTATACCTAGGAGTTATCTTTCTGAAAGGTTACTTTGTGCTGGAAATTAAAATAAAATAAAAACATGCGACAGATATAAATACAAAATTAGAGCCATCAGAGGCCAGTGGTTGCTTGATAAGCCGATCTTAGTCAGTCTGCAGAAGTAAAAATGTGCAACATGTATGTAAAGACAGAGGGACAGGCACCCCCTTATTGTCCCAGATTCAGATACGCCAAGTTAGTTTTGCTAAAGAAAGTTTCATCACAACTGCATAAGAAGTTCTCTAGATGTGTATGTGCATTCACTGGCATTGAACAAATACATGAAAACATATAATGTTTTAAGGCAGTCCATAAATAGATTTATTATATATTATTATGGGGGTGCTTTTACTAAAACTTTAATTTGTCGCAAGATGTCAGGACTGCGAGTTGCATAGTTTGGATGTTTACATAGAAAACACATCTAACCTTTGTTGTCTGCTGCGATGAACCCAAGGATATTTTCATGACGCAACATGACAGTTTGGTAAATTTCTGCTTCACGGAACCAAGAGCGCTCTTCACGAGAAGAGAAGATTTTGACAGCAACTTCTTCTCCTCTCCACTTCCCCCTCCAGACTTCCCCAAAGCGGCCCTTTCCAATGCTCTCTTGCAAAACGATGGTTCTGGCAATTGTTCTTTGTACCAGCAAAGGTAGACCTAAAACACACACACATATACATTATATATACATTATATATACATTATATATATATATATATATATATATATATATATATATATATTTTTTTTTTTTTTTAAATAAAAGTCAATTGTAATTATTTTCCTGTTTTACACTTCCTTTCATCAAATACTGTACCACAAAATCCATGACCTCCACTTGGCAATCATATTAGGTCAGAGGTCAAAGTTAATGGCAATCAGGGCAGCAGTGTGGAGTAGTTGTCAGGGCTCTGGACTCTTGACCGGAGGGTTGTGGGTTCAATCCCTGGTAGGTGACACTGCTGCTGTACCCTTGAGCAAGGTACTTTACCTAAAATTGCTCCAGTAAAAAGCCCAACTGTATAAATGGGTAATTGTATGTAAAAATAATGTGATATCTTGTAACAATTGTAAGTCGCCCTGGATAAGGGCGTCTGCTAAGAAATAAATAATAATAATAATAAACACATGTAGCATGGAGGATTTATATAACCCTAAAAATATGAAGTCAGTAATGGTCTCTGAGGTATGAAGCTTTGGTGGCAGAAAAAAAAAAAAAAAAAAAAAATCACTGCCACAAAAGGGTATTTCTTGTACGATACGATACGATACGATACGATACGATACAATACAAATCTAACAAAATAGAGAATCATAGATTTCAGAGTACTAAGAATAAAACCGGTGTCTCAAAGCGTTAAGCCTTTCTCATCAAGAAACCAAAAAGTCCAACAAGAATGACCAACTAGGGTTGACATATGATTTAACATAATCCTGAGGATTATTATTTGATAACCAATGACTGGAAAAATCCCCATTAGTATTTAAAGTTGCTGCTTAGGAGTTTACACTACATTCTTCAGCACAGTCCTATACTGGCAGGTTCACCATGCAGAGGAATGCATTACAAAGAAAAACCCAATGGCAGGTGAGCTGGAACTGACTTTCCCAAAGGCTCAGTGATCAGTTACAGGTCAGCAGAAAATGATCCTCTGCTTGCACAGAAACACACACAATTAAGACAGAGCATGATGAATGATCTTCATTTACTTGAATTGCAAAGCCACTAGAAACAGAAGAATCGTGTATCTACAGTCCATGGTGCAAATGATCCAGCAAATACACTTGTGATCCACTTTCTGCACAGTACTGTATTTTCTCACATCACAGCCACCTAATCCATTTTTCTTTAAATTAGCCTTATTCGTTTTTGCACAGTGTCTTTACACATGTACAGCTAGAAAGGTCAGGTGAATGTTAAATTTTGGAAACAGTAATATACTTAAAAAAAAAACATAACAGCTACCTCAAACAAATGTGATACCCAAATTTGTATTTATAAACATCACAAATCTATCTATTTAATAATATTTAACTGATTAAAGCCACCAATTAATGAAAGAATTTGAAAGCAAGACAGCAAGCTCTGGGCGAAGTCAGGTTTACCAGAAAAAGTGTAAGACACAAAAAAGCAATGACAATTAAAACTGCATTTTACCTGATCCAGAACCTGAAGTTGTCAAGTCATAAATCAAATCTTTTAAGGTGGTACCCTGCGTTATAAACGGTCGATCTAATGAAGGATCTTCTTCATTTGGGACACGGTGATGAATGACAGAGCGACTGACACAAATATAAATAGTCAACATCAGAAGAATGCAAACAAGGCACACCGGCCCTGCTATTACTGCTGCTAAGGCCACAGGTCCCAGGCTTGGAGCACTTGCCTCTTCTGGAATTTCTGGAAAAGAAAAACAAACAGATAAAACAGAACAGATACACAAAAAGATTTTAAAATTTCCCCGAGTAAAACTTGGTTATCACTTTGCACTGGAGAAACCTTTAGACAACTCATTTTACAGCTAGTCCCACACTTTTTTTAATTTCTATTATAATATGAAGTGTACCTGCAGACAAGGTAGGATAAAAGTTTAACCCTTTGCGGTCCATTGTCGGACTGGGTCCGACATTGCAATTATTCCTTACAGGTCCTTTGTCGGACTGGGTCCGACATCATTATAGCAACGCAATAAACGGGTGTTTAGTCGTTTTTTCTCCGGAAAAAGCCGAGAAAACCATTCAATTGCCGAGTGGTAGCGACAGGAGCCGAGACAAGTCGGGAAAAAAAAAAAAAAAAAAAAAAAAAAAAAGGCGTATTTCATGAATAGTCATACATGGTATCAGGTATCAGATAATGGGCGTCCATAGTAAACAAGCTGGCTAAGTGCGTCAGCGCACTGAGACTATCATGGACATTTGCAGAGCTTTTTTCAGATGTTATAGTAATAAAATAATGACTTGGATCGCATTATTGAGGAGTTTGGTGATAAAACGAGTGATCTGGAGATGATCGATCGGTATGTACGACTATTATTATTATTATTATTTATTTCTTACACAGCTGAATGCTATAGCAAACAAAAGGCTGGGGCGGGGCTGGAGATGCCTAGTGTGTGCTTTGTTGATATGCAGGGCCATTTAAACCCGTTTGACTGTGAAAAAAAATACTTTTAAACAGCGCGTATAAAATTAACTGCGCGTGTGAAAATTAATTAGACCTGGCGTGCGATTAATAAATGGACCGCAAAGGGTTAAATGGATTTGAGTAAACAGTGAAAACAGACCAGGCACATACTAGTAAATCACAATGCCTTCAAGGATAACTGGTTTTACACTATACAGCCAGAGAGGTGTTCAGTAGCAACAGCAATATCAAAAGTCATGGTAAGATGTTAGCTCTTTACTGGTCATTCACTCCAGATAACTTTGAAACTAAAGAGTGTTGGTGATTGGAATAGACATGACAGATAATTGCATCATTCTAAAAATGTTTATGGACAAGCCCTCTCAAGCAGCATTTACTGAATTACTGTAACAATTTACAAAACTATATGGGCAGGTATTGTAAGTTTACCTGCTTCCATTGTCAACCTGAAAAACTAACGTAGATCAGTGCTGCAGCAGAAATTAAGGTTAAGTGTTCGAACAATAATCGATTATCGTGATATTATCGATAATGTTTTTGCATCAATAATTTTATTGCGTTGAAAAATGATCGATAATCATATCATCATTAGTTATCCAATATGATATTTTTGTGGGTAACAGTAGCTCTGTATTTGAAGCAGTAAGCGGCACTGAAGTGTCGGCGTAAGGAGTATGTTCTTTCACAGCAGGCGCCGCTTCATGTCAAAGAGAGCTTAACATGAATTGCTTTAGAATAACTTGGAGGCTTTCCACACCGGTCGTGTAGCATGAACAGAATCAAATATACTGTGTTAATATTTCTCTGCATCCGGCATAAATGTACTTATATTACCAATAGATTTAGGAACAATATACATCAATATGGCAAATAACTCTTTATCACCATGTTCAAAATGAAAATATACCACAGTAAACAAAATATCATATTTTAGATATTTACAAATCATTCTCTCATGTCCACAACCTGAAAGCTAAATTTAGCAAATGGCATTTTTTCTACTGCAATCAAGTAAGCTGCAGTACATTTAAATTTTTTATTTCCAAAATGTTTTTTTTTTTTTTTTTCCCCCCTCCTCAGGAGTACACTTCCTAACTGCAGTCCCAAATATTTATATAGTTCTGCTGTTACCATTCTTAAAATGGTCAGTTTGAGAAATAAACTTGTTTTCCCCGCAGCTGCTGATCCTGCTTTAGTACAAAACCCACGCTAGAATTACTGTGGCTGCTTCCATGGCTGAAGAGATATGATCAGCTCGTTATGCAACTAGTAAGTTACTGCACAATTAAATCCTCAGGCTCCTGAAGGTTAACAATGTAACCGAATATATCTTATCTGGGATAGATGCAGCTGCTAAAGAAGATGCAACAAACAATCTGTTCATGGTGACTCAAAACTTTATTCAGCTTGATACAGTAATATGTTCACTTATGTTTTTTGTTTCATTATTGACCTGTTAATTTGAAGTTACATTTTTTACACAGCAGTACTCCCACACTTTACCAGCACAATTGCTGCATAAAACTGGTGTTACCATATTCTGCTGGTATTAATATAGCACCTCTGGACTGCCAGACATTTGTGTTCGATCAGATTGTTATGGTCTCTCTCGCACGTCAGTTTAAAACATGCAATATGCCAGCTTTTTTTTCTCTCTTTTACAGACCGACGTCATGGGGCATTCATAAATATTGACACGTTTTTAAAAGGGAGAGGCAATGGTGCAGTCTGAAGGCCTGGAGCCCTGGCAGCAGCTGCCTGTTAATTACGGGCACCCTGGTGGGAAACATTTGTTAAGAACGAGACTTTACCTGGTGGTGGCACAGGTGGGTCTTTATTGCAGAAGTCAGTGTTACAGCAGTGTTGCCAGGTATTGGATAAACCATTCGAAAAGGGGATACAAATGAAGGGTCTATCCGGGGGAAAGAGTTCGTTCCCTGCCATACACATGCTTCTCTGTGTAACCTTCATGGGCGTCTGGGTGACAGATACATAGCACAGTCCATCTGTTTCACAGGTGAAATTGTCTTTTGTACAATGATGACAAAAACAGAGCAAGGCTGCAAGGAAAATGGAAAGAGAGGTTAGGACACATTACAAAATAAAAGCTTTAACAACTTTAGTCTTAAAACAAAATAGCACAATAGATCAAGAACTGCAACAATCCATTCACAGTAGCTATTTGACTTGCATTTGAAGTATACAGTAACCATCAAAAACAAATAAAAAAGCAACAGTCAGTTTAACAAACATCTACTGTTTCTAGTTACATAAGTTACTCTATACTAGACTACTGCTGATGCAATATCCACCCAAAGTTTGTATAATGAAGTAATATATTTGACAATAAATAGGCTAGAAACCGCTAGATGAATTGAACAACCACCAGTCTTTATGTTCTAGGAATCTGGCCAATGATAATACCAATAACAAATGTATGAAAATACACATGCTATACCTACATACGCTACTGTAAATCAGCTGTTTTCTAAATCAAAACCACAGGAAGATGCCAAAAAAATAATGACAGACGTCCAGCCTAAAATAAAGACTGACTCACAAGTGTTTATGACATTAGACAGCATATCAAAGAGCTGTACTGCAGTAATAAAGTAATAGCCAAACTACTTGGTCACAATAATGTTTGAAAATGTCTAGACAACGATGAATCACTTTAAAAAAAAAAAAAAATTAAAATTTAAAGCTGTAACTACAATCTAATGACATCAACCAACCAGCTGCCTATTTAGTTTGGCAATTTCCATGTTAATATTCCTTTTTTTGTGCAGATTCTTAGCCCTGAAATAAGCAATTTGGACAGTTTTCAAAACAATTTTTGCTATTTTAATAGAACTTAAATAACAAAACAACAACAATGTGTTTACAATTGTAGCATTATAATATAGATCACAACATATCATTTTTTCCCCCCCAAAGGCAAGTATAAATAGCAACATTACAATGCTGCCATTGGAAAAAAAAGTGTTATTTATACTTAAATAATACAGGCATATCACTTTTTAGAAATTTATTTGTGTGATAGATTTCAAAGCAGGCACACTTCAAACCCTCATCAATGCAAACATCTTTATCTAGCACATATATATCAGAAAACTTGCGTTGCAAATTTTCAATCACGTCATATACAGTATCTTCCCCAGTTTCAGGCATGGGTGTATAGCGCTGTTATTATGAATTCTTATCTGTACAACAAATAAATAGGTTGTTTTGACCAGTACCATTCCTGACAAGGCTTCCTTACAACCTGTAACACCAACACACAAATAAAGAAATCTCCTCGTTTCATTCTCTGTAGATACACAGGCATCCATTTTTCACTCTCAGCTGTGTATATACAGATGAACCGGTCTGTCAAGCACATTTCTTAGGGACTGCTGCCATCTGCCAGTAAAAAACAAAACTGCATACAATTTTACAATACAGTTTTCTTATTTCTTTCATTGAAGCATGTTAAAAACACGTGTTAAACTTTGCAGATGCACATATAAGCGCCTGCATGCTATTCTCACATGGAAATCGCGGGCAGCTGGGTGGTTAAATGATGTCCAAGGGGTTAAAACCCATATACTGTTTTTAAATGTACAAGAAGTGGTCCTTTCGCTGTTGTGTGTTGAGACAGGCCTTATACAGCACTGCAGTACTTGCAGACAACACACATTATACCCTGCAGTTTTATTTTCTTGCTCGCAAATGGCCTTTTCCAGTTTTCAGTTGGAGTCCTTATTCAAAATAGTTTAACAAGAGGTCCCCCAATCAGAACAGAAGGAAAAGCTCCATCCTACTCTAGGAGGTCTTGAATCTCCATATTGAGTATACCTTGCTAGCATAGGACTTGTAAAAGCTGGGGTGCACAGGTGATGACAATTGTACATGGGATTCAATACTAGGTAAAGTACCTTACTCAAGGGTACAGCAGCAGTGTCCCCCACCTGGGATTGAACCCACAACCCTCCAGTCAAGAGTCCAGAGCCCAGAGCCCTAACCACTACTCCACACTGCTGCTGATATAGTAATGTAAGTGCAAACATGGCATGGAGGGTTTTATGATGAAGATTTAAAATCGTCTTTCACAGGATACCCAGAAGGATGGAAACAAGCAAGACTGTCTACACTTTGAAAAACATACCACAAATAGACTCCGGGTAAGAAAGCTGTAGTGTCATAAACTATACTGATGCACAATGAAAAAACTCAGTCTAAGTTTCACATCAATAGCTCATTGGGCACATAGGCCGACAATGTTAATTACATTTTAAATAGTGAGCAGATAGGTTTGTTGATTGTTATAACAGTAGTATTGTTCCTTGGGATAACAAAACACTGAGCTCAAGTCATGTGACGTCATAAAAAAAACACCAGGTGCTCAATGTTTGGGATTTGAGTCGAGTTAAAAGGGTCAGTATTATTCAGTAAATGTCGATTTCGGTTTGGGAAAATCTTAACCATTGCATCCTTAATCAGATATCATGAAAATACAATAGTGTGCTAGAACAGATGTTTCTTTCAGAACTGCCCATTTGAGACTTCTGTAGCGAATGGAAGTGAAAAATGGCTAAGATATAGCCAGCTATTTGTTATATACTTTACCCTGTAGTGTTTATTTTGTTAATGTATTTTAGTATATTAATTAAAATGAAAGTGTTTAAAAACAGTTTTGTACAGTGTAGCGCTACGGCAAAGCATGCTAACCTATATATTTGAAATCTATAATACAGAATGTAATTTAAGAAGTCAAAGCATGTTTAAAGCAGCTATGTATGTTGTGCTTAGATGTTGAATAAATGGGCAGTTCTGAACATTCCTTATCAAAACGGCAAAAATACAAAAAAACAACACACAAAGGACGTGTCTGAATAATGCACCGTTTTAAGAATGAATCTTAAATAATTACAGCCTCTAGTTATAATTACAACTGGATAAGAGGGTCTCCACATTCAACATTAAGCACTAGGCCTAATTAACATATGGGTAACCCCCATGGCATGCTCCATTGCCAGGCACACATGTATGCTTCCCCCACAGGGACACACACACACCAACTGCAAATACAGAAGCAACACTGAGTTAAAATTCAATTGCAGTAATGTGGGTGCATTAACTGATCATTTGGTATCATGAGAGATTGTAATGAAAAGATTTGAAGTTTAATTCAATCTAACCCTAGATCTCATGGAGATGCACAACGTTAAAGCTCTTGGTAATCAATTTCAATTGCAACTGCAACTGCATTTGAGATGCAATAACTTTATATGACTAATGAAATCTTCACCCAGCTGGATCGCTTCAAAAGGTTTTAAAGTGGTGTAACAGAAAAGTGCAGTTTGATGTATCTTATCGTTACAAACACATGCGTTCCATTTTGAGAGATTTACTCTGCATACATTTCCAAGCTTTAATAATAACCACTATATGCTAAAGAGGCAAACCCTGAATACCAGTTCTTACATAGTGCATTTTGTATGACAGAAGAACATGAACAATCTAGTCCTATATTTCTTATGTAATTATACACCATCTTGTATGTTCTCCACAGTATGGTGCCCAATTATTCCTGGCTATTTTAGTTTCCCAGTAATAAATAGATTACCCTAAAAAATCAGTTTTCAAAAACACCCCCTCTAGAGTCCATTCGTAAAGATATTTTACCTGAAGGCAGTCTACAATTTAAAACCTACAACCAGAGAATTTATAAAGGAGACAAGTCTTTTGTCTATTTCTTTCATCATTACATACAGAACTGTCTGTTAACAGGCTGTGTGGTCTAGTGGTTAAAGAAAAGGGCTTGTAACCAGGAGGTCCCCAGTTCAAATCCCATCTCAGCCACTGACTCATTGTGTGACCCTGAGCAAGTCACTTAACCTCCTTGTGCTCCGTCTTTCAGGTGAGACGTAGTTGTAAGTGACTCTGCAGTTGATGCATAGTTCACACACCCTAATCTCTACGTCGCCTTGGATAAAGGCGTCTGCTAAATAAACAAATAAAATAATAAAATAATAAGGTTTGGAGTATGCAAGACTTACCAAAAGAGTCAATTTGTTGCTCTAGGGACAAATATTCAAATACTGTAAAACTAGGTGTAGTTGTAGGACAAGTAATAAGATAAAATTATATGAAATGATATTAATGATATCTGATTTGACTGAATTGAAATAGGTAGATATTAAAGTTTTACCACATACAGGACCTTTAAATTACAAGAACCATTCGATATCGCTCATTAGGCTTCCAAGCCCTAGGCTGGGGAAGCCTATTGTTTTTGTTAGGATTATTATTATTATTATTATTATTATTATTATTATTATTATTATTATTATTATTATTATTATTCTGCCAAAACATGCTCAAACACTCACAAACTTCGGTACACTGGTAGATGCCTATGGGGGATAGTCGGTGATATTCAGCAAATTTGCGCAAGTCACATGGTTCGGCAGCCATATTGGATTTTGCGGAATTTGTTAAAACGCCTATGTATCCGAAACCGCTTACTGCAGAGTTCTGACAATTGCTATACATGTTGAGGGATAGTCCATGATTAACTGTTTTTAATATGAAGCTGATTGGTTCTGTGGTTTGGCAACCACATTGATTAATGACATAAAATTACCATAAAAATATAAAATCATCAAAATTCAAACATCTTCTTCTCTGAAACCGCTTATCCGATTGAAACAAAAATTGGAATAAAACATCTCAGTATGGTCATCTGTTACGCTTGTTCAAGGGAAGTTGCTACTGTGAAAATCATGGCATCCACGCTGCATGACATCATCACCATACGCAACTGGCTATAAAACTGCGTATAACTTCTTATCGGCTGCACCAAAATGCACAAAATTTGGCAGCCATCTTGGATTTAATGAAAAGTTTGGACAATATTCAAGTCTTCTTCTCATGAACGGTAAATAGTACAGCTGTGAAATTTTGTACATAGTGCGCTCATGTCCACGATTGATTCTACTTAAGGAAAAATGGATCGGTCACATGGTGTGGCAGCTATGTTGGATTTTTCGTAAAACACTTAAATAACAACTCCTCATGAGCCCTTTGGCTGATTGACGTGAATCTTGGGTATACGTTATCTTTGTACTGTCCTCTAAAAAAAAAAAAAAAAAAAGTTAGTCAGGAAAAGTTCCTCCATCAACAAACATGACCGCCATGAGCCAATCAATATGGGTGACATGCTAGTTTTGTCAATTTTTCACCCTGAAATGACACATTCCCACCACTGGGGACAGCTGTTAACATGGACAAGTCTGTAAGGTATAGAAAAAATATAGCAAGGTACAGAAAAAAGTATGTTCGTAATTTAGAAAGATGCAGGGTATTAATGCTTGTGACAGAGTAGCCATACAACACAGTGTACAAAAACTCTGGTGGATCTACAATCTCTGAACTAATCTTCTCTGTTCAATAATAAACTAACGTTGCTGAAGCGAATGATCATGGCGGATAAACGGGGAGGGCGGATATGTGGCAACAGGAGACTTCAAATTTGGTCCTAATTTGATGCATCGATTCACCAATATGTAATTGAAGCTCAGGAAATCAAGCGATAGCCGTTTTGCTGATTGAGTAGGCGATGTTCACTGGCTGCCTAAGAATTGTTTCTTTCTTTTGTGGCGTTTTGAGTAAACAATGTAAACTCCTTATACAACAGTGATGAAGTCTATTACAGTAGCAAAGGGAGTTGAAGTATTTTTGTTACATGGTTTAAGCTAGATTTGTTTTACTCTTTCAGTGCTTGCTTGATAAAACGTAAAATCTGTCTGGATCCTGTTTGTTAAACTGTTGTAAATAAATAAATAAATAAATAAATAAATAAATAAATAAATAAATAATCAACCGTTATGTAGTTTTTGTTTTTTTAGATAATTGCATTTGGGCTCCGAATAGAATCAGCATGTCTTAAATCCGTCTCTGTTGTGGGGTTGCAGGAATTAAGGTTTTTGCAGGTGGGAGCAGGATAAAAATACAAAGAAAAAATGCGTGAGGGAGATGGAGTTTTGCAGGGCAGGACGGGAGCGAGATTAAAAAAAAACATATTCCCTCGCAGGGCTCTACTCCATAGCACAAGGGAATAGTGTGCATTGAGATTCACTAAGTATTACCACACATAAGAAGTTAGGAAGTCACATCAACACAAAATGTACTGCACAGAAACACTTTCAATTTGAAATCAAATGCTTTAGGAAAACGGATAATATATATATAGCCATGTATGTGTGTGCTGGTATAAATATAATTCTGTATTATACCTTACTGTGAGGAACTGTCTGTAAAAGATTGGATTTCTACAATAACAAGTGTGTAAAAAAATAAAAATACATATTATATATATATATATATATATATATATATATATATATATATATATATATATATATATAGTATAATAGTTCTAAGTTATATCTATCTATATATAAAAAAACTTTGAACAAAAAAATTAATAAATAAAATACTTGGGTAGGGGTTAATTTGGGTAGGGCAAGTTACAATCAATGAAGACTAAGGGTTGATCATTTTCAGTTGGCATTTAAATGATACTGCAGTACATGTTCTAGTACACGTGTGTGGAAGCACATGAAACAGAAGGACAAATCCTGTCTAATTTTATTTCGTGTCTGTTGCCTATGTAACACACATTAGCAAGCATCAAGTTCATCTTTCCTATGGTGCTTCCAGTTTTCTATTTAGGAGCGACTGGATTATTTGTTTAATCATTCTGGTTACGTCTTTATCATGTTTCAATGGTAATACTAACAGCTGATCAATTTTATTTAATTTATGTATTTATTAAATCTGGCTTTTTGTACATTCAACAGGTTTTGAGATTACAATAAAAAGAAAATAATGAGAAAAGCTGCATCCACACTGGACACGAGCGAATCATTTAGAAGTCACTGCAGTCAAATGGGAGTATCCACACCAGCAGCGAGCGATGTCACTTTGAGAAAAGTATCAGTAGTCGTGGTTTGCAGGTGGTGCATTTAGCAGCAGAGACATTTTCTTTCTGATTATGCAAGTTGCATAAAAATAGTTTTATTCATAAAGCAAAAACAAACTGGACCATACATCCAGTCTATATATCCAGCATTTAAATGAAAAATGTGCACTTTTACAAAAAAGGTCCCGCATTCACACAACTTGAACATGTGACCAAACTGTTTGCTTTTATGATAAATAACGTTTTGTTCACTAAATTATTCTGTGGCACAAATGTGACATGAAGAATGTCTTTACATACGCATAAAGTGAACACATGCATAAAGAGATTCACCAAACAAACACAAATATTATCGAGGTCCTACTATTCTATGCATTGTAAAACAAAGCCAGCAACACGTTTGCATTCTATGTGACACATCCCAACATTACCAAGATCATAGTTTTGAAGATTGAGCCATATCTGTTCACCGGACTGTTTTAAAAAGAAAAACTAAATAAAAGTCTTGCCATGGCATACAACCTTGTTCTGTGTATAATTATTCATAAGTAAATTAGGTCAGAGACGGCTCAAACACTCAACCATGATCTGATGCGTCACAGTCGTCAATAGCGTTTACGATAAAGTAGAAAAATAGATTTGCAGAACGGCATCGGTAGTAATACAAGGTAATAACACGGATAATAATAATAAAGATAGTGATTATTTATGCTTAACAATGTAATGACAATAATAATAATGTTGCACTTTAAAATACTTAAGTTAATAAAAAGGATTAATGAAGGAATTTGTAAAGAAACACAATTGAGATTGCAGTAATTTACGTATATATTATATACATATATATATATATATATATATATATATATATATATATATATATATATATATATATATATATATATATATATATAACCATAAAATAAATTTTGTTGAAAATATCAGTTCAACTATACTACTATTGTCTTCTGACAGCTGGAGATGTACCGGGCTTCAAATCAGATTACTACTACTGGTACCACGAAGATAAAAATAATAACAATACTACAAGTACAACTGTACAATTACTACTAATATACGATAACAATAAAACTGTTGGATATATAGGGATGTTCAATAACTCTGACCTATAGATTTTACAAGTCCAACCGTTACTTTACAATGGAGTTTTTGGAGGTCAGGGTGGTAACCTTTTATCAAAACAAGATGTGTTTTGTAATGGGACAGCCCATCTCTAGTATGTCCAATAGGAATGCATGGGCGGGCTCATGTATTTATTCCCAGTCTTTTGGATCGCTTCCAAGTAGCGTCTGGTGTGGATTGACATTCGGCGACTTCGCTCGCATTGCTCGCATGCAGCGTGGATGAAGCTTTATCATCTGCAATAAATACATCCGATGTTTAATTTTTAAACTATTATTGTGTTATTATTATTAGGGCTGTTCCGATTAAGATTAAAATCAGACCGATTAATCAACTAAAGAGTTGATCGCAGATTCATTTACCCCCCTCTCCCCCTCCCCCAATTTAAAATCTTGCAGAATTTTTTTATATAAAATAAAAAAATCAACCAATAGAAGATCTGCATTTTCCCCGTGGCAGTCCAATCATAAGTGAGTGGAGGCGGAACATAAACAGTTGAAGGTCTTGAGTAGGTTTAACCAATGGGAGAGTCAAATATCTGCCCCTTGTGGGTCCCCGGGTGGCTCATCCAGTTAAAGCTCAGACAGCACCAGTTCACGTCCAGACTGTGCAAAGAGGCCGAACTTTGCTGGGGACCCCGAGGGGGGGCGTCACATTGGCTCTGATGCTCCCGGGGTGGGGGATGGGAAACCGACAGGGATTGCTTCTCCTCATTGCGCAACAGCAAACCCTACTGGCCAGACACCAAGCACCTTCAGAGTGGATAAGAGGCAGGGCTAATCTCTGATCCCGCCCACCCCTGCTCTGGATTGCTCAGTGTAAAAGCGATTCTGGCTTTAGGCCTGTGAGACCAGAGGATGTTGTCTGACACAAGGTCAGACAACAGTGACATCATAATCGTTGATTACGAATCAATTTTCAATAAGAACTTTCTCAGAGAAATTGGAGATACCTGAACTGACACAGGAAGGGAAGGGATATATTCGCGAATTCCAAAATTATTATTATGATTATCATGAAAGGTATCAGTGGCCTACCCATAGCTGTCAATTTAAAAAAGTATACTGCTGTAACTGTCTTTTGTTCAGTACACAAAAAGGCAATATGGAACAGCACTGGCTAAAGCAATCTAGGACGTCTATCAAAGTCTGCACAAAAACACGAGCATTCCCAAAGTCACTTGTGAGCCACTAACTCAAAACATTGATGTTCAACTGGATAAGCAGAAGTGTAGCGATACAATACATCACAATGGGCAAGTAAGAAAATCGTAAGGTTCTTAAAACGCTTGACTGATTCTGTTGCTTACCTTGGCACCAATTCCTCAAATAGAGATAAGTATGTGGAATTACTTTCTCCGATTTCTGACTACGGCAGCATGTTAAGCAATCGCTTGTATATTGCCACAGTATTCTCGGGTACCTCTGACAAGATTCAGAATGAATAAAAGTAGAAGTACAGGAAGCCAAGTATGTAGCTGTAATGGTAGATTAAACAACAGATGTCGGAAACGCAGCTCAGCTGTCTTGTGTTTTCAGGTATGTGACTGACCATGGCCCAAAAACGTTTCTGTGAAAATGTGTTACTTTTACTAAAATAAAAATAATTAAATGCTTTTGAAAAAGACCAAATTACTTTCCCAGCAATATGTAAGAATCTAAAACATGCGATTAAACTGGAGGAATACTTCAAACAGCTGCCACCTTTCATGATACCTTGCAGGATATTGTAACCTTCCAGTTCAATTAATGCTTGCCCTGTAATCAAAACAGAACATTATCATACAGCCGATGCTATTATTTCATATTGCTTCACTGTTTTTATACATTTATATATAGGGCTTAATTTAGTAATGCATTTGATTTAATTTAGTTATTTTCTCTGTCAAACAACTTAATGGGCTTTTAAATAGGCCAAACCTTAATTTTTCATGTACAAGCAGAACGTACAAACGAGATTGCAACATGCCGATATGCGACTAATCTTTACTAAAGCTAGAATGAAAAATAAAGTGTTTTGCGGGACACACTATTACAATCGTTATGACGAGTAACTGTATTTAAATTAATACAAATGTTGCTTTGGCATTTAAATGAAAAAGGAAGTGTGACAGGGTAGCGGTGAGACAGAGACTCAGAGGCCAGGAAACTGCAGTACAAGCGCTAAACTGCATTTAAGGGGAGTGGAAAAGCTGAGATAAAACAGACAAATCAGAAGACCTATTTATAGAAATATATGTGGTAATTTATCGAAAGCTATTTAAAATAAGTAATGTTTTTATTTTAACGTTTAAACTATATATTTTTAAACGTTTTAAATGTTTAATTAAATGGAATCTAGCACCTCTAATGTGAATGCAGCCTTAGACGGACCACCAAAGAAAACAATAAATTATGAGAAATTCTGCACGTAAGCTATTAAATTTGAATCCTTTTGGCATTTACTGTATACTGCTTTCAAATTAATTTGGTTTTTTTCAACATAGACATCAGGAAGCAGGGGTAATAAAATCTTTGAATGCTTTGAACATCGCAAAACAGGTAGTGTTCCAATCCCAGTATAGCATGCGCTAGGGGTGTGCTGATTCATCGACTCACACAGTGAAACGTGAGACTTTTCTTGACGATACGATTAGATACTTGTTTGTTTTTGTTTTTTTTAACAAACATGAGCATTTGTGTCTACATTGATAATTAGATACTGTTTATTTATTATCATGTACTCTAGCAGCCTCACCTACCATTCACTGTGTTCAGGGTGTTTTTGTCAAGTCCGCCAGCAGCTGAGTGAAACGGAGGCGGGTTATTAATGTTGATAATCTCATCAGGGCGACGGTGAAATTCAACCCGCTCTGGCCGGTTTAAAATCCAGTGTGGACTCGCCTCATGTTCTATAAGAGTCACGCTGTGTGTAAAATGTGTGAGGCTCGAATTTGTAGGGCTCCAGACTGGGACTAAAATGGCTGCAAATGCGGCAAAAAAAATAAATTAAAAAATTGTAAACCGTTTTTTCTGGGTTAGGCGCATTGGCGCCTGTAACACAAAAATGCTGCCTCTCCCTTTAAAACCATGTGTCAATATTTATGAATGCGCTATGACGTCGGTCTGCAAGGGGGGGGGGGGGGGGGGAAGCACAGCACACGTTTTCATAAACTGAAGAGCGAGAAGGACGGTAACAGATACACTAATAACAATTTCATTGAAAACCAAATGCTTGTAAGCTGAAAAATAAATGGTAACATGTAATCATAAGAGCTGTCTGTGTTACATGCTGTCAGATCACGACTTCACTGACACTGAGCATTGGAGCTGCATGATACTATTTCCCATGTTACACTGTACACAATTAGAGGTGCCGTCACCAATTCCAGACACAACACTTGCAAACTATTTACATTATAAACATGCTGAGTTCATTGCAGTCATCAGCTACATAGATTAACCACTCAGCAGAACATCGCAACAAACAGGCGAGTACAGGCATTAAGTTACTGTTTTAGTATCACTTTAGTGTCTTAACAAGTTGTTGTATTTTAAGCAGTTGAATATGGTAGCAACCAACTTGTTACTGAAGTAGCACCCAGCAACTGAATTTGGCGACCAATTTTTTCTGGCATGGAGCCATTGGTTTCTAAGACAAAAACGTTATCTGCAGCCCTGACTTGTAATTTTGTTTTAAAGAAATGTATTTTAAAGAATAAACAGGAAACAAAAGCAAAACAGGCCGTGAAGCTTATTTGACCAAGAGTGCTTACTGCAAACACTTGCACAAGCAAATGAGACAATTGAGACAAATGCTTAATTTACTGTATCGAAGACACTGCCGATACCAGCCCTAGCATGCACTCAGGAACAGACGCAGAAATATACTGTCTAGCACCATTTTTTTGTACTGAAACAAAAATTATCGTTTTAAAATGCATTGCTACATGAAGGCACATTTTGGGAGAGTTTTGCAGTGTGCATTGATTGCAACATGACCTATTTAAATGTGCAGAGGATGGACACTGACTGTACCAAGTTACAGATTGCAAAACACTTTAAAAGCAGTCGTTAATCCATATTCAAGGTTAGTTTAAACTTCAAATTCACTGAACTGTTTAAATACTGTAGCAAACATGCATTTACTGTGCCTATGTCAACAGAACATTCTCATAGGAGCTGGTAACTTCTGATGGGATAATACTGCAAACGTTGGTGAAACTAGTGCACACACATACAGGGATTCTTCAACAAATGTACAGGTAAAAATCCTGTTTTAACAAAAATAGCATTTTACAGGCTCTTGAAAAATGTCAGGTCATGAAAAGCTTACCTGTAAACAGTACCCTAACTGACTTTTCCTATGCAACTACAGAATCTGAGCATCATTAATTACACCTTGACAAAATGACCAATCAATACAGTTTAGTTAAAACCAAATCAACATTATTTATTAGGTTATAATGTGAATCCCAGTAGAAAGTCATATTTGAACATCCATATTGCCTTACAATAAACAACCTAGATCATGGAGGAGTGTGTTGATAGTGGTATCAGTTACCTGGTTTACATAACATTAGCAATGTATAAGCAATCTAATATAGGCTACATCTTGCAATTATCATGCATGTTTATTGTTCAGTCTCTTTTCAGGGTTAAGGTATTTTAGAGGGCAAAAACATCTGTTTTTGCAACTCATGGAACAAATAAACAATTCCAGAATCAGATTTTAAAATCACCCACACAGTTGCACACAGTATAAACTGTGGTGTTGTATTTTGCTAGACAATGCTTTGTCAGCACACAATGGCCTCTGAATCTTGGACATCAGTGGTATTGATTACCAGCACCTTTGTCATGTAAATCAGATCGCTTCATTACTGTGCATGGAATTTATTTTTTCCGATTCAAATGCATGTTCCGTAGGAACACACGGACTAATTATGTAAATGACAATTATTTGTATTTATTTATTTATTTATTTATTTATTTATTTAATAACAAATCCCAATGAAGTGGTTAATAAAAAAAATACATTCAAGCAAAATGACAAGTAAAAACATTTGTCATATTAAATTACGACCACCACCAAGAATATTACATTATGCTCATTTGTCATACACTCATGCTAAATGTGTGATGCTTGAATAAATAAATACTGAAGTGTTTTTTTGTTTATTTGTTTTAAATAAATTATGTATGTTCAGTGGCTTTAACCGTACTGCAAAATTGATAATTAAAAATGCTGCCACAACATTTTCCATTTTTCGACGGTGCACCATACGTGATAATCAGAACTTTGTTTTTCCTCTGAACCACGATGATTTAGCTTCAAATCAAAGTCGAACTGTTGTAGTGCTCCATATGGCATAAAATAGCAAGATCTTTGTACTCGTGGAACACATTTTCACCTAAATCAGATTAAGATCAATCAATAATAATAAGCGAACAGATACATCAATATTAATGGTATAAATAATATTGTTTTGATGTAGTGGATACGTTATGCTCACATAATGAACAGTTGACAATGCAGGTTACATATCTGCATGTGTCATCCAGGCTTTGCTACTTAACACATTAATACAATTCCCAAATAAGTGAGGTTCAACTAGACCTCTGCCAAATAATGGAAATCAAAAATAGAACCTCAAGAGTTCTCACACTGCACACATCACCCCGTTACCTATTTAAAATGTATTGGCTGCTTTTTTTAAAAGAATAGATGCACCTCATGCTGGAGAACGTGCAGGGCCAAATTGCTTCACCTCGGTCAGTGTCCGGCATGTCTGATGCCCCCCTTATCACTGTGGTGTCCTCAGTGAACCATATAGGCCGACAACACACAGCACCCCCAACAACAAATACCACAGCAACACTGCCTGCCAGGTTATTATTTACACAACGGAAATTATTAATCAACAACTCAAACAAGACGACTGCAGATGAATCCACCGCTGTGAATCCCCGTATGATCATTAGCTTTACTCGGGTCCCGTTAAGTATAGGCTCCTCTTATTTACAGGGACATTCCCCTAACAATAAACATTCCTGACAGCGCGACTCGCTCTGACCTGCGCCATCTTTGAAAAGAGTCCTTGGGCAAATGAAACGGTTCTTAACAAAGATAAACAACAGTCTTAAAACGACTGCTTTTAACACTTGTAAATATGAATCACGTTTGCAGAGTCTCCCGGTTTTACATACCTTCAGTTCCCGGTAACTGTGTCCCCCAAAGAAGGACAATTGCCGTTAAACAGCACCAAACTGGATCCATTGTTATTCAGACTTACTACAGACTATCTGAGTCACACACAACTTCTCGTCTTTTTTCTTGCGAAATGAAAACGTTCTGATTGGTTGGCAGAGTCGCCACACCCCGCCCCGCATTAATCAACACACTCCAACACCAGCCCTTATCGGGAAAACACTTACACAATCTCAAACAGCAGTCATATGGGTGGTGGTAGTACTGTAGATTCTTGAGCCCGAGTTTTAGGGAAACACAATAATTCTGACAAGTCTCTACAATTTTCATTTTGCACTTTCACCACCATTACTGTAAATATGCACAAATACATATAAACCAGTAAAGATTAATTCAGCCAGATTTACAGTACCGTTTTTAAACTTGTCTTTGTTTAAAATTCCAGAAACTGCTAACTGTTAGGATATGGAAGACACATTACGATTTACTTTTTCTCTACATAACCCTTTTCATTTGTCTTTGTTGATAGGTTGGTACAGTACAGGCTGAGGCATGTAGCCATTTGTATATATTTACCTCCTCAATCTGGTTATTTGCATTTCATTTTAGAATACACAATACACAAGTGCTTTTGCTCAGTGTTTAGTATTGCTATCAACAATACAAACATGATTACTTTGCATTATCAAAGTGTCTCTCTTGTGTTTGAATCCAAACCAGGATCATAGCATCTTTTAAGATAAAAAATGCTAGGTAGGCCAAACTCAGAAAATAGCACTGTGTCTATTTAAGCACATTATGGATGAAATATTTATCTATGTTAAAATAAACCTGCCAGATTACAATTAGGGCTATGATAAAGATGTGAATTAAAATGACCATAGTAAGCAGACACAACTCCAACCCATTTCTTTCATTAACATAAACTTGGCAGCTGTGGAAACCTCAGGCCTATATGCACTTCCTCACTGACATTGAAAATGGGTCGCCAAGACCCAGTCATGTGAAATATTGAAAACGTTTTCCAGGGGCTATTGTTCGCCATAAACACAACAGCAGCTGGAAACTAGTTATCCCTGATAGTGTCCTTGTTTTATCACATCAAATGGAACCAACTGGTCCTTATTCTTAATAACACATCTCTACACTGATCCCTTCTAATTTGATGTTTTTGTTCATGTGGAATCTTTTGATTAGGTATCACTTTTTTGTTTGGTTATATTTTGAACATGTTTTAAAGAGATTATTACAAAAATAATAACGAAGAAACGTATCTGTCTAAAGAAAGTAGAGAGAATTTATCTGATAACTATTTCCTATTTCCTTTACTGCAAGGAAAAAGGACCATCTCTCAATTTTTTTGATATTGTGCCATTTTTAAGTAAGTACTGTATTATACAGGCATTTGAGCAATAGTTTTGTTGCAGTGAATAACTGAAACATACTTTTATTCTATATTTAAGTCTTTGTTCTCTAATATCAAACAGGACATTGATCACAATCAGTCAACAGTACATGTTATTATTATTTGTTTATTTAGCAGACACCTTTATCCAAGGCAACTTACAGAGACTAGGGTGTGTGAATCAGCTGCAGAGTCACAACAACATCTCACCTGAAAGACGGAGCACAAAGAGGTTGAGCAACTTCAACCAGAGATCTCCTGGTTACAAGCCCTTTTCTTTAACCACTGGACCACACAGCCTCTTGCTTGTTCTGCTTGAATTAGTAAATTATGGGTGGAGATGAATTGAAGATATCAGATAACACCACTGGAAGAGAAATTCCAATTTTCTGGTACAGGAATTACTGATAACACTAATACCTGTGATCACTATGTGGCTTCATTTTTTTTTGTAAGAATAGCTGTCTTTCTATTGCATAACATTATGTTTTCAGGCACTTTATTTCAAGATAAAGTGGGCAGCAGTGTGTGGAGTTGTGGTTAGAGCTTTGTATTCTTGACTGGAGGGTTGTGGGTTCAATCCCTTGAGCAAGGTACTTTACCTAGATTGCTCCAGTAAAAACCCAACTTTATAAATAGGTAACTGTATGTAAAAATAATGTGATATCTTGTAACAATTGTAAGTCACCCTGGATAAGGGTGTCTGCTAAGAAATAAATAATAATGATGTTCAATTAAAACATGATGCAACAATATCACAAATGACTTGAATCTTGAATTTATTACAGTAAAATTTTACTTCAAGGTTTTAGCAAAAGTCAATCTACAATGTTGTTGTGAAGACAGTAGGTTGACATTGTTTCCATCTATATAAATGTTAGAAAACCAATGAGCAATAACTGTTACTTAAACTGCTTCTTGTTTCTTGCTAGTTTAAAAACATTATGATAATGTTCAGAGATGCTTTTAGGAAAATATTGCTTTTAATCCTTCAAAGGTATACAACCAAAACTGCTGAATCACCAAAGGCTCTTTGTTTTTCACAAAGGTTATTTTTTTTTAAATAGTTTTTGTTGATTTTAACACAAAATTAGGCCCATTCAAGCATGTGAAAATACTTTATACCCACACAAATCCACAACTTTATAATCATTAGATGTAGTTATGTCAATACAGTTTGTTATAGAGCAATCAATAAAAGGCTTTCTGTTTAATGCATAGTTGTATTAATACAGGTAATATGCAATAATAGCCAGTAGAAGTCATTCATGATGTTTTTGTTGTTGTTGTTTTTAATGAAAGCTTATAAACAAAGGGCCTTTAGAATAACTGCATTTTAAACTTCAGTAGTAGCTGCAGTAGGTAGGCATCATCTTCACAGAACAGACTGGAAGCTGCTAAAAATAACAAGACAAGCCGAACAGCTGGGGTGTCCCGAGGGACTCACCCTGGGGTCTATTGTTATTTTTCATTGACCAGTGATCTCCCAGACCTTTGTAACCCCGAAGACAGCCTGCTCTGTACGGAGGATGCATTAATTTATACATAAAAAAGTATTGTCTTTTAGGTTAAAGACAAAGGCAAAGGCAAATGATTAGAAAGGAATAAAATCATTGTATCGGTAAATATGATTAGCAAGGAACTATGAGTCACACCCTCTTCATCTCAGGTATCCCCACTGCAGTGCAAATAGACATGACATATTATATCAGGAGAACATGCCCAAGGGCAATGCTAAATCCAGTCAGGCAAAGAGGTTCTAAAATAGTGGCTCTGCAGTGTAGATGGAATTAAAATAAAATACTGTATGCACTGATTAGTGCTTGTACAGTAAATTGATTGAGAGTCACACTGTTCAGGTTAAAAATCAATGTTCTCAATGCTGTTATCATACTTTTTATTAATACAGGATTGAGAATGCACTCGCTGCTGTTTGCCTTCACATTAGGGAATAGAGAACCCTGCCTACAGAGGCAGTGTCAGTGTAAAACTTGAAAAATGTGTATGTACACATTAGATAATACATACACAATTTCAGAATAGTGTGATCAACCCCAGCCCATTGCCCAATAACTTAAGGCAAGTGAAGTCTGATGACAGTCTGTTGCTGATGCTATTCATAAATATTTTGTGCACATTGCAAGAAAACCGTTTGTTCAAAAGCAATCAGTTTGATAACCTGTGTGTTTAATTTAACTTATTTTTTTCTTTATTTGTCTAGTTGCTAATGAACTGCATTCCCTGAACATAAACAAATAAGCAGGAGCTAATGGGTTGAGGCTAGATTTGTTCTGGATGGCTGGTCCCATTATCTTCCATCCCCTTACTGATTTGTTTGACCTGTCAATCCCTACCACACTTTTCCCTGCCAATTGGAAACAAGCCAACATAATTTATTAACAGAGGGATAGGACTGATCTAAACAACTGTGAATGTACATCCTCATAACCCGTAGAAGCTGAGGTGTTAGAAACCTATCCACCTACAGCCTCATACAAGTTTACTGCTAAAGGTAAAAAGCACAGGCAAGCACAGTACTCCAGTGTGGTAACCATTGCAAAGAAAGGTACATAGTATAAGCATGTGAATACTGCAAAATTACAAAGGACGGCTTGTAATAGATGTTGGATTTGGCCCACAATGACACTAAAAAATGGCATTGCATACAACAAATGACGTTAGGATATGCTGCATCATCAACTGTCCTCCATCAATCCACTGACGGATGGCATCGTCACAAAGATGATGCTGCACATCCCATTTACCTTGGGGCCTACGTGCTGCCAATTCCTAACATTTGCAAAGGGCTTACACATTGAAAGTGTGACAGGAGAGAAAAATAACCATTATTGCAAGCCATCCTTTCCCAAAATCTATAGAAGGGCACACAATTAGAAGCCCTCCTGCAGCAGTAATACAAAAAGCAGCCATTTGTAACCCCTAGATACAGGTGGTTAAGCAGGATCATACTTTGGGGCCTATTCAATTCATCCAAGCTGTATCTAAATACCACTGTTGTCTAAATCACTAAAATAACTGCCTGTTTATATATTTTTACAGGATGAAATACACTAAAGAGACTCACAAGTACTGTTAGATGTTTAATTTTCATAACCTTGGCTGTATTTAGATCCACTGCTGATCAATTGAACAGACCCCTGCAGCTTTAACACATTCTGCTGTCTATGGAGTAGTTTCTCTGGCTGCTCCTTTGGTTTTTGGAGCATCATTTATCATAAGCTCTTTACCTGCTATTCTGTTAATGTTGCCCTGTGATAATTGAATAAGACAAGTTAATAGACTGTGGGTTAGCAGAACAAAACAACAATAATACAGACAAGTTAAGGCTGTAACTGCTTCACCGTGGTAACAGGGTCCCTTGCTATACAACATATTGTAACTGGTACTATTAATCTCTTTGTTTATGATGCAATCTCTTGTAACAGCTCAATGCGTCTGGTCAGTAAAGCTCCTGCCAAGGTTATTTGCTTTAGATTCTTTGGAACATACATTTAAAAAAAAAAAAGTATGTTTGTGTCTCTTGGTGGGGAAGGGCTTCCCCCTTCAACAATCAAGCTGGTTTGGCTTTGTAACAGGGCAAGGAGCCCTGTAGTGTTGTTTATTTATTTTTAGAACAGGCTCTCCCCCTCCGCTCCTGTGCAGTGTATTTTGTATTTGTTTTGTATTATGATTTATTAGTGTATTTTTATATGACGGCAAAGCACTGCGAGTTTTGTTATTGTTTTGGTAATGTATAAATGTGACGGCGTAGCCGTGTGTTTTGTTTTGTTTATTTTTAAACGTTTTCTGGAATAAATTAAAAACCTCTTGCAGAAGGTGGCCATCTCCTGAATTAATTGATTAATTTGTTGCTAAATCGGGACATGGTCACCTGCATATAAGCCTCCAGCTCTCTGCGATCGGTGTGGGTGTTAGAGCGGAGAGAGCGAGCGAAAAACGAAACTAAAAATTAAATACAGGATCAGTGAAGGCTACAGCCCAGCCTAACCTGTATTGTTTAATATTTTGGGTTCGAGATTTGATGGCTACAGCCCAGCCTGACCTGTATTGTTTAATATTTTGGGTTCGAGATTTGTTTAGTTTGAACTTTTATTTTGCTCACAAGTTCTGGCATGCTCCCTCTGCTGGTGGCGGTGATGGAGGCGGAACCAGCAAGTACTCTCCCTTGGCTGGTGGAGGTCGGAGTGGCACACAGTCCTCCCACGGCGGAGGAGGTGGCACTAGCAGGTATTCTCCCTCTGCTGGTGGAGGCCGGAGCGACAAACAGTCCTTCCAGGGTGATGGAGGTGGAACCAGCAGGTATTCTACCTCTGCTGGCGGATACCTGGGGTGTGGATGCACCGACTCCCCCCTCTTGGGCTGTGGACGCACCGACTCCCCCCTCTTGGGCTGTGGACGCACTGACTCCCCCCTCTTGGGCTGTGGACGCACCGACTCCCCCCTCTTGGGCTGTGGACGCACCGACTCCCGCCTCTTGGGCTGTGGACGCACCGACTCCCGCCTCTTGGGCTGTGGACACACCGACTCCCCCCTCTTGGGCTGTGGACGCACCGACTCCCCCCTCTTGGGCTGTGGACGTTCGGGCTCCTCCCACTCAGGCGTAGGACGTTCGGGCTCCTCCCTCTCAGGCGCAGAACGTTCGGGCTCCTCCCTCTCAGGCGCAGGACGTTCGGGCTCCTCCCTCTGGGGAGGTAGTGGGGGTGGGCACAACAGGCGTTCCTCTGGTGAGAGGGGGCAGTTCGCTGGGAAATGCCCCCACTCCCCACAGATGCAGCAGCAATACTGCACTCCCATGCTGTGGAGGAGGGCTTCCCAGCCAACCTCCTCCTGTGGCTGTAGCCCTGGTTCCACCTCCTCTTTCTGAGGTGGAGTGTGGTAGCAGTCGGGCGACACATGGCCAACCTCACCAACTTTAAAACACCACTCAACCCCCCTCAAGCATGTCAGGCAGACTTGCTCCGGCTGTTGCTTCCGGCTGTATTCTACCTCTGCTGGCGGATACCTGGGGTGTGGATGCACCGACTCCCCCCTCTTGGGCTGTGGACGCACCGACTCCCCCCTCTTGGGCTGTGGACGCACCGACTCCCCCCTCTTGGGCTGTGGACGCACCGACTCCCCCCTCTTGGGCTGTGGACGCACCGACTCCCGCCTCTTGGGCTGTGGACGCACCGACTCCCGCCTCTTGGGCTGTGGACGCACCGACTCCCCCCTCTTGGGCTGTGGACGCACCGACTCCCCCCTCTTGGGCTGTGGACGTTCGGGCTCCTCCCACTCAGGCGTAGGACGTTCGGGCTCCTCCCTCTCAGGCGCAGAACGTTCGGGCTCCTCCCTCTCAGGCGCAGGACGTTCGGGCTCCTCCCTCTGGGGAGGTAGTGGGGGTGGGCACAACAGGCGTTCCTCTGGTGAGAGGGGGCAGTTCGCTGGGAAATGCCCCCACTCCCCACAGATGCAGCAGCAATACTGCACTCCCATGCTGTGGAGGAGGGCTTCCCAGCCAACCTCCTCCTGTGGCTGTAGCCCTGGTTCCACCTCCTCTTTCTGAGGTGGAGTGTGGTAGCAGTCGGGCGACACATGGCCAACCTCACCAACTTTAAAACACCACTCAACCCCCCTCAAGCATGTCAGGCAGACTTGCTCCGGCTGTTGCTTCCGGCTGTATTCTACCTCTGCTGGCGGATACCTGGGGTGTGGATGCACCGACTCCCCCCTCTTGGGCTGTGGACGCACCGACTCCCCCCTCTTGGGCTGTGGACGCACCGACTCCCCCCTCTTGGGCTGTGGACGCACCGACTCCCCCCTCTTGGGCTGTGGACGCACCGACTCCCGCCTCTTGGGCTGTGGACGCACCGACTCCCGCCTCTTGGGCTGTGGACACACCGACTCCCCCCTCTTGGGCTGTGGACGCACCGACTCCCCCCTCTTGGGCTGTGGACGTTCGGGCTCCTCCCACTCAGGCGTAGGACGTTCGGGCTCCTCCCTCTCAGGCGCAGAACGTTCGGGCTCCTCCCTCTCAGGCGCAGGACGTTCGGGCTCCTCCCTCTGGGGAGGTAGTGGGGGTGGGCACAACAGGCGTTCCTCTGGTGAGAGGGGGCAGTTCGCTGGGAAATGCCCCCACTCCCCACAGATGCAGCAGCAATACTGCACTCCCATGCTGTGGAGGAGGGCTTCCCAGCCAACCTCCTCCTGTGGCTGTAGCCCTGGTTCCACCTCCTCTTTCTGAGGTGGAGTGTGGTAGCAGTCGGGCGACACATGGCCAACCTCACCAACTTTAAAACACCACTCAACCCCCCTCAAGCATGTCAGGCAGACTTGCTCCGGCTGTTGCTTCCTCCAGCTCCTCCTTTTCCCTCCCACCTTTCCTCTTCTTCCTCCCATCTTTTCTCCTCTTCCTCCAAGAAGTTATATACAAAAAAAATGAAAAAAACTGCAGTACCCTTATCCCCTGGCCTGTCGGAGGCTGTGGTTTATCCCACTTCTAAAACCACGTGTGCCAGCGTGGCTGGGTGGTGACGTCAGGCAGAAGCAGGAACGTAAACAAACTGACACCAATAGTACTGCAGTTTCAAAATAATAAAGATGCGGCGGCGCCGTTTATTTAAATAATACAAAAATAAATAAAAAGTTTAAACACAAAAAGACTTTGCTCACAGAGTAAAATAAAAGTTCAAACTAAACAAATCTCAAACTCAAAATATTAAACAATACAGGTCAGGCTGGGCTGTAGCCTTCACTGATCCTGTATTTAATTTTTAGTTTAGGTGACCATCTCCCGATTTAGCAACAAATTAATCACTTAATTCGGGAGATGGCCACCTTCTGCAAGAGGTTTTTAATTTATTCCAGAACACGTTTAAAAATAAACAAAACAAAACAAAACACACGGCTACGTCGTCACATTTATACATTACCAAAACAATAACAAAACTCGCAGTGCTTTGCCGTTTATAAAAATACACTAAAAAATCATAATACAAGACAAATACAAAATACACTGCACAGGGGCGGAGGGGGAGACCCCGTTCTAAAAATAAATAAACAGAACACTGTACAGGGCTCCTTGCCCTGTTACAGGCTTCTTAAACTGTCAACAGGAAATTGCAATGTCACATAAATACCCATATGCAATGTGTTATTTGCTATGCTATGCAAACAAACTTATTATTGCGCAAAGGCCTCTTCTGGACCTGATACATGTGGTATTAGGGCAGTCACATACACAAAGGACATTGGAACTGCATTCCAGCTTTGAAATAAGTTAAGGAATGACATCCTGGCCGCTTCCAGTTCACTTCCATTAGTGATTATTGGTGTGAATGAAACTATTAGCATATCAGTCGTTTTGATGTGGTTTCCTGAATAGGGGAAAGCCGAAATACTAAAAAGCCTAGTTTAAAAGCCCGGGAGCCAGCTCTACCTTAAGTTCAGGTCTGTTGTGCCATTTGAGTTAAGAAGCAATTTTGCTGATACTTATTGCTTTGTGACATTTTTTGATCCCCACTTTGAGAGTCCGCAGTTTGTCCTTTCTGCATCTTGAGATTCATCACATCTGAAAGTATCAACTGTCTGAGCAGGAAAAATGGAATAAGAAACATGACAGAAAAAGGTAATTTGACAAAGTAGAATTTTATACTTAATAAAATATGCATTGTTGGCATTTTAACAAGTACTGGCAATTTAGCTAAAATACGTATTTATTCAATACATTAAAGTTTACTCTTAAGTGCCTACATTTATATAAGTTCTACATTTTGGCAATAATATCACATTTACTTAAACAAAAAACAGACAAACAAACAAAATGATTTACTACTAAAAAGCTGCCTAGCACAATAATACTGAAACAAGAAATCACTTCATGTGAAAAGGTAGGCTTTAGGCGCACAGACAAAAAAAAACCCTTACATTATGTAAAAGTCATATAATACATTCTGTAATAAAGCACTTCATGCAAGGACAATAACATTTCGAATGGCACATTTAAAACTTGTTCCTTTAAATTCCTTAGAAAATAAAATGGTCTTAATCAAAGTCCATGACACTGAAAACATAATTTCTGACTTTCAAAAGGTTATTAAAAATATTGCATTTTACTTTGTCTCTGTAAATATGTTAAGCAAGGCATATTGTCAAATTACCCACAAGTGGATATCAATGATTGTCATTATCACAAACATGGCTATTCTTCATCAGCATCTTTTGTCATTTATTTGATTTTACACAAGAACAAAATGAATCCCTTTTGATGTTTATCATGATTACAGGCTACTGTAAGTCATAATTTGGATAGTATCAATCTGTTGTGACCTAGCGTTTTAAATGAAGAGGCTGTATGTCTGTATAAGATCTTACAGACATTCTACAACACACTTAACCTACAGATCACCAGAAAGACCAGTTTCTGACACTACTCTAACACTTCTCTGACAAAGTGTTACAATGCTGTTCATGGAATACCTTGTGCGTCAACACACGGTTTTGGGCCGGGTCCCAAATGGTTAAAGATGAACACAATTTAAAATTTGCACTTGATTATCACAGCAATTTGTTTTCTCGACCGAGGAAAAATCCCTTCCTTTTCATTATATTAATTTTGTCAAGTCAGGAGGTTGGATGTCTGCACTTAAGAAGCAAACTGCAAATGATATCTCATTGTGTTCTTATGTTCATCAAGAAGCATTTAACAGGTTACCGATAAAGCTGCTAAAAGGCTTAGGAAAAGTGCAAAATATAAAGACATTTTGTTGGTACACCCAGAAGAAGTCTTCCCGGAGACCTGCACTTGGGATGTAGTGAGTGCAGATAGGGGTACGTGGGATACCAGGGTTGGACTTCCGTAGTTTATCAATGAGTCAATCTTCTCAGCTTCTTTATTGCATGCTTCAATCTGTAATAATACAAATAAGTGCAAATGAAAAGACCACAGCTTTTTAATCCGTTGTGTGTAGGGTTTCTTATTGTTATGAGATATGTCAGCAGTTTAGGTTCTGTGCAAAATGATTTCTGCTATAAGAAGTATGTCAGAAATTCAAAATTAAAGCCATCTGTATGACGACAAAGTTAAATAATATAGAACAAGAAATGTCAATGAATAGTTTCATGGAAATTGGGTAAGTGGTGTTTAAAGTAATTGTAGCTAACAAAATAGTTTTCAAAATTCTCTACCATGCACATCTATTGACTCAAAAGGTCCAAATGTGCAGTTTTGAAAGAAACACACGTTTTAGCAAGCATGAATTGTCATTTTAAAACATGATGGGGTCTATGCATGAAAATAGACAGGATTTCTAGATTGTCTCGATAATACACTGAGTTTATTTTATTTATTTTTTGACATTTTCATAAAACCACCATCAGGATAAATATAGCGAGGGCCCTGTTTTACTGGCAGGTTTTAGCTAATGGAAAATTACTGGCAACTTTCCAACAACCAATTACATTTTGTTTTTAAATTACCTTGTCCTATAATGTCAACAGAGCTGACAGGAAAGTTTTTTGTGGCAAAAATAAAAGCATTCTAAGAGAAGAAAACCAAAATGATCCACTCAAGAACTTGATAGTCTTAGAGAAGAGGTCATGGCAAATGAAAACAAATTGTTTGGAGAAAGTGTGCATCAATAAAAATGAGAAAACTAATTTGGCAGAGGTTACAGAACATGTCAATGCTGTCTCAGTAAAACTAAACATCTTGGATCGTCAAAAAACATGGCAGGACGAAAGACGTGATGTTAAAAAAAAAAGTGGCACATCTCCATAGAGAAGCTTTTGTCACTGGTGGTGGCTAGTTTGCTGGTGTTTTAACATCATCAGATGAGGCTGTATATAGTACCATTCCAACTGAAACAATTATTGGATTAGGAGTATATTACTCATCTGCCAAATCCATGCGACATCATGGCACATTCAAGGGCACTGGTAATTCCCCCTCCAGTTCCTGACAAACATTTCAAATGGTTTGTCTATTGACAAACAAAGTGTATTTTAACTACCTGCAAAAAATAAATAACCATATGATGGATATGTTGCTTATTTAAATTTTAAGCTACTAATACAAATGCCAACAACAAGAAAACATGTTGTTTTATATAAGCATGTAATATAAATGGGAGTACATAAGTGGAGAAATTAACTTTTTTTTGGATAAATATCTGCACTTCAGTAACATATACTAATAACTACATGGTCCCTGCCTTTTATGGGCCCTCAGGTTTGTAGCTAATCAGAAAGAAAACACTTGTGTACTACAATATGTTTGTTAGTGGCCTGTGGCACCCCTGCACAGGAAAAGTGGGTTTTGTGTGTGTGTGTGTGTATTTATTGTAAATAATGTTGTGTCTAAACTGTGTTATTAAACAGTTCATGAAGAACTTGAGGCTCCTGGGAGATCCTGCCTGCTGTGTGTGATTGCCAGCTGTGGAGTCCTAATCAGCAGGTAGGTGTGTTCCAGAAGGGCATCAGGTATAAAAATGTCCTGAGTATACACCTCAGGGCTGCTCTAAGCCATACACCAAAAGACTGAAGGTCATCCACACTACTCAGCAAATTGCAATGCACCTCTGTAATAACTTGTAGTCGTGCGTATAGTGAGATCGTCATGAAGATATGATGTCTGAGGTCAGGCTATGCGTTCAGGGGCTATGCATGCGCATACAGCTCAGAGCCAGTTTAGAGTGATGCTTTTAATCTATAAGTCTAAGGCAGCTCAGATCGGAGTTTTGCATGTAAACACACTATTATATACTGTTCGTAATCCCCACCTGCAAACTGCTTGTTATTGCAGAACTTAGGCTGCAGTTTGCTTCTTTGTTATGTTTACCCCCGATACGAGGACTTGCTCCTGTTTCTAACAAACAAAGCACTTTCTGTTCACTGTAGACATCTTACTGTAAAACAATATGCTTTTGTGGTTTTAGAACTTTGTTTCACCCTGACCTTTATTTTAGCTACTTCAAGCTTTGCAAAGTTTTCACAATTTATTTATAATCCTGCAGAAGTGAAGCAATAACAGACTCCCTGTAAGCAAGATAAACATACTAAGAACTCGTTCTTTAACCTAGTGTACTACCAGATGCCATGTTTAAAATTTAAATACAAGTATATATAACATGTGTTTCTTTCAAAACTGCATTTCATCGATGGTGATTGAACAGTTCTGTTAAAAGTTGTGCCTTCAGATAAGACTTAAATACAGAGATAGTTCAGAAAACCTGACTTACCTGCAGTGATGTAGGTTGCTGGTCAACTGGCACAATGAGTATCACAATTTCAGATTCTATACTTAGGTATCCAAATATATCACACTGAGGCACCGAGATATGCAGACGTAAAGTCCGAAGGATGTTGTGTACAGTCACTGGCTGTTTATAGTTTATCTGAGAAAAGAACACAGTGTTCAATAAAACTACACATAATGTTAGATCATAACACTGGTTCTCTGAAATAGAAATGTAACCGTTACCTAATGGATGTTTACCTCCTAAAGACTCTGATATCTGAATATTATATACCAAAGCTAATCGGCCGAGCCTGTGATGCTGTCGTGCCTGCCCTCCGATGGTATACAGTACTGCGCTCACAGATCTCAGCGTAATTTTTCCTTCAAGCCTGCTGCAATCATGGACGCAGCGACCTTGAAGGTTAATGGTTACATTTCTATTTCAGGGAACCAGGGTTATGATAATAATGTAAGGTTCCCTTTCAAGTACGAAATGTAACCATTACCTAATGGGTGAGTATACCCAAGCCGTCTCAAGGGCAAGATTGCCGAACGACCGGAATGCCACAAGGCTAAGCCGAGTGGCTGCCTTGTGTGTTACATTAGGAACCCCAGTAACAAGTAGCTAGGGCAAAAAAATTGAGGGAGAAACTCACCTCTATGCCTGTGTTGTAAGGGTCGACTGAGAAGCCACTCAACATTATTTCCAAAATAAGGGTTTTAAGGATCCACGACATTAAGTCTGTAGAACCTAGCAAAGGTATGAGGAGTAGCCCACACCGCTGCTTTGCAAATGTCGTTGACAGATGCACCCTGGAATAAAACCCACGAAGTTGCCATGACCCTGGTGGAATGGGCTTTGAACTTTTCTGGAGGGGTCAAGTTGGCCAGCTCATAGGCAGTCCTGACTGCTATCCATTTGGACTGCCTCTGCTTAGACAGGACTTGACCATGGGATTCGCTGCATAGCAGACAAAAAATTGTTCGGACTGCCTCTAACTTTTCGTCCTGTCAATACAGTACGCCAGGGACCGCACTGGGCAGAGCGCATGAAGCAGTCACTCCCTCCCAGACTGGAAAGGAGGTGGATGGAAAGCCTCCAGTTCCACAGACTGGTTGACATGGAATGCCGGAAAGGCAGGATTGGTACGGAGCGTAAAAATGGCGCTGAGATCTATGAGCGCAGTCCTTTTGTACCCTCGAGGGCGAGCATGACAGCGTCATAGACTCGGCCGAGTAGCTTTGGTATATAATATTCAGGTTTCAGGAGGTACACACCCATTAGGTAATTGTTACATTTCATACTTGAATGGTTACATTTCATACTTGGTTATTTACTATTGTTATTTTAATCAGCTACAATGTTTCAGCTGTCATCATAATCAGGTGACCACAAAAGTAAGAAACATTAAAATTCAGCAAAGTATTAGCTTGTGTGTACTGCTCTCTTGTGGCATCTTGACGCTAATACAGTGTTAACTGGTAATATTGCACTGCATTCTTTTTTCATCCATTCTTAAAAGGTACCACATGAGATCTCAATAGAGAAACATTTCTTTCAGCACAATTAAATGAAATCGCCTTATTCTCTACATTTATAAATCACAAAAAGCAGATTAAACACAGTATAAAAATGTCCAAACTAAATGACTTTTTTATGGCTTATGTGTTTGAGCAATATGCTATGGATTGCACAATGTATTTTGTATGTGTTGTGGTAATTCACAGATATTGTATTTCAGTTTACATAAAGTGTGTGGTTACCTTGGCAAAAACATTGAGCTGATCTTTGCTCCACAGAACTTTCAGCATTCCAGCACACAAAGGACAGCAGGCTCCTAACAGACACAAAGGAAGCCATTAGATTTGATTCTCTAAAACATACAGATACCTAACACAGTGATCCGAGCACGATTTTGTCTTATTGCTAGGACAAATAATTGGAACAGATATTGTGTGAAATGTAGCCAGAGACAAAAAACACCATTTTCGTGTTTGCCGAAAGTATGAAATGCAATTGGTATACATCAAATACCAAAAAGATATTAATAATAATAAATAAAAATACACAGAGAGACATGTCAAAAGTAATCAGACACCTCTAAGGTGATCAACATCCCGCTCCAGGTATTGATTACAAGGCTCCTTCCTTTGTTTCCATCCCAACTTGGATGACTGTGCACCGGCACATGGAGCACGTTCAGTCACCTTGCTCCATGTGAGAGTGCTGAGGAATCTGTGTTCCTGTGGCCATGTCAATCACCGGATATGAATCAGATGAAAGATGTTTGGTACTTCAGAAACATTCGCCCCAACCCAGCATTGTTCCAGCTCTGAAAGATGTGCTTCTTGAATCAGCGAACAACATACCCCAGGAGAAGATTGCCTCTCATTCAGGGGATGCCATATTGGGTCAATTTAAAGAACAACCTTTAAGGTATTAACTAATACAGTACCTGTCATAGTGCCCTTTGTTGTTCCATTTTGGCAGGATAAACATTTCACACACACACCTGTGTTATGGATGTCCATTTACTTCTAACATGGCTCGGTACTGTAAATGCTGTTTAAAAAAGCCTCCCTGTCATGTATTACAAGGTAATGTACATTTGGTCGGATACAGGGTTTAATTTTAATAGTTCTCTGCACTTTATATAATTTTAGTCGATATCTTTAATTCTGATTTAGTTAACTTTGCGCAGATGACCATTGTCACCTGGGTTTCTCCGACTGGCGTAATAAAAGTAAGAATTACCAGGTGGTATTACTGGTATGCATCCACTTGCTGAGAGGGGTGGGCATGTAATGGCGGCACATGCAGTATGAGTGCCTGAGTCAGACACCACTCCCACAGCATGACAATGACCAAGGTAGTCCACAGCAACTCGGTCAGAGTAGGCAGCACATACAGAACTGTAGGTCTCCCCGTTGTGGCCGCAGACAGGCTTCTCTGGCTTACATATGTCCTTAGAATGAGAGCAAACCGACAAAACAATCAGGGTTCTGTTATGAAATGTACTTTACATTCCCTTTAACTTGTATAACGTGCAATGCAACATTTAACAATACGGTATTGTGGATATGCAAAATAGAAGTATAATTTGTTATCACAAAAATAATGCCTTTTAGATGTTACTGTATAACTTTGATCATACTTTTTTTGCTTTTTTTACCTAGTGGCAGCCAGTGGAAGAATACTGGATTTGACAAATTACTGTGAGGGCATTTCAATGCTTATTTTATAATGTGAAAATTAAATCCATTTTTGCACGGCCCTTACAAAGATTCTACAATATTTTGTGAAAACCGTATAGTTTAGAACAATAAGTATGCACTAACAAGAATCCAAACAGCAAGTCTTTAACTCCTTAACATAAAAACATAACTTAAAGAAGTAGCTAATAAGGTAATTATGCTGCTTAATCACTTGTAACAATTTAAAAACAATCTCATCAGTATAGTTTTTTTGTGGATATCCCAAGGAACAACATGACAAAGCTCTAAATTGTAGTGGAGTTAGAAGGAATAGTACAGCAAAACCTAGCATGCTGGAAATGAATCAGCCCTCAATTACATTCACATTTCACGAGCTAATCAAATTTCGGGAATGTTATCTGTCAGAGTTAAACAACTGCCTGCAGTAACAAATCAAGACAAACATGTTTGAGGATAATTTCATTTGTATGAAATCCAGAGGGCCCGTAGAGGGATACCTACAACGTTCAAGTCTCTGTCCACTGTTATGAGAGTGCAGAATGAGGAAGCTCCATTCAAAGATTTGGAAGATTAGAAAGACATTTACAAGAACTGAAAGAAAGACAAAGATATTTAGGCATCTACTGCAGAGGACAGAGATAGAGATAGAAAGAGGCAGAGAGAAATGCAAGAAGAGAAAAACAGAATGGATTAAACAACAGTTAAATTCAAGCTGTAGACCAGAAAGTAAAGTCAAGCCGGTCTATTAAGGGATTAATACTTATGTAATTTTGCTTAGCTGCTGCAACAGTATATCGTAGGTGTGCCAAAAAAACTCAATTTTCAACACAACTTTAGCTCTATGGAAATGAAGGTTTTCGCCTCTTGAGATGTATTGACAAATGAAATGACATGTTTTGTTGTAATGAAAAAGCATAAGGTATTGACTTTAAATAACATCTTAATTTCTGAATCTCACTCAAAGATGTTTAGATGGCCAATATACAGATCAATGTACTGTGGTGCTTCACCAGAATTAGTAGATAGATACATAGCTATTATATACATAAGTGTGCCAACTGCCATGTGAATTTCCAAACAGTATCCTGCCAAACTATCTCAACATTTAAGATAGAGAGTAATGGAAGACTAGTCTGGGTAAATTCTCGTTCCGCTGCTCCCCCAAAAAATAACATTAGGTTATTATCATAACCTTGGTTCCCTGAAATAGAAATGTAACCATTACCGTATGGGTATTTACCTCGTAAAAACCCGGAACCTGAATATTGTATACCAAAACTGCTCAGGGAGCCTGTGACACAGTCATGGCCCACCCCTGAAGGGTACAAAAGCACTGTGCTCACAGATCTCAGCGTCATTTTTCCTTCAATCCTGCAGCAATCATGGACGCAGCAAAGGTTAATGGTTACAGTTCTAATTCAGGGAACCAGGGTTATGATAATAACCTAACGTTCCCTATCAAGTACGAAATGTAACCATTATCATATGGGTGAATGTACCAAAGCCATCGCAAGGGCAAGATTGCAGAAAGACTGGAATGCTACAAGGCTAAGCCAAGAGGCTGCCCTGTGGTTTACCATACGGAACCCCAGTAACAAGTAGCTAGGGTGAAAAAATTGAGGGAGAAACTTCTATGCCTGTGTTGTAGGGTCGACTGAGAAGCTGCCCTTAACACTCTAGTTCCAAAACCAGGGTTTTGAGGATCCCCAAAATTAACTCTGTAGAACCTAGTAAAGGCATGAGGAGTAGCCCACACCACTGTATTGCAAATTTTACGACAGATGCACCCTGGAATAAAGCCCACAAAGTTGCCATGACCCTGGTGGAATGGGCAGTGAGTTTTTCTGGAGGGGGCAAGATGGCCAGCTAACAGGCAGTCCTGACCATGTCTGCTATCCATTTGGACAGCCTCTGCTTAGACAGGGCTTGACCATGGGACCTATAACAAACAAAAAATAGTTCAGACTACTTCCAACTTTTCGTCCTGTCAACGTAATACGCCAGACAGGGCTGGCGTCAGCACCCAGGCAACACGGCAGTTGCCAGGGGCTTTAACGTTATGAGGGGCCCACCTGAGGATAAAGAAATATGTGATTTAAAATAAAAAAATGTTACTAAATAAACCATTGCTTTTCAAAACCGTAAACGCAATATTTTTCTGCCTCTTTGTCAGCGTCTTTATTGTTATTTTCTTCCTGTTAGCTCTGCAGCTGCTTAGTCACTCCCTATTGGTGGGGAAAGAGTCAGGTGTAAATTTGATTGGGCGGTAACCTTAATGATGAATCTCGCGGGTTTAAGCATTTAGGGGGGGGGGGGGGGGGAATAGAACATTTTGACTACTGCTCAAAATGTAATCCGACTCTACCAAGTCTCGTGAACCCCAGAAAAAGAAACAAAAATCTGTCTACCAAAAACATAAGGAAAAAGCAACAAGAGAAAAAAATCTGCAGAAACTTAAAGCTCAATCACAAATTAAATGTTTTTTCCAGCCTACTGGTAGTGAGACCGCTGAATAAAAGCTACAGCAAGCGAAACACAAGGGCCTGGAGAGACTGACACAACTGACACTGAACTTCAGAACGAAGCTGAAATTGTTTTGACAACAACTAAACAACCAGCTGTCAAAACTCACCCGGTGATCCACAGTGTGATTTTGAACTCTCCGAACCGCAGCCAGAGCTCAGTGAAGATCCTGCGGAATGGCTGGAGAGAATTACACATTCCTTGCGATGTCAAGCAGTTGTAAGAGGGCCCAAGCAACAGCAGGGATCTGATATGTTAAACTGGGATTTTCCAACTACTGAATACCTTGACGGTACTAAAGGCGATTCTCTTCAGTTCACTACAGTCGGAAGGTAAGCAACCGATCAACAGTAAAAAGAGACTGGCTAGTCTATTCAAAATCATTGGATTCGTTGTTCTGCTTTTGTTGCTTGTTATTTGAACGTGACAAGAAGTCAAATTTCTTTAGTTGGAAGGGATTTTGAGACTGGAAGCACCGATGGGTCTTTACATTCACACAACACTTCCCCCAGTCACATTAACAGTTACTGTAAATGGAAGAAATTGGAGTAAGCACTGAAGACAAATGTGATGATCGATAAAGAAATTATCAAAAATTTAGAGTCGGAAAAGGAAAGGTGGTGTCAGGTTCTGAATCGATTGTTAGAAGTAATAAGATGGCTAGCGAAAAACAATCTGCTCCATTGAGGCAAAGTCATTTTTTGGACTTTTGCAGAGAATTTATACGTTCTTTGTTGCATCTAAGAAACGTTGGGAAGTTGTGAAGCAGCATTTGACAAAACTTACACTGAAGGGACTCTGTGAAACGCACTGGAGCATGAGTCTTGATTCAGTTAGAGCAACTGTGTTACAGTTTCCACAGCTTGAAAAAGCTTTTGAGCAGCTTTTGCACATTCTTGATGCTGAAGCCTTATCAGAGGCACAGTCTCTGAATGCTCAAATTTCCACGTTCAAATTTGTTGTTTCTTTAACAATCTGGCATGAAAACCTGTCACAAATTGACATGCTGACACTGCCAGTGTGATTCCTTTGATTGAAACTGTTATTTCAGATTTTCAAGCTTACTCTTTCGATGGACTTGTAAAGTCTGAAACCCAAGCTGCAGAAGTTTGCAAACAGCTATTTATTCCAACTGAATAGCCTGTTCACAGAGCTCACAAATGAGCAAGAAAGTGCTCAGACCAAAACTGCCAAGAAGCTTTTTGCTGCAAAGCTGCTGCTGCAGCAGCACTGTACTCTGACCTTAGGAGTGAGTTTGAGCAGACTTTTTTCAAACCCCTGCTTGAAACAGTGCTGGCTGAAATTGAAATAAGATTGAATTTCCTGATGGCTCATAATCAAAAATTGACTGCCTTGTTTTAACTTCTGTATGCCAGGGTACTTGCAAAATCGCAGTGGTCCTCTTGATCAGCAGTAGAGAAGCTTTGCTGACAGGGAGAGCTTAACTGCAGGGGATGCACTGTCAGACTTCACACCCTCAGACAGGAACTGTTCGCCCACTTCCAACGGTGGACAGGCAGTGGCAAACGTTTCCGCGGTAATTCCACGAGAACAGTTCATTGGTGAGAAACAGCTGCCCAGAGCTTTTCCATTTGCTCCGATTGCTTGGAACGGCGATTCTTCTATTTCGTCTTCCTCAGGGGATGGAAAAGAGAAGTAGAGGAGGATGAAGAAGACTGTGAGGACAGTTTTCTGCCTGGGTTACTTTCCCGGGTGCGTCGTCCACTCTCCCTTGGCACAGAGCCATGGGGTGAGGACGCAGCCGCCTCTCTAACAGAAGGTGATGGGGAAGCGCGCTGAGCAGGAGTAAGGGACGAACCGGATCGGTTCGGTACCGGTGCAGTGACTTTAGCACCGGCTTGGTGTGGGTCCACCGGTTTGCAGTCACCACCAGTGGTAATGTCCACTTGTACAAGCCACTGGCACAACCATTCAGTCAGTACCACACAAGAGACTGAGGGAAGCTTGCTTGTTATAATGGTACTAACAGCCTTCATAATGGTGATGCTAAAGCCGTCACCAAAATGGCATCAAGATACTGTGGATGAGTTTGCAAGCTACCACAACCGAAGCAAGTATCTTTGCCCCGGAAGCTACTCTTGCTGCACTTGTGCTCAGCACCACGTTGCAGACAGGCTTGTGAATAGTCTGTAAAAAACAGAAAAACACATAATAATTGCCACAAAAAACAGTAATAAAACACTTACTGAAATAATATCAAATGTCTTGTATTTTAGCTGAAAGCCAAAACGAGAAATAAAATAACTCCAGCCGGAGCTATGTAGCCTGGGGTGAGAGCACAGTCAACCGACTTATGTTGCTGGATCCCTGGGAAGGAGCAACTCAAGCCGCTGGCTTCAGGTGGGGCACAAGGCCGCAGCAGGAAATAACAAGCAACAGGCTGTAGTGCACAATATACAGGTAATTAGTAAAAGTTTTACAGCGTTAATCTAATATTGCATACATTTTGTGATTTGTGATATCTGTGAGCACACTCCTTTTGTGCCCTTGGGGGTGGGCCATAACTGCGTCACATGCTTGCTGAGCAGCTTTGGGATACAATATTCAGGTTTTGGGTCTTTAGGAGGTAAATACCCATATGGTAGTGGTTACACTTTGTACATGAAAGGGAACAGCAACTTGTTTGAACACTATAGTTACAAAAACAAATATGCACCAACTGCATAAATTATACATGCATGTTACTGAACTGGTTGTAGGGTTTAAAACAAAACACATTACTTTCCCTAGCTTCCTGCTTCGTCGTACGTATTCCTGCAATATCTTTTACAACACAATCATGATTTTTAAAATATTTTCATTAATATATCCCTGGTCATACATCTGTTTTGAGTAGTTATTATCGTTTTACATCGGTTATGCATCGCCTCTTCCCGCAAAAATGTCTTCTGAATTCAAAACATCGCCTGGTTAAATTCAACCTGCTCAATCAGAGATATTTCATTAGTTTCTGACTCATCTCACAAAGCTCAGCATTTTGACTGGTTCATCTGTCCGTCAACTTTGCCAGGATCGTACCTGCTCGCTCCGGCCTCTGAATCTGTGACGAAGCGATTTATGATTTAAGAAGTGATTTTTGACCAGTGATATGTTAATAAAATATCAAAACATTTCTGATTATGTTGAACGAGATAATGCAGGAATATGTACAACAAAGCAGGAAGCTAGGGAAAGTAATATGTTGTGTTTTAAACCCTACTTCCATAATGTATATTTAGCAATAAGACCTGAATTTGTTTATAAATCACATTTGCTTAAACTTGTAGAACAATATGGTTTTAGCCATTGAATGGGTTCAAATCTGGTTTAACAGCTGATTGGTCCTACATGTTTCAGGGATGGTTTCTTAATGAACATTTCTGCTTCAGTGCCTCCACTTTGCCTGAGGTGACTGCAGACTGAATTGTGTGGGGTTCATTTCATGGCTAACCCCCCCTCCAACCCCCCTTTGTGTTTGTTTGTATTGGGAGTCAGATTTTCAGAGATGCAGTCCTGGAAATACTTGTCCTCTTTGTTAAAAAGGCACGAGCAAGCAAAAAACTTTTACACTCATAATGTGTGTGCTTATTTAAAGGTGTCCCACGGCTTTATACATACATATACACATACATATATATATATATGTGTGTGTGTGTGTGTGTGTGTGTGTGTGTGTGTGTGTATAAAGCCGTTGATATTAAAAGGTAAATTTGTGTTTTCTTTAAAATATCATCAGTAAAATAAACACACAATAACAGAAGATTTATAAGCCTGTACAAGCCTATTCATATCATAGGAGTCCCAGACAGCCATGTACAACCTAGTTCCTGCAATAACTCTCTAAATAACAATGCTTTAATGAAGTGATGCATCAGCTGGTAACTCTTTATTAGTTATACCTTTGAGATAATACTCATTTGGTTTAAAATTCATTACGGATTTGTACTTAAATATTGCCTTTGAAGAATAAATTAAATCACTTTCTTATAGGGGTTGATGATCTATAAATCTAAATACAGTACTCTGAAGAAAACTGAAGAGGAAAACTATCTATCCTGAAAGTGTAGATAAAACAAAAGAGAATAAAGCTCATTCTAATTTTGCCATAAGATCTGAATAAATAAAATAATTGTACAGTATTATTTTGACATGACCCCTTTACGATATTTATCCATACTTATACCATATAATGCATCTATCCCTACCTGGCACTGTCCAGTATAGGCAAGCACTTTCCCTCTTTGGTAAAGCTCACAGAGATTGGGGTGCTCAACATTGTCAGTGTCACAAACAGGATCCTCTTCAACCTTTTCACAGTTTGTAGGCTTGGATACACATTTATACTGGTTGCACATATAATCACTAACACTTGTAAGGCAAACTTTCCGTTTTGGTAGACATCTGAAAATTGAAATAAAAAAAAGGCGTCATTGATGCATTTTTGAACATGGGAATGGGGAGAATTAGTTTTAATATTAAACAGCAATTCCTTTTGGCCAGTTTAGATATTTCTATCCAAAAGAAACAGGAAAAGCAGAAACAAATTTTCTCTGGTGTATTATTAAAAATGACTAAAGCAGAATCATACAGCATTTTAATAAAATAATGGCATTGCTTTATTCAATGTATTTGTTTTTGCACAGAGGCAGATTTTAAAATATCACCGTCCGCTCAATTGATCTAAATACGGGAATCATTTAAATATTAAAGTAACTATCTTTTGTGTACCCCCCCCCCCCCCCCAATAAATAAATAAATAAATAAATAAATAAATAAATAAATAAATAAAACAGTATGTGCAAGTCTCTTTTGTATAATTCTGTAAAAATATGTAAATCACCATATAGAATTTAAACAATGGCAGTATTCAGATCCTCCTGTTTAGATCAACTGAATGCTGCAGTTGGAACATCCATCACCTACATGTATTAAACCATAGAAGTACCCCTGCTGATACAACTGGGAAAGGATCATCAATGAATAGATCAGCATACTTGTTACCTTTGACCTTTTGGACAGTTATTGGGGTAGCAGGGATCCTTAGACAGACAAGATCCAAATTCAAACTGATTATCTTGGAGTCCAACGCAGCGAGCAATGCAGGCACTTGGGTAAGTGCGGCCATTATGTGCACAAACTGGCACAAACTGGTCAGCACAGTTACATGGCAGACCTAAAAAAACAAAGATGATAATTAAAATCATGTGGTTTAGATTACCTACAGTACAGAAAGGAAATAATACACCTTTCTGTACTGGTCAAAATGTATTTAGTTGTGTTCATATTTTTCATTTGAGTGTTTGAAGTTATGTATTAACAGCTTGAATACCTGCCTCCAAAACCAATATGAGAAGGAAAAAAAGAAAAATGTGTAAGATTATGAATTAAACATATTAAACACAAGTATTGGTTACCATATTTTCTGACATTCTATTTTCTTCAGAAAGCAATGCATCTTGCTAAAATACATTTTATACAATTATAGCAAGTTATACCTTGTGGTTGACGTCCTTTAGAAACAAATAGTTTCTGCCGTACACACTTAAAAATTCAGTTTTAAAGCTGAAGTGTCCACATTTAAAAAAATCTTTTTTACACGAAAGCCCCTTTCACACTGGTGTTCCTGGCTACCCGGGTCACAATCCCGCGTAGTGTGAAACCACGTACCCGGGTCGTAAGCGACCCAACTCAAGATGCATGACGGCCATCCCTAACCCGACGAAGTAACAAACAGCCACGCCTGCGTGAAGGTTTCACTTCCACAAGGAACATTTCTGTTTATTCTGTTTAGCCATATTTTTTGTTAATTGGGCCACACCATGAGTCACATTGCACCAGAGATGAAGAAACATTTGCTCTAATCAACATTTGGCCCGACGACTCAATCCAGAGAAGCTTGGACGAACACATCCGTAACAAGCTGCTTCCGGGCATTGATACGCACGTTGTGAATTTGCTTCTGTCACCCAGGTAGACCCCGCTTTTTCAAAAACAGTGTGTAATCATGCAGCTGACCTGCATGACACGACCCGCGTCCCGGCTAGAACATGCCTGTGTGAAAGGGGCTTATGTTACTCCCTTTGTGACCCTACTATATTCCTGCACAGTTTAGCCATGTGCATTTAACCATTTTAGATATATGCACACAAGCTTCCTACAATATTGAATCCTGCTTGCAACTGCTATGGGATCTATTCAATTCTTCTAACCTTTGATCTAAATACAGCCGTTGTTTAAAACATTAGAAGAAGGATCTCTAACAGTCTGTGTCTCTCTGAAGTGTATATTTGTCTTTAAAAGTAAGTGACATTACAGGTTTGGTCCTAATTTAATATTTGTGGAGGTATTTACCACGGTTTAATTGAATTAACCTCTGTAGGCTAAATTCTCAAAGCTATTTACTCCAATTTGTTTTTCAAAAAGGAGAAACGCATCCAATAAAGTTACCAAACTAAACAACTAAGACTTTTAATTCATGTGCCTGAATGAAGTTTTAAGTTGTTTCTTTTTTCGTTTTTGGCATTTACTTGGTGTTTTTTCTTTTGTTCAGAAAAAAATTGTGCTAATGACGATTTGGAGGAAATTAGCTTTGAGAATCTATCCCTATATGTCTATGTGAGCAAAACAGGCTTGTAAAATGTGTTAGCTCTGTAACAGGCTTGCTCTGTTAGAGAGCTAACACATTTTTTAAAAAGGGGATCGTATTGTGAAGCAATCTTCTTAAACATGTAAAGAATATTGGAAAACATTACACCTTTAAAATAAACAGAACACTTAAAAGCTAAACAAAAAAAATATACCTGTAAACATCCGCCTATCTTCATCGGAGCTGTGTTCATTCAGGCACTGTCGGCTTGAGCAGATTAGTTTGCCCGCGAAACACGAGCAGACATTACAGTCGACTTGAAAGGACATCCCATGACCTGAAGCATGAAATCCTTAATTAATAGGATGGTCATGTCAAGACAAAACACAATTTCACATCAATCAACTGCAACTGACTGCTGGAAAATTAATCATTACTACAAATACAGTGCATCATTTCCAGACTAGGCACTGTTCATTAGGTGGGTTTGTTTTCCTAAGAGGTCAAATATATCAATATTGTTTTCTATCCACAAATGTTTTAGTTGGTATCAGGATTGATAATTTTTAAGTTGATTTGGAAATTGTATATTAACCTGGTAGCTTTCTAATGGGCTTGTGTCTGCAGCTTATTTTTACTATTAGATAAAGATGGGTTTGTGACCCTAAAGATTCCTTCCACTACACTAGTATGACTATTATGGTAGTGGTTTGCTCCAAACATACATTAGACACACCATATCATGATGTGGTTTTATGATAATTGTCCAAACCAGCTTCTGGAATGGTCTGCATCCAGGACTTTTGCTCAAAGTCTGTCTGCAGAAGAATTGGGACAATAACGTGAGACAGCACGCGGTACCACTGGGTAGTGTTGTACCCCTGTCTCTCGTTCATTTTACATGAGAATATTCCTCATGGCTCCCACGTAAAAAAAACAAAAAAAGTTTTGTACACAGGTGAATTCTCGCAGCTAAAAAAATAAACGAAATACAACTGATACATAACTTTGGGGTATAGAGGTCTGCTCGGGCCTAAATTTAAAACCCGATCCAAACCCGATCCGACCAAACAAATCCGAATGTGACCCAAACCCAAGACCGTTGAAATATCTGCATGCCCGATTCGACAATCTCCACAAATATATTCCAGACACACGGTACTGAAACTAAGTACCTTCACCAAGCAAATAGGCACAACTGTAAAAGTGGTGGGGGTCAAGGTTTTTTTTTCTACAAGTTAGAAGAAACAATTGGGGCAACCTTGGCCCCCATTTGCTCTGTGCTGGGCAAGGTTGCCCCAATGGTTTCTTGAAACTTGGCTTGTGTTTTTGATATCTTGACTTTAAATGGCTAGGCACTTTTGATAACTTGGCATTTTTTCACATTTCCAATGTGTTTTTGTTTCAGATATCACTTCTTTTTTTACTTTATAACACACACACATTATGGAAATAGTAAAATTGTTCAACCTATATTGAGGCCATGTAGTGCGGTTTGGATAGGGTAAATGTAAATAGTAGCCTAGTCTGTTGAAAGGGTTAAGATGTGAATCTGTGTAGCGTAGCAGTTATGTAGTTAGAGTGAAAGTATGACTAATTAGGGTTCAAATCCTATATATATATATATATATATATATATATATATATATATATATATGTTAAAGTTATGTGTTGTTAAGTTTGCAATATAAACCCTGTGTGGTAATTTATTTATTTCATTTCTTAGCAGACATCCTTATCCAGGGCAACATATAATTGTTACAAGATATCACATTATTTTTACATACAATTACATTCTTTTTTTACACATTACTTTCACATACAATTATCCATTTATACAGTTGGGTTTTTTACTGGATCAATCTAGGTAAAGTACCTTGCTCAAGGGTACAGCAGCAGTGTCCCCCACCTGGGATCGAACCTACGACTCTCCATTCAAGAGTCCAGAGCCCTAACCACTACTCCACACTGCTGCCCAACTGAACCCAAGACATGCTTCCAATGCAGACGCCCTCGCTTTCACCTCACAAAGTTTGCCCTTCCATTTTACAACATTTGCAAGTAGTATAGCAGTAAAGTTACAGTTTTTAACAAGTAACAAGACAAACAAGATTTTGTAAATATTGATTATGTATTATATCGATTGTATTGAAAGCTTTCATCTGATTTTGCAAACTATCATAATAATCTTGATCCTTTCATTTAGTATATTGTAATGTTTTCATGGTTAGGAAGTAGTACTCAGGGAGAAGGTGTTGAATTCTCGAAATGTTTGTTTCATTTGAAACTATACAGAGAATTCCTGTCAGGGCCGGAATTCATGGTACCAAAATAATAACCCTACGTTTTAGTCTTGGCACTTTCACTGCATATTATCTCCGGTCACAGCTCACATGCTCACTCAGTCGCACCCCCAGTTTCTCATTCAAGTCTCATTCAGTGTCCCCAGGCTCATGCACCCTCTTATATAACCTCCTGTCATTCCCCACCGCTGTCTGGCTCATCAACCAGTCACATCCATGCTCTGCAACCCCTGAAAAAAGCAACACACATTCTCCCCACTCATTCACTCACTCCCCCTTCCCATGATAAGTAACGGCATGACCTGTTCTCCTTACAATACATATGTAACATAAAAGACAGACGAGACAAAGTGAACTGAACAGAATTAGTTACTCTCATCAACCAGTATTGAGAGGAAACCATACTTCCTTGCACCAATAGGGACCACAATGAGCATTACAATGACAGGAAACCAACATTTTTCAGAGATCAAGAACAGAATCTAAGAATGATGAGATGACTCAGGGGGGAAAAACAAATCTCCAAAATGTAAGTGTCCCCCGAGAATTCTCAGCTGGCTGACTTCATCTTTCAAAATACTGTTTGTTTTCTCAACTAATCATGTAGCACTGCCAGTTAACACAACACACTTGCAAACTGAAGGTTATAGTTTCAAATCTCACGCATGCTAGACCTTTTTTTATATTTATCTTATATAATTTATTTTGCAGGCAAATGTTCAATTTTAAAACAGAAATAATTTAATATAAATTATATAGACATAACAATAAGTGCGTTCCCCAGCATATTTCCATGTTGACAAAACAAGTTAATTGTCATTAAACTCAGATGTCCTGTAATATACATATGTGTGGATAAAAAGCGCCTGGGGTCTGCAAAAATCTGCAAAAAAAAAAAAAAACAGAAACAGGAGAAGGACATTTTTAGCTTACTTTCTCACTTTCTCTTAGTGTATGACAGGTATTGACTTTTTTTTTTTTTTACATTTCACTTAAGAGTGTTGGGAACTACAAATTAAAAGTGAAATGGTGCTTTTGGCTGATTTACTTTTGCTGCGCCAATACCCTGAAAACACATAAACTATCCTTGCTGTATAGAGAGTCTCTGGCAGTTCTCGCTGATAACTTCCGTTCTGCTCAATTCATGGTTTTCAGTAAAAATGTAATTAAATAAAGATATACTCATTTTGGACAAGCCTGTATCATATCAAACTGCTAAAATCACATTCAACAACAAACATTACACCACAACTATGACTTTTAAAACAGTCACAGGATGAATACATCCCTTTTCAGTGTGCCGCTGCAGAGATGAATTTCCCATTTTTTTGCTGTCATATTTCTGTAATACTTTGCAAGATTTGCATTGTACAAAGCCACATGGACTTTATGGCTGAATACAACAAAGTCGTAATTTTTCCAAACAGTGGACAGTGACAGTTAACTTAATGGTAAGTTATGTAATAGCATTAACTACAGTTTTACATTAACTGTAATGTTACTTTGAACTACTGTACAAAAACTTTATCTTACAATAAAAACAATTGTTCTTATTTGCTTTACTGACCACAAACAATATGGCTGTGAAGGATATACACAGAAACAGAACATATATTTTTTGAATACAAATGCCACAGATGGAATATACTTAACAAAAGGGCAGCAGTGTGCATTAGTGGTTGGGGCTCTAGACTCTTGACCGGAGTGTCGTGGGTTCAATCCCAGGTGGGGGACAGTGCTGCTGTACCCTTGAGCAAGGTACTTTACCTAGATTGCTCCAGTAAAAACCCAACTGTATAAATGGGTAATTGTATGTAAAAATAATGTGATATCTTGTAACAATTGTAAGTTGTTGGATAAGGGCGTCTGCTAAGAAATAAATAATAATAATAAAAGACCTTCATGTACATACTATATATTTATAAAGAAACGATAATATTGTATTCGTTATTGATCGCCTTCCTAAAGTAATGTAAAGCATCACAACTCTCTCCAAACACAAAATTTGTATTTATTATATAGATTTAAGGAGGCTGTGAGGCCCTGAGCAAGTCACTTAACCTCCTTGTACTCCGTCTTTCGGGTGAGATGTAATTGTAAGTGACTCTGCAGCTGATGCATAGTTCACACACCCTAGTCTCTGTAAGTCACCTGGGATAAAGGCGTCTGCTAAATAAACAAATAATAATAATGATTTACCTTCCAAAAACTTGACAAATAGGTAAATTGGTAGGTTAGGTAGAGGGGGACTAAGATGGAAACCAGTCAGAAACACAAATTGCAAGCACACATTTTTTCTATTTTATTTTTTATTGAAAACCCGGCCTTATTGGTCATGTGTTTCTGGCAATTCCCAAGTAGGCTACAATGATCTATAGCTGTCCTGGCATTTCTATGATTCATTCTCTAGCTACCACATGCAGTATATTCACAATTCACCATTTAGACGGAGGGAACCAAATAAGTACAAGAAGCTTGATAACATGCAAACTCAAGCTGTGCAGCAAAATTGCTATGCATGTCATTAAGCATTAAATCTAAATATAATCTGTAATTCATATTTTTTCAATGTGTAAAACACCCAGTACACAGCTTATCTGGAGCGCTGGCTACAGTAATACAAAGTTTTATCGTCTTATTCTTAGCTCTACTAAATGTAATAGAGTATTTTAATTTAGTGTGGGCTGTATTTTGATTAGCAACACAGAATAGAAGTTATAATGCAATTTTTTAGCAGAGGGGTAGCCTATTTATTCTCATAGTGGTTTTGTTTCAACAAGTTTACAGTTTTCAAAACATTTTAGGTAAGTGAATTTTTTGTACAACCTCTAGCTGTGTAATAATCATTTATATCAACTTTGGAAGCTTATTTGCGCAATGTCCTGTAACTGTAGACATAAATCCAGTAACATACATTGTAGTATTAAATTACATCCTGTATGTTTTTGTGCCACGTGCCAAAAATAAATAATTCACTAAAGATGGCATATTTGTACGGTGTCCTCTAGGGTACACATTCAGTCTGATGTGGCAATGTTGTCTACTGGGGGAAGTGGGCCTCCTACAGAATATAAAGTTGATTTTCAGTGCATTCAAAATAAAGCCTCCCTGATACTGATGGCAGAATGTCCTAAAGTTCTGGTAAATGTCTGTCAACACTTTCATCACTCCAAGCTGTCTCATTGATTCAGAAATATATGATTAATAAATAAGCAGTCGCAATTATCTCTGATAATAGGGAATACCTTTTCTTTGGCCTCCAACAATGCACGATTTCTGCATGTCAACACAAGGCATTTCAACGCAGTTTTCTAGACGACCACTCTGACCACAAGTGCAGACTTTATAGCAGCCAACCTCCCCTTTAGATAAAGGAACCTGAATAAGGGCTTCTTGGTGGACAAGGAATTCTGAGGCTTCTCCCATTTTACAACCTACACAATTTAAAGAAAGAAAGTGAGACATAAGCAAGTGTTCAATCTAAATGTGCATTTCACAGGATTTGCAAGGTTCCCTTTCTCTTCATTTTAAGTCCTACATACCTAGAGTTAGCAATGCAATGGCAGTTCCCTCCATTTTTCCAATTTAAAATATATTCTTATAGTGTTAGTACATTAAATAAGTACAGTACTTCAAGAAACTTTGGTAGCTATTTCACTTACCATTAAAAATAAAGCCCATAAATGGCAATACAATTTTAAAAATGTTGTTTGTTTTAATCATGTTCAATACCACACTCCCATAAACAGACTGCTCTTCAAACCGGGGAGCTAGAGTCTGGGTGCCTTACTTTTTTCTTTGGTCATTTGTAATATGAGGACTATCACAAATGTTTTGGTCCGCACCGAGATGAGTATACTGTATAAATTATGAGATGGAACAATACAATGTATTTAATGTAGACCATGGTAGCCAATGTTAGGGTCGGAATGATACACCGGTTATACAATATGATGATACAGCTTTTTATTTTTTGTATTGTATTGTAGGATTTCTGGAATGTATCATCATAATGGTATTTCAGGTAAGTAGAGGGCAAGCTGCTGTAGTTTAATTAGTGATAGGACACAATATCTGAATATTCTAACACATATTTTTTGACATAAATACAAAAATCAGATGTTCGTATTTGCTACAAATGACAAAAATACCTTGTGAGATGAATATATATATATATATATATATATATATATATATATATATATATATATATATATATATATATATATATATATATATATATCTTGTGATAAATAGATGGTTATCGGGTGTTAGTCCCGATAGAAATAGTGGGGATTTCTACTTAAAGGACAGCGATAACTGTACTGTTTGTCACAAGATTTTAAAAAGTAGGATTTTCTTTTCGTTTGTTTTAAAATGGCCGCCGCTTAAAAGACTACAATTCCCCTAGTTCCTGGAACTCAGGGGCTCTGTAACGGCGGGATTCTGGGTAATAAAAAGGGGAGTGTTTTGTAGCAAGAGAGAGAGTGGTATGGCAGTGAGGCCTGAGTCTTGGATTATAAAAACGTGTGACCTAAAAACTAGACGAGTGTGAGAGTGGACTGGATTAATCTATAACCTGCAAAGACGATACGGGTTGGAAACAAAAGAAAAGAACAACACAGAAAAGACAGTAGGTGTGTTGGTTTTTTTTTTTAAGTGTTATAAAAACCCTAGCAGGACGTGCCTGTTTACGCCGAAGAGTGGAAAATATTGTTAGTATTAAACTGAACGGTGGCACGGTGGCACGGTTACACAGCGAGCGGAGGCTGTAAGGGACAGTCTTCAAAGGACGGTGAAATACGTAAATACAGCAATGTGCGCCGTTTAAAAAAATAAGCGTTTGGTGCACGCAATCCAACGCAAAGGACAGAACAGTAATACTGAAGACAATGTTTTGAAACTGGATATAAACTTACCTGCAACGCTACAACAATCAGTGAGTACTACAAGCACTACAACCTGAATACATATTCCTGTACTTACTTGGTGGAGTTGCTGGCAAGCCAGCTTGGTTACCCGGGAACAAGAAAGCGATACTGTGTTTTTTTTACTGGACTAAGTGCACCAAGTGTGGACAATTACAAGACTGAAAAGAAAAGGTGCATGTACCAGTGGACTTAAAGTAAATATATATATATATATATATATATATATATATATATATATATATATATATATATATATATATATAAACACAGGCTCAACATGGCAGCTCCTGAGCCACTATTTAAAAGTTTTAGACAAACCAGATTATGCGCGTGCACGAATAGTGATCTCTATGGAAAGACATCTGGGACAAAAACACGTTGTGCTGTCAGAATCTCCTGGGACAGAAAAAAGGCAAGCACATAATTCTGAAATGCCTCGCTTAAACAGTACCCAACTTCCTGAAAATGTTGTGTTTGTGATTTTTATATAGATTGTATATATTATATATTTTTTGTTTGCAACTTTCTGTTATGTGGAATGTAATAAACGAGAACCAAAACGGTGAGTTTTTTCCCCCCTTCACTTTACAACACCACGTTTGTTTTATTTGAAGTGTTTAAAGTTAAATTTCAGTTTTCGTTTGCTTGTTCAGCTACAAAAAACGTAAACCTCGTTATTACTTTATGAAAACGTGTCAATGGCCACTGTTTACTGTGAAGAAACGGCAATGGCAACAAATGGGGGAAAAAAAAAATGCAATGTCAACGTTATGTACTATTTATTTCGGGAATAAACAAAACAACATTTAACATGAACTGCTATTTGGCATCCTTTGTTCTGTACTTAATTCACTGGGGCCAAGGAAGTCCTACACAACTTATTCTTTACTCCTGGGATATTTTTCTATTTTAACGTGTTACATATTGTAAGGTCTTGTTGTAAAATAAAGGCTCACATACAGGGCCCAAGGCCACGCCCCTGCACTGCTGCTATGCCTTCGTTCAGAGCAATATAAATTTATTACTTTTTTAAAAACTAACGAATATTTAAATTGAGCGAATATCCGAACATGAATTTATGGGAATAGTTTCAATCCAAATGTATTTTTCACACAAACTAGCACCTCACAAAGGAGAGTGGTAATGGATGTAGAGCCTTCTCAAGATCCATACACAATACAATAATATCGGAAACAACCTACATTTTACGCAGCATTTTACACAGCATTTTACTCCATTTTGTGGCAAGGTGCCCGCCCCTTTTATTATTTTTGTATGATTATTATTTGTGTTGTATTATTGTTATTATCATTATTATATATTTTTGTATGTGTGTGGGAGAAAGCCGTCCGACATTATTGTTTGAAAATTAAAGAGTAGCTGGTGTGAATGTGGCTGGAGCATTAATAATTGAAGAAGGGAACTATAAAAAAAGACCTAGCAGTTTATGTTGACTCAGAAATGTCTTCATCTAGACAATGTGGGGAAGCTATAAAAAAGGCCAACAAGATGCTCGGATATATTGTGAGAAGTGTTGAATTTAAATCAGGGGAAGTAATGTTAAAACTCTACAATGCATTAGTAAGACCTCACCTAGAATATTGTGTTTAGTTCTGGTCACCTCGTTACAAAAAGGATACTGCTGCTCTAGAAAGAGTGCAAAGAAGAGCAACCAGAATTATCCCGGGTTTAAAAGGCATGTCGTATGCAGACAGGCTAAAAGAATTGAATGTATTCAGTCTTGAACAAAGAAAGACTACGCGGCGATCTGATTCAAACATTCAAAATTCTAAAAGGTATAGACAATGTCAACCCAGGGGACTTCTTTGACCTGAAAAAAGAAACAAGGACCAGGGGTCACAAATGGAGATAAGATAAAGGGGCATTCAGAACAGAAAATAGGAGGCACTTTTTTACACAGAGAATTGTGAGGGTCTGGAACCAACTCCCCAGTAATGTTGTTGAAGCTGACACCCTGGGATCCTTCAAGAAGCTACTTGATGAGATTCTGGGATCAATAAGCTACTAACAACCAAACGAGCAAGATGGGCTGAATGGCCTCCTCTCGTTTGTAAACTTTCTTATGTTCTTAATAAGGTAATTGTTTAATAGGTAATTAAGGCTCCAGCCACAGACATAAAAGGCCTACTCCAAACTCATTATTTGGAGAGAGCTTAGAAGACGTAGAAGAAAGAAAACCGCATTGAGAACCAAATGCTACCCAATAGAAAGGTACTCCTTTTGTTATCGTCATTGTGTTTGTTTTACTTTGGCCAGTGTGCCCTTTTGTTTATTAGTGTGTTTTTGTTTAAGTCTTTATTTTATATTGAATTAATAAAGAACAGCGCGAGCAGCGCTTTTTCATACCCCAGTACTGCCTCTTGTGTCTATCTTCCAGCTGGCTGGTGACTTCATCCACCAGCCAGCTTGCCACAGTACACTATGCACACTTCAATTAATATTGAAAATTGTGACTTGTCCCTTACTGTAATAATCACAGCATTTTGTAAAGCTAACCATGTATTGTGACACACTATTGAAACAGCCACCAGGCAAGACAAATTAACATCTCAAGTTTTAGATTTTGGTTAGTATAGTCACGGATATTACAACATATTGTTATTGTTTAGGCCTATGTAGAAGTCTGTGTAATTATTACTTATTGAGTTTAATGAGATCTGTAAATATAATATTTTCTGTTTATATCAGTTCCAGATGACCATTTATCAAGATATCAGAATATTGTGATTTATTGTAAAATCTTCTATCACTGTATGTGTCATGTTATTTCTTTATTTGTTTTTTAATAAAGAATTTGTTGAGATCATGACATCATGTTTTAAAAAAAAAATACTGAAATATTTTATTAAAAAAGATGTTTACATTTTATTTATTGACATTTTAAAGATATGAGAACCGAGATTTTCAGTTCCTATGTATTGGCCTAGTTTGGGAATTAGCTAGGCCAGAATTTTGACCTGTATTGGAATTTGACCAGGGAACAGGGTTCTGTAACTCCTCATCTTCAAAAGAGTGTTCTGCAATCAGGACATTGGTTTAGTGTATGTTTATAAGTGTTTGGAGGCTACCTCTAATCAAGTTGAGAGTGTGTTCTCATGCACTCTTTGCTGTCTCGGGCCCACAAGCAGAGTTGGGTCTGTCGTACAAAGTGTGCAAGAGAAGGTACACTTTCAACTTGATTGGAGGTAGCCACCAAACACTTACACATTATAAGTCATTACATCTAAATGACAAAAACCAGATGTTAACTTACTTAATATGTTTCAATAGAACCTGTTGTGGTTTAAACGTTTAGGATGCTTGGTCATTGACATTGTGAGTGTGAGATCTACACTCAGTGAAATTATAAGCAGTTGCTGCTAATAGCATGGGTGTCGTGACTTTGACATTATCAAAATGAAGTCCCCTCCTACAGTAAACTAGCTCCTAACACCATGCTGGGTAGCTGATTGAGTTCTGGCTCAGATCAAACTGTGCATCCTACCGAACCAGCAACACTACTTCAATTAAAAAAATAAAATAAAAACAATATTGTTCCAACATGTTACCTTGCACACAGATGAACGTGAGACAGTCCTGACCAGTTTGGCACCCTTTCCTGTTCACTTCACACAGCTGATTACTTGGACAGGGGTTAGGATTACAAGGGTGAATCACCTCCTCCACAATGTCTCCCAGTGAACTTGGGCCTGTAAAAATCATTATTCTATCTTAATGATGAACAAACAAGACTCATCCTTATTCAACAGAAAAAGGACCGTCATACTCTATCTGAGCAATTCTCTCACCCAAGATGCAAGTGAGAAAATGTCATAAAAAGGGGGTAATCTGTGCATATTAGTTCTTTATTTATTTATTTTTTTTTTTTAAACAGCAGGGAATATTTTTTCCCCCTACAATTTATGATTGTTGGCCATGCAGAAGACGACTCTATTAACTCTATTAAGAATTCTAATTTCTAGAAAAGTTTAGTTCTGTTCTATTATTTATTAAACAGTACTAACCACTAAAACTTGCAGCACAACTTTTTTCTTGGTAAAATTATAACTGCACATCATTTTCTCTTCATATTAAAGTCAGACAGCCTTCTATGTCACTTCTCAATAAGCACAAGAGTTTTTACTGCCACAGAAGATGCTCACATTTGCTAACACAACAAGCTGTGTCACCTGAGGCCCAGTGTGTTTAATGACATCAGTCTCTACTCTTACTCTGGGCAGCAGTGTGGAGTAGTGGTTAGGGCTCTGGACTCTTGACCGGAGGGTTGTGGGTTCAATCCCCAGTGGGGGACACTGCTGTTGTACCCTTGAGCAAGGTACTTGACCTAGATTGCTCCAGTAATAACCTAACTGTATAAATGGGTAATTGTATGTAAAAATAATGTGATATGTGAAATAATGTGATATGTTGTAACAATTGTAAGTCGCCCTGGATAAGGGCGTCTGCTAAGAAATAAATAATAATAATAATAATAATACTTACTGAGGTAGCTTTCCAGAGGAATACAGTACTCAGCATCATCTGTAGGGGACAAGAAGTCACAAATGGTTTCAGGACTCGTTCCCTCTGAAAATTTACTCTGGTCTCCGCAATGTTTGAGTATGTTCACACAGTCTGACCTGTAAAAACACAATGAGTGGTACTGCATTACACTGTGTGCCCCCTATCTTTGAGAAACTAAAACACAACAATACTTCAATTTCATGAATGCACATTCACAAGTCTACTGCAATCATATCCTCTTGGCCTGTAAAGTAAATAGTACCACCAAAATGTAAACACAATTTTTCTACATTGATCAGCTCAAGTATATTTAATGGAAGAACTCATTTAAATTTATTATTTTATAGCAGTACTAATACAAAAATGTAACTTTAGTTTTGACCTAAGAATACCATTGTGAAAAGCTGCATGCAGAAGCTTGTGTCCCAGGTAGCTTTGGTGAGTGGCAGGCATCTACATAGTTATTTTACTGTATAGACACCCAAGATTTCAAGTTTTTTTTAAAGGGATCTGTGTAAGCACAAGGGGCCGAAGGATTGTTGTGCCAAATTGCTAAACGCACATCTTTTTCTGGATGAAAAAACCCCACCAATTACTATCCTAAAATATAATCACTTACAGCTCTTAAATTAAATAGAGCTGTGCATTGCTGGTTTATTGTGCTTTTTCTATTTCTCAAACATTCTAATGACTGTGTTAAAGATCTTTGAGAATAGTCCAATTTCTTAAAGGTGGACTGTTTGGTTTTGCTGTTGTCTGTAGGAGAAAAGGATGGGTCATATGTTGTGTGTATAAACTTTAACTAAAATGGTCATTAAGTTCTTTCTCAGAATGGTCTTGGAAGATACCTGAATGGTCCTAGACAAAAAAACATTTACCTAGCTTTGCTTGGCAGGTGCTGTTTTGTTCACTCTCAAGTATTGGCATCTCTGGGTTTGTTAAACCAACAGTTAAAGTTTACTTATTATTTGGTATACATTCTAATTTCAGGTGTAATCTGAATCTTAGGCTGGGACCAAATCAAAACTTTGACAACCCGCTAATCGCTTAACAAAACTGTATTTAATAGCGTTTTCTTTTTTTTGTAAGTATCTTATTTCTTCTACTCATAAAAAGAAAAAGCTATTGAATACAGTTTTGTTAAGTGTGATTAGTGGGTTGTCAAAGTTTTGATTTGGTCCCAGCCTTAACTTCATTCAATTTGCGTTCTTGAGCAGAAAATCCAACACGGCAGTGGATCCCAGATTCCTGCCACTTTTCAGCTTTTTTTTACTTCTCCTCACTTTCATCTCCGATGAGTGCAACAATGTGCACGTTGATAAATGTGCAATTCTCATGGTTTGCAAGGCATTCAAATTATAAGGACATTAAGAACTGAAGAACTAAATAATAAAGTCAAAACTTAGCAGTTCCTTTCTAGTTTACATCCCATACCCAGATCCCATATCCAGTCAGAATCGACAAGCTTTTATTTTATGTGCAGTATTTGAAGATGTAAAAAGGTTGATCCCTAGGACGTCTCCAGGTAACTGCATTCTAAATAAATAAATGCGTAATAATATTATGATTATTATTATTATTATGATTGTTATTAATAATAATAATAATAATAATAATAATAATAATACCCATATTGCACATCTATCAGAATAATGCAATGTTAACTGCAGCAATTAACTCAAACAGCATCAGTGGGTAAGCCCACAGAGGTGATTTTATTTTCGATGTTATAAAGTTCCTGCAGTCTCTGCACTTGAAAACGCAGATTTGATTGTGTTGGTCTTCAAGAGCGAGGCATTTGGCTAAACTTCGAGTGTTGAACTAGTTTGTAATAGTTACTTTGTTGTTACAAGTTTTTTTTATATGTGCCTAATGTCTGTCAGTGTGCACTTACTAGATATTTTTTACCTTAGGAAAAAAGTAAGCTTAGAGCCCTGCAATGAGGGATGCACAATGGTAGAATTTTACCCTACCAACTGTGCAATCAAAACATTTTTGAAAAACCATACTACCAAGAATGGCCAAAAGAAATATTCTGTTGATGATTACAAAAACCTAAAAGCACTTAAAGGAAATTTAAAGATAATTTTAAAGATGTTATGCTTTGGTAAACAGTAGCTGAAAAAAAAGAAAACTTAATTTATATATATATATATATATATATATATATATATATATATATATATATATATATATATATATATAAATATATATATATAAATGTTCAACAGCAAATAAAAGCTGGTAAGTTATTTTTGCAAAATTCTGTTTGTGTATTTATTTATTTTTTAAATGTGCGTCTACAATTTAACTTCGGTACATGTGTGCCTAAGAAAAAAAGTTAGCGTTGTAAACCTAGCCAGTATTAAATCAAGTGGACTTTTATATTAAAAATTACAAAAAAAATTAGCATTGTAAACATAGCCAGTATTAAATCAAGTGGACTTTTATATAAAAAATGTGTATGACAGTTTAATCAATTTACCTATAATTTAATACCAAATAATATCGGAAAAAAATCTCAATCCTAATAAAGCTTAGGCTTAATAATTTCGACACATGTACTTAATCGTTGCAAACGTACTTGCAGATAATGCTTCCCCGAGATTTGCTGTGACAGGGTTTGATTTGAAGAGAGCAAGCTACAGCCTTCCACATTTCCGGGTGACATTTTCTGATGTCCAAGACAGGAATGTTCATGAAGGGCATCTTGATGCTCCCCTTTTCCCAGAGTTTCATGTCGTCCATGGCTCCCTGGTCTGACTGGGCATTGCAGCTCCGGAACAGGCCTGTTGGTCTTCAAAAGAGCAAGAGAGATCAAAGAATGGGATTTATAGCTGAATTCACTGTGATATCAACCATCTTTAAAAAACAAGCGGGTTATACCATATCATTAACTATAAATAACCATGTTGCTGTGATCTGAAACAGACTGGAGATCATCATACTAGCTAGCAATGTATTTGCTTTTTATTAGGCTCAGTTTCACAGCAATGTTTTTCTTATCAGTAGGGCTGGTAAAGTTTATTTGAAGAGAGACTCTGAGTGACAGGTCGTCTGCATAGACATACAGAAACGTTAATTTTAAAGAAACCCTACGGTGTTATGGTAACAACAATAACTTAAGAGAAATCTGGAAAGGAAATTAAACTGTATGTTCAAGCAGCAGGAACTGCATTTTCTAAATAGCAATGACTGTAAGGGTATTTTTCAATAGCATTACAAAATAAATATGAATTCACCAAATATTTGCATTTCTTTGAAATGTATTGACTACTATGACTACACAGATTGTATACAGAAATAAACATTGAAAGATTCTTAGGTTTATTGGCTAAAGAAACACCTGCTTGTTTATTCACTTATTCAGACATGACTGAGTCAGATTATAATATTTTAAGGTTTGAGATGTCTTGTGTTTCCAAACAAAATAGAGGTAGCACGCTATGATAGTAATGCTATTATTCCTGAAATAAATCCACCTGTACTTTTTTTATTTTAATATGGGTTTACAACAAACTTCAAAAGTACCATGCCAGTGGGTGTCATTTTATGGTAATTAAGGAGGGTCTATGCTAATATTTCAGATGGCACACATAATAAACTGTCCTATAAATTAAACATGAATTGCATTAAAAGGGTGTTTACACATTTTAGAAGGATATTACAGAAACGTTCCTGTTTTAATAACCTAATCGTGGCCCCTCAGTTTTCGACTGATGTAACAGGATCGTTCTACTTGTCATCCTTACTTTTTTCTATCTCGGAGGATTGTTAAATGTAATTATTGTAATTATCTGTAAAATGTTTCCCTTAAGATTCCCTTGTAACACAAATAAGATGCCAATGTAATGTGCAAACGCTTTGCCAATATGCTACTGCTACAACTAATTCCACTGAAGTTTCTGTTGAACGACGTACTATTAATATGTGTTTTATGCAGTTACCTCTTCATTCAGCAATGCGACCATCAGTATTAATAGCCTCACTGTAACATGAATTTCAAGTTAAAACAAAACGTCTGGAAAAAGATTCTTAACTCCAAACCAATAAAAAAGGCTATCATTATTATAAAAGGAGTACCTTTGTGTTAAAATCCAACAGTGGGACTCAATGCTTGGATCTTAAGACCATAAGCTATGGCTTTACTGATTAAGCTATAAAGAGAGTTTGGTTTGCTGCTGAGATTATCAGTGATAGTCTGGAATGTGTATATTGACTTTATAATGTATCTGTATAACAAAGTTTACAGTATAAACAGATTAACCTCTTTTGAGATTGCTCACAGTCTGTTGTGAAATTCTTGAGAATGTACTTTGACAATCGGGGGAAGCACTGATGTAGTTCTGTGCCCTTTCCCTATATTTATATTTTTGAATAACAAGTTTCATTGGAGCCTTGCATTACTTGTTCTGAAGTATTTCTTAACACAAGCACTGCAACGGAATTGCAGGAGATAAGGATGACGATTCTTCAATTTATCCCTGGTATTTGTGCATTTTGACCCATGGAACGATGCTAATCAAACCAAACTGGCACTGGCCTAACGCCTCCAGGTGCTCAACACTTGTAACACACATTTCCAAAACCTAGAAAAGTATAGTACGATGACGGTTTGATATAAAAAATCTGTTCTGGTATAAAGATAAACAACAATGGTTAACAAAACCATATCATGATTATTTAATTAAGTACCCCTATGAAAACAACCACAAAGTGGAAGTTACATTTTACCTGTTGTTAAAGTTGGTACAGTAAGAGAGATCTTTACAGCCCAATTGGCATGGCTCCTGTACATCAGCCAGACAGGTTAGCATTGAGACTTCCACAGGTTTGTATTCACAGAGGCTTTCAAACTCCTGCCAACTCTGTGTACTGCCCCAGCTGGTGCTATAAAGTTTACTACACAAATCTCTGCCAAAACATAATTACAAGTAATTAGCCTTAAAACACAAATTAAATCACAAAAACAATAATTACTCTAAAGATAACTGGAATCCTTTCGCAGTATAAATAGTCTGTTTGCAGTACGTAGCAATTAGCTTGTAAAACCTAACAAGAGCTGGCTTTAGACTGCATGTCAATTATTTGTCTATCAGGTAGTTTATCCTCCTGTACGAAAGAGTAAAAGCTGAAAAGCTTATTAATATAGACAAACCGCACAACTGTTTACAGTATCAGATGACAAACACAACACATTCTGTATGCAGGAGGAGGCTGTGTGGTCCAGTGGTTAAAGAAAAGGGCTTGTAACCAGAAGGTCCCCGGTTCAAATCCCACCTCAGCCACTGACTCATTGTGTGACCCTGAGCAAGTCACTTAACCTCCTTGTGCTCTGTCTTTCGGGTGAGACTTAATTGTAAGTGACTCTGCAGCTGATGCATAGTTCACACACCCTAGTCTCTGTAAGTCACCTTGGATAAAGGCGTCTGCTAAATAAACAAATAATAATGCACCTCTTACAACTGGCGTATGAGCATATAGAGAGCGTTTGTAGAGGATATACAGTGTTTATTGACTCACATGTTGTTCTGGCTTTTAAGTATGTGTTTCAGATACTTTACACTTTTAGCTACACCTAGGTCTTTATCAATGTTCTATGGACATGCCTGTGTTCTGTACTGTATTTACCGCAAGCAGCACAACCCCTAATACAGGATGGTCTGAATTATTCGGTACCTATTTGCAGCAATGACTTTGATCATTTAGGAATGGGAGTTTAAAACAAACAACCTGAATGAATGTGCAGGTCTGGCATAAAGTCGCTTTGGGTGTATTAAAAAACATGTAATGTTGAGCAAAATGCACACAGGGGGCACTGTTGACACCAATATCAAGCATATCAAACCATTAACTGTGAAATGCAAAATGTAAACACAAGAATACAGCAAACTTGAAAGGTCTGAATGGACAGTCACAACCGATGTTAAATATGGCCACCTTCCATGGCAACACTATTGTTGCTGTTTTTTTAACTAACCTACAGACAGTTGTATTCGCTTTAGAACAGCAAAGCAATTTGGGCGAGGGGGGTGTGTCCACAGTAGTTACAGGGTAAGGGGATCGTGAACTCTCCAGAAAACACTGCCACAGCGGGTCTTGTGGCAGAGGCTGCTTCTTGCAGCCCTCAATAAGGCCATCAACGATTTCGTTCTCCATCGTCATGGTCCTCAGAATTGTTTTGCAAGCTGTTTGGCAGGATGTGTCCTCTGCTCTGTCACAACAATACAAACCTGCAAATCATTAGAAAGGACCATTAGTCACATTACATTGGAGAGGTCAGGAAATTACATCTATGAAAGATAAAAAGGCGACAGATTTTACCTAAGAAAATGAAACTCTACTATTTAACAGTAAGGAAACAGTTACAAAACAGTAGTCACTTACTATCAATGGGATTTCTCATGGGGTAAGACTGTGTGTAGTTGTCAACACAGCGAATTAACTCAGGGCTGATGGATTTGCAATAATTTTCAACTGCCTTAATCTGTGAAGGGGTAGGAGAAGAGTCTGTTCGAAAAATAGCTTGACAGTACTCTCTGCAGTTTGTGTGCCGCCCTGCATAACTGCAGCAAACTGACCCCACTGGAATGAAGGGAAACAAATCAACATATTAAATGGGGAAAAAGACGACATAGCTGAGTTTGTAAGTTCAGGAATCACATGTATGTCACACTGCTATTATTGGGGACATGGGAAACAAAGTGCTTTCACATCCTGTATATATGTAAAACTATAACTGTGTGTAGTTTGAATGCCTTTTTGAGAATTAGAAAAAGAAAATAAGGATTTCATTCATTCTCAAGTTCAGCTGTGACAGCTGTGGCCATTTCAGTTAAGCAGAGGTCGCAACCTTGCCCCTCAGGCATGTAAACAAAGCTATCAAGCGCTTCAGGTTAAAACGTAAATATGCCACATTGCAGAACGTGTGGGTAACGAAGGGTGTGGTGTGTGTCTCTTTGTAGTTTCCTTCCAGAAAAACAGATGGTAATGGCTTTTAATTTGCATTCTCAAATTTTTTGGCCAATCAGTGTGCATAAAGGTTCATTCGATTTTAAATTACACAACGTAAATTTTTGGAAATATCTAGTGTGAGTTCTCAATCCAACACTTGTTGCAGAGGGAGTATTCTAGGGCAACTAGAAGGTTAAGGCATAATAAACATTTAAATCTAACCATATTTACACAGGATGGGATTGTAGACCAATCTGAAAAAAAAAAGTTTCTAGTACTGCAGGGTAAAAATCTTTGAGATTCGTTTATGAGATGGTTTCTCCAAACTTTAGAAATAAATATTAAAACAAATTCTATGAAATAAAAAAAAATACTCACTCTCATTTCTGTTGATACAGCTGTAAAGAGCAGTCTACAGAAAACAAATTAATACATATTATAATATGATAATGATAATATTCAACACACCAGGATTTCTGGTGGAAGACTAACAACAGCTTACAAAGTTCAGAAAGCAAGTTTTCTGACGAATACAAAGCACAACATCACATACCTCGCGGTCCTTTCTGCATACTTTTGAAATATCATTCTTGGAGGATGCCTATGGGTAATGAAAAACAATACATAAACATTTTTTCAAAAACCTTTTAATAAAAAGACACCCTGGTACATGTGCTACAAAAGGCCTGGAGCATAGATAAGTCTTTTGATTAATCATACGTCATCGTACGGCACTACAGCTTACCAATTTGCATTCTCGCCGACATTCAACAGCAATGGTGAGTTCACAACATCCAAGTCCAACCCAACCCTCAGATTTTTTGGATGCACCTGCATAAAAAAAAATACAAGATCTATTTATAATATGATTAATGATGTGCTTAAGCCCTACAATGCAGGCCAAAAACTGTATTATGAATAGTGCTGGGACAAATATCTGAATATTCGAACAAACATTTCTTGACATGTATTCGAAGGCAAAAATCCATTGTGTTCGCCAGAAATAACACAACTTGCACCATTTTTATCAAATTGCTAGAATTTGCACGACAATTTCTAAAACGGAAAATTCACACTTTAGCAAATATGCAGAGTATCCAGCATCTCTTAGCTTGAAAATCGCAGAAATTATTGTACTTGAAGAATAAATACATACTTCAACTAGGCGTTTTACATGTGTGTTGATTTAAATGCATTATCTAAAGTAACAGGGGTATAACAAAAGACATATCACTTGAACTGGAAAAGGTGAATTTCTGCCTAAAATTGGCTCCAGTGTCAAGAATAACAACCCATTAAAGAAAATGATCCCAAATTGTATAAAAAATAACTACAGAATATCCTATTATGTAAAAACACCTTGTTTTAATCATTACTTGATCATTGTATCAACAACATTATGTAGCCTGTATAATGTTTTATGCAAACAAATAAATACAAAATAATGCAATAAATTCATAATTATGATTTATTTTTGTTTTTAAATTACGTGTCACAAAAAAGAACACATGAAACATTTCAGAATACAAATTGATAATTTTTACATTTAGTAAAAAAAATTTACATTTTCTTTAAAAAGGTAGACAAGAAGGTATTATCAGTGGCAACAACAAAGTAGTTTTATTATTTGAAAAACTACTAAACATAATAGATAGCTGTGAGAAGCTGCAGGGTAAAGACTGATACCATCTTTGTCTGCAAAATAAAAGTGCATTGAAAGAAGAACCTTTGCAGTACTCATCTCCTTAGAAGAGTATACAGTATTCAAAATGTGTCTGTGTACATGTACGTATAAATCATAATCTGTTATACCCGTTACTTTAGCTAATGCATTTTAGTCAACACACACATTATTTAAAATGCCTTAGCTAAAGTATGTGTTTTTTATCTTTCTACTGGATATCTAGCATATCATTTAAAATGACCTAGCTAAACTGTGAATTGGGTCGGCAGTGCAGAGTTCACATTTCAGATGTTCTATTTCATATTGTTCGGTATTTAACATATTCTACAAAAAATTTTAGCATTTTTGGAGGCCCCAGGGATTTTTTCAAATCATTACAGAGATAAATCGCTACTTTGGCCCAACAGTTGTGTCCAAAAACTATGCATCTCCTCCAGGCTCCATGCTGTACAACTTGCTTTAGATTGGTGCCAAAAACAATACACTGGGGTTACTGACCGAGTACAAATTTGCCTTGTATACATATTTCTGGCATTAATAAATAACGCAAAATTTTGAATAATTCAGTCATGTTGTAGCATACAGACTTAATTTCATATGCTGTAGTTCAGACTTACCAGGTAAGGAGGCATTGATGCAGACCCAAAGCTCACCCTAAAACAGAACAAAACAAATTTTAATGCAGGTGACTTTTACCTATTAAACAGTAAGTATTTATTTTTAGTGCTCCTTTCATTTTTGTGAGATTTGCAATCAATGGGAGTGGTTCTAATTGAAACTATTCAAATACAGTACACCCCTGCTATAACGCCCTTCATTATAACTGACTTTTGGCTAGAACAAACCTGAGTCACTGAACCCCAGATCATATAAAAACACACTGTCAACATCCCAGTCTGTACGCACGGGATGCCACCTCCGCAGTGAAATCAACTCTTGTCTTATTAAAAATAATTTTATGTTGTAACAAAGCTGGAAATTATATTGATAGTTTGAAAAAAGCAGTAACGCAGGCATGCCTCTGTCGTGAATATAGGTTCTCAAAAAACAACAACAACAACACTTGAGGATCTGATTAACTTTTCATGTCAAACTTTTCATGTTGGGTTGATCTGGAATAAAAGCTCAGTTTGGGATTCTTGCATGTTGGAGATTTGGTGCACTTTGAAACGTTCCAGGTCAGACTGATTTTGAATAAAAGTTCAGCTTCAATTCTGGAATTTTACTTTATGTACTGCATTTTAATTCTTTAACGAATAGGATAAAGCAAAGGCAGAATACTGCATACATGAGATGAACAGGTACATGTAATTCTACTTGTATTCACAATCTCATCTCATGAACTTACTCCAACAGTTTATCGTTCATTTTGATTGTATTTTTGCTGTAACTAGGGGTCTACCTAAATTGCGATTTCGCAGACTTCCCGGAAATTGAGGAGTCACCGCGAAATTCACCTCTTTTTGGAGCCAATACATACTGGACAAGTACGGAGAAAAAAAAAAAAAGAAACCTTGTTTAAATGAACTACTGCACAACGCAAGCGACGCAAACTACGTATCTTCTTTCTGGAGATACGCTTCTTTTTATTCCTTCACCGTCCTGTGTGCATTGCACTTAGGCAAAAAAATTAAAAAAAATATATGTCCTTAAGACAAATAACATTTACAAAAAAATACTCCAAAGCGGTTAACGTTCTTGTTTACTGTTCAAATGACAACAATGTTTTAATCAGCCTATGAATGCGTCTGTACTGGCTTTTCTGTGACCTTTACTGTACAGTAGGGGGTTGTTTTGATTTAGGTTGCTAAAATCTAGTTTTTAGCATTGGAGGTAAAATATCAGAAATGGATGACAAAGCAAAAAAAGCAAAGTATATTTTGGCTGATGATTGTGTCAAGATATTTCCCAAAGAAACTGTACATGCAGATGGAGGTAATTGTTTTGCACATCTTGTAATGTGTCTTTGGAAAAAATACGATTGATCTCTATTTAGTTTCAGAATCACATATTAAACGAAAGGCTACTACAGAGGCTGCTGAACAGAACGTAAAATAAACAGCTTTCAGAAAATAAACTGGAAAGTCAGCGCAGACAAAAAGTATTCCTGTCGGTTGTAGCCAACTTAAATCAGTACTACAGGTACGATCTAGCACAGCCACCTCGCTTCAAACAACCTGCTGCTTACTTTTTAAACGCAGTTACAATTTTAGACCCGGGCACGTTTTCTTTGTTTTGACTTGGTACTAATAAAATAAATTATTGGATGGGACAAATAACATGACAACGAACGTGCTGCATATATTGCATTTACTAAAGTATGCCAGATGCCCTTGGGTAACGGAGTTTTGGGACTGTTTCTAATCGATTTCCACATCTGTATAACTTGGCAAAGCTTTGCAACCAATTCAGTGGATGCAGAACGTGCAGTCTCAATGTATGGGTAAGTCCACACCAGACAGAGAATTTCGGCAGCAACTGCTGGGGTATGTTGCATGCTTGCCTTTAACAAATGACAGCACACTGTTTTAGTAAGGAAGCAAGTACCATTATCAGGTCTGCGAAATGTCAGTCAAATCCTAATTTTATTCCATAACCTACCCGTGAAAAATACGTAAATTTACCGTGATTTAAGTAGAACCCTAGCTATAACGAACCCCTCGATATAATGAACAAAAGGCTTGGACCCCAACAAGTTCGTTATAGCGAGGGTGTACTGTATTGTGCTTATTGCTTTAATAGTTATTTGATATTTTCAGTTTTTTAAAAGTGATTAAATCTGTGTTCTGCATTGTGTAGAGAAATTCATGTAGATGTACTGCTGGCAACAAAGAGATGTGCAATAGAAAGCAACTAAACAGAAAAGTAACTTCTGAACTCAGGTAAAAGACAAAAATCCCATTCAGAATGGTGGCTAACATCACATAGGAAAGGGAACAGTAAAATCAATGACGACGCAATTTTAAACTCCCTCTCTTTAACGTTACAAATCCTCCACGATAGCATCCACACTTCCAGTTCTCCCCATTATCATTGGGGATAATTATTGTAATAACATGAATTCTGCTTACCATAGATTCTGGACAATAACTCGGCAGTCGCTGCAGCAGGTGTTTTAACCGAGATTCACTTTTTGTGGTAGCAAGCTGTTAAAAAAAAAAAACAACCAAAAAATGTTTTTCAATTTCAACTGTTCAATGTTTGTTGTCTACTTGAGTTTCTTATTCAAGGTGAAAGGGACAAGAAATTTGCAGGCAAACTGTTGTTTATGCAAGTAACAAAACTTGAAAGGTACATTATGCTGAGACTCTGTGCCTGTAATTAGTTACTCTGCGAGACATACAGCCTCACATCTGGTTGATTTTACTGTGATATAAACCCCTAGAGTTTCTCTAACTTGTGTTCCTAACACTGACAGGAGTTTTGCCACGATAACAAGACCTGTATTATCTTCCAGTTTCTGTCTATACATTTCCTTCTGGCTGCAGTAAAGAACAGGAGGCTCTTCTGTGCAGCTTCACATCAGATGGGAATACTAGATGTTAGTCAATGACTCACTTTCATAGTTACAAAGCTCAGATCTCTAAATTAGCCCACTATGGGCAGGGTCAATAAGAGTTCTGTGGGTGTAACACTTTCTGCAGATAATGGCCTTTTGGTTATTTCTTTTATGTCCTGACTGAAAAAGAACAGAGGTACATGTTTCTATAAAATGTCCTCCAACTGGATTATTTTGACATATACCATGCAAATCTACAGTGATAATACCAGGACAGTTTTGTTTTGTGGTTTTGAGGCAAACCTTTTATCATTAAAAGGTTTGGATCTTTTTTTAAAACTGAAAACATAAAAGGTTTCACAATATAAAATCTGGGGGTAGCTGCATTTCAAACTTATCAAGGCTGAATCAACATAAGGTCTTTGCATGAGGGCAGGAGGGGTGGGGTAGCAAAGAAAATACTTAAAAAGTGAACTAAATTCACCCAAATGAATTTCCATTTTGAAAACACAATTCCCCTCCAGTAAGAGTCAAACCTGATTCCACAGTATGCAGGTTATTCACCAGATCACAGTACCAGCTATCCTTCCCAATAACTAGGTTGACACTTGTACCCTGGATTTAGCAGGGCACTACTTAGAAAAACAGCTTGGTATGGAATATTAGTTTTAGCTATGACTCCATCCATTGCTGTTCTTTAGATTCACTTTGTATATCATTTCCTGTTTCAGTTGTCACATCCTGGTGACACAAGATGTTTCTGTGATCGTTTCAGGCAACCGGGATGCTTTAAACTCCTAACTTTTAGTCACAAGTATACGTATGGGCAGCAGTGTGGAGTAGTGGTTAGTGCTCTGGACTCTTGACCGGAGGGTCGTGGGTTCAATCCCAGGTGAGGACACTGCTGCTGTACCCTTGAGCAAGGTACTTTACCTAGATTGCTCTAGTAAAAACCCAACTGTAAAAATGGGTAATTGTATGTAAAAATAATGTGATATCTTGTAACAACTGTAAGTTGCCCTGGATAAGGGCGTCTGCTAAGAAATAAATAATAATAATACGGTATACTGGTATATCATGGTTAAGGTACATTACGGTATTGACAACGACCTAAAGAGACTGCACCATGATTATCATAATGACCACGGTATACCACAGTTCATTTATTTGCATGTGTGGAAGACCAATAAAAGTTGTGATAGTTATAACCAAAAAACAATGAGAGTGACAGCAGTACTACCAAACACTCTACTGAGATGTCTGGAGAACATCATGAACTGTCGTGTATAGGGCCTAATAAACAGGCCACACAGTAAATTTAAAGACAGAAAGCATAAATGAATGTACTACAAAATGTCATTGAAAAGAAAAAACACCAGCCAAAAAATATTTTAACAGACTAACCTGGGATATCTAGATATGTATTTGGGTTAGCGGAATGTGGGTTGGAAACTCTAAACTCTGGTACTTACCTAAAAGGTGTAGCAAGACCATTCAGAAAATAATCAGAATCTGATTTATGGTATACAAACTCAAAAAAATGTATATAACTAAATAAAAAGTTATTTATCATAAAACGTACCTGATCACATGCTTCCCTACATGATGAGTAATCCCTTGCATGATGACAGCATGATGAATCTTATTAAAAAAATAGAAAATAATTAATTAAAACCTTAACAAACAAAAAAAAAACAGTAAGTTTGAACCTATTAGGGTGTACATTTAATGGAGGGACAAACAAACTTAAAAAAAATATTAAACTACGCTCACATTTTATACAATACAGTTTTAAAACATAGTTTCATTTCCATATTCCGTTGAACTTCTAGACATAAGATGACACCCGCAAAACAGAGCCCTGCCAGGATAGTGCTTCCAAGAAATATAGATCATCAATTATCTCACCTCACAATATTCGTTACTGTAAGCAACTACTTCAGGCTAAAAACAGTGTAGAAATCAGAGCTTTAAATAGTTGCAGGACATTCCCAAACACATTTATGTAATAAGAACAGCCACTGAAACTGTGCTATTCCTCCAGGGACAATAAATCTATACCTGTCGTGTATCGTAGTCAAGTGGTTATGCAGGGTGCAGAGGCAATCAGAAGTCGAGTTTGAAATGCCAAAAAGTGTTTTTTATTAGAGGCCTCCAGTGAAATAACAAATCAAAACAATAAAGAAAAATAAATCAACAAAAAAAAAATCTAAAAGAAAATTTTAAACAAAAATACTGGGCTGTTTCACACACATCTCCCAACGCAGAACACTTATCTACTCACAGTCTATATAGTCAGAACACAGCTCACTCTCCTTATTTCTCCTCAAATGACCCAAAACCAGGTACTTATACCTGTTTACATTAGCCCCTTCCCTGGACTAAACCAATACAATATAAATGGTAATTTAATAACATTTAAATATACATAGAGCCCTATTTGGCCTTAACATATACAAATGTATACATTTGTTTTAATACACATGTAAATACACAATGCAAGTATTAATAGCAACAATAAAATACCATTAGGCTACCATTAGGCACGCTATAACAGCATGCGCGTCTCCCAACATGATTGCCCCAATGGTCCAACTGGCTTGCAGCTTCACCACACTGAGAAAGGTAAGTTAAAATATTACCAGCATTGTATTATAATGGCTTAGCAAACAGTTTCGGAGCGCATACTTTAACAAACATGGCGGCAGTGTCTTCATGCCATTGTATGGAATATGTGCACCTTTTTCTTACAATACACACAAATAGTTACCGCGGCTCAAAACTCCAAACTAAACTTTTTTCTTTCTTTCAGGCACACAGTACTGGCAGAACAGCGATCCGACACCTCCCCCATTATGTACGTTTAACATTTACTTCTTGTAAAAACCCTTGTTATTTATAACCTAAAAGGTTTACCACAACAGTGACATTTATCAAATGTATTAAACAATCTTTATTTTTAGTAATCAGGCAAGGTAACGTGATCAGTGATTGAGTGTGTTGCAGAGCTGTGGTCTTTATCACACTGCCGCAATCCACTAGTAATGTGTCACAGTCAACAATAAATCTACAGAACTTGTTGAAAACAGTAGCTAACTTACTTAACAGTTTCCCCTACAACCCTGTAGACTCAGTCTCAATGTCATATTGACAAACTTTTTGGAGCAAACCAGAAAAATAATTGTTCATACAAATTGGTCTAGCAAACATAAACTTACATACGTTAAGAGCTGATAACAAACAGCTTAAATTGCCCCAGCTTTACACTTGTAGTTTAAATTTGTTCTACATATAAGAACCATTCAAATGATTTTTATCTTCATAAATAAACCTGTTTGTTATTAAACTTCAGAAAACTGTCTAATACATCTCAGATTACAAATTGTCTTGAATAGCTAACTGCTTTAGCCCCAGGCAGCCATGTTCCAGTACAAAGTGCAAAATGACTGTGGGACACGGCAGCATTAATGATTTGTATTTCATGGGTAATCAACATCATGCCTACAGCAGACAATGCTGTTTCAAGTTTAGATTAAGAATGCTTACAGAACATGTCCAAGTAGTGCAATGGTTTTAACCAAGAAACTACTGCTGGATAAACTCAATGATGTTTTTTGTAGAAGTGTATATATATATATATATATATATATATATATATATATATATATATATATATATATTAGTGCTGGGACAAATATCTGAATATTCGAACAATTTTTTTTTGACGTATTCAGATACAAAAATCAGATGTTTGTATTCGCTACAAATGAGAAAAATACCTTGCACTTATTTACCATCTCACCACAATTTGCGCGACAGTTTCAAAATATCGCAAATGAAAAAGAGCTCTGTGTAATATATGAGATTAATATATATAAAAAACACAGAATCAACACAGCAGCTCTTATATTTTATTTAAAGTGCATAATACATAGTATAAACAGAAATAGGGTGGCACGGTGGCGCGGTGGTTAGTGCTGCTGCCTCACAGCTCAAGGTCCTGGGTTCGAGTTTGCATGTTCTCCCCCTTGTTCGCGTTGCCACTTAGTTGCTCTGCGATGGACTGGCGTCCCGTCCAGGGTGTAGTCCCGCCTTGCGCCCCTATGTCTGCCAGGCTAGGCTTCGGCTCACCGCAACCCTCTAAAGGATTAAGCGGTTACAGATAATGGATGGATGAATAAACAGAAATAATGGAAAAACACCACAGTGTTACATTTAAAGTTTAATACACTGTATTAAACAGTACAATACAAATTACACAGAAACTGTGTAGGCAATGTTCTATCCCTTGTTGTGTATTTTGCTGCTATCAAGACAGCCTAACAACTACTGTGCTGCACAACAATGCTTGTATTTAAAATGCCTTGCTCTTGCAAGCATTTCACGTTTCATAGTACGAGTCTTGTGGCTCTCGACCATATGGAATTTCTAGTATACGGCTCGTAGGGTTTGGCCACCCCTTTTTTTTCCCCTTCACTTTACAACGGCATTTCCACGTTTGTTTCATTTGAAGTTGTGGCAGGGCAAAAGCCCTGCACGTGTAAATAATGTATTGTTGTGTATATGTAAAGTTTTTGTTTAAAAAATTGAAATTAAGTGTATACTAGATATGGCAGGATTTTGTTTTTGTAAATCAAGTTGAAAAGTTTTTAATTTAAGTTTTGCAGGGATGAGGTTAAACCCATCTCCGCCAAATCCATGTGCGGAATGCGGCTGGAGCTTAATTGACTAATTGATGATCAATTAAGCCCAGCCACATAGCATAAAAAAGGAGCTGGAAAGCTAGTTCTTTTGTTCTAGTTCCAGCAAGTGTGCAGCTGTACAACTGTGTGGAGAACCAGGGTGAGTGAACTATGCAGGGATTAATTTAGGGGAATTTGACCCCACAACAGTTTATTTCAGTATGTCAGAGAGTAGGTTCTGGAGCAGGACCTCCCTTTTAGTGGGAGCAGCGCTAAGCCAGTGTTGGGCAAACTTTTGTTTTTAGTTTTCCCACTGTGTTTTGTTATTGTTATTATTTTGATTACACTGTGTCTGTGTATGTCCTCCTGCACTAGGGCTCTCATTCCTGGTACCCTAGTGGTGGCCACCTGTCACTGCAACTTTGTGTTTGAATAAAACCTGTACACCTAGTGGTGTTGTCAACTGCATCCCCCTGTGTCTCTCTCTCTCTCCTCATTCAGTGGACACCCACAACAAAATTAGCAGGTACTAAAATCCCCTGTTACAGAAGTGTTAAATTTCAGTTTTCTTTTGCTTGTTCAGCTACAAAAAGGCAAAAGTAAACCATGTCATTACTTTAGGAAAACATGTTGATGGCCACTGTTTACTGTGAAGAAATGGCAAGGAATGGGGGCGGGGGGGGAGAAAATAAAATGTGTTGTCAACTTTATGCATCATTTAGTTTGGGAATAAACAAAACAAAGTTTAACTTGAACTGCTATTTAGCCAAAGTGAGTAACTAAAAATATGAACTTAGTTCTTAATTGCTGTTTGTGGTGTTTTATGGGTCGGAACTCTTTTAATTTGAATGCTTCATTGGAAGGGGAGGGATAACTAAAAATGGAGGGTTATTATTTATTCTGATTACAGTTTGAAAGAAATGTTGAATAAAAAGAAAAATCAACATACTTGCAACTAAGATATGATACCATAAAGTTTCAGTCTGTTTTTCTTTATTATGAGGTTGTTAGAACTTCCAGTAAGTGCCCTCTTCCATTTTTCAAGAGTTATTTTCCTGGATCGTTTTTTCATACCATGCTCCGGTAGACAAGACTAATCAATTATTTTTAAATCAATCAAAGCCCACAGGTGTGATTAATCAAGAATATCCCTAATTTAATATTAAACTTAATTATGACCACCAAAGACGATGAGTGAAATAACTTTTGTGTTCTTAATGAGCCTGTCTTCAAAAGGTGCATGGAGCTGGAGTTCACTGTGTAAAAAACATTCCTTGACTGTTAACACTGTATTCATTATTTTGGAGTTTGGAATAATTACATTACCACAAAGTACAGCTTTCCAAATTGAATTAATAAATACATTTTAATTAGAAATGAACCCACATCTGGTGAGCTGCCCTTTGCTTTACAGTAAACACTACACTGCAAACATACAGAGAAAAGATCAAGTGACTCATTTATATACAGTGGATTTACTCTCTTTTACTTATATTTTAATTTCAGTATACTGTAACTCATTCTGTATGCTAGGATACACTAGTCACACTGTTGGTACACAGGGAGCATTATGAACATATGCTTATGGTTTTACGGCTGCTACTGTGTCCTTGTTTTCAAATAAATAAAAAATAATACCACACACAGCCCACATCAAAGGAATTCCCAGTTATTTGCCCCTCCAGTCCAGGCCCCAGGGACCACCCTCTCCTCTGCTTTAAATAGAAAATTGTTTGCAGCAAGGAACACAACCAAGCAACTTCATGTGCAAAATTCTTTAAACCAGAAATTTGATGTCCGAACTTTAATCTCTGGCAGGAATTAAACAAACTTAAAAAGGGCAGTAATTGACAGCAAGGCGAAACGGATCAAACATCAACTGAAACCAGACAGAGACAATTTACTTTTCCGTGATTCAAAATATGAGTAAGCTGCTGAGCTTCCATTTAACACAGAAAACAGAACAGTCTTGGAGAAAGAAAAAAACAGAAACAGAAATCAAATTCTCCTTTCTGGGTTTTCACAAATCAAACTAACTTTCTTCTGGTTTCTGTCTTTACTGAATGCAGCCGGACAAAAATGAGCCGGACATTCCTTTTGACCCTCCATTGACACGCTACCCAAGTTTAGGCAAAATACTCTGGTTCCATACAATGCAAGTTTTCGACAGATGTTGGCAGTTCTTTCCCAGCATGCCCTGCGGTTAAGGTTGCATTCATTTGTTTACAAATCTGAAAGCATGGACGCCAAATCTTTGCTTCCGATTGTTCTAACAATTCTTTGGAGCTTTTTATTACTAAACAAAACGATACGAGAATATTAAAACACTGAGAAACCTGCCCCGTGTTTTAAATGTGAATTAAATGTTTACACCCACTTGTCACTTGACTGGTCAGTGTTGTGATGTAATACCACCCATCCCACTTTGGCCCACACTGGGAAATATTAGGGGCAGCTCGGATTGGCAGCCAATGCAGGTTGGCTAAATTAACATGGAAACGCAGTATGAGGGGCAGCAGGGTTTTCAACACTGGTTGAGTGGTGCATGGAAACGAGGTATAAGACCCATTACATACTGTACCTCATAACTTCCAATCCATTGATGAAATGACCAACTCAAAGTCCATTACTGGGTGATAATGGACCTAAAAGTATACAGTAAAGGGAATTGTTTAGTGAACTACCCACTTAGTATTTGTCTTATTTTAAGACACGAGTGGTGCTTGATTTCCCAGCTGAGTTGCAGTCCGTGATGGAGATCCCACTAGTCAAGTCCCCTTTCATATTCTGATAAATCTTTGCTTCTTCACATTTAATGGCTAAGGCTAACTACCAGCTACTTCTGTGGGCCTTAAGTTCTGCATAGTCTATCATTCAGAACGCCACATGGTTATGCCAAGGCGAGCCTATTTTCTTCCTGAAAAAGTGGTCTCCTTATTCCTACTACGACACCCCCAATTAATTGTGATCTAGATAAAAAAAAGCCTAGCACAGAATATAACAAAAGTTATAAAGGTTTACTAAGTTCTTATATGTAGTAAAATAGTGAACAAATGGTAAAATCTAATTGCTTTTCACACAAAAAACTGAAACAGTAAGTTCTAAGCAGTTGAATATCTCCACACTATCAACAACAACAAAAATCTTCATGGTTCATAACCATTTCCCAATATCCTTTAGCTCTAATCCCTGGTACAATTTCACACAGATATTCATTACTTGTGGCACCTCTTCTCTGAACCATTATCCAGCATTTGATGTTTGCATTGCTTTGTAATGGATTTATGACAGTGTATGTAATGGATTTTACAGCCCATTACAACCTCATTTACAATAATGGGTGTAACTACACAACACTAGAGGGTTAACCCTATGGTCTGTAAATTGTTTTGAATGTAGTTAAGTGAAGACATTGCTCTCCTTGTATGTGGGAAAGTAAGAGACACCTTGATCTTTCTATAGAAGATTCCTGGATGTCATGACCACAATATTTAAATACGGGTAAAAGGTGCCAACCCATTAAAGGGCTGCTTTTTGCAAATCCCAAAAAAGAGGCCTCATGTATGGTTCCATGGTTACATTCTAGTTGGAACAACATTTCTGTGTTATTTTAATTATTTTAATGTTTCAATTTCATTTTTAATTTTTATGGAAACTGTCAGTTTGTATTGTATCTATAAATTTAAAGACTTATTAGTAAGAAATATAGAAATACTAAAAAGGAAATAATACCCATGTTTTTAGGGGACTTGTATTTTAGATTGAATTTTTTTTTAGCCATGAAGTTTACGTAAGGCTTTTACATTTATACATTGTTTTAAATGTGTACACTACTGGCAGTGAAATGTAGACAGAAATAATTTTGCCAAATTAACAAAATAAAAATAAAACTAACATTCTGAAGTGAGATTTCAACTCTCTGCCTTGCTAAACAGTGCTCCTCATACTCACTCCAGGCTAATTTATTAAAAGTAACTATAACTAAAAACCAAGAAAATAAACAAAATGCATGAATTTAGTGTCTTGCAACTCGAAGTTTAGTTTTAAAATAAAAGAAAGAATAAATGTATAGAACAACATAGTCTGTTCAAATGTTATTAGATCCTTCCACTGAGTTTGCATTGCCACTTTTCAGCCCCTATGTTTCAATGAACCAAACATTTCTGAAAGTTTGGAGAAACCTGTGAGATCAAACAGGTTTTCTAAAAAATGCAAACATTTTATTTGTCCCCTTTCACACAGACCCTTCCTACAATGCAATGGGCATGCCAGTATTGATACTGGTTTGCTTTGATATGCAAAAGATATATATTTTTTAACTGATGTACCAGCCCTGCCATTGCCAACATTTGTGTGTATGTTATCTGAAAGAACACCAGCTAACCATATGAGACTCAGTGCATATGGTTGTACTGAACCCTGTTCAACTAATGAAAATTTAAAGAAGAGTATATAGTAATGAAGGGACTCCCGAGTGGCGCATCCAATAAAGGCGCTCTGCGTGGAGTGCAGGATGCGCCCTATAGTCTGGACGTCACCGTTTTCAGTCCAGGCTATTCCTGGACTGAGCTCCCAGGAGGCGGCGCTCATTTGGCCGCACTGCCTGGGGGGAGGGAGGGCTAGGTCGGCCAATTAGCTCAAAACTATACAGCTGGTGAAGAAAATTGCATGATTCTATGATGGACAAGCATACATACCTTGCTGCTTTCAAGGGTTAGTTTATACTATCAATAATATGTAAAATAACACTTTGTGATATCACTCTGTTTCAAAGATGCCATAAAGGTAGATAATGAAGGTATTTACAATTATGAGTTCTGTCTGCTCTGCAAATGGCTCAAACCCATTTTCTAAAATTGTCATGACCTCACAATCCTGGGATGTAGGGCAGGGTTTCTCAATTTTGGTCCTGGGGACCCCTGTGTCTGCTGGTTTTCATTCCAACTGAGTTCTCAATTACTTACAAACCCTTAATTGAACTAATAATGTGTTTAATTAGACCTTTTTAATTGTTCTCAGCTCCTAAAAAGGTGCCGAGTTCAAGTTACTTATTAAATTGTATAGTTAACTTGAAATCGCCTACGGTTTAAAAGCTGAAAACAATTAAAAAGGTCTAATTAAGCTAATGAAAAGTTCAATTAAGGGTTCAATTAAGTAATTGAGAACTCATTTGGAATGAAAACCAACTGACACAGAACCAGGATTGGGAAACCCTGAAGTAGGGAATATGGTTTTATTTTTGTTTTGCTTATTTTCCTGCGAATGCTTATTATAATGCTTGCACATTTCCAGTGCCAATGCTACCCTGAATCTAAGTTCTCAATGTTCAAAAACATTTTTCAAATATTTGTTGTGAAGAATTTAGTCCCGTTTTTTAATGTTATTTTCCAACAGCAATGTGTGCTCCTCCACAAACTACAGTAGTCTTGAGAGGCAAGCAAGTAGCTTTCTGCTCATTCAATCCCTTCTCATACCAAGATCAACTATGTTGCACTTAAGAACAACCAATGAGTTGTGATTTGTTATAGCATATATCCTGCCATGTCTTTACCACTATTTGTAAATAAAAAGTGCTTATTTGAAGTTCTACTGCTATACATGTTAGTGGTGTGCCAATTCATTGATTCAAACGGTGAACCATGATATTTTTCTTGACGATACGATTATCGATACAGTGACCCCTGTATCGATACACTGTTTATTTAAGTAAAATTTTGTCTGCTAACATAAACATGAGCATCTTTTAATTTGTGTCTACACTAATAATTAGATCATATTATTTATTATCATGTACTCTAGCAGCCTCACCTACCATTCACTGTGTTCAGGGTGTTTTTGTCAAGTCCGCCAGCAGCTGAGTGAAACGGAGGCGGGTTATTAATGTTGATAATCTCATCAGGGCGACGGTGAAATTAAACCCGCTCTGGCCGGTTTAAAATCCAGTGTGGACTCACCTCATGTTCTATAAGAGTCACGCTGTGTGTAAAATGTGTGAGGCTCGAATTTGCAAGGCTCCAGACTGGGACTAAAATGGCTGCAAATGCAGCAAAAAAAATTGTAAACCGTTTTTTCGGGGTTAGACGCATTGGCGCCTGTAACACAAAAATGCTGCCTCCCTTTAAAACCATGTGTCAATATTTAAGAATGCGCTATGACGTCGGTCTGCAAGGGGGGGAAAAAAAGCACAATAAACTGAAGTGCGAGAAGGACGGTAAAAGATACACTAATAATAATAATAACAATTTCATAGAATACAAACGCTTGTAAGCAGATAGGTGCTGTACTGTATTAACACCAGAAGAATACAGTAACCCCAGTTTCATGCAACAGTTGTGACGGTGACCAAATGTGTTTGAGTGTTGTGTAAACATTTAGTATTTAATATCGTAAATAGCAGAACCAACTCACTGCAATTCAAACTTGTTTTTACTGAAAAATAAATGGTAACATGTAGTTATAAGAGCTGTCTGTATTAGGCCTACATGCTGTCAGATCAGGACTACACTGACACTGAGCATTGGAGCTGCAGGATGCTATTTCCCATGTTACACTGTACACAATTAGAGGTGCCGTCACCAATTCCAGACATAACACTTGTACAATATTTAAAATATAAACATGCTGAGTTCATTGCAGTCATCAGCTACATAGATTAACCACTCAGCAGAATATGGCAACAAACAGGTGAGTACAGGCATTAAGTTACTGTTTTAGTATCACTTTAGTGTCTTAACAAGTTTTTGTATTTTGAGCAATTGAATATGGTAGCAACTAATTTGCTCCTGAAGTGGCACCCAGCAATTGAATTTGGTGACCCATTTTTTCTGGCCTGAAGCCACTGGCTCCTAAAACAAAAACGTTGTCTGCAGCCCTGATTTGTAATTTTGTTTTAAAGAAATGTATTCTAAAGAATAAACAGGAAACAAAAGCAAAACAGGCCATGAAGCTTATTTGACCAAAAGTGCTTTACCAGTGTTATCGCAAACACTTGCACAAGCAAATGAGACAATTGTGTGATTTTTATGTTTCATGCTTCATTTACTATATCGTGATACATATCGTGTCGCGACCCTTGTATCACGATACGTATCATATAGTGAAGACACTGCCGATACCCAGCCCTAATACATGTATTAATGTAGAATATAAGCATAACCACATTCTACTATGACAAGATGACAGCAACCAAAAATTTAAGTTAAACATAAAAGACCAAAAATCTGGATCTCGTCAGAAAGAAAATGTCCCACTCCATCACATAGCAACTGTACTTAATCTAAATTCTCAAAGATGCTGTCATCCTGAGTTCAGCCTGCGGTCTTGTTTTAAGTTGTATGATCTTGCAAACCATGCAGAATAATGATGCTTTACACTGTAGCTAGTTAGTAGCTGCCATCAGATTTTGTCATATGCCGATTGAAAATAGGTTGTAGCCACAAAAATTAAAAGTTGTTCATGAAGTGACAAGTAAACAGGTCAAGATAAACACCCCAGTAATGTAACCACTCAATAGTACTGTAACTCCTTCCCTGGACTTCAACAACAACCCTCTCTCTTATACAGCACACGTTCGTCCTCATGGACAGTTATAGCTAGGAGCTCTGCAGGGATATATCATGTCTGAATAAGAATCAGTATGCATTTATTTTAAAATAAACTGTAGATGTACCAGAATTAGCCAGAAACAACTACATTTTATATACAGGTGAGATTTTATATACAGGTACTGTGGGGGTGTTACCATCGTTAGGTCTTTCTGTAGAAGAAAATATTGAGAAAATTGGTCTTGGAGTAAACACAAGGGTTGTATGATTTTGAAAAACAAAAACACATACATAAATGAATACAAATGTTCAGTAGCTCTGATACAGAATGCATTTTTATTTATTTATCCATGGATAAATGCATAGTGACCTCATATGGGGACGCATACAAAAAACATCTAGCCTTTATATGGAGACGTATGGTAGACGCAAATGCATGATAGCCTCATATGAAGCTAAGAGATAGTGTGTTATGGAAAGACAACTGAAAAATATATTTATTATGTGTCCAAAGTGTACATTTTGACCTTTGAAGGTTCAGAACACATTACCGAAGGAAGGTTCGAACCTTCCACGGTACTCATTTGCATAATTTAGTGGTGACGTCACCATAGCTACTTGTTTATATTTTATTGAAAATTTACATATAAATGGAATAAAACATTCACATGTAGTTTAAAAATACATTATATAGAACAGTAATTATGTTTTTATAATTTAAATAAAAATAAAAATACATGTTGTTTATTTACACGTAATTGAAGATGTTTGCGATACATACAGTAAGCTTGCATTGCACAACTGCAGCGGACTGAGGCAAAACAAAGTTTTATTTAAGTCACATTTTACTAGTACTAAATATTATTATTTATTTCTTAGCAGACGCCCTTATCCAGGGCGACTTACAATTGTTACAAGATATCACATTATTTTTACATACATTATTATTATTATTATTTGTTTATTTAGCAGACGCCTTTATCCAAGGCGACTTACAGAGACTAGGGTGTGTGAACTATGCATCCGCTGCAGAGTCACTTACAACTACGTCTCACCCGAAAGATGGAGCACAAGGAGGTTAAGTGACTTGCTCAGGGTCACACAATGGGTCAGTGGCTGAGGTGGGATTTGAACCTGGGACCTCCTGGTTACAAGTCCTTTTCTTTAACCACTGGACCACACAGCCTCCATGTTACATAATTTACAATTACATAATTTTTTTACACATTATTTTTACATACAATTACCCATTTATACAGTTGGGTTTTTACTGGAGCAATCTAGGTAAAGTACCTTGCTCAAGGGTACAGCAGCAGTGTCCCCCACCTGGGACTGAACCCATGACCCTCCGGTCAGGAGTCCAGAGCCCTAACCACTACTCCACAATGATGCCCATTAATATTAATACTACTACTAATAATAATGAGCTTACGCTTGTCAAGTGACCCCAGAGATTGGTTATTCCTCCATGATACGAGTCGCTTGCACAGTTTGCATTCAACTTTTTTTTTTGGTCATCTGGGCATTTAACAAAAAAATCACAAACAGCAGGGGGGTTTCGAGACATTTCTTTCAATACAGCTTACGCTATACAACGCTTTGCTGTTGAGATAGAGAATGTAGAAATTAAAGGTTTGCTTCTGGATAACACAAGCTAGAGGGGGGAGGGGCAGATGGTGCTCAGTTTTCAAAATTAAAATTATTTGTGTTATCGTATATTTTGTATGTTTCAAACATATTCTACAATAGCACTTCTTCTCTTACGATGTCTTGTACACTAGGTATTCAGTACATATTATACTGAAGCACTACCACCGCTATAGGTACCCCCCGGTGCTTTGACATATACCCAGCTCCATACACACATACACAGCAGCGGCGCCATATAGAGTTGCTACGTATAACAATTTGGTGGCGGATTTTAATACAACAACTTTTGTTTACGTAATATGCATTATACAAATCAAAAGATCAAATTTTGCATGTGAGTGACAAACAGTTTCAATGGCGTTTGACGAACCTTCGAAGGTTTAAAACAATCTTCGAATCCCTGGCTAGCGAACAAACCTTCGAATCTTCGAACACAACCCTACCAGTTTTATGGGTTTTTTTGGTTTTTTTAAAAGGGGATAAAATTGGTAGCAGATGTGTTGTTTCAGAAGCAGAGTGACCAACCTAGGAAGCATTGCAGGAACTGGGGGTTGGGGTGGAATGGGATGTGGTTACCTTCTTAGAATACATTTCAAAACTGGTGGTGGTGGAGTGGCAATCATTTCAGACATGCAATACACTACAGCAGGACAGGGTAGTGCATGACATTATTAAACCATTAACTCTGAAGAACAAGTTATTTGTCAGGTAGAATCTGGCTGTGGCCAGATGTTAAACAGACCAACTTGTTTTAAAATATGGACAAGTCAAGTGGTAATCTCCTTCCTTATGAATAATATTTGTTCTGTCCCTAAGTTTACCCCTTTCACTCTGCATGTTCCACAACAAAGTTGGACGCCCTACCTAGGGTGAAGTTCTAAAAACTGAACCGACTTTTATGTATACTCCATACTGTGACAGATGTCTGAAGATGGTAACTCTAGGACGCTATTTACCCGAGAAATCCACATCCTGACAGCATGCGGACAAATAGCACATTTCAGGACTTCAAAGTCGCTCCAGATGCGCGTTCACCCCACCCCCACCGGCAAACGCAAACGTAATTTTACAGCAACACCAGTGCAGCGAGCTAAAAAGACTATTTCTAAGCACTTTTGTAACATTGTATGGTACTAGTCAGCATAATACAAATGCAACTTCAAGGTTTAAACTGATTTATTTAATGGATGCGTTTATTTCAGCAGTATAATTGCTTATGCCAAAGACGTAGTTAAACTAACAAGATTACCATACACACTTGTAATTGCTTTAATGTTAAAAGACTCCAGGACGTTTATAGAATATAAAAGTTATGTAATTTTACATATGTAACCAAAACTCGCGGACCTTTGAGAACAAATAATTATAATGTGTATACAGTTCTCACATTGCATTATTGTATTTTTTTAAAGAAATATCGAAGTACGTCTGCTAACTTAAAAAAAAAAAAAAAAAAGTAGCCTACTGTACACAGAACTGAAAGCCTGCTTTAATTTTAAAAAGTATCATATATGCGTGGGAATTCACTACTAACCCCCCTTGTCAAACAAGAATCATAAAATATATTTTACTACTGTTACCGTAACAGTAAGTTACTGTATATACTGACAACTGCATATTCAAGTGCCAACTAGACAACATGTACAGTACGCTACATTCTGGATACAGTATTTATATTGTTGCATAACGTTTAGTTCAATAATATAATTTGGGTAATGGCCATGTGGTTTCATATTGCATGCAAGATGTCATGTAACTAATATATTAAAATGTGTTTCTTCCAACCGGGTGTTATTGTTATTCTACTTTTTAGGTAGTCTTCGTTTACAGTACGGTATAACATTCACACAAATGATCACCGCAATTGGTTCATAACTTCGAGAAACACTGCTCGTACAGTACTTGGACCGTTTAGTGACCCCAGTAAATATAAGCAATACTCAATCATTTAAAAATAATAATAATAATAAAAAAAATAAAAAAAACATGACATAACATTAAAAATAAAACCACATCCACTAAAAGGCCTGTCATAATTTTAGATACACAACAAATCAAATAGCTTACCCTGAGTCTGGACGAAATCGTAGATGTTGAAGGCGAGGAAAAAAAATATCACCTCAAAATACGCAAACATCTTTTTACAATCTTACTGTACATTGTGGACAAAAACATAAATAAAACTCGGCGACACTAACGAGCTCCATGAGAACGTCGCTTAGGTATCTCGGGTTCTCACTGCTCCACTGCTGTGCACCAACACGGCCAGGAGTGCAGATGGAGAACTGGCCTGTCTGTGGTCAGAGCCGTCACTGAGCATGTGCAAGAGAAAAACTCCTTGGGCACAGAGGATTGGATCCGCGGCGAGATGAAAGGCTCGCAATTAATACATATAACAAATATATTGTGTAGTGAACGTTTTCATATGGGGATGCATGGTAGTTGTTTATCTTCCATCCAGTTTTAATTAAAGCAGAAACTAGCGTGCGTTATAACGAACTTAATAAAATATGACAATACTATGCAATGCAGTAGCCAGCCATGTAAAATCACAGAGGCACTTGCCCATGCACTGCGGCTAAGCAACATGTAAGAGAGTGTAAATAAATAATTATTTGTATGATTTTAAGCGAGGCCCGCCTCGGGTGCCACATAGCTGGCTACGACCTTGCTATGACATGTTTATTTAGATTGGAATTTAGCCTAGAAACTGGAGATGAGTGGGGACAGCATCGACTTTCACTTTGACGATATTAGGACAATCTTGTGGTAAGAACATAAGAAAGTTTACAAACGAGAGGAGGCCATTCGGCCCATGTTGCTCGTTTGGTTGTTAGTAACTTATTGATCCCAGAATCTCATCAAGCAGCTTCTTGAAGGATCCCAGGGTGTCAGCTGCAACAACATTACTGAGGAGTTGGTTCCAGACCCTCACAATCCTCTGTGTAAAGAAGTGCCTCCTATTTTCTGTTATGAATACCCCTTTATCTAATCTCCATTTGTGACCCTTGGTCCTTGTTTCTTTTTTCAGGTCGAAAAAGTTCCCTGGGTCGACATTGTCAATACCTTTTAGAGTTTTTTTTTTCAAAGTTTTAGTTAACCGTTTATTCATACTCCTAACTTGAATGGTTTGTGTAAACCTTGTCTGGCCAGTAGAAACCAGGACATATTTGTTCAAAATCCCCACCCATTGCTGAAATGTTCTCCAGGAAAAGACCCCCGTTAATAATCTAAATACACCCTACTGGTGCTTATTACCCCAAATACATTTACAGTTTCCCCTTTACAAACAAAATCAACTTACAGTACTTTTTAGAAATACTACAGTTATGTGTATCAAGTGATATAGCTATAGTTCTACATTTTTATTCAAAACATCACCATGTTTGTGAGGTTATGACTTAAGAATTGAACTTTGCCTGGGTTGTTAAGTGGATACACTATACAGCCTTAAAGGTGTAGTCAGGTTTCCCTTCACTGATTTTCTTAATCCCTAAAGGTACAATATTATACAGCAGGAGCCGTCTCGTCATCTCCTGCAAATTGCTTCACAACATCGACATAGAAAGTCTATATATGAATACTAAGTTCTCTACTGTACATATAAGCACTCCTAAAAGAAATGAAATGTATAAAATGTCAGAAAAGCAAAAGCACAGAAGCCACGTGTTAGAAACTATATCTACATATGTAAAGCAGAGAGGGGATGCAATACTGTTATCCAATCCTCCCTGAGATTAACATGCACACATGCACACATCCACAGAAACACATGCACACATACTGTGTGTTTAAAATAAAAATGTGGGTTTAATTTAATTTAACAAGCTTTTTGGAGGATGTGGAACTCTTTCATTGTGACAGATTATATTTGACATTATTACTTATACAACTGTAATTGTGTTAAGCACATCATTAAACTTACTCATCTTTTACATACAGTACACATATACACTTTAATAAAAACACTTTATTGTGACTTATTTTTACTAAGATTTTTAAAATATGTTTACCAAGAAAAAGGTGTGTCAGCCTGGAACTAAGATATGGGGAAAGGAAGAGGACGGACTTGAGGGTCACAAAGGAAGAAATACATTTTGAGCCACAACTGAATGAAAAAACCACAAGACAAGTGACTTTATTGTCAAGAGCTTTACTGTCAGTAAATGGCTGGCTAGGGTTTTTATTGTGAAGTCAATGGAGATTTGAGTAGAGCCAATGGGCACTTTAGATAAAAAGGTTTAGTATAATGCTCTCTATATTAAGAAAATGTAAATTATTTAATTTGCTTTACATTATGGAGGCTCTCTGGCATGCTGCCATAAAGGTTAATAGCTTTAAAATGCCCCACTGTGAAGGTGATATAGTGAACGTGGACGTATGTCACAGTTACATTTATGCATATACTTGGAGAACCACTTATCCAATTGTCATGGAACTTGGTATTAACATTATTTAGATTAAGTCTGTCAGTCCATCATCCATTGGTGTGCAGTACCAGCACAAATTAACAACAAATAATTTACAGCAAGACTAGGGTTGGGGATTGTATTGCCCATTTTTCCTCACTCAGACCGTTTGCTTATTAAATACCCTGGTACCTCTGAATAGATAATCACTCATAGATAATCACAGGACTGAGAAATGGCGACAGGGGACCCAGGTGCCGTAGATGGGGCATCGGAAGCTCAGGTTGGTGACCGGCCGGGTGCAGCACCCGACACAGGTGTGAGCCCCGGTGACTGTGCAGCAACGTCTGGACAACCAGAGGGAGTGGAGCAAGAGACCAGGTGATTGACTGTGCCTGGTGGTGCAGAGACTTGGGAGTCCAGCCCAGCAACCAAAGGTCAGATCAAAGGAACCGACACAGGTGCCGAACTGTTGCACAGGGGTGGAGATCGGGGCTGTGGTGGTGATGGTCTCCTGGACTCCGGCAGTGGCGGTGCTGGCAGCGATGCAGGGCACTCTGGCGGTGGCAGTGCTGGTAGCGCCATGGAACACTCTGGCTGTGGCACTGCTGCCAGCTGTTTTGGACCCCCTGGATGTGTGGACAGTGGACCCTCTGGATGTGCGGACACTGGACCCTCCGGACGTGGACGTGCGGACGCTGGACCCTCTGGCATGGGGACGGCAGTGGCTCCTCCCCCTTTGGCTCTGGAGATGGTATTAGCCCCTCCCCCTCTGGTTCTGGAGACGGCAGTGGCCCCTCCCCCTTCGGCTCTGGAGATGGTATTAGCCCCTCCCCCTCTGGTTCTGGAGACGGCGGCAGCTCCTCCCCCTTTGGCACCAGAGACGACAAGGTTATTCTCCTTCTGGCTCTGGAGATGGCAGCCAAACTTAAATTCAAAATAATTAAACTTTATTTACTATATATATATATATATATATATATATATATATATATATATATATATATATATATATATATATATACAGTACTGTGCAAAAGTTTTAGGCAGGTGTGAAAAAATGCTGTAAAGTAAGAATGCTTTCAAAAATAGACATGTTAATAGATTATATTTATCAATTAACTAAATGCAGAGTGAGTGAACAGAAGAAAAATCTAAATCAAATCCATATTTGGTGTGAGCACCCTTTGCCTTCAAAACAGCATCAATTCTTCTAGGTACACTTGCACAAAGTCATGGATTTTGTAGGCATATAGTCAGGTGTATGATTAAACAATTATACCAAACAGGTGCTAATGATCATCAATTCAATATGTAGGTTGAAACACAATCATTAACTGAAACAGAAACAGCTGTGTAGGAGGAATAAAACTGGGTGAGGAACAGCCAAACTCAGCTAACAAGGTGAGGTTGCTGAAGACAGTTTACTGTCAAAGTCATACACCATGGCAAGACTGAGCACAGCAACAAGACACAAGGTATTTATACTGCATCAGCAAGGTCTCTCCCAGGTAGAAATTTCAAGGCATACAGGGGTTTCCAGATGTGCTGTCCAAGCTCTTTTGAAGAAGCACAATGAAACGGGCAACGTTGAGGACCGTAGACGCAGTGGTCGGCCAAGGAAACTTACTGCAGCAGATGAAAGACACATCATGCTTTCTTCCTTTCGCAATCGGAAGATATCCAGCAGTGCCATCAGCTCAGAATTGGCAGAAAACAGTGGGACCCTGGTACACCCATCTACTGTCCGGAGAAGTCTGGTCAGAAGTGGCCTTCATGGAAGACTTGCGGCCAAAAAGCCATACCTCCGACGTGGAAACAAGGCCAAGCGACTCAACTATGCACGAAAACGCAGGAACTGGGGTGCAGAAAAATGGCAGCAGGTGCTCTGGACTGATGAGTCAAAATTTGAAATATTTGGCTGTAGCAGAAGGCAGTTTGTTCGCCGAAGGGCTGGAGAGCGGTACACGAATGAGTATCTGCAGGCAACAGTGAAGCATGGTGGAGGTCCCTTGCAAGTTTGGGGCTGCATTTCTGCAAATGGAGTTGGGGATTTGGTCAGAATTAATGGTCTCCTCAATGCTGAGAAGTACAGGCAGATACTTATCCATCATGCAATACCATCAGGGAGGCATCTGATTGGCCCCAAATTTATTCTGCAGCATGACAACGACCCCAAACATACAGCGAAAGTCATTAAGAACTATCTTCAGCGTAAAGAAGAACAAGGAGTCCTGGAAGTGATGGTATGGCCCCCACATAGCCCTGATCTCAACATCATCGAGTCTGTCTGGGATTACATGAAGAGAGAGAAGCAACTGAGGCTGCCTAAATCCACAGAAGAACTGTGGTTAGTTCTCCAAGATGTTTGGGCCAACCTACCTGCTGAGTTCCTTCAAAAACTGTGTGCAAGTGTACCTAGAAGAATTGATGCTGTTTTGAAGGCAAAGGGTGGTCACACCAATATTGATTTGATGTAGATTTTTCTTCTGTTCACTCACTTTGCATTTTGTTAATTGATAAATATAAACTATTAACATGTCTATTTTTTCAACTTTCAAGTTCCTTGGGGAGTGTTGGTGGACAGCAATTTTCAAGTTATGCCACAAATTTTCGATTGGATTTAGGTCGGGGCTCTGACTGGGCCACTCAAGGACATTTACCTTTTTGTTCCTTAGCCACTGCAGTGTAGATTTGGCTGTGTGCTTTGGGTCATTGTTATGCTGAAAGGTGAACTTCCGTCCCAGTTTCAGCTTTCTTGCAGAGGGCAGCAGGTTTTCCTCACGGACTTCTCTGTACTTTGCTCCATTCATTTTCCCTTCTATCCTGACAAGTGCCCCAGTCCCTGCCAATGAGAAACATCCCCATAACATGATGCTGCCACCACCATGCTTCACAGTAGTGATGGTGTTCTTTGGGTGATGCGCTGTGTTCAGTTTGCGCCAAACATAACGTTTTGCATTTAGGCCACAAAGTTCCATTTTAGTTTTGTCAGACAACAAAACTTTTTGCCACATGGCTACAAAATCTCCTGAGTGTTTTTTTGAATACTTCAAACAGGATTCAAGGTGGGCTTTCTTGAGTAATGGCTTCCTTCTTGCCACCCTACCATACAGGCCAGATTTGTGGAGTGCTTGGGATAATATTGTCACATGCACACTTTGACCAGTCTTGGCCATAAAAGCCTGTAACTCTTGCAAAGTTGCCACTGGCCTCTTGGTAGCCTCCCTGATCAGTCTCCTTCTTGCTTGGTCATCCAGTTTGGAAGGACGGCCTGATCTAGGCAGGGTCTTGGTGGTGCCATACACCTTCCACTTCTTAATAATCGTCTTGGGATATTCAAGGCCTTTGATATTTTTTTCATACCCATTCCCTGATCTGTGCCTTTCAACAACTTTGTCCAGGAGTTCTTTTGAAAGGGCCTTGGTGCTCATAGTTGAGTTCTTGCTTTGAAATGCAGTACCCAGCAGAGGGAACCTACAAGAACTGCTGAATTTATCCTGAAATCATGTGAATCACTACAGTTTAATACAGGTGGAGGCCACTTCACTTGATGTGTGATTTTGAAGGCGATTGGTTACACCTGAGCTAATTTAGGATTGCTATTACAAGGGGGAGTGGACAGTTATCCAACCAAGCTATTTCAGTTTTTATTTTTAATTAATTTTCTACAAATTTCTAGAATATTTTTTTCACTTGGAAGTTGTGCGGTTGGATGTGTAGATAAATGAAAAAAAAAACTATTTTAATGCATTTTAATTCCAGGCTATAAGGCAACAAAAGGTGAACATTTTGAAAGGGGGTGTAGACTTTATATATAAATATTTTAGCTCAAACAGCCAGCTGCCCATATACAGTGCCTAGCAAAAGTATTCAGACCCCTGACCAATTCTCTCATATTACTGAATTACAATTTGTACATTGAAATTTCATTCTGTTTGATATTTTATTTTAAAACTCAAAATCAATTATTGTAAGGTGACATTGGTTTTATGTTGGGAAATATTTTTAAGAAAAATAAAAAACTGAAATATCTTGCTTGCATAAGTATTCAACCCCTGTGCTGTGGAAGCTCCCAGTTTACACCCATGAAAGAAATTGCCCTAACGAGGACACAATTACCTTACCATTGGCCTCCACCTGTGAACCATTAAAGTTGCTGTCACATTTTCTGGATAAAAACTCCACTGTTGAATGATCATTGGTCAGGCTGTGAATCTGAAGGAAAATGAAGACCAAAGAGCATTCTACAGAAGTTAGAGATAAAGTAATACAAATGCATAGATTAGGGAAAGGGTACAAAATAATATCCAAGTGTTTGGATATCCCAGTGAGCACAGTTGGATCAGTAATCAGGAAGTGGAAGCTGCATCACACCACCCAGGCACTGCCAAGAAAAGGCCGTCCCTCAAAACTCAGCGCTCAAACAAGAAGGAGACTTGTGAGAGAAGCCACAGAGAGGCCAACAATCACTTTGAAGGAGCTACAGAGTTCAATGGCTGGGAGTGGAGTAATGGTGCACCAGTCAACCATATCAAGAGCTCTGCATAACACTGGCCTGTATGGGAGGGTGGCAAGAAAGAAGTCGTTACTCAAAAAGTACAATCTGAAAGCACGTCTGGAGTTTGCCAGAAAGCATGAGAGTGACCCAGCTGCGATGTGGGAAAAGGTTTTGTGGTCAGATGAGACCAAGATAGAGCTTTTTGGCCAAAACTCAAAGAGCTATGTGTGGCGCAAACCTAACACTGCCCATGCCTCAAGACACACCATCCCTACAGTGAAGTATGGTGGTGGCAGCATCATGCTGTGGGGATGCTTCTCATCAGCAGGGACTGGGCATCTTGTTAAAATTGAAGGAAGAATGGATGGAGCAAAATACAGGGAAATACTGCAAGAGAACCTGCTACTGTCCGCTAAAAAACGGAAGCTTGGGAGGAAATTCACCTTTCAGCAGGACAATGATCCCAAGCACAAGGCCAAAGCAACATTGGAGTGGCTCAAGAACAAAAAGGTGAATGTCCTACAATGGCCCAGTCAAAGTCCTGATCTCAATCCCATTGAGAATCTGTGGCACTATTTGAAAATTGCAGTCCACAAGCGTCGTCCAACCAACCTGAACAACTTGGAGCAAATCTGCCAAGAAGAATGGGCCAAAATCACTCCGACACCTTGTGCAAAGCTGGTACATACTTACCCCAAAAGACTTAAAGCTGTTATTGCAGCGAAAGGTGGCTCTACCAAATATTAATGTGTGGGGGTTGAATACTTATGCAAGCAAGATATTTCAGTTATTTTATTTTTCTTAAAAATATTTCCCAACATAACACCAATGTCACCTTACAATAATTGATTTTGAGTTTCAGTGTTTTAAAATAAAATATCAAACAGAACGAAATTTCAATGTACCATTTGTAATTCAGTAATATGAGAGAACTGGTGAGGGGTCTGAATACTTTTGCAAGGCACTATATATATATATATATATATATATATATATATATATATATATATATATATATATATATATATAGTGCCTTACAATATTAAACAACCAGTGGCAATGTGGCACTTTTTTTTGCTGTTTGAAAAGAAACATAGACTAACCCACATATTCCCAGAGCAACTTTTCTAAATAACCAGATGTGTCAACTGAGACCCAATCTTAACAGGAAGCTGTAAATGGAATGCTGGTGATAATAGGAAGGGTGTATATCAGTTCTTGGTGTACGCAATTGAAAGGAAGTAGCACTAGATCTCAGAATCCGTTTTTAGAAGATGGAGGTGAAGGTTGAATCAGTGGAAGCAGTTACTTGGTAAATTAATGTTTTAATCTTTTAAAGATCATATCAACATTTGTTTCTGTTCTTCAGCTATTAAAATACAATCTTTATCTTTACAACAACATATTATATATTCAGTATAATTCTGTTAAAAAATAGCTGTAAATCTCTTTCACTTAAAAAGTAGAAAACCCAAACCGTGCCTGTCACTATTGTTTTGTTATTCTCAACAAACCAAATTTTCAAAATGCTGTAAAAACATTGGATTTGCCCAGTATGAAATGCCAAATGACAGATAATGGTATAATATGTTTTTTAAATTATTTTATTTAAAACAGCTAATAATAATCACAATGACAGCTTGCTCAGATTAATTTTGGACTATTGTTGATGGTTCAATTCACTAACCCACTATTAAAAAAGAAAAGTAAATGTACCCCTATCAATTTGTGTTTTCATTATAAAAGTGGCAGGAGGGTGACAAAGGGTTCTCAAGACGAAGTACAGTGGGGTCCCTTGACTCTGGCAGGTTCAACCATTCTGTGAAAGCTTGAGTAACATACACGGCCAAAGTGGACAGTGCACTCACCAACCCACCTGGCCAGCATAGTGAGTTATGGCCAACCCTCCCATGATGAAAGCACAGACAAAAGCATGGCCCTAATTTCCCGGAAGCTAGACTCTCGCCGACCAAGGCAACGGCCAGTTAGGCATGAAGGCAGAGGGTGCTAAGAATCACCGGGTTACGATTTTAGGCTGCTATAGAACACTGACCCTGGCCACGTACAACTGCAGATCTCTTTCAGGTGAAGCAAGTCTTCAAGTTGGAAGAAGAACTTGGAAGAATCAAGTGGGACATCGTAGGAGTAAGCGAAGTACGGCGAAAAGTGGACATCTCTTCTACTGAGGGAATACAGATGGACGAACAGGAAGCGTTGGATTCATTGTCCACAAGAGAACTTCAGGTCATCCAAGTATATGCACCAACAACAAGCTATTCGGATGAAGAAGTCAAAGATTTTTATGAAGATGTATAAGAACTACACGAAAATGGGAAAAGCCACTATAAGTTCATCATCGGTGACTTCTACGCCAAAATAGGAGCCCAGCAAGAGGATGAGAATTTGGTCTGCAAATTTGGACATGACAACAGGAACAAGAGGGGCGACAGACTAGTCGAATTTGCAGAGAACAAGAACTTATGCATCATGAAGAATGAAATTGACTACAAACTCACCAACAAGAAGCAATTCATACAAGAAGCCTCAGTACTAAACAATTTTAACACAGGAAGTGACAGACTTGTAAGATGCAAAATACACTTAAACACAGCACTGGAGAGAGCGAAACTCATGATGACGAAATCCAACACAAGCAACATAGAAATGCTCCAGAAGCAAAGCCTGGTGTTTCAACTGGAATTGAAGAATAGATTCAGTGCTCTTCAAGATCTGCAAAAAGATGAAGCAATCGAGGTAAACAACATCTATGAAGAAGTGATGCAAGTAATTGCAGAAACAGCAAAAAACATACCTGAAACACAGAGTACAAAATGCATCCAGAAGATCACGCAAGAGACAAAAGACTGAAATTAAACAAACAGCAGCTCTGAAGTCAAAGATTGAATACATTGAGCTCTGCAAGACAGTAAGAAAGCGCAATACTGAGGATATACGGTCGTTCAACTGTAGGTTTGTAGAGAAAACTATTGAAAACAACCGAAGCATGAAGAAAGCAAAACAAAGACTAATCGTTGGGGAAAAAATTATTTTAGCAATCAAAGAGGACGGGACTGTCATCAAGAACCGCAAATTGATTTTGAAGAGAGTCGAAGACTTTTAAAGAAAATGATATCAAGATGAAAAGAGCAACATAGCACATGATGAAGACGAGACAGAAAAATGCAATCTGAGAAGTTCCAGACCATCTACCGGAAGCAGTGAAACATGCTATGAAACATATGAAGACAGGAAAGGTGCCCGGAGAAGACGGCATAATGATTGATATCATGAAAGAAAGAGGCGAAGAACTGACAAAAATACTGTTGCGTATTTTTACAGATTGTATTAAACAAAAGAAAGTGCCAAACGACTGGAACAACACATTGGTAATTTTACATAAAAAAGGAGATAAAGAAGACCTCAAGAACTACAGACCTGTTAGCTTACTTCCTATAATCTACGAAATTGTTACCAACAGACTTCAAGCTAAATTTGACTTGGCACAATCAAATGAGCAAGCAGGATTCAGGAGTGGATTTAGCACAATGGATCATCTTCAAGTTGTACGGCAAGTGATTCAAACCAGCAACGAGTACAAACTACCACTTTGCTTGGGATTCATCGACTATGAAAAAGCCTTTGACTCTGTTTACACAAGATCTGTATTAAGCGCTCTGAAAAAACAATGAATTGAGAAAACGTACAGAGACTTGATCAGCACCATATAAAAGAATGCAACATCCACAGTAAGACTCCATAAAAACAGCAACAAAATCAAGATTGAAAAAGGAGGTCGTCAAGGAGATACAATTTTCCCAAATCTGTTCACGGCCACCCTAGAAGGCATTTTCAAAACACTGGATTGGGAAAATAAGGGGCTGAAGATCAATGGAGCCTACTTGAATCACCTACGATTTGCTGACGACATCCTCATATTTACAACAAGCCCAGAAGAATTACAAACAAGAATACAAGAACTACACAAGGCTAGCATCAAAGCAGGTTTGAAAATGAACCTGAAGAAGACTCAAGTCATGTTCAATAAATATACCACTCCACAGGCAATTGAAGTCAATGGGATCAAGCTTGAAGAAATCAATAACTACGTATACTTAGGACAGTTCGTTTCGGCAACGGTGAACCAAATGTGCGAAATCAACAGATGAGCAAAAATGGGTGGGAGTGCCTTTGGAAGATTAAGCATGGTTCTGAAAGGGAAACTACCCTTATGCCTCAAGAGGAAAGTCTTCGACCAATGCATGCTGCAAGTGCTAACTTATCGATGCGAAACCTGGACCCTCATTGCAAAAATGACTCAAAAATTACAAACGGCTCAACGGAGTATGGAAAGATGCATGCTGGGAATAACAAGAAGAGACAGGAAAAGGAAGGAATGGATAAGAGCGCAAACAAAACTATGCAATGTTATTATAAGAGCGAAAAAAATTAAATGGCAGTGGGCCGGACATGTAGCAAGAAGAACAGACCATCGCTGGACCAAGGAGATACTAGACTGGATCCCAAGACATGTAAAGTGACCAAGAAGAAGACCTCCAGGAAGATTGCAAGATGAAATTAGGAAACACGCTGGAGCAACATGGATGAGGGACACAGCAGACAGGCTTTTGTGGAAGAATCTTGAGGAGGCCTTCATCCAGCAGTAGATTGAAAAGGGCTAGTGATGATGATATATCTTGCATGGTCTGATTGAAGAAACCAAATTAAATGTATTTGAAGTGACAAGAGTGTTTCAGGGGAAGCGCCAGTGGAGTCTACAGCCTGGGGGAATCTGATAACACTGATGGATTTGGGAAGATTCTGTTGTCATGGACTAATTGACATTGACTGGTAAACCCTTAGAAAAGCAGAGTGAAAGCATGGTAAAGCATAGATAAGCATTGTATGGAATAGCAAGGTATGATAAAGCATAGTAATAAACATGGCAAACCAGGGTAAGCTATGGTATAGTATAACCACGCTAAAGGCATGCAAAAATACTGTGCAAAAATACCATAGCAAACTTTTATGAGGGTAGTCACTTCTGGGAGAATTTCTGGGAATTCTAGAACATAGCTGTGGCTGTTCTGTGGTTGTTCTGCTTATAATAATACACATAGCATCTATCAGAGGCCAGACCTCATGAAAAGCTAGTATACCCACAAAATAACCCATGGGAGATTAAAGAGAAACTTGGTGCAGATCTGAAATAATTATTTTTTTTGTTTAGAATCACAGTATATAATTTCCTGTTTCAGTAATTACATCCTGTGTTTAAAACTACTACTAATGTCTTTATAGGGCTGTCAAACAGGTCTTCTCTCTATATAGAGCATGTGCACCAGGGTGTAACCACTAACCTGTTCCCCTGAAACACTGTGTCCTAAGGTAATATAATACAACATTAGTTCTATGTGGTGCTACTCTTACACATGAATTTGTTACATCCACTGGGGGCAAAGTCTTTTAGGGGGACAGGTTTGTGGTTACACTCTGATGTACCATCTATACTTAGAGAAGACACGTTTGCGAGGAGTCACCAGGATGAGCGAAATAAGAAGAGGAATTCATTAGTTAAGATAACTGTAACATTTAGTATCAATTATCAAGTTGTTCTTTAAGGTGCTACCAGAAAATCTCATATATCCTTTAAAGCAGGGGTCTTCAATCCTGGTCCTGGAGGGCCAGTGCCCCTCCTAGTTTTTGTTCCAGCTGTACACAAAATTAATTAATTGGACCAATTAAGCTTCTAATAAGCACTTCATTTGTCCAATTATGTAATTTAGGGTACAGTTGGAACAAAAACCAGGAGGGACACCAGCGCTCCAGGACCAGGATTGGAGACCCCTGCTTTAAAGCAAAAAAAAAACCCAGCATCGAAGCACAATCACATTCACAGTACCCTGTTATGAAAACATACCCCAATACATAAATCATCTGTGTGTGTGTGTGTGTGATTTGTTGATCAAAGGTTTCAACACTATGACCAGTTAAAAAAATCCAATACAATGCTCCTTTGTTCTTCAAGCAACACTATTTTTACACACAGTATCAAGAATTTGAAGCTGTTCGTATTGTTGAGCAATAAAAAGGCGCCCGCTACACATTACCATCCAATAGCAATTAGTAGTCTCTCAGCAGATGTATGCCGTGTTTGGCTAATTAAAACCTAAAAGACATACCAATCACAGGAAGTGTTCTTCAAAAAGAGATACATCATCAAAGGGGAACAAAGGATGAGGTCATAAAAAGTGGTATAAACAGCTTGAAAGTGTTGTGTTGGTTAAAGATATGTTGCTTAATAAACCACACTGCTGCAGTGCCTAAGGGTAGAAGATCTGTGGTTTATATTTATATAAACTTATTTATCCAAACAAATATATCATTGTTATAAGAATAACACATTTCAGTAATATAAAATAATAATTCCAGTATTTATTTATTTTTGTATTATTTCCCAGTTAACTAGGAGTCTGTTGGCAGTTGTTGATAGCATAGTTCTAAAAGTGACAGGAAGTCAGATTTTACTACAAACAATGTATGTTTTGGGCACGAACATGCTAAGCCAATTTATGGCCATTTAATTCACATTTTTTCCAACAGCAAGTTTGGACTGTAGCTTTGCCAGTGAACAATGGTCTCATTGACTAATTCTTTCCCACCAATTGCCAATTCTAATTCTAATGGTCATTGCATGATGCATTTAATTCTGGTAGAAATGTAGTGAGGCCTATATAATGGCACTTTGTGTAGCAGACTTTTAGTCCTTTATTTACTTTGTCATACCTTTGAGAAGAATATATCCCTTACAGAACACATGCTACAGAAACCAGTTATAGCATGTGTTATTACATTTGTAGTTCTCGATAATAGCGGAGGAATACTGTGGCAATCCAAATCTTAGCATCAGCCCTAAACATTTAAATTGCTAGAATTCCATTCTGTTTCTACTATAAAATAACATGCATTTTGTGATCATTGACCGTTAAATATCATGTTATTCTTTCAAAAAAAAATCTAGCTCCTCTTAACCAAATGAGAATTCCTATAAGGGTTGACCAATTCTGCAATGGTTTAAGCCCCATGCACAATAATGTCCAAACTTTTATGGTAAGGTGGTACTTAATTCTTTTCACACCCTTTAGCATATCATGTTTTTAAATTTGGTAGGTCGATATGCAGTTGTAAACCTACAAATAGCTACAGTAACTTCTCCTTCTGGTCACATCCTGTATCGCACAGGCAACAGCATTTTAAATTCAATCTTCTTCCTATGCCATAGATAAGATATTGTAGAAACTAGAGGAAATGTGATGCAAATGTATGCTTACAAGTCAATATATCATGATCACTGGAAAATAGTGAAACACAGCATTTAAAACTGTGTACTGTGACACAAAGACCCATATCTGCAACCTAAGTCCTGTAATCCTTACTGAAACAATGATGTGTGGTTACCTTGTTTTACTGCTGGGGCAACAGTGTGGAGTAGTGGTTAGGGCTCTTGACTTAAGGTATACACACTTTGCACAAAAGACAAAGACTTTTAGACTACCATTTTTTCTGTGTTATGATAGTAATAAAACGGTCAAGAGGAACATACAATGACAATGCAGAGCAGACACCCATTAGATCCTAAAGTAACAAAATATATATATATTTTTTTTCCAGGGGCCAAAAGGACCACTTGGACCAAAAGGAGAATTTGGCTTCCCTGGACGTCCTGTAAGTACAGAAGGTTTTTGCAGCGAATATATATATTAAGGTGGTAAATGTCCAAAATTATGAAGAAATAGATTGCTTTTCAGACATTTACCGGCTAATCTTATGATTTACCAAAGCTTATTGGTAACTGCAGGTATACCATTGGGCAGCAGTGTGGAGTAGTGGTTAGGGCTCTGGACTCTTGACCGGAGGGTCATGGGTTCAATCCCTGATAGGGTACACTGCTGCTGTACCCTTGAGCAAGGTACTTTACCTAGATTGCTCCAGTAAAAACCCAACTGTATAAATGGGTAATTGCATGTAAAAAAAAAAAAAATAATAATAACGTAACTGTATGTAAAAAAAAATAATGTGGTATCTTGTAACAATTGTAAGTCGCCCTGGATAAGGGCGTCTGCTAAGAAATGAATAATAATAATAATAATACTGCTAGACCAAACTTTACAGGGGTTCTGAACATTAATTAGACTAGGACACATTAACTCACCTCATCACTTAAGCAGTACATTAAAACAGAGTCAAGTTTGTAAAAAAAAAAAAAACACATTTATTCAATGAGCATGTAACAGCATACAAATACAGGTTACCTCCAAATTACTGTTACAGTACAACTGTTTTTATTTAAAACACAGTCAGTGCCTTTTTTGACTGTAAGTAGGAAGACTATTCTTTTATTAAAATGTAATGTAATTTCTTAATCATTTTCAGGTTTTTTTTTTGTTTTTGTAAAACCTATAATAGAATATTTATTAAAAAATATCACGGCACCTCTGTTAATCTTTAATTTCCCAATTATCTTATAAAACACTACTTTTAGAAAAGAAAAAGGCAATAAATGTGTTTTTATACTGTTCCTTTAAAAGTAATTCCCATGATCTCTTACACCATGAGATTACTTTTATTAAACTATGTGTCGTTTGTTTTCATTATATTATGTGCTGTTAATGTATAAATAAAAGCCATCGTCTATGTAATTAGACCTTCACAGACCATCCTTGTGTTTGCAACACAACCCACTGAGCTGAAGCCCTTTCACAATTATCAAGACAAGTCCTTTGTGGGTCAGGTAGAACAGAACCCTCAAAATATTAAATAGTGAATGCAGTGCACATAAATTGACTGGAGCCATAAAGTATATGCTGTTAGCTTAGTTCTAGGTCAGTCATGATACCGGTAATTTCCCAGAATATATTATTTTGTCTTTATATGGGAAAAACACACAATTATAACAGAAGAAATAAACAAATAGCATACAAGTAACTCCCAAGCACCCGCAGATATCTTTGTTTTAAATATGAAAGGAAATGATGAGACTATCCCTCTAAACCCTACAGCTGCTGTTTGTCAGATCATAAGGGTAACAGTTCATGAGCTCCATTGTGCAGTGCCGTTACCATACCAACAAAAAGCACATTTTGCTGGTATGTTTCCTTCATATGCCACTCAAGGATTGCTTACTGAGGTATCTTTTCTTTGGCATCTTTTCGGCTAATTGTATGTGGGTTGAACAATATCATCATAAAAGCAATATTTACATCTTTCAAAAAGCTAAAAAAAAATTGTCAACTTTGTTTTTCTTTTTCTCTGATGAAATTGTGTGCCTAATGTTTGCAAGCAGCTGCTCGAGTTATTTTCTCCTATGGTCATGCACGTAACTGTTCTCAATACATAAAACAATGAAGTTGTTGGAGCAGCTGCGTGTGTGTTGATCTAATAGTCTCCCGCTCTGCAGCAGGGAGGCCTGCCCTGTCACTGCCATGTCTCCTGCTCGCCAGGCTTCACAGTAATTGGAGGTCTGTCGAATTCCATTTCTATTCGAGCCATGCCATATCATTTTTTGAGGCCTAAAAAAAAAAAGAAAGATAACATTGTAATAATATTTTAGTACCATTATGCCAAGTACTGCCCTTATAAAATTTTACCACAGTAAAAGCATAGCAAAGTGTAATAAAGCCAAGTGAAAGCAACGTGAAACATATGTAAGCATTGTAAAGAATAACAAGGTAATGTAAAGTATATTAATAATCATGGCAAATCAGGGTAAATGACGGTAGATGCCAGTGCTCCAGATAAGCCGTGTAATAGCTGCTTTACTCGTTGAAAAATATATATATTACATACTATATTTAAACTGAATGCGTAAAGAATATGCATAGCAATTTTGCTGTTTTGCATGCAGTATCTAGAGAATCGATCTGAAAACTGCCAGAAACACGTGACCAAGAAGTTTGTTTTTTCATTAAAAATCATAATAATAAAACATATGGTTGAATCTACTCACTTGCAATGCGTGTTTGTGACTGGTGAATAAGCGACTGGATTATTCGGCACCGTCTTAGTCCCCCTCAACCTAACCTACCAATGTATCTATCTGCCAACCACATTTTTGGCAGGTAAATCTATATAATAAATACAACATTCTGTGTTTAGAGAGAGTTGGGATGCTTTATATTGCAAGGCGATCAATAAGGAATACAGTATTATAATTTACAAATTATAAATTACAAACATTAAACAGCTAAAAGTTACTTGAATGAATATGCAAGGTCGCTAGGACCAGAAATACACAATGGGGGAGCTTCCATGTGTGGTTACTTACATGTGGAGTGATGATGCGCTTGCAAGTTTGGGAGAACAGCTCGAGAGGATCAGGTTTGTGGCCGAAAATAAAAAGTTATGTCTGATGCCGTACGCTGAGAAGATCTGCCTTACAATTTAAATCCAAACAAATTCAAATAATGAACTTACACATCGCAGCTTTTAAAGTATTTTTTAAAACGCTTACAGTATACATATTAAATGCTGAAGAAAGGTCAAAACGCAGATCAGCAGCTACATTGACATCTGTTTCATCCAATGGAAGCACCGAAAGGTTTTTTGTTCTTGTTAAAATACAAGTCAATTGTTTTTTTTAATCCTAAAGAAATTAATTGCTGTTTTTTATTTCTAAACTAAACTAAATGAAAAATAAGGAAATTGCATCTTATCACTTTCTTTGCTGCAGCAGCCTGAGAAACCACAGGAGAGTAGCCCCTTCAAGAGTTCAACGTGGTTTATGCAATTTACGCAAGTCAATCACGTACTCTTTGCACTGTGTTACGCGATCTCTGGTCATCATATGAAAGTACTGTACCCCAATTAATGTATTTTGCTGCCACTTTGACAATCGGCTTGTAGGGTCAGGAAGTTTGGCCACCCCTGACATATTTTATATATGCATTCTTTCATATTTTATGGGATTTTTTTGGCATAATAACTAATCCTTTTCAGCCAACCAGAACGCACAACTTACTTAACGTGGACTTTGATAATATTACCATATTTTAATTTAAGGTATCTAATGTAAGGTTAGTGCATTTGGTATATTGAACTCCTACCATGAAGGTTCTGACATGACATTTCTGCCATCAAATGAGTAGATGGGTATCTGGGGGTCAAACTGGCCTCCATTGCCTGAAAATATTGACATCCAGTTGTTGAAGAGCACTTCACCCTATAAGAAACAAAACAGCCTGGTTGAGCAAGTATAGCACAAACATGTTCGGCACTTACATTTTTAAAAATCAGATTTAGCTAGTGCCTTCATTTTAATCTGTGATTGAATGTTTTTAAAGCACTTCCCAGTAAACAGACTTCAATAGCTCAGCTAGTAAGGTGCCAGTGCAGTGAATTCATATGCATCATTAGGTAGTTTGAGTATGGATTTTAATTACCTTAAGATTGACAATAGGCATGTTGAATCTATCGCCTTTCTTCACAATTGTGGCTAAATCCTGAAGGTGAGAAGAAAGGAAGGCCCTGTATGTTGCCATTAGCCCCATGGCCCGCGCTTGCTGGAAGCACTGGAAATCAGCTCCACGTATTCCTCGCATGTCCCCGGAAAACGGGGCATTCAGTGCAACTAGATGGAGCTGGAAATGACAGAAACATCCAAAATTTCAAGCTTGGTAACATGGTAACTGATGTGCCATAGCTGCACATTTGTAGTTGTTTACTTACTCCAGGTTGTGTATGAACTGTGTGTGGAAGAAGATTGTATCCAGGAAGGAAACTTTGAATCTCCTGGAAAAAAAAAAAAGATTAGCATTTTACTTTACTTCATAATTATATCACAATACAAAACAATAACAACAAACTTATGTCAAAAAAAATGTATTATAAAACATGTTAATGTATGTATGTATGTGTACATGTACTGTATGTTTCTATATAACAATATGTCTAATATTTCGATTTAAGCTGACATGTTAACAAGCATTCACAACTCTTCAATACAAATCATTTCAGCCAGTATCTAGTAAAATCCATTACTTGCATCCATACAGTACATAAACTATTACCAAAGTCTGGTAATATAATATGTTTTAAAATGTTCAATTTAACTTACAAGACCTGATGCAGCTGGAAGTGATGGGATTTCACTTGGGAAAGGAATTAGTTCACCTAGCTAAAGATAGAAAACGGTTTTTAAAAGCATTATCAAACACAAATCAAACAATTGAACCTAGTTTGTTCGTCATTCATAAAAATAAATTCTTTCCAATGTTTCCCAGTATGCATGGGAATTTAAGCATTTTCTAGGTATATTACATGGTTTTATAATTTTACCATTATTACAACACACAATATAAAATCTAGTAAAAAGGGGACAGCAGCAGTATAAAATAGGAAAATATAATTTTTGCGTACATTGATGTATTCAATACAGCATATTTTTGGCAGTGTAAATGTTTTGTGCAAATAAAACATAGTTACCAGGACTTTTCTCCAGCCTTGTGGCACTCGGATGTAGACTTCACTCTTGTCTGTGACATATACCATGGTGCCCTCTGCTGTACGATATGTTTCCTTCTGCAGAGCTTCAATGTTTCTGTATGTTGATGTCTGTAAGCGGTAAAGAGTAATGACTTTTTAATAGAGTAAGAAAACAGATAAAAATGTTTTTTTTAGGTCTGCTGGGCATTGGTTGGGAATTAGACAGGTGACAACAAAAACAAAATAACCTGAGACTGTTTTCAATAATAATACATAGTTGTTTTTTTTGTCTCTTGGCTTTTTTGACAACTGTTAGGAACATGTTTATCAACATACCTTAAATAACCTTAAAATAACACATTAGTTAAAACTTGGTCCAAATTTCACACCATGCTGTTTTTAGTTTTTTTCACTTACTGGATTACCAACTCCAGATGGCCCTGGCTGTCCAGGAGGTCCCGGAGGTCCTGGGATCGCAACAGCTGACAACAGAAACATCAACACTGTGTGATTTACTGATTACAGTACGTGGTTATAATGGCTGCTCCCAAATGAGGGCTGGTGCTCACCTGAACCGAAGAGGGAGGGTGGACCTGGTGGCCCTGGGGGGCCTGCCGGTCCTGGTCTTCCAAACCCTGGTTGTCCCGGCACACCTGGCACTCCTGGCGACCCTCTGGGGCCAATAATAGACTCGCCTTTGGGTCCCTGTGAGGAACTGGATGTCATTATGCGAACACAGAGCAGCATGCTCTACAGTCGTAAAGCCACCAATATAAAAGTAGAACTAAAATACCCAGTAAAAAGATATTCTACATTTTCATAATATTTCATTTATTTCCTGTATTTTATTCTGTTAAGTGTGTACCACTTAGACCATTATTTACCATGTTTAAAAACCATTCTCCCAAAAATGCATCTGAAGATGGGGAAGGATATTAGCATTGCACCGTGCACTGTGCAGGTATAGATAAAACATTGCTTAAAAAGACCGTACAACACTGTACAATCCTTACCTCATTTCAAAAATGCAGTGTTGAGAAGTCTTTTCTAAGATGCATTTTTGCTGCCATAGTTAGAAAGCACAGAAGAAAAGAAACCTTTTTCATATACACCCATGGAAAAAACAAACCATGCAGGCCAAACAGCACAAGCAAACCTAGATTACAAATGTAATGATCTCGGAGGAATAAAACAACAGTAATGGTAGACTAGCAGGAAATAATTTGACTGTTTTGAGTAGTTTCTGTTTTTGCACATGCTTTAAATTATGGCCCCAATTCTACATTTATTTTAAGATAATGTTGATTACAGCATCTGCTGCAGGAAACATGACTTACAACCAATCCAGATCTTCCAGGAAGGCCAGGAGGTCCAGAAACACCTGCTTCACCTTTCTCCCCTTTATCACCCTTATATCCAGAATCTCCCTTCTCACCCTGCAAAGTTGTCAGTTGTCAGTTCCAAAATAGATATACACTACAGTACATACTATATACGCAGGAAAGAAACATTCCATAAAGAATGTAACATACCTTAAACTCGTCAGGATTCCACCAGCCTGTGAAAGGATGAAACACATTTTTTAAAAGGCTTTTAATTAAAACGTATATATATGCTGATGAAAAAAAAGGCTAGCCAGTCCATGACATAAATATCAGAATCTAAAAGCAGCCAGTAACTAAAATATGAGTTTTGAGGGGTTAATGAAAGGGGAATGGCATATGAGACCAATTGGTTTGTAAACATAAATTAAATAGATCTGTGAAGATCTTGTATCATTCAATGGCCAGAGGTTAAAACTTGTGGCAGTGAAACTATGTGGAAGTGTTTACTGGACAGCTCTGGTAATAGAACTTGACTGAGAAAATTATATAATACAGCTGTACACCCGATATTAGAGAGACTGGGCTAGTCTGCTAGTTTTCCAGGCCTTTTAAAATCCCTGACACGAATAGCTGTTGAAGACTGATAACTTAGAAGTCACAGTAAAGGGAGTAGTGAAACAAAGCATTGCGAACAGCAATGTTACAGTAATTTAGGTAGTTTAAATGCTTCTGTTTTAGCATTTTAAATAAGACAGTTGAAATAGGAAAACAAGAATTAGTATGACAAAGCTACTAGAACAATACTACAAATATAATGAAATGAGGGTTTTGAATAATCAGGTTTATACATTTCAGGGCGGCAATATTATGATCATGTTTAGATCATTAAAATAGATTGCAGTGACTTTTAAACAACTTCACCCATTATGCATACCCAAACTTCATTACCTTTTGGTCCAGGTATTCCAAAAAAGCCATTGTCCCCCTTTTCACCTTTAGAGCCAAACAATCCTTTTTGTCCTTTTGGTCCTATGTAAGTAGGAAAGTAATACAAAAACATGTTAAGAAAAACCATGTAGAGGTTTTTGTATGATGTCAGAGGCCAATTTTGTCACAAGGGCAGGGCATAAATAGGCAACTATTACTACTCTACTCATTACATAAAAAAAATAATGACTCTTGGCACAGGTGTCTATTACATTTGACCCTATTTTGACTTTTAAATGTAATGCATGTAAAATAATGCTGCTGGGAATGTTTATTATTATTATTATTATTATTATTATTATTATTATTATTATTATTATTAACAATACATTTTCCTTAGGGTAGCTTTTGACTAAATCGTTAACGGGTGAGGAAAAGAATAATGAGGTACAAAGTCACCAGTATATAATTTTCCTCATGAATTGGTTATTTACCAATTTTCGGTTTCTTTTTTTGTTGTTGATGTTTGTAATCAAATGTAGTATAATTCACCCTAATGTTATGAATTCTACAGTCGCTGAGTAAGCCAACTGAACTGTTCCAGCTATTAGCTTGGAGTTTCAGGAACCAACAACATTCAAACATGAGTTTGACAAACAAAGGTGGAGAAACATACAGTAACTGATTATAAATGACTCACCATGGGTAAATGTGGGTTCATGTTGCGTTTCTTTATTTCCATTTACCTAACAAAATACATAATCATAAATAAATAACAACAATATCCAAATACAGATTTCAGTATGTCACTATAAAGGTGTTTTTTTGTCTGAAAATCCAATAGACAATTCTTATGTAGTGTTGCAGTCATGTTAGATTTTGTCATGCAATTATATTTTATATAAGCAACAAATGTGCTGCATTTGATTCATGTTACAAATCATTTATATTATATGATTCTCTGTAGTCTAATACTGTTTACAAAAGAGAGAATTAAGTAAGGTTTTTGTTTATAGAACCCTGGATAAAATGTCAAACCGTTGTGTGTTCATGTGTAATGTGTACAATGACAGAGAAGTTTCAATAACATTTCTTAAAATGCCCTTTATTTATTTATTTGAAACTCAATTTATCGCACCCAATGATATCAGTGAAAGGTATCAGACAGCTAGCATTTATTGTACTACAAAGGGGAGGAGGATATGACTATATTTACATATAAATAAAAAAAGAATGATGTTGCAACTGACTTGCTAAATTCAGTACGTCCAGATAGTTTCATTAGGAAAAACAGATTTAAATTTCCACACTAATTATATTACTTTTCTTGGTGGTCTGTTCTATATTTACTGAATGTTTAGATTGTTTTAAAGTACATACAGTATAAAACAAAACAATGATTTAACAATGATTTAAACATTACTTTAGCCTGTTAGTTTTAAGTGCACTTTAAAGATCTGCATATGGCATGCTGTAGTATTCTGTTCAGTTTATATATATTATTCATCATCATGCGTCATGCTTGTAAAATGTGTTAAACTATGCCTTGTTTGGGTTGAGGTTAAAAGAAGCAACAAGCTTGTCTTCTCATTCCTTACTCATCACCTGCAAGAAGCAAGTCTGAATGTTCAGATAACAGATTTAAATTATCTAAAATTATGAGTGGCACCTTAGAACATGTTTTCAACAATTTGGAGAGGCCAGGGACTCAAGAAAAATAAGTTTGTACAGTACTGTAGCCATTTTAAATAAGTTTGTACAGTACTGTAGCCATTTTAAATAAGTTTGTACAGTACTGTAGCCATTTTAAATAAGTTTGTACAGTACTGTAGCCATTTTAAATAAGTTTGTACAGTACTGTAGCCATTTTAAGCAGACAATCCAAGCTGCACTTTCTCTTCATTAATCTTGATACAGCAGGCCAAGATTTACAAGTGATCTGAATGAAACTTATCAACTTTCTTTTTTAATTCAGATAATTGCATTTGCTTATAACTACATTACATAATAAAACACATCATTTGAAAAATCTGTTTTTGTACAGCGTTTGACAATTTTCCCTTAGCATCTGTTATCTGTCCAGACTTGTAATTGTGCCTCATATATTTAAAAGATGTACAGAGAAAGAGCAAAGCAAAGAGACACACAGGCACTTGGAGATAAGAGCTTTCCTTGAAAGCAATGTACTTGCAAACTTAATCTTGACATAACAGAGCGACTTGAAAGGGTTCACTTTCACTTACGGGAGTTTTGCAGTGAGGTCTGGGAGGGACTGGAAAAACTGTCTTTAAAATTGAGGAAAATGATTGGTGAATAAAAGGTGAATCAAAAATAGAACACAAATAATTGGCTCTGAGGAAATAAAAGGGTGAAGACAAAGACAGCAGCCACAGTCAACGAGGAACATAGAACTTACTCCTTTAATGGTGATGGCTGGACCTGGGGGTCCAGGTGGGCCAGGCAGGCCTGGAGGTCCCTAGAAATGGACAAGCGAATCACATTATTAAAAACACGGATACACAACTGTATGTACCTGTTCATAAAATATTTCTGGAACTCCAATACCACGTTTTCTGAGCAGATTTAACCCGAGATGTATATGCTCATATATCAGATATCAAATTTACTTTCCAATTGATTTTTATTTTCTTCAGTAAGATGCTGGTCTCTGTTATGATGGATTCACTGCACATGCCTCCTAAGAGGCTTTTATACATATCATGGTTCATACTAAGATTGGACAGCATTGGTGCAAACCAGGAAATTAATAATTCAAACCTGTAAAATAATTTGAAACCTGTAAAATTAGTATTTCTTGTAGTTTATAGCAAATTGAACCTTCTTGTGTTACTAGTCTAATAGCAATAAACCTCTATTATTTAGTAAAATGAAGGTGACCAACAATAATTTAGTACCCCAGTGCTATAAATATAATATACTTTTCATTACATGTGGAATACACACTGAGACAACATGCATACTTCATAGAGATAATTCCAACCAGCTCAGCAGGAATAGCTTGAGAAATAAAGTATAGTGACTTGATAAGATTTGATAAGATTTAATTGCATATGCTGTTCCTCGTATCAGGAAAAACACAATTACAAAATGCTGAAACCAAGGTCAAATATATTACATATATACTACTATATCAGTTGAATTTTAAATGCTTAGAGTTCTATTTTGAAGCAAGTCTAAAGACAAATGCTAATTCTCATAGACATATCAAATTAAGGAAGCCTGTCAGTAACCCCCCCCCCGTCAGCTCTAGATTCTAAACTGGAGCTATCGGTATAAAGAAATGGCGATGACTGACACATATCAGCAACATGTATGGAATAGTATGGAATAAGAGATGCCAATGAATCGTTGTGTAAGGTGGTATTTAAGACCTTGGTGTAATCAGGTAAGCAAATGAGGTGTTAGTATCACATATAGTATATTAAAATGACTGACTTACAGTATTTGGAATAACTTAGTATTTTCAAGACACATGTAAAAAAGTGTGAAATACAGACAGCAGAATGTGGACAGTCACCTCCCTATATCTCCACAATCTGGCATTCCAGATAACATGCTAAACAATTTTAAAACCAGTTTTCATCACAACGTAATTCGTGTTTTGTCAGATGTATGTACATTCGACTGCTTCCAATATATCGCGTTGCCGAGGATTGGAATATTTTAAAAACTACCAAGAAACAATACGTGTGGGAATGTTAAGGTGTCTGATGAAGTTTATTCATGAAATATTTATATCCTCTCCAAAAAATTGCCTTTTCACTTGCTTCAAGATAAGCTCTTAGTTTTACATTTCTATACAATTTGAGTAATTAGTTTCAATGGCTATTTTTTAAAATCTTAGGAAACAATTTGTTAAAATTCTAAACTTTAGAGCAAGCCCAGACACACAAGTTCAACATCTAATAAGACACTATTCATTAAATTCAAACTTGTGCCTTTATAGCTCACTTACTGGTAGCGTCACAATTTCTCCTTTCTCGCCCTTCTTTCCAGTCATTCCCGGGCGACCCTATGAACAAGAAAAAAAAATCACTTAATTCATATAAATAAATATTTAAAAAAAAAAAAAGTTTGAAAGTTTGAAAGTTTGTTTCTGAAATGTGTGGAAAACAAACTTACTCCTCGGACTTTGTATACATCTCAAATGTATATCTCTGTCAAATGGACTGTAGTTCCCCTAACTAAAATAATTGTAGTACTGTACTATAGGACTACAGTAAAACCTCTTATCCAATCTAATTAGATCCTGGGGGTGTTAAAAAAATCAATTTGATGTATAATCAAATTACTGTAAAATAGATTATATGACATTATTAATCAAGATACCTCCAAAAATAAAGATGACACCATTACATATCTATCTATTTTTAAAATTGTTTTTTAAATTTTTACATTACTGTACACTAATAGAGGGCATGGTAGCACATTTATATGACGGAGTTGTTTGTATGAAAGAATCTAGTTTTTTTTTTTTGTGGAGCAAATATGACACCTGGTGGCCAGACAGATATAATCAGTCTGGAGAAATCGGTCTGGTCTGCAAAGTCCAACTGAGTGGAAAACGCAGCAGACCCAGTCACAGAAAGGTTCTGTATCACCATTGTTCTTTTTTTTTGCTGTGGACTTGTGAGGGTATGTAAAATCTTATTTCCAGTGAACAATCTTATTTGTCTTATAGAACACATGATCCCAGAATGGGTTAAAATTTAAACGTCTGACTCAAAGGGTCAAATACATATATGTTACAGTAAAAGTATGAATATTGGCAAATCTTAAGATTTATAGGGAAATGTCGACATTTACCAAGTAAAGCAGTAAATGTTAGAAATAAACATGATAGCATTTTACTTTGGACATTTACTGGTAAATCTCAAGAATAACCAAGTGGCTTTGGCTAATGACCGAATGTCTTTCTAATCGCTTTTGCGCATTTTAAGGCTTCAGGGGTACTGTCCAAGAGTCTACCATGCTGCAATAAGTAAATATATCTATTCACTGCCTATCTTTGTGGTGTTTTGTGTCATAACCAAAGAGTGACTTTCTTTGAAAAACAATGTCCTAAATGCTTACATTTGCATTTAACAGAATGCTATTTTAAATTGTAGATTGTTTTATACACACATTTACCAGAATGTTGGTTGCTCTACATAAGTGGATCACAATATTGTTCAGTACCATGTTGAATTGCTTGATTGTGCATTACTGTAAGCTCATTAATGATTATTTTGTCAATGGAACATTTGTATGCAGAAATAAATATATTCTTTGACATTAATGATTATTTTGTTAATTGACAATTCATATGCAGGAATAAACACATTTTTCAATGATTTTATTTTTTTAGTAGACACCCTTATCCAGGGCAACTTACAATTGTTTTAAGATATCACATTATTTTTTACATACAATTACCCATTTATACAGTTGGGTTTTTACTGGAGCAATCTAGGTAAAGTACCTTGCTCAAGGGTACAGCAGCAGTGTACCCTATCAGGGATTGAACCCATGACCCTCCGGTCAAGAGTCCAGAGCCCTAACCACTACTCCACACTGCTGCCCAATGATATACCTGCAGTTACCAATAAGCTTTGGTAAATCATAAGATTAGCCGGTAAATGTCTGAAAAGCAATCTATTTCTTCATAATTTTGGACATTTACCACCTTAATATATATATTCGCTGCAAAAACCTTCTGTACTTACAGGACGTCCAGGGAAGCCAAATTCTCCTTTTGGTCCAAGTGGTCCTTTTGGCCCCTGGAAAAAAATATATATATATATTTTGTTACTTTAGGATCTAATGGGTGTCTGCTCTGCATTGTCATTGTATGTTCCTCTTGACCGTTTCATTACTATCATAACACAGAAAAAATGGTAGTCTAAAAGTCTTTGTCTTTTGTGCAAAGTGTGTATACCTTAAGGACAGCACAATACATGTGATCGATTTACAAGTGTTTGAACGTAAATCATGAAAATGTTCTTGCAGAAGTGTTTATTTCTTTAAAAAATGATTTCATATTTATATATTAATTATACATTGTACAAATTACTCTAAGAATGAACAATTTAATTTAATTATTAATATAGAGGAAATCTATTAAATCTGGCTCATAATACATTGTACTCAGGTAAAATATACTTAAAAGCTATACCATTGGTCCTCGAGGTCCGGTTAAACCTGGCTCGCCCTAGGGACAGAGAAATAACACATGTTTAGAATAGACATCACCCAAATGGGAGGACTTTGGGGATAAAGGAGGCTGTGTGGTCCAGTGGTTAAAGAAAAGGGCTTGTAACCAGGAGGTCCCTAGTTCAAATCCCACCTCAGCCACTGACTCACTGTGTGACCCTGAGCAAGTCACTTAACCTCCTTGTGCTCCGTCTTTCGGGTGAGATATAGTTGTAAGTGACTCTGCAGCTGATGCATAGTTCACACACCCTAGTCTCTGTAAGTCGCCTTGGATAAAGGCGTCTGCTAAATAAACAAATTATAATAATAATAAAGGGCAGATGGATTCAAATTTATAGTCACCTGAATTCCTTTTGGTCCCTTTGGTCCGGTTAATCCTGCCATCAGAGATCCATCGGCTGCAATGATAGACCCTGCTTCACCCTTTTCACCCTGTAAAAAAAGCAATACTATTGATAAATAAATACTAAAGCTGCAACAATGATTGTCATGGCTTTTCTTTTGAGAGCCCCAATTAATCATTTGTTGATCGATTAATCGCCATGGTGTCACATGTTTTTGAAGGTGTGGCAGGGCTGAGACCTGCCCCTGTATATAGTGTGTATTGGTGGTGGTTTGTAAAGAAAATGTGTTTCTGTTTGATTAGATATGGCAGGGCCGGTTGGAGAAGACTTCCCCCTCTGCCTAATTGAAATATTATGTGCAGCAGGTGGCCAGGTGCCAATTGAATAATTGATAATCAATTAACCCTGGTCACCTGCCTTTAAAAATGGTCTAGAAAGGTGGTTCCTGGTGCAGGACCTCCCTTTTAGTGGGAGTAGCGCACGGCCTGAGATCGGCCACCTTTTATTTACTAGCTTTGTTTTGTAGTGTTTTGTTTTTGCCTTTTGTATATATTCATGTACCTGTGTGTATACATTCTCCCGCACTAGGACTACCATTGCTGATACCCTAGTGGCAGCCACCAACCACTGTAAGTGCTTGTATATAAAATAAACCTGGACGCCTGAGCGGCGTTTGCAACCTCAAATCCTCTGTGTCTGTCGTTTCTCAGTGGATATCAAACTCTTTTGGGAAGAGTCTACACATTGTTTTTTTTGTTTCATTCTTTTGAATAACAAAGTGCTCTCAGCATATTGAGATTATTGTTGATTTATACTTGTCCAACATTTGGTTAGGAAATTGGTTGCAGACTGCATATAGAATAAATACAAGACACATGTTTGCTGCATGGGATTTTTCAGCAATATGTTTTGCGTTTAAACTTGAGACATTCTAATTCAGAGATGTGGCACAGTATACCCACTGCTGACATGGAATATTGACTGCTGAATGACACTGATCACTGAGGTCCGGAGAGCACATACAGAAATATGCATGGTTTTAGTACTGTCACAAATCAGTTACTGGTGATTCAGATGTATAATATCCCAACATTTCGGTACGTTTAACATATCTTTGTCAAGGGAAAGTGTGTTGGAAAACAAATTGTGGTGGTACTTATAGGCTATTAGTAGTTGTACTCTGGGCCTATTCTTTCCTCAATTTATCTCCTTCATAGGATCTTTTATTGAAAAAGGTTCACACAAGAAAAGTAATTGATAAACTGAAAACTCACTCTTTTAATATATTTTAATATTTTAATCTATCTATATGATATCTTATTGAATGCATACATATGAAGAATGTTTATTTATTATATATTGTGTATGTATTTAATTTAAATTCTAAATCTAACCATTGGCAGATATTTTAAAATAGAGGTAAAACTAGAACTAAGTCAAGTAAACAATCAATAATGTCTCAAAGCAGTTTGAAACATTTGTCTTTGGGAAGGTTTGGTCAAGTGCAGATCGATTACACCCAAAATAAATAAATAAATAAATAAATCTTGGAATTACCTTCAGTCCTGGAGGTCCTTGTACGCCTGGAAAACCTGTAGGACCTTTAGGTCCTCTTGGTCCCTACACATAGAAACGTTTGTTTTATATTAAGAAATCATAATTAGACACTATTGTATTTTATTTCAGAAAGAATGAACAAAATGACCGAATCAAATAGCTGCCCACTGCTGTTTTTTTTTCTATTTAAATATAGTGCCCAATTATTTTACCCCAATTGTCTCCCCAATTTAGAATGGCCAATTATGTTACTTGACCACAGCAATTCCCCACACAGCCCAGGAGAACTGAAGGTTCCGTGAGTATCGTCCGATCAAGCCAATTTCCTTTTTTACACCCAGGAACTCGAGAGCGGATGTCAGGGAGCTACCAGACTCTGCAGGACAAAGGCCAGCCCTGCAGGTGTCCACCTTTGAGTTCACTGGACACCTGGCCAGCAGAAACAGTTCCTAACAGTTTTGCCACCCTAACCTGCAACGCTCCCTCCAGAATCCCCAGAGACTGGCGACTTCCCACAGCCAGGACACGAACCTGCGCTCCATGAGTGTATATGACTCACTCTGCACACTACACAGCAATCTTTTTACCAGGTGAGCCACTCAGGACCCATCCACGTTTTAACATATACAAAGACACTGCAAAACCAGTGTACCTACACACATGTATAAAATCAACCAACATTTTATTGTACTATACTCAAATGCTATCCAAAAGGTTTTGAGAAGGCTTTTTATTTTCTCTTTTTTAAAAAAGCCTGAGGGTAGGTATTTACTGTTTTTGTACCTCACCTTGTGCAGAACGTGTTCCACACCACATTTTTGGTTAATAGAAAAACAAGAAATAAATGCTGTATAGCATTGCACAGTATAGTACCAATGATCTGGAAGCAAGGCATGACATTAGTGATTCTGAGGTTTATAGTAAACACTTACTGTATACTGCTTGGACACTTTATTAGGACCTGGACCTATAGTATTCGTTGGACCTTCCCAAGTAAACACCAGGGCGATGCCAAATCCAATCGGGAAGACAGGTCCTAATAAAGTGGCAAAGTCATATACTGTACTCGTCCCTCCAAAAAGTATTGGGAAACAAGAGTGTATACTGTACCTTCATACATAAAAATCAAAAGTGACAAACATTAAACACACCAATTTAAATACTTTTGTGGCTGACTTTACAAACATACAGTGTATGATTTGAAGCCTGAATGTTCAAGATATATTTAATATATAATATGAAGGGTGTGTTTTGAATTTGATTATTCATTTTCTTTTGGTTGCTTGCTATTTAGATACTCGGTACTATAATGTTTTATAAGGTTTTGTGATAAAACATATAAAACAAGCTTACAGGAAATCCTGCTCGACCAGGAATGCCTTCAGGACCCTGTAACATGCAGACGATAAACAGAAGCAAGTAGAACAGGCAAATGGTTATGTTAAAATGTGTTTACTACCATTTGAACAAATTACTTTTAAATGCATATATGGTCCATCTACAGCACTGTCTCTAAGAAGAGTTCCAAAGTACAGATAAAGCCACGGCAAGCTCTCCATCAGATATATGATACCACTAAAAACAATAGCAAACACCAGCGAGCATAATGTACATTTTGGAGTTTCTTCCTTTTTTTTTTTAATTGACATGTTTAATATATACATACTTTGTGTATGTCCAGAAAAGGGACATATGTGCAAAACTGTCCTAGAGGTACATGAATGACAGCCAATCAGATTACAGGGGTTATACCTGCAGTTATAGAATCAAACTAAACTGGCTAGTTCTTTGCTGCAGAATGGTATATATCCATATTTAAAGTAACATGCTGCTAGTTTGTGGCTTAACTTGAAAAAATGTAAAATAAGTTTGTGAAGAAAAAGTATGATCATTCCTTTAATAGAGAACCACTGGTAAGCTGTGTAAAATGGGCAACGCATTGGTGTTTTTGGAGAAGGCATGCAGTCAGTTTAAACGTTAAATGATCAACATGCCAGCACACCTGTGAACAGAATGAGCTTTTAAGGCTACTTTACATAGCCAGGTACTCACAGGTGGTCCTCGGTTGTCAGTGAAATTAAGTAGTCCTTCAGTATCGTTGAACATAAGCTGGAAAGACAAAACACTTACTTTTAAATAACTTTCCAGGTAGTTTCTTAACAAGAGTTGTATTTTTAGTTTATTACAAGCACCCTATGTGCAAAGAGCAACTCATGTGTGACACTCATGACTGATCTTTAGTTTAGTTACATCTAGAAAGAGACCAGTGGAGTAACATTATATTATTTACAGTAATACAGATTCCATTAACAAAAAGCAAATGGGATAGAAAAAGAGCAGAAGCTTGCTATATTTTTTTTATAAAAGAGTTACTTACATCTTGCAGGGATATTATTTGTCCTGGTGGTCCGGGTAGGCCGGGTGGGCCTATTATACTCTTTCCATCCTGCCCAGGTTCACCCTGCATAACAGAAATAATGGATGTTGTTAAAACAGCCCCTCTTAAATTATTTTAACCAGCACAATGAACAGTGTAAACACAATTATACCTTTTGTCCTATATCCCCTGTTTCTCCTTTTTCTCCCTGTGTATAGAACAAAAACACAGTTTGTTAGACAGCACACGTGGGGACAACAATCATTTCTGTTGCCATATCTTCTGATACCACTGTACTCAATTACACTGGAACCAAACATATTCAAGTAGTACTAGGGCTGCAGTGATACTGTTATATTGTGCCACAGAAATTGTTATCATTTGTACTGTTTGTCAAATCAGTTACCGCAATATTACAGGACAATGGCGCGGATAATGTTAGTAAGTCAGAGATATGTAGCATCATAAAAAAGTTAACGACTAATGAACAAATAAAAATATTTTGATAATAAAAATATTTTGACTTACAAAAAGTCAATGACTTACAAACAAAAAGGTAACGATGTACAAATAAAAAGTTAGCGACACACAAACAAATTCCAAAACGTAAATAACTTTGAAAATGGAACAGCTAAGTGGGTAGGTGTTCAATTACTGTGATCTTGGACAGCAATGTGTATTGGTCTTCGCACAGTCCCTGGCTTTTTTTTTTTTTTAATATATTCAGTAGGCCTGAGATACATAAAAAAATCTACTTGCATTAAGTTAAGTTCAGAATTTTAAAACAGGCAAGTAGCCTAGATGTAATTAAGAGCATTTACATGTGTAGCAAGAAGTTATATTTCCACCCAGAAAACCCTTTTTTTATCATTAATGATATCTTTCTGTGGATCAAAAGTATAAAATTGGAACCATGTGGGCACCTGAGTGGCGCATCCAGTAAAAGCACTCCACCTAGAGTGCAGGATGCGCCCTATAGCTTGGAGATCACCAGTTCGAATCCAGGCTATGCCACTGCCGACTGTGGCCTGGAGTTTCCAGGGGCCAAGCGCTGCCCAGGCGGGGAGGGTTTAGGTTGGCTGTGGAGTCCTTGCAGTGTGAAAAAAGTGGATTGGCTGACGGCACATGTTTCAGAGGACGCGAGTGCTCATCCTCGTCTCTCCCTAGTTAGTGTGGGGATGCAGTGGTGAGCCGGGTTGAAAAATTGGCCATTCCAAATTGGGAGAAACTCGGGTAAAATGATTGATTGATGATTCCAAATTTAGATAAAAAAATGGAAACATGTTTGGTATGCCTTGTATTGAAATAAGGACAGTGTTTCATAAAGCGAATCCAACTTCTGAACAACTGGATTGTGAAGCTGCGTTTCTGACTCAAATACCTTTCCATTTTTAAAATTAAATAGTTTTATATTAATATGAGAGGTGTGTGCATAAAAGGGAAAAATTTATCATTTTTACCGTAGTCTTTCTCTTGACGGGGAAGTGTTTACTTTCATTTAGACAGCAATACCAATTATTGATATTATTGCATATCATTTAGATGATCTGCAATGATTGCAACAATTGACTCAGCCATCTCAATGCCATTGTCACTGGTGAATAACACAGTGTGATAGCTCATATTGCAACTAATAGTATCGCAACAGGACTTCGGATAGAAGTCATGCTAAAAATGTCTAATGTTTCACAAGCAGAAAACAACCAACCAACCAAGATGTAGAAACACAACTGACCCTTTGCCCTGGAAGTCCAGCCACTCCCAGTTGTCCTTGCTGTCCAGGCAATCCTGCATCACCCTGAGGGAAGGAGAAGGGATGATTAAGACTGGGATTCAACAACATTCTCTGTGTATTAACAGAAATGTTCTTCTCTTTTCCATTACATAGAAGACCTCCGACACTCATTCACTGTTAGAGATGCTGGTATTTAAATCTGCCACTTTTTCAATGCACATAATAGACCTGAAAAATCAAGCTAACACTTCTTAGAGCGTTGCTCTGGTCACAAAGAAGACATAGACCATATAGTATCTAATTCAGACTACACATATTACACATAGCGGTTTACATAGTGAATCTAAATCATTAAAATATAAACCTTACAGACAAAAAACTCAAATACTGACATGTGCTGTTGGATGTTACATAATTTTAGAGTAAGAGTTTCCAGAAAATTTTACAGGGAAAATGCTCTAATTTAATTTGACATTCATGTTTTAGTGGTATAAGGAAAATGACTTACCTTTTCGCCGGCTATACCTGGAAGGCCAATAGTACCATTTTCGCCCTGCAGCAAACAAATAAAAATGATGACCACACTGATAAGCATAAATTACATTTGTTTCTACTACTTTTAGCTGAAAGACCAACCAAAAAATGGTTACTTTGCAATTTGCACTAATGTAATTACCCAATTCCTTAATTTTACAGCAGGCTGAAGTTAGATCCAACTTCGTTGTTCATTGTTGTTTTTTTGGATAACGAGAAATGAACTAGTATGTTGTTTTTTCAGCTTTTGAATAACGGAAAAACAAACAATGTTTGTTTCGTTGTTTGTTTTTTATCTGTTGAATGGTGAAAAACAAAACTGGTTAATTTCTTTTTTCAGCTTTAGAGCAACACAAAAGCAATAATGACCAGCTTGTTTTTCATTGTTCATTTTTTCATTTTTCAACTTCTGAATAACAAAAAATGAACTGGTTCTTTTTTCATTTTTCAACTTTTTAATAATGGAAACTAGAATGGTTAATTTTCATTTTTTCTGTTTCAACTCTCAAATAATGGAAAACAAACTGGTTATGTATTTATTTATTTACTGAATTTATATAGAGCTTTTTATACAAAAGTATTGCAAAGCACTGTACAGTACATAGCAGAAAAAAAGAACAAACCATAATACATTTGTATAGCATGTCACACATACAACTGCCACAATCAGACCATTTAAATAACAGATTTAAATAACAGTATACACAGAACAAGGCTCAAATTTGCAGGCTGTGGGCGACCAAAATTGGTCTCTACGATCATATATTAATTAGCACTCGTCATCGGCTACTGTGGGGGGTGGGGAGGTTGACACAATTAAAATGTGGTTTCGCCTTGGAAAAAGACTTCTCTTGTACATAGCGCTGCCGCAAAACACTAACGCCACTTTCTATGTCAAGTTCTCGTTGCCATCATGTGAGCCGCCAGAACTGCAATAGTACACGTCATGTGACTAGGGCTGTGGGATGTTTAAACAGAATCTGTGAAAATGGCATCAAAACCAAGTTTTTTTTTTAAAAGGAGATTGAAAACATACCGTCAAACTTACAGCTGGCTGAAAAAAGAGGAACGATTCGATGGCCCTGTTCTCCTATATAACCTGTGCATATCCGCTGGAGAAAAGTTCGCTGGTAAATCCGATATGCTTACCGGCTGTACTATGTTTAAAAAAGATACTCTTGACAAAGATAACAGCAGTTCGCACAAAGCTGCTTGTGATTTCTGACACGAAAACAGCAAGGTCTTATAATAAAAGCAGTGGAAAAAGCTGACTCCACAATTGATGACAGAACACTTCCTGAACTAAAAGCAAAATTTTCCACAGCCTACACAATAACCAAAAATTTGTACTGTGGCCGAAAACACAGAAGAAAAACTGGGTACCTATCAGTATGAACTACATGTCTGATGTGAAATGTGCTAAGTTTATTTTTGACAATAGCAGAATCACTGGAAAGCGACACTGAAGAAATAATTTTAAAACAACGTTACATATCTGTACTGGCTGATTGGGGCACAGACAAGGGCATTACTGAGAAAGAAGTGGTGTGTGCAAGATGTGTTAATGCCAATGGCCAAGATGTAAAATTTGTCAGACTGCAAGCTGTAATACATGCAAATGCCAATGGCATGTTTAGTTCCATAGAAGAGGCTTTTTCGTCACTGGGCAAAGCTACTATTAACTTGATGGAAAAATAGGTGGCGTTTACTGTCGATGGCGCGTCTTAACATGGGCTCGGAAGCAGGTGTACAAGCTAAATTAAAAAAGAAAGCCAGTCACATAGTAGATTTTTGGTGTATGCCCCACAGGCTTGAATTGGCAGTATCCGAAAGCTTAAAAGAATGTCGTCTTGCTACAACCGTTATTGAAATGAGGTACTTGATATACAAGATATTCACTTTTCTTGCAAGAGTTGAAGTCAGAGGCTACAGAATTTGCAGGCTGTGCATATTCAGGCGAGGTCTGGACGTGCTGTTGCACACAGGGCCATAACCAGAGCTGACATTCTACCGAGGTCAAACTTAGGTTTCAAGCTATAGCTGGCAGTATTTATATGACAGCTTTTTATTTACTATTCAAACTCCAAATCTATGTTACACAGCAAACCAACAGAGAAAATTAAGGAGTCTTTTATACGTTACGAGAATTTTGTATAGCATTGATGATGCTAAAAAACAAGTGAGGACATGACCTCTGTGTCCTCATAGCTAGTTACAGCCATGGTTGCACAGTAATGAGGCTAACATGATAACTGACGCGGGACAATTTGCTGCTACTATTACACACATGAAGCACCTTGCATCATTTCACAACAAAGCAAGGGAAGGAAGAGCAAAAAGGTGAGTTTTAACTTCTTATATATAATAGAGTAATGAAGTATGAGGGTGGGGGAGCAAATCTTAAACTTTTTTTCAACCCGTTATCTATACACTGTGAAATGTATAGTGCCGTGTGAGCAAGTCTTCAATGCTATGAATCGAATAAAAACAGACGTGCGTTGTTGTTTCAGCACCAGTACTACATCGAATCTGATTCGAATTGTAGCTGAAGGTCTTCCCTTGGAGGTTTTTGACCCAGAACCAACTGTAAAACTGTGGTTGAAAAACTCTGAAAGGGCAAGAAGATGCAATGACATAAGTTGGCCCACATCTGAGGAATGGTGTAAGGGACTATGGGGGGATGAGCAGATTCGAGAGTAGCGTTTAGCATCTCTGCCAGTATGTCAGTTATACTGACAGTGTATAACAGTACTATACTTGTGTTGTTGGGTTGTTAGAGTTAACGTATTATAGTTTTAACTCCAGACAGCAGGTATTTTGTTTTATCTCAAGCTGTTGTAGTTCAACTTTCAATAAGTTTGGTTATTTTTTTTTTCATTCATTCCGTCCCTGCTGTGTGCTAGAGTTCGCCTCCTCCTCCCCAGCCTTCACCTGCTTTCTTGGCTTCGTCTACACTGCCTTCCTGACCATGGTTTCCCTTCAGTCAGCCTAAGCAGCAATTTGAAAGTTACATTAAAACCCACTAAGACAAGAAAGCCATTTTATAACAGTGCATTTTTAGTCTTGACTTGAATAATGTAACGGTCCCAGCTTCCCTGACAAATGAAGGCAGAGCATTCCATAATTTAGGAGCTCTACAAGAAAAAGCCCTACCTCCCGTGTTGCTTTTGTTGTTCAGCAGCCCCGCATTCTGTGATCTCAGAGTGCGGTTTGGAAAATACAGGGTCAGTAACTCCTGCAAATAACTAGGTGCTAATCCACTCAACAGCAACATCTTAAAATCAATTCTATACAGCACAGGGAGCCAGTCTAAAGAGGCCAAAACAGGGGTAATATGTTCACTTTTCCTGGTTTTAGGCAGAATTCTGGCAGGTTATATTCTGAACAAGCTGCATGCGGGATACCACACGTTTTGGGATACCAGGAAAAAAGTACATTACAATATCAATTCTAGATGAAATAAAGGCATGCATTAGTCTCTCAGCATCAGATGCGGAAATAATTGGTCTAAGTTTGGCTATATTTCTCAAAAGGTAAAAATATACTTCCCTAATATGAGTCTCAAATGATAGATCTTTTGATAAACTCTTAATTTCTAGTTTGATGAGAGACTGCAAGGATTGAGCTCATGTAATCCCACATTTCATTTTAGATGGTCCTGTGAGCCCACTAGAAAAACCTCTGTTTTATCTGAATTCAACAATGACAAATGCCACTGGGATGGGAAAGGCATTTATAAACATGCTCCAGTTGTGACCGAGATACCGGGAGAGAGACTGAGACAAAGCCAGGTGGGAGCAGGAGGAGCAGTGTTGCATATGGCTGTTCAGTGGGCAAGCAACATTGCGAGAGCGTACAGTGAGAGGGGAGAGTTGGCTGCAGACCCGAAGGCAACCCTTGCACCCTGTATTTGAGCTGCATGTGAAGTACAAGAGTGTGTGTGTAGCATTTTTTATACTAACAGACTTTGAATAACTGGAACTTGTCTCTCGTGACTCTCTTTTTCTCAACCATATTAACATCTGTTAACATACTTTGAAAATTCTTGGCATCACCATAACTCATTGGTTTGGTGGCAGCTTAAACGTACGACCCAAACCCAAAACATAGCAGCTTCGGTTTTTGGGGTTGAAGGAAAAAAGTATTTAAAAAAAAAACAACTAACTTTTCAACAAAAACTGCCCCATTTTCCCATTAATCTTTTGTATAAATCTCTCTCCCGATCTGTGAGGACGCTGTGTAAAAGGAACAGTGTGCCCCAGACTGGATGGTTTGGCAATTCATTCCAGGGAAAGGTGGAAGTCTAGAAAGGGGGCCATCTAGAAAGGGGGCAGAGCTACAGTACACCAAGTCATCACCCCAGACGGGAGGCGATGTGGCAATCGCGGATTGGAGAGAAAGCGATTGCATTCACTAACCAAGGGGGCGGGCTGAAGGTACAAAAGAGGATGTGGCAAAGCGAACTACTCCTTTGTTAAGGTTGCGAGAGAACCGCTTAATGACTTTAAAGTAACCATGAGTTTTGTGTTTGTCGTTCCAATTTTACTCATTTTTCACTGTTAGACAGCTAACACGTTCCAGGAGCTGTCGCAAAAGGCCAGCACCAACCCGGACAGCACTGCACTACTGTTAACTAATAAATTGTATTTCACCACTTTCACATATAGCACTCACTCTGGAATTGTGATCGTGTTCTGTGTGTGTTTATACTCCGTTTATTATTTCGGGACTGAACCCCGAGGATTCACTGTGCAATACACGTTGCTGTGTATTGCCAGTGACTTATTTACAGTTGCCAAATGACTAGGATTATAAAACAAAAAGGAGTTTTTAGACTATGAACTTTGTTGTTTGTCATCTGTTTAAGCATTGCATCACCTCTACGCACTGCAAACCACTTTCCCACAGCTAGTTAATAAAATTTGCTTTAGAAAATATGTAGCAGTACCTCATTATGCCAAATAATCTGTCAAAGTAATTAAGCCAAAGCACAGCAGAACAGTTTATAAAGAAATATAAAACAGATATATACTTCAGTTAACCTTTTCTTCATTTATGAACTTGCAAAATGTAATAGAAAAAAAAGGATACAAGTTATCATGAAAGACTGTTACCAGCTTCTTTACATAAAAGAAAGTTAATACTTTTGTTCTTAAAACAAATTAGTCCATATAATTTAGATTGAGCATTCATGTTTCACCGACATGCAACAGCTTTGAGGACTTCGCACTTGTCCAAATTTTGAAAAACTATGTTCTGCATCAACTCAATAAAGGGGTTTGCAAAAACAATAGGATAGCAAGTTTTTACAATGTTTTCTCTATCCTTTGCAAAAGGGTGAAAAAGACAAACCTCTCAAATATTGGTGTTGTGCAACAGAGCAGAAAAAGCTAAATCGAATAGCCACGTTGGGACAAACATCTATTAATACACCCTCTGTTTAGGGTCTATAACACTAATATTTTGGTTTAACAAGTATATACTGTATTGTTATGCAATACAAATTTGGTGCTATGTTTTGGGTTTGGTTAGCCCATTTGAGCTGCCACCAAAGCAGTGAGTTCTGGCATCGCTGTGCCAAAGGTTTAACAGATGTTAATGTGGGGGAGGAAAAGAATCACCATAGACATGTTTCAATTATTAAAAGTATTTATTGCTAATATTAAAATTGCTACAAAACACACTTGTACTCCACATGCAGCTCAAATAGGGGGTGGAGAGGGCCACCTTCAGGTCTGCAGCCAACTGCTCCGCTTCTTGCCTACTGAACACAGCCGTATGCAACGCAGCCGCTCTTGCTCCCACGCGTCTCTCAGAGTCACAAGTGGAGCAAGTTTCCCATCCCAGTGGCATTTGTCATTTAAATTGTAACCAAATTTGTCCATTATTTGAGAGTTGAAAACAGAAAGTGAAAATGAAAAAAGAACCAGCCGATTTGTTCTTCAAAAGTTGAACAAGAAACAATGAAAAACAAAATGGCTTGTTTGTTTTTCGTTATTCAAAAGCTGAATAATGAACGTTTCATTTAAATCACTACCCATCTTTATCTATTTATCATTTTATTAATATGCTAAAGATCACTTGATAATTACTGCAGCAAGAATACACTTTTTTAGCCGATATTAGTGGTTACAGTTTGTGATATGAACAATGTTTTACCTTGGGTCCCATTGGTCCAGGTTTTCCCACAGCTCCCTGCACAACAATTAATTTAGTATGTGTTTGCAATTCAATCAATTATGTTTTATACTGCAAGTCATTTTACATATTGATGAGTTTTTATCATGCCTATTTTTGCAGAGCAAATGTGATAAGAAAAAAAAGTGTGAGTGAATGACTGCTATTCACACAAACTAAATAAACATTTAATTTATGTACAAAAGTATTTGAAAGAAACACATATGTAATGCAAAATACCAGTAAATACCAAGTTTATATTTATGAAGCTCACACTCCTCAGTATAAAATAATTTACAGCTAATCCAATGGCAATGAACAGAATACAAATCGGTTCTTCAGGTTGCAACTAAATGTACTCACTGGAGGTCCTCTAGGCCCAGGTTTGCCGAATGCCCCAATTTCTCCAGATCCTTCCATATCCTGAAAAACAAAAAACATATCGTCAATCCTCAGGTTTAGAACTGCTATTATTGGTTTAAACAACTGTAATACTACACTATTGCACTAAAATAAAAATAATTAAGTTACCACAAGTCCATAGCTGAAGCTTTTCCCTGGAGGCCCTGGGGGGCCTGGTTGCCCTGGTGACCCGGGTATTCCAGGCTGGCCATCAGAACCTCGAGCACCAGCTGCTCCAACTGGCCCAGGGTCTCCAGCATCACCCTGCAACACAATAAACTGTCAGAATAATATATATATATATATATATATATATATATATATATATATATATTGTAATGTTGCCTCTGTCTTTGATTCGTTTGCCCCCTTAAAACATAGACCCAGACACCAAAACTTTGATTTTAAGCGCTACTGCACAGTTTTAATTCAAAACACAAAAACAAACACACATAACAAAAGCCTAGCTCAAATGTAGAGCCTAACTACACTTTAACCGGTCCCTGACTCACACACAGGACGGCTAAACCGACCGTTTACCTGTCAACAACAGGTCAGCCTGTCAGCCTGTCAGCCTGTCAGCCTGTCAGCCTGTCAGCCTGTCAGCCTGTCAGCCTGTCAGCCTGTCTTTTCTTAGATCAGCTCCCTGGTGATCTTCCCCTTAATGGCGCTGAATGCTCTCTTTTATATTTTGTGGCTGTTCCCAATTAACACCAATTACCTTGTTTGGGAACAGCCACATTCTCACATGTTTTTGGCAAGGACATGAATTAACCCCATCCCTGCCAACCACCACCAAAACACAAACATCACCCAAACTATTTACATACAGAGTCCTTGCTCTGTTACTATACTTTTAAGCAAATTACAGTGCTAGACTGGTGCTGGTATCTATTCATTAGACCAAAAGATATCTGATGTCTAAAAGCCTCCCTTAGCTCACTTTCTGGGAATGCATATGAATGGGACAGGAGGCAGGACAGATGGGTGTATGATAGCTCTCGAGTGAAACTTCAGTTTCTCTACAACTAGGTAGGTGGCAAGCAGATCAAGCTGCGGCTGCTACAAAATGTGGCTGGCATGATGGTGAGTAAGGATGAGCAGCAGCAATAAGAAGCTGAACACTATGAACTGTAATATGAATTACAATTGCTGTTATTCCTATGTGATCTCGTTGGAATAAAGGGTTCTATCTGTATAGCTATGGTAGTTATCAGAAACTCACATATAATTAATCATATATTCTATATTCTAATGTATAAATTAACAAATAAAGGTACAACTCAATCATACAGGTACGTTTTTAATACTGTTGTTTGTTAGTCTAAAACATACCTTCAGCCCAGGAGATCCGTGGTCACCCTGTAATTAAGAATAAGAAATTAACAATTTAAATTATTACCCAATCCCTGTGATAACAATATTTCAGCCTTTATGCCCATTCAAACCATACCTGGAGTCTGAGACTGGGATGGTGTTTATATGAACAGCAAATGTGTTGGGAACTGGAGTGAGACCACCAGGAACTAATTTTCCAAAGGCTCCTTATCTATTACAGGCAGTCCTGTACTTACAACACAATTGGATCCTGAAAGTCGCGTTGTAAGTCGAAGCGTCGTAAGTCGAAGCACATTTTCCCATAGGAACAATGTTATAAGTTGGGGTTACGTTCCTGACTCTGGCCAGATAATATATTTTTAAAAAAATGACCCGTAATATTGTACTCATGCAAATATTTATTTAATATAACTTATTTAAGATAATAAGAAATCATTTCATTCCAATCAGAACTTATAGAAACATTGAAGGTTATAAAATTCTGAAAGAACGAAAAACTTACAAAAACATTGCAAATTAAAAAATTGGCATCTTAGATGGACGGATCAGGGGTGCCCGCTTCACTGCTGTCAGGGGTGTAGGGGGATGGAACTTGGATGCAGTTTTTTCAGCTCTCTTGAAGAAAATGTCCAAGGATGTTTGAATAGCTGCTTTTTTCTTTTCTTTGTAAATTTCACTGTAACTGTACATGTTCGATATCCCACGATTTATTCAAGCACTGCGCTCAAGGTTTGGCTCATTCTTCTCAAATAGGACCATGGTGATTTTGAAATGTTTGAATGCCTCTGTAACAGGGCAAGGAGCCCTGTACATGGATTTTGTTTAGTTTTAGAACGGGGTCTCCCCCTCCGCCCCTGTGCAGTTAATTATTTTGTATTTCCTTTGTTGTATTATTATCGTTATGATTTATTTATTATGAATTTATGTGACGACGAAGCGCCGTGGGTTTTGTTATTGTTTTATTTAAAATGTGTTCTGGCAGAGGCGAGAGTAGGGTACTCGTCCTCTGCCAGGAATAAATTAAAAACCTTGTGCAGAAGGTGGCCATCTCCCGAATTAATTAAGTGATTTAATTTGTTGCTAATCGGGAGATGGTCACCTGCATAAAAGCCTGCAGCTCGCTGCTCTCAGGGAGGTGTGTGTTAGGAGCGAGAGGACCGAGAGAAAAACTAAACTAAAAATTAAATACAGGATCAGTGAAGGCTACTGCCCAGCCTGACTGGTATTGTTTATACTTTGTGTTCGTGATTTTGTTTTGTTTACCTGTTTTATTTTCGCTCTGTGAGCACAGTATTTTTGAACTTTTTTATTTATTTTTGTTATTTAAAAATAAAACGGCGCTGCCGCGTCATTTATTTTGAACTGCAGTAGTCAGTGTTTTTAGTTCCTGCTTCAGACCTGACGTCACAGTCCAACCACCCTGTCACAGCCTCACACAGCACTTTGGTAATAATGCAAAAGAGTCGTATGTGCTGTGTGTCGTAAGTCAAGGAGCGCCTGTATATTGTACAATAATCCCTCACAGTGGATATCAATTAAACTACAGGCATGTGACTATGACCGAAAACCACAGCATGTGCAACAACAGATCATTGACGTTACTGGTGTGTGCTGCAATTCCCAACTATTGCTGGTGAAGTAAAAAGTCTAAAATGAATAAATATTTAAATATATTGTACAGCTTATATAAGGATATATAAGTAAATCTAACTGGGACTTTTCAAGACACAAACTTTGACTGAAGGGGGAAGCTGGGAAGGCCTGCACTGCAAGACAGGCCCTGTGGAAAATCTACATTTTAAACAAAAATATATATTTTTTAAAAGGATCCCACAGATGTTCTTGGATGCAAAGGAACTTCCAGATGTGAGAGCAAGTCAATTTATTATTCTGAGTAAACAAAGGATGAAATGGCAGACTTGGTGTCTATCAAGATTGCCTTTCTAAACATATTGGGGACTTTTGCCATTCAAACAAGGAGTAACAATGACCTCTGGTGAATGAAGGAAGATGGAGCAGTGCAACTCTTTCTTCAGGAAATGGGAGAAGCTATGGATCAAGAAAAACGACCCACTCTGTTTATTTTCAAAATGCCAAATCATGGACCTGAATTTGGGAAGGGTCTGCCTCTTTTGAGAGTATACTTAAACTGAAACACAGGGCATTTCAACACACACATGCTCCAAAAAAGCACCTTTGACCTCTTCAGTGTGTCATCTGACTGTCATCTCATCTCAAACACAGCACAGCCTGTTAGGAGAAACAGCTGCCGTTAACCTGCTACACCACCACAAGATTCTGAAGACACAGCCAGGAAATTATTTTCTTTGAGGGAATCACAAGACAAAGTAAATCATTCTTTGCAACCTTTGGTGGTGGTGAAGAAACCTTCTTCACCACAATTAATCGCCATTTTTCTTTATTTCCTTTGTTCTGAAACTTTGTTTCAACTCTCTACTAAAAGGTTTATAGAATTTCCATGGTGCATAGAAACAATAGTATCAATTTGTTTAAATACTGTACAATGAAATGTGAAATGTTTGAACATATCTTGAAATCTGAATCCGATAGAATATACTAATGCTATTCTAAATGCTTTGAATATATTTAGAATTCTAATAAAATATATGGTTAATAATTCTGAAAATACTTAACTAATTACATTTGCCATTTAGAAATCCTATGCCAATACTTTTAACCTATTCCTACTTTTGTAACCTTAAATAAACAAAAGTAATTCTACTTGTAAACTGATTTGTCTGATTTTATGTTTGAATGTTAATTAATCACTGTTAAAAATAACATCTATGAACCCTTCCGCTCCAGCGAACAGTCTACCTGTTTGAGGTCTGACTGACATAACGCGACTTTCATTTTGTGTATCAGGAAAAATCTTCACCAAAAGTACACCGTTTATACCTTTCTAAACAGCTGAGAATCTAAAGATTAAGAGAATAACGTTGTCACTCTATGATGAAATATACCCTGCGATTAATATCTGCCACTCTGGTTTACTAGCGAAGCAGCAAACCAGTAGTTGCTGAAATGTTCAGTAGAAGAGGGCTGGTATGGAGTGGGTGAGCAGGTGGTGAGGGGCTCATTGCAGGAGCTGTGTGTGCCATTCATTTCTTCAGGAAGTCTGGCTGGACTTACCTTTTCGCCTTTCTCTCCCCGTGGCCCAGCAGCCCCGCCAACACCCGGTGGACCTTGAGGGCCCTGAAAGTATTAAGAATACATCAAATACTGCTCTAATAATACTGTTTAGACTACCTCACTGTTTTCACATGAAAGTGGACCTAGATTACAATGTGCAAACTGCAGGGGTGCTACTTCTCAACTCTAATCAGGGACAGGGTGTACAGATTCAGTTCTATGTTTTGTGTTTTTAGAGATAAAACTAGATGATAACTAACTTCAAGCATTTCACCCTGTTGTCATATAAATAATGTACTGAGGCAGCAGGTCGAGTCAAATGGAAGTCCTGTTCCCTTAACTCATACCAATACTGACTATTAATAATCATACTCCACAAGCTATAATGAATAAAGTACTTTTAACTGGTAGTCAGCGAGGGGCTATTAAGTGAAATATTGTGATGGCTGTAAATACATAATACTATATCTATAGGGCAGCAGTGTGGAGTAGTGGTTAGGGCTTTGTACTCTTGATTGGAGGGTCGTGGGTTCAATCCCAGGTGGGGGACACTGCTGCTGTACCCTTGAGCAAGGTACTTTACCTAGATTGCAGTAAAAACCCAACTGTATAAATAGGTAATTGTATGTAAAAAATAATATGTAAAAAATAATGTAATTGTATGTAAAAATAATGTGATATCTTGTAACAATTGTAAGTCGCTCTGGATAGGGGCGTCTGCTAAAAAATAAATAATAATAATATATAAACTTACCAAATATAAGCAACACAGATTGATACAAAGAGGCAAAAAGCCAGTTATGCATTGATGCAGTTAGTAGAAGCCACTGCCAGTACTCAAAAGCAAAGGCAGATTTTATCCAACAATGCATTTAACCATGTTTTAAAAAAAAAAAAAAAAAAAAAAAAAGCTTTTAGCCTACATGTAACCTACTATTGCCAGAAATCCAGGTCCAACAAGTCACTTGTTATTTGGTTCCAGTGGATAAGGTATTTAACAAAGCTGCTGCAGTCAAACCCTGGCTTTTTCTATCAATTCCAATTTATTTAGTACTGCAGCTCTAGCTGCGTGTGCTCATCTGATCACAAACAACCAATTTTCCCCTCAGCATGAAGCTAATTTTTTAAATAGTTACGTAAGTTCAGGATTGTTATATAGAAATAGTCATGTTTTCCACTGAAAGACAGATCAAATACTGTTCTATGCTTAATGACATACTTTTTCCATGGTGTTTACAATGTCTAGACCCATAGAGCAATTAGAAATTCACCATGATCACAAATAACTCAGAAAAGTTTGCCTAAAACAGACAGTTCAGGCACATCAAACATGGTGGATATTGCAAGCCAATTCCAGGTCTGTGATTTCTGAAACTCTCAATAATTAGGTTTTAATGTTATTATTATCTACAAATGTAAACATACAGAATCCAGTAGTTCTGGTAGTATAGGCTACTTTATTTATAAATGGAAGACTACCAATACTCATGTAGCGATGCAAGATCAATTTCAGAGGTCTTATTAATAATAAAGTAATTTTGTTTCTGCAGGGTGTAATAAACTGTTCAAATAACAGATTGTATAATAGAAAGAATCTGCTTGTGTGCATTTTTGAAAACTGCCTTTATTAAGCTAATAACAAGTAAAACAAAAAAAAAGCAATTTTTGGACTGTCATTCCCACAGCAAACATTTTTTAAAAAGTAAAAAGCAAAACCAAAGATTCTTGAGATTTGTCAATGAAGTGTAGTTTTATTACCAATTATTATCAATGCTTTTCATGGAAAGTGCCTTTCAAGCGGTATACATGACCCTCAGAGTAGTGTACAGCTATGGCCAAAAGTTTTGCATCACCCTATCGAATTAACTAATTTTGCTTCATAAAGTCAAATGAAACCTGCTGAATAATATCACGTTAACAAATTTTATAAAATGGGAATTTTAAATACTCTATCCTGATTGGTCAAAACAGGTCATATTGGGGGGGGGGGGGGGTGGGGGGGCTGATATTACAGCATATCACCATGGGTTGGCATATCCCCGGCTCACCGCTTGCAACCCCCCCGCCGACTCGGGAAACGGAGGCTGGAACACGCGTCCTCCGAAACGTGCTCCTTCCAAGCCGTCATTTTTCGCACTGCAGATCCACAGCAATGCCACCAGACCTATAGTGCCGGAGGACAACACAGATCTGGCGGCTCCGCTGCAGAGCCACAGGCGCCCTATCGGCCACAGGGGTCGCTGATGCGCGGTGAGCCGTGGATTCCCCTGCCGACCTAAGCCCTCCCTACCCGGGCAGCGCTCAGCCAATTGGGCGCCGCCCCCTAGGAACTCTCGGTCACGGTCAGCTGTGACATAGCCTGGATTCGAACCTGCGATCTCCAGGCTATAGGGCACATCCTGCGAGAAGCGCCTTTACTGGATGCACCACTCGAGAGCCCTAAGTTTAAGCTTTTTTAAAAAGATTTTGGTCACTCTTAAAAGAGACTTTGGTGGTTAAATGGATAGTTTGTTGCTGCTGCCCCCGGTCTGTCCGTTCTTCTCCTCTGGTTGGGACTGCCTGCCTGCTGCCACTGGTCCCACCCCCTGCACAGCTGAACACGGACCCAGTAGTTCTCCACGTTGTCCAGCCATAAACAGCATAGTCAGTTTGATAAGTAACCGGATACTCTATAATGCAATACTCTATAACACTGTACTTTCAATGGCAATGTTCAAATCAACATCTATAAATCGTTTTTTATTTTAATTAATGGCTTTTTGTTTTTATTTTTCTTACGTTATATAGAACGATATTTTCTCAGCTAATTTTTAGGTAGAAGCATATTTAATAAAAATTACTTTTTTGTTAATTTAAAAAAACCTTTTTACTTTTTTCTTCAATTTAGTTAGTTAACCCGTTTTATAAGAGAAATAAGACACTTGCTTTACCTCGCGACTTGCAACACAACCGCAATACAAATCTAACATGAAATACTGTACTACTATTAGCTTCTGGTAGATTTTTGCTATTATAGTTTGTATAGTAGTATATTGTAATATAGTTCATAGTTAATTTAATTAGATGATGTTAAATAAAATATCTAAATTATGTTCATATACTGTGTATATATATATATATATATATATATATATATATATATATATATATATATATATATATATACAGCTCTGGAAAAAATTAAGAGACCACTGCAAAATTATCAGTTTCTCTGGTTTTACTATTTATAGGTATGTGTTTGGGTAAAATGAACATTTTTGTTTTATTCTATAAACTACTGACAACATTTCTCCCAAATTCCAAATAAAAATATTGTCATTTAGAGCATTTATTTGCAGAAAATGACAACTGGTCAAAATAACAAAAAAGATGCAGTGTTGTCAGACCTCGAATAATGCAAAGAAAATAAGTTCATATTCATTTTTAAACAACACAATACTAATGTTTTAACTTAGGAAGAGTTCAGAAATCAATATTTGGTGGAATAACCCTGATTTTCAAGCACAGCTTTCATGTGTCTTGGCATGCTCTCCACCAATCTTTCACATTGATGTTGGGTGACTTTATGCCACTCCTGGCGCAAAAATTCAAGCAGCTCGGCTTTGTTTGATGGCTTGTGATCATCCATCTTCCTCTTGATCACATTCCAGAGGTTTTCAATGGGGTTCAGGTCTGGAGATTGGGCTGGCCATGACAGGGTCTTGATCTGGTGGTCCTCCATCCACACCTTGATTGACCTGGCTGTGTGGCATGGAGCATTGTCCTGCTGGAAAAACCAATCCTCAGAGTTGGGGAACATTGTCAGAGCAGAAGGAAGCAAGTTTTCTTCCAGGACAACCTTGTACTTGGCTTGCTTCATGCCAAAGCTGCCCGATTCCAGCCTTGCTGAAGCACCCCCAGATCATCACCGATCCTCCACCACATTTCACAGTGGGTGCGAGACACTGTGGCTTGTAGGCCTCTCCAGGTCTCCGTCTAACCATTAGACGACCAGGTGTTGGGCAAAGCTGAAAATTGGACTCATCTGGGGGTGCTTCAGCAAGTCTGGAATCGGGCAGATTTGTCTTTGTGAAGGACGCATGAATCAAGCCAAGTACAAGGTTGTCCTGGAAGAAAACTTGCTTCCTTCTGCTCTGACAATGTTCCCCAACTCTGAGGATTGGTTTTTCCAGCAGGACAATGCTCCATGCCACACAGCCAGGTCAATCAAGGTGTGGATGGAGGACCACCAGATCAAGACCCTGTCATGGCCAGCCCAATCTCCAGACCTGAACCCCATTGAAAACCTCTGGAATGTGATCAAGAGGAAGATGGATGATCACAAGCCATCAAACAAAGCCGAGCTGCTTGAATTTTTGCGCCAGGAGTGGCATAAAGTCACCCAACATCAATGTGAAAGACTGGTGGAGAGCATGCCAAGACGCATGAAAGCTGTGCTTGAAAATCAGAGTTATTCCACCAAATATTGATTTCTGAACTCTTCCTAAGTTAAAACATTAATATTGTGTTGTTTAAAAATGAATATGAACTTATTTTCTTTGCATTATTCGAGGTCTGACAACACTGCATCTTTTTTGTTATTTTGACCAGTTGTCATTTTCTGCAAACAAATGCTCTAAATGACAATATTTTTATTTGGAATTTGGGAGAAATGTTCAGTAGTTTATAGAATAAAACAAAAATGTTCATTTTACCCAAACACATACCTATAAATAGTAAAACCAGAGAAACTGATAATTTTGCAGTGGTCTCTTAATTTTTTCCAGAGCTGTATATATATATATTATGTCTCAATCCTCAAATTTTAGGTGATGCTAAACTTTTGGCCATGGCTGTATTTGTTTTGGCTAAAACTAAAATTAACTACATCTGAAATCTAACTGAGGTGAACTGAATCTGTAATAGATATATTTTTTGTTTCTACAGGCATAAATACAATATATTGACTTATTGTCCAAGCAGTTACGCTGGCCTATAGTTAGCTCCTGTGTTTTGGAGGAATAAAGTTTATTATTAATGTAAAAAAACGGAGAAAAAAAATAAAAATAAAAATAAATTGTTTGGTTTCAGTTTTCAAATTTATTAGCTGTTTTTCCCCCTTTCAAAAAAAAAAGAAAAAAGTTAAAGACTGTGGAGTAAATTCTTTGAAGATATGGCCCTATGCCTCACAACCGTAGTTAATGTGGGTTAATATGTGGCATAGTTAAGTGAAAAATGTCTATTCACAACCTGATTGACAAATCATTTGCAAGAACCCATACTGTTACATGGCCCATTTACATACAGGGTAGCAGGTTTCCATTCAAATGTAAACCATATTTATTGAGATGAACAGTTTATAGTAAATGAGGCCTTGTAAGAAACATGGTAGCTTTATTTGTTGGAGGAAAAATACTGCCTTTTATAGCCTACTCTTAAGACCACTGTAGGGTCTTGACCAGTACCATACCTCGCCAGAACCACTAAATTCCACATCAAACACCTGTAAAATGTCAAGTCAAAGCATGTCAATTGTAAGATACAGTGAAAACATGAGTACATATCAAATAATAAAATGTTATATTTACTGCATTTACTTCAATAAACAGTTGAACAGAATTTTTAAACTCTAGGGACCTGATTTTTCAAAACTTTTTAGAGCTTTATTAAGGGGGATTTACTTCACCTATGTTATTAAGACTTGAAAATAAGGCCCTATGGGTTAAGACATTTTAAACATGCGTAGTGTTTATTTAAAATAAAAAATAAATAACCATAGAGCTTCAAATTATTTTCTTATTTTTACTGTTCCCTTTTCATTCTGTTTGCAGTTCTTGCAATTCTTAGTAGTTCTTATTGCTAGAACTCATGTTTTGTGTTACTGTGATTTGACAAGGAGCTCAGGAGCTGCTCTTCAGTACCAGTTGCCTGCCATAGACATGTGCAATGCAGGCTAGATCAGCCAAAGTGTCTTTATATCAGTTAGCACCTGCATCATGTACAGCACAGCAGTGTAAAGTCAGCAAAACTAGTTATGTACAATACACTCCGGCTACAACCAATTATATAAAAGCACATGAAAAAAGAGTATGTTTTTAATTTAGACTTAAAATAATCACATTGTTCGTCCTGCCTAATGTCAAACAGAATACAGTTCCACAAACAAGGAGCACAACAGCAAAAAGCTCTGGCTCAAGTTGAGAAGCATTTTTGGAAAAACTAGACGTTCTCCATGTTCCGATCTCAAAGATCAAACAGGAATATACAGAGTTAGTAGTTCTTGGAAACAAGATGGCCCTAATCCATGAAGGACCTTATAAGTTATTATGCCAACTTTAAAATGAATTCAATAACTCACTGGTAATCATTGTAAGGACTAAGCACTGAAGTAATATGTTGAGAAAGACGAGTTTAAGAAAGCAGTCTGGACAAGCTGAATCCTTCTAAAGTTTAGTGACCGGTATACCAACAAACAAGGAATTGCAATTATCAAGACAAGAGGTTATGAATGCATATATCAGCACCTCTTCATCCCTCATATCCTGCAACATTTCTCAAAAGACAGAAAGCTATTCTGATAACAGAATTAAGATCAAAGGAAAACTCAGGGTCTAAGGTAACACAGGTTTTTCACTCAAGTAGAAGGGATGATGGAATTGCCACCCAAAGTAATATTGATGGGATCACATTTTGCTAGCCCAGTTTAGAACCAATTAAAAACACAACTATTTGTAAGAGTATTTAGTGCCATATCTGTCTGCACTGGAAACAAAGCATATATCTGTGTATCATTTACATAAAAATGAAAGAAAAGATTGTATTTCCTAATAATGTCCCCAAGATGGCACTAGCTCTTACTTCTGTAAAGACTTGGCTGATCCAGCCTATGATACAAAATATGCATGGCAGGTAGAATTCAAGAGCAGCTCACTGACTCATTTCAAAGCCCCTTTCACTTTTTCATAAAAGAAAAGTATTTGAAATAACATGAATCACCAATAAAAAGGCAAGGGACAGTAAACTATTTAAAAAGATGTCTTTTGATGTAATTTGCCTTACTTAAAAAAAAAAACACCAAGTGGTGGGGCTCATACAGGATGCTGGATTGGCAGCTAGAATCCTCTCTATTCTTGCATAGAGCTACATTTCTCTGCAAGCATGCCTGCCCTGGAGAGACCGATGACTTTGAGGGATCAGTTTAGCCTCCATGTCCATCCCATCCTTGTCCTCTCTTTTTAAAACTGCCTACAAAGGTCAAGTGTTATATTTTGTGCCTCTCAGTAGAGCCCACCAAAATGTAATCTTTGACCTAAATCGGATTTAAACCCAGGACTAAAAGGCTTGTGCATTAACCCACAGGGCCACTTAGCTTGTAACTATTCTAAACATATTCAAGCAACATTTGAATTGGTAGAAAGATATTAACTTGATTGCATTTACATTAACGAGAAATCTTTTGTACTGACAATTCCCAAAACCGTAATTGATACTCACAGGCAATCCTGGATCTCCAGAACCTCCTTCATTGCCATCTTTTCCAGGCAGGCCAGCGGGGCCGGGTGGTCCAGGGATATGTCCCTCTGATGCACCGAGGGGGCCACTAGGTCCAGGAGGCCCTGGCTGTCCTGCAGGACCTGGGGGCCCAGGGGGACCCTATAAAGGTGCGCAGGGTGCACAATGAAGGGGAAACAACTTTTGAATTTTATAACTGAATTAACTTTATTTTCTTAAATATTGTTTCATACACCTGTACCTTTGTAATGGGTCTGCTGCAAAGCATACAGGGACACCCAGTGGTCGGGTGATGTAATGGCTTTGTCTTTGAATGTGTTTCTTACATGGGAGAAAATTCCACAAATGCTGTAATAGCTGTTTTTTTAACATAATTATGACATAGCAAAATGCTGGTGGCCAAAAAACCTTACTGGGAAGTCCAATTTGAATTAAGACTGGCAAAATGAAGATAGCTTTAACCACAAAATTGTAAAGGAGCATTTTTGGTTGTAACTACTTACTCTAACTAGTTCTGCGTCACTGTCAAAGTCCCCAAAGCCTGACCCATAAGCATCAAGCACATTCTGAAAAAGAACAGTACATTGGGTTATGTTGACATGACAATTTGAAAAGAAATAATTAAAAAAAATCTGTCAAGATCATTGTGCTCTTTTGTATATAAACATGTAACATACCGGGTATCGTGAGGGCCCAGGTGGGCCGGGGGGCCCAGGAGGTCCAGGGAGCCCAACTCCAGGATCACCCTGCAACAAAAAGAAACAATACTCATGTACAAGTGACACTACTTTGTTAGGTAGATTATGGAAGTGTATTTAAATAATAGCAATTGTTGTATTATAATCTGTAGTGAAGGTGCTGTTATAGTTACTCCACAGTAGTGCGTGAATTAAGTCAAAGCCAGTGAAAGGGACTTGCCCAAGATCGCCTAGTCAGTGTGTTAGTGCTTCATTGTGGATCCTAGCATGGGTGTAATGACATGTTCCTGATATGCATGTCATGATATCATATATATCATGATTAGGGATGTGATTTTGTCACTGTAAAAATATGTAAAAATCACAGCACAGTCATGTTTAAAAATAGACAATTTCACAGAATGGTCACGGCTACAAAGATCTGAACTTCATGTAATATACTGTAATATTTTAATATTTGTGCAAAGTAAACATATATTGAATGTATTTAACATGTATTTAACATGTATTTAATGTGCTTTCTTTCAACACATGCTTCTAGTCAAAAGTAAACATAGAATTATTATTATTATTATTATTATTATTATTATTATTATTATTATTATTATTATTATTATTTATTATTATTTTTTTAAATTTTAGTCGTTGCCAATTATTTTTATTATTTTCTCCCCAATTTGGAAATGGCCAATTATTTTTAGGTTCAGCTCACTGCGACCACCTCTGCGCTGACTCAGGAGGGCGAAGACAAACACACTCTGTCCTCCAAAGTGTGTGCCGTCAGCCGACTGCTTTTTTTCATACTGCAGACTCACCATGCAGCCACCCAAGAGCTACAGCGTCGGAGCAGCTCTCGGGCAGTTTACAGGCAAGCCTGCAGGTGCCCGGCCAGACTACAGGGGTCGCTGGTACACGGTAAGCCGAGGACACCCTGGCCAACCTAACCCTTCCTCCCCCCGGGCAGAGCTCGGCCAATTGAGCGCCGCCCCCTGGAAGATCCCGTCCTCGGTCGGCAAAGGAATAGCATGGACTCGAACTCGCGACGTCCAGACTATAGAGCGCATCATGCACTCCACGTGGAGAGCCTTTACTGGCTGCGCCACTCAGGAGCCCCCTATTATTATTTTTTTTTAATAGTACTGTCACCGAGCTGTTGTTGAGTGGTGTGTGGGTGGTGATGTCACAGACCAGGAAAACTGAACGCAACGGCGCTCAGTGTTTTATTAAATAATAAATAAACAAAAGATTTAAACAAACACAAAACAAAAAGGTGCGTTGGCCAAACAAACAAGTATCTAAAAACCAGCACGTCTAGCAATTGTTTTACTCTCACTCTCCCACAGCCTTACGTCTCTCCTCTGACACTCTCCGCTTTAGCGTGGACAGCTGCAGGCTTTTATATTCTGGAAGAGGGGTTAACTAGCTGTTAATTATCTTATTACCCCTCGGCCATAGTCTGCACAAGTTTATTAAGGATGCGTGACTGTCAGCCAGTTAAATAATCAGTAGCTGATCAGTCACACATCCTCACAAGGTTTTTAAAAATACAAAATAACAGATAATGGCGGTGGCTTTTATCCGCGCTGCAAACAATAATACAAATAATAATAAAACAGTGCACATATACATAGGGGCGGGACACTCCGCCACACATGCCCCCCCTTGTGCGCAGCACACATGGCCTCAAAAGGCCACCTCCCCCCTTAGTCCCCAAAGTCACGGTTCACAGCCTCCTCCGGCCAAAGCAATCTTGCGGCCTGTGGGGGTGGTCTCCTGACCTTCCCCCCTACTCTCTGTAGCCGGCAGCTCCCTCTTCTGGGGCTCCGGCCAACGAATTTCCTGCAGTGAAACTGCTGCGGGGGGGGAGCTGGTCTCCTGACCTCTCCCCCCATGTTCATAGCCGGCAGCTTCCTCTTCTGGGGCTCCGGCCACCCAATTCCCTGCAGCAAAACTGCTGCGTGGGGAGCTGGTCTCCTGCCCCCCCCCCCCCCCCTTCTTCATGGCCGGCAGCTTCCCAGGCGAAGCAGAGCTGGCGGCGACCCCAGGAGGCGACGGCAGCAGCGGACCCTCGAGAGGCGACGGCAGCAGCGGACTCTCGGGAGGCGACGGCAGCAGCGGACCCTCGGGAGTCGAAATCGGGAGGGGAGCCCCTGGCCATGGAGGCGGCAGCGGGAGCTCCACTTCTCCCCCGTATCCTGCAACTGGTGGATCCACAGGCGATGCGGAGCAGCAGGCAACCCCAGGCGATGCGGAGCAGCAGGCACCCCCAGGCGATGTATGGCATGCATCCTTGGGCGGTGTGAGGCAGGCATCCTTGGGCGGTGCGAGGCAGGCATCCTTGGGCGGAGCGAGGCAGGCATCCTTGGGCGGAGCGAGGCAGGGCAGGAGCAGTCCTTCCCATGGCGGTGGAGGTGGAACCAGCAGGTATTCACCCTCTGCTGGTGGAGGTGGGAGGGGCAAGCAGTCCTCCCACGGTGGTGGAGACGGAACCAGCTGGTATTCACCCTCTGCTGGTGGAGGTGGGAGGGGCAAGCAGTCCTCCCACGGTGGTGGAGACGGAACCAGCTGGTATTCACCCTCTGCTGGTGGTGGAAGCGATAAGCCATCCTCCCAAGTTGATGGAGGCGGAACCAGCAGGTATTCACCCTCTGCTGGTGGAGGTGGGAGCAGTAGGTAGTCCACCAATGGCGGTGGAGGCGGAACCAGCAGGTATTCACCCTCTGCTGGTGGAGGTGGGAGCTGCAAGCAGTCCTCCCATGGCGGTGGAGACAGAGGCAGCTCCTGCTGCTCTGCTCCTAGCGATGCAGGTGTTGGAGACAGAGACAGCTCCTGCTGCTCTGCTCCTGGCGGTGGAGATGTTGGAGACAGTGGCAGCTCTTGCTGCTCTGTTCCTGGCGGTGGAGGTGTTGGAGACAGAGGCAGCTCCTGCTGCTCTGCTCCTGGCACTGGAAACAGTGGTGGGACCTCCCCCTCTAGTACTGGAGATGGCAGCAATGGTTCCTCTCCCTCTGGCGCTGGAAACAATGGCGAGGGCTCCTCTCCCTCTAGCGCTGGAGACGGCAGCAATGGCTCCTCTCCCTCTGGCACGGGAAACAATGGCGAGGGCTCCTCTCCCTCTGGCGTTGGACACGGCAGCAATGGCTCCTCTCCCTCTGGCGCTGGACACGGCAGCGGGGCCCCTCCCATATCTGCAGCCAGGTAGTTGAGCACCATGGCTGCGATGTATGGGAGGGACGCTGGGTGGTGTTGCTGTTCCCAGGCCTCCCAGCGCTCCCCATCTCTCGCCCACAGGAGGTTGATCACAGCAGGGAGGGCCTCCACGATATCCATCTCAGGCTCCGTCAGCCAGTCCCAAATCCTCTCAGAGGAGAGTGGACCAGTCCGCCTCGGAGGATGCAGAGGCAGCTCCTGCTCCTTTCCCTCGGATGGTCGTGGTGGAGGTGAAACCAGCAGGTATTCATCCCCTGCTAGTGGAGCCTTGGGCTGTGGACGCTTGGCCTCCTCCCTCTTGGGCTGTGGGCAGACCGACCCCTCACCCTCCGGTTCCTGCTCTGGGCCATCCTCCTCCCACATGAGCGCAGAACATTCAGGCTCCTCCCTCTCCTGCCATGGAGGGGGTTGGTCAGGTGCTACATGCCCGACCTCACCAACGGCGAAGCACCATTCCTCACCTTTAAGACATGTGAGGCAGATGTCCAGCATAGCAGAGACCTGGCAGGACTTGCGACTAGCCCCGCGCTGCTGCTGTTGCTGTTGCTGCTGCTTTCTCCGGCCACTTCCCATTTTTTTATTTTTTTTTCAAAAACACAAAAAACACTACTTTTGAAAAAAATGAGCAAAAAGAAACACCCTTTGCTTTCCTGGTCCGGCGTTCCTGGAGGCGTTGTTTGTCCCACGCAGGACACCATATGTGACCGAGCTGTTGTTGAGTGGCGTGTGGGTTGTGATGTCATGGACCAGGAAGTAAACAAAGGCAAGGAATGGTGGTGGTGAAACTGAACGCAACGGTGCTCAGTGTTTTATTAAATAATAAATAAACAAAACGTTTAAACAAGCACAAAACAAAAAGGCGCGTTGCCCAAACAAACAAGTATCGTGCTGGTTTTTAGCCAGCACGTCTAGCAATTATTTTACTCTCACTCTCCCACAGCCTTACGTCTCTCCTCTGACACTCTCCGCTTTAGCGCGGACAGCTGCAGGCTTTTATATTCTGGCCGAGGGGTTAACTAGCTGTTAATTATCTTATTACCCCTCGGCCATTGTCTGCACGAGTTTAGTAAGGATGCGTGACTGTCAGCTAGTTAAATAATCAGTAGCTGATCAGTCACGCATCCTCACAAGGTTTTTTAAAATACAAAAACAATAACAGATAATGGCAGCGGCTTTTATCCACGCCGCAAACACTAATACAAATAATAATAAAACAGTGCACATATACATAGGGGCGGGACACTCCGCCACAAGTACCTTTTAAAAACCAACCGTAACAGTAATACGCTTACCTTTTAATTTCAACATGTATACCTTGGTGTCTGATGTAAAAACAACAACAAAAAAAAAAAGAATCTGAACAATGAAATGTATAGGTTATAAATTGAGAATTTTACAAGATCCTTTTCGTGAATGTCTATTTAAACACACCTTTGTTTTGGTATTACAAGATGTACATTAAAAGATTAGAAGGTTTGTTCTGCATTTACACTGTTGACAGGTTAAGCACCGCAGGGGACCTACTACTGCAAGAGTGGCAAATCGGGGTTCATGCTTCTCCAGAACTGGAAACCGTCCTCCCTTTAGGTTTTGCATTATCAAGTGTATGCAGAGGTATATTTTCTTCACAAAAGGCTTTGGTTAATTTGAAGTTTGGTTGTCCTTAAAGCTGCTCCCTGAGCTTTCAAGAAATTGTTTTGGATATTGCTCTGCAAGTTGCTTAGAACTTCATTGTTCCACTATTTTATAGTTCTGTGTAAGTATTCATCTTTATCTGACGTTTGATAACGGCTTTAACTTTGCACTGAAACCAATTCAAAAGACATGAACTGCTCCTTTCCTGTTTTCACACTGAGTGGAAACAAATGTCAAATTTCACGGGTTCCGTGACCGCTGTGACCACCGTGACAAAATTTACATCCCCAATAATGATACATGTTATTGAGCTGATGGGGTATTTTGCATTTAGTGTAAAAAGATACAATAATCATTATTGATGTTTTACACTAGAACCGCCACATTCTAATCTCATGGCTTACAGTAGCTAGCATTCTTACCACTAGGCTGCACTGTTTCCCTTACATCCTCTTGTGAACTAACAGCAGCACTGTTTAAAAAAAGTTATCAAACATATGAAGTTTCCTGACTTATCATATTATAATAATTGAGACTGCCAATGGTACATACTTGACAGAGCGTGTGGTGGCTTAATGACATTAAGTTTGCTTCCAACAAGTCACATTTCCAGACTCGAGGAAAGCCTGCTCTGCCACCTGCGGTAGTCCTCTGATTTTCAATACTTACTTTATCTCAAGGTTTACATACCTTTTCTCCCTTAATGCCATTATCTCCCGGCAATCCTGGAAAGCCCGGAGGTCCCCTTTCACCCTAAAAGTAAAAAGTACATTCATTATAACAAAAAAAGAATATACATAGCATGTGCTATGTTTTGTTTAAAATCCTAATTTGAATCCTAACATTGCAATAGTAGCTCAAATAATAACCAGAACATATCTTTTGAAATGTGAGACAAACATGCAAAAAATAACAACAAATGTAGCATTTGTAAAATAAACATGGTGGATTGTTTTGCATGGTGCCATCATTATATGAAATGAATGTAAAAGAAAACCAATTTTAAATTAAATGTTGTAATGGTAAATATCTAAAATATTAATTAGACATGGGATTGACAATGGATGTGCATTTAGTTTGTTTCCCATTGGACAGCAGCAAGGTATTAATATGTGGGAGCATTTTAAAAAGCTGAAAAAGACTGTTCTTGATTTAAATCTAACATTAGTAGTTCCTTTATCCAAAGTTACATGTGGTTACATTTAATTGCTAATTTGCAATAATTTGGTTGCCACAAAATGTTATTTTTAAATGTATTTCTTTTTTCCTTGGTTGACTCATACTACTGGTTCCCATAAATGAACTTGTGGCCGGATTAAGTCAGCTGAGCTGCAGGTAGCAACAACAACAAAAAATGGCAAACCTTTAAAAAATTAACAATGATATGTTCCATACAAACAGACTGGTCCCAGGCCTGTTACATCCTAGTTTATAATATTGTTTTAATTTGACTACAAACATTTGTCAGCATTTTAAAGGTGTACAACTTGTATGCAATAGTATTACAACGTTCTTTTCTCATGTTCATTGCTAATACAGTGCTCACCCGTTATAACGCTGCCTGTTATAGTGTGGAATCGGTTATAACACAGTGGGGTCGTGGCTCCCATTTGCTCCATAATGCCTTTACAGTAGCCCTTTTATACTTGTTATAAGGTGGAACACAAATAGCACGGTCTTGTAACTATAGCTCCCCACTATAGCGTTATAAAGGGTGAGCACTGTAAATATTTTGGAAATAGTTATTCAAACTTGCAGCAATAGCTAGAACTGATACGAACTTACCGGCAATCCATCTTTACCAGCAGCACCCTGCAATGCAAATAGTAATGTTCAGTAAATTAGTAATGGAACTGATTACATGGTATGTAAAGGATAAAAAGCAATGGGGTATTTATATGCAATTGATCTAAACCGTGCTGAGATAAATACTGGCATCTAAACCTCTAAATATTTGAACAGGCCTAAATAAGCTAGCGAGACTAATATGAACTATTGGGTGTTATTATAGTTGTTATAGCTTGAGGTCATTTATTAATGATGAAAACAGTGGCAGTATTTAGAACCCCCTGTTTAGAGCAACTGCATATACCCAGATATGTGCTAAATCAGAAGGGGACTAATAATGGACTACTGTGGATTCGTTGACTGCGGTTTATTTGACAGATTTGTTCACAAATCCATAGCTCATACAAATTTGATTTGCTTTATTTGCACTTTTATAATGCAGCTCTACACCTGCACACAATTCTGGTGATTTACAGCTTGGGGGAAATTACAAAATTGGTATAAAAGGATGTTTGCATCAAAACATAGATGGAAAAAATGTACTAGTCATATATAGGGGTCTACCTAAATCGCGATTTCGCGGAAATTGGGAAATTGAGGGGTCACAGCGAAATTCACCTCTTTTAGGGGCCAATGCATACCGGACAAGTACGGAGAGGAAACAAATAAACCTTTTTTTTAATTCCTTCGCCGTCCTGTGTGCATTGCACTTACGCAAAAAAAAAGTTCTTAGACAAATAACATTTACAAAAAAATACTCCAAAGCGATTAACGTTGTTGTTTACTGTTCAAATGACAACAGTGTTTTAATCAGCCTATCAGTGCATCTGTACTGGCTTTTCTGTGATCTGTACTGTACAATAGGGGGTGGGACTAAGTCAGTGCTGCATTGTTTTGATTTAGGTTGCTAAAATCTAGTTTTCAGCATTGGAGGTAAAATACCAGAAATGGACGACAAGGCAAAAAAAAGCAAAGTATATTTTGGCTGATGATAGTGTCAAGATATTTCCCAAAGAAACTGTACATGCAGATGGAGGTAATTGTTTTGCACATCTTGGAATGTGTTTTTGGAGAAAATACGATTGATTGCTATTTAGCTTCAGAATCACACATTAAACGAAAGGCTACTACAAAGGCTGCTGAACAGAACGTAAAATAAACAGCTTTCAGAAAACAAACTGGAAAGTCAGCGCAGACAAAAACTATTCCTGTCGGTTGTAGCCAAGTTAAATCAGTACTACAGGTACGATCTAGCACAGCCACCTCGCTTCAAACAACCTGCTGCTAACTTTTTAAAAGCAGTTAAAATTTTAGACCTGAATAGGCATGTTTTCTTTATTTTGACTCGGTACTGATAAATTATTGGATGGGACAAATAACATGACAACGAACGTCCTGCATATATTGCCTTTATAAGTATGCCAGATGCCCTTGTGTAACCGAGTTTTGGGACTGTTTCTAATCGATTTCCACATCTGTATAACTTGGCAAAGCTTTGCCTTACACTTCCAACCAATTCAATGGCTGCAGAACGTGCAGTATCAGTGTATGGGCAAGTCCACACCAGACAGAGAATGTCGGAAGCAACTGCTGGGGGATGTTGCATGCTTGCTTCAACAAATGACAGCACTAGTAAGGAAGCAAGTACCACTATTTTTAGGCTTTTATAGTGCTCTGAAATATTGTCTACTTAGGTTTATTTAATGTTTAAACAGGTCCGCGAAATCCTAATTTTATTCCATAACCTACTTGCGAAAAATACGTAAATTTACCACGATTTTAGTCCCCTAGTCATATACAATAAGTTCTAAAATAGCATTTCAGCATTTGCATGATTTAAAGCTAAATATGTTAACGATATATGTTGCATAGCATTGACAAAGGTTGTGAATGGCAGGTGACACTGTAAAATATTTTATAGCGGACCCAAATGTTAAATGTCTACTGCTGAATTAAATTATTTCTAGCCCGTCTGAATGTGTTTGATGAAAACAGACTTCCCTAGTCTATGGATTTCCATAGTAAGAGTGAAAAGAGTAAGTGTAAAATAAAATTAAAAAAACACATACAGTTTCACCATCTTTGCTGGGTGGCCCTGGTTGTCCTGGAGGCCCCGCGGGCCCAGCAGGTCCTGGCAGAGGGGTCGACACTCTGGGTGGGCCAGGGGGACCTGGTGGCCCTGGGAGACCTCGGTCCCCTTTTTCACCTTTTGGTTCAAACCCAGAAGAACCCTTAAAAATAATTACACTGTCATTAAGTACAGTAACAAGTAAAACTACTTTCATTTAAGACAAATGCTGGTTGTTTAATTGTAGAAACTGCCGTTAACAGCTGTGTCATGTGTTCTACATAGTTCAGTTTTCTGCGTATTTATGTAACCCATTGTTTTAAAAATATTTGTTGCAGTATATAGCAGATCTGTACATTTCCAAACATGTGTAGGCACACAAAGAGCTCATAAAAGAAATGCTTACACTTTCCACTCTTTCTTTTTGAACAGCTTCTGAACCATATCCTCTGTCCCCTCTTTGGACTTGTTCATTTCTTAGACTAGATGATCCTGGATAAACAAGATACATTAAAACATGCATTAAAAAAACATGAAAGACATTTAGTTAAATAACATAGAAAATGATATAGCAGCTGACAATTGATTTGAAAAGGTCTTTCCTTACAATGATGCAACAATAGTTTTATGCCACCTAGTGGCGGCATACACGGAATAAGTACTATATGTCAATAATATAATAAACATATCCCTCCCCATCTGTAAATGAGTTCTATCAATATCATGAAAAAGTAAATCACCATGACCTACATCCACAGTACGTACATGTAAAAACATCTCCATATTCTGATGCTCTCCATAATTTGTTTTAAAAATGTTCCTCCAACACATTTGTTTGTTTGCTGCTATCCACAGATAGCAGCAAACAACAAAGGAGAATGTGTGGACATTCTCCTTTATCTTGCAACACCATGGCAGCAACCATTTCTGGAACAAAGCAGCAGCCAGTCTGCACCATTCCTTTGCAATTATGTTTTGGGAAAATACAATTGACTGGGTACTTGTATGATATGGATCCTTTGTTTTAGCTATTGCTCTGGGTAGCACTCCTTACTGGCATAGACAGCTGCATGAATAATAATCCAAGCTTGTAAAACATAAAATGAATACTACAATCCAGTGCATCTTCACCAAAAATGTTTGACCGGGCTCCTGAGTGGCACATCTGGTAAAGGCTCTCCGAGTGGAGTGCAGGTTGCACCCTATAGCCTGGAGGTTGTCCATTTGAGTCCAGGCTATTCTATTGCTGACCGTAGAGGGGAGCTCCCAGGGGGCGGCGCACAATTGGCCGAGCGCCACCTGGGGAGGGGGGGGGTGGGGTGGCTTAGGTCGGCCAGGGTCTCCTCGGCTCACCGTGCACCAGCGATCCCTGTAAACTGGCCGGGCTGCCCAGAGCTGCATTGTCCTCCGACGCTGTAGCTCTGAGGTGGCTGCATGGTGAGTCTGCAGTGTGAAAAAAAGTAGTTGGCTGACGTCCTCTGAAGCGTGTGCCAGCGTGTGTTAGTCTTCGTCCCTCCCGAGATAGCACGGGTAGCGGTGAGCTGAGCCTAAAAATAATTGGATATGCCAAATTGGGAGAAAATAATAAGATAATTGGCAATTACTAAATTTTTAAGAAAAAAATTAATAAATAAAGTTTGACCATTCTAAAACAAGCAGTTACCAAGACATTTCCAAAAGCAAGAAGTTCTTGAACATTGTACAATCCCGTTTCTTAGTACAGTTCTCAACACCTGTGGAGCAGATTTCCTTAGAAGTTTATTTAAAAAACTTGATTAGTCCACATGAAGTTTGTCAACATTCAAAAAGGTTGTGCCACAAAGGCTTTTTATTAAATAAGAACATAAGAACATAAGGAAATTGGAACCACTGTCTGGCACAGTTTTATACTGTGGATAACAGACACTATTAAGTCTCCCATCAGTCAGATGCTTTTGAGAATGTTCTTAATTTTCTCTGGCACAAGTTCTGCCTCCACTTGAGATTGCCTAGTAATGTAATTCACCATGACTGTTCCATGCCTTTTGCATATGGACCATCTGTATAAAAGAGATGTACGCAATTGTACTGTGCATAACACTGTTTGGAGAGCTGTTATCTCTGAATAATATGTAAATACAGTGCTCCCTCGCTATAACGCGGGTCTCGGGGGACACACAATATGAGCGTTGTAACCGAACAGCGTTATAAACGGGGGAGGGGGGCTGGGGCCGCGGGACACATAATAACACACATCTGACTAAAATACAAAATAAAATAACTCCCTCTCTATAATGCACTGTGGCAGAGCAGGGGTCTGCGTACTTTGTACGTGGGGGGAGGTGTGTGGCAGAGCAGGGCTCTGCCCTTGTAATTATTGGCAGGGATGGGGTTAAATTCTCCTCCCTGCCCAGGTTTATTGTGTCAGGTGGGAGTAATTAACAATCAATTAGTGCTCAGCCACCTGACATAAAAGGAGGCCTCAGCCCCTCAGTAGGGAGAGGTAGCTGAAGAAGCAAGGGTGATTTTTCTTTGTGTGCTGTTTTTTTGGAAATTTTGCAATCCGGTGAAGGCAAAGTTCAGCCTGGAAGCCTTATTTTTGTAAGTTTTACTTTGTGTTTATTGTTTCTGTTTTTAAAAAAAAAACCTTTTGTTTGGCCCTCGTGCCTGTTTATTTTGTGTTTTCTATTTAATAAAAGTCTTTTGTTTGAACTGCAGTCTGTCTCTGGGCCTCATCGCATGTGGTGTCAGAGTGGGATATAGCGCCTCCGGGAGATTCAGAGCAGTACTATAGGATTTTTTTTTTTGTGAATAGTGAATTTTTTTTGTGAGCATCCCGAGAGCCAGAGGGGGTGGAGCTGCCGTCCCGAGAGTCAGAGGGGGTGGAGCTTCCAGCCCGAGAGCCAGAAGGGGAGGAGCCACGGATCCGAGAGCCAGAAGGAGAGGAGCCACGGATCCGAGCGCCAGAATGGGAGGAGCCACGGACCCGAGAGCCAGAAGGGGAGGAGCCATGGACCCAAGAGCCAGAAGGGGAGGAGTCACAGACCCGAGAGCCAGAAGGGGAGGAGCCACTGACCCGAGAGCCAGAAGGGGAGGAGCCATGGACCCGAGAGCCAGAAGGGGAGGAGCCACGGACCCGAGAGCCAGAAGGGGAGGAGCCACTGACCAGAGAGCCAGAAGGAGAGGAGCCACGGACCCAAGAGCCAGAACGGGAGGAGCCACGGACCCGAGAACCGGAAATGGAGGAACCACGGACCAGAGAACCAGAAAGGGAGAAGGCTGACGCCCCTCAGCAGCCCTTGCACATGCTGCTGAGAGGAGCTCAGTGGAGGCGCACCCGACTGCGACGGCAGGAGGTGCCAGCCCGACCTCAGAGGCCGCTAGAATGGCCACAGCCACCACCGCCGTTGCCGGAGTGGCTGCCGCCTCCGCCTGCTGTTCCCGAGGGTCCGCCGTCTCTGTCTGCTGTTCCTGAGGGTCCGCCATCTCCGCTTGCTGTTCCTGAGGGTCCGTCGCTCCCGCCTCCGCCACCAGAGGGAGACGGCCGCCATTCCCGCCTCCGCCACCAGAGGGAGACGGGCCGCCGTTCCCGCCTCCGCCACCAGAGGGAGACGGGGCCGCCGTTCGCCGCCTCCGCCACCAGAGGGAGATGGGCCGCTGTTCCCGCCTCCGCAACCAGAGGGAGACGGTCCGGCGTTCCTGCCTCCGCCACCAGAGGGAGACGGGCCGCCCTTCCCGCCTCCGCCACCAGAGGTGCCACCAGCGCTGCTCCCGCTGGAGGGTCCAGGTTCCCTGCCAGCGTTCGCGTGCTTTGAAGGTCCAGGGACCCCGCCACTGAAGAAAGCTTGGGGGATCCGACATCAACCCCGCCCACCACCGCCCGCTGAAATAGCCCACCCGAGGGACATAAGGGGACTCTTGGGGGGAAGGCTTGGGTTCAAAGGGGGGGGGTTTGGCCGATTGCGGCCAAGGGCTCTGCCCTTGTAAATATTGGCAGGGATGGGGTTAAATTCTCCTCCCTGCCCAGGTTTATTGTGTCAGGTAGGAGTAATTAACAATCAATTAGTGCCCAGCCACCTGACATAAAAGGAGGCCTCAGCCCCTTAGTAGGGAGAGGTAGCTGAGGAAGCAAGGGTGATTTTTCTTTGTGTGCTCGTTTTTTGGAAATTTTGCAATCCAGTGACTGGAAGCCTTATTTTTGTAAGTTTTACTTTGTGTTTATTGTTTCTGTTTTTTAAAAAAACTTTTGTTTGGCCCTCGTGCCTGTTTATTTTGTGTTTTCTATTTAATAAAAGTCTTTTGTTTGAACTGCAGTCTGTCTCTGGGCCTCATCCCTTGCGCCATCCTGTCACATGCACATATAGTTCAGCAAAAATAATATATAAATAAATACATTAGGAAACATAACCACATAATAGGCCTAATATTTATTTAGTTATAAAATGAATGCTGAATAAGATGTCTGTGTTATACAGTGCCAGTGCAGCTTTTCTTCAGTTGCGATATTGTATCAAAAGGGAGAGACAGAAACAGAAGTTAGACTGAGAAGTTGTTTGTAGTTTGAACAACACTGTTACTGTATTTACTGTAGAAATACTGCATGAATCACTAGTATAGGGAATTGGGAGACATGCTGTAGGAGCGTTATATCCGAGGTGCGTTATAACCGAGAGCCTTATAGCGAGGGAGCACTGTAGTCACAAATTACCAAAGAAAACACATTTGTTACAACTGTCATCCAGCTTCCTCCCCATAGATCCAGAGGTCAAATAACGGTACTCAAACCCCTTCTACAAAAATAATTGAGATTAATATCTGACTTTAGGTTTATGTTTTGTTAAATGGTGATTTTTATTTAATAAGGGGTTCTACACATTTCTAGTCAGTATTAAAACAGGTGTAGTAAATTGTGGTGAAAGCACAGTAAACTACACAAGAATGACATTTAAATGCACTGTAAATGTGTCTAGAATGTTAGTACAGTTATCTGGACATACATTTCTCTACCTTTTCCAGTGTCACTGCAGTTTATATTTTCCCAAAGGGTTTATTAGAGCAATTCTAATAACCTCAATAGAAACCTTCACATAGTTACACCTGTCATTACATTACATCATTGAAAATGAAATGCAATAGAATTACCCCTTTCTTCACTAAATGTAATGTCCTCGTTGTGTTGCTCTAGAAGGATGGTTGAAGGTTGGTGCCCTGAGAAGTCTTCTGTTTCTTCACTGTATGATGCTTCTGTTGGAGGTGCTTGGACTGGCCTGCCTAAGTTTTCACCAGGCTGTGAATATTACCGTACTTAAAATCAATCAATAAAACAACCTGTATAAAAGTTTCCCCTGGTAGAAGCATAGTAAAGTGTAATAAAGCACAGTGAAAGTATGGTAAAGAATAGATAAGCATTGTAAAGCATAGAGGTATGGTAAAGCATATTAAAAAACATGACAACTGAAGATTATCTATAGTAAATACATAGTATAACCATGGGAAAAGCATGGGAAAACCGCAAAAATACTGTGCAAAAATATTGTGATAAACTTTTATAATTGGAAATATTTTAAGAAATGATATAGTTATTCACAAACCAGCTTTAACTACCAGATCAATCATTAGCAATTTACATTTTGTATGTTCTTTTTGATTGCAAAGGGGGTTCCAGGAAGTTAGGGGGTTCCATCCATCTCATGTTCAACATGCACCCTGCTCCATGATTTCACAGACTGTTCTGTGGTTGGGATTGTGTTAGTTCTATCTAGTGGAACTCCCAGAATGATGAAAGACATGGATATAAAAGAGGCCTACGCAGCAGCTTTGTGTGCTCCTCAAATAGACCCTTATAAAATGTTTCTAGATAAAAGCTTATTCTATCCTTTACTGTAGTTTACCATGATTGACCTTGCTTGTTACCATGTTTACCATGCCTCTGTGTTTTACTATGATTTCACAACATCCAAATGGGGAATTCTGGGGGTTGGTGGCTTCTAATAAATTGGCATATGTGTGTGTGATTATGCTTTAAAAAAGATTATACTAAATACAGTAAGTGTTAATCCCAATAAAGTGATAGAAAACACAACTTTCCTTTTAAACTAATGTGAGTATAGGTAGTAGGCTACATATTGTTAAATATGGCTAAATATGTAAAATCCATTTATCTGATGTAATTATAAATGGTGTTTTTTTTTTTTTTTTTTTACTTTACTGTCAGGAAACTTGTTTTTTTATAAGAACTCCTGTATTTGCACTGGAATTGGGCAGATTTCCTTTCAGTGAAATTCACATTGATAGTTATGTAAGGTATTGTATGTTGTGCCGATGCTAGCAATTTACTGAAATCACTTAAAAGTGATTTTGCTCAAAACAATTCAGAACAGGCTGCTGCTTCTGAGAAATTATTACAATGTCCCTTTGTTTCCACTTAAAAGTGGGTTGTGGGAATTTGGGACAAAAATTCAGAATCTAACACTTCTGTAAAGAAATAATGGGGAACAAAAAGGCTGTGGCTTTTGCAGTGCAGTAGAATGCAAATAAGGTAGGCTACAAGCTGTTCTGTTCAATTTTCTCAACCTTTAATTTATTAGACAACCTAGCCACCAAAAGACATGTTATCATAGAATTTCAACGAGTCTGGTATTTAATTAACTAGACCAAACAAACAGGCAGCGGAGGTCCTTTGAACACATAACATGCCTGATTTTCTTTCTTATACAGTACCTGGTGAGATGCTGTTCATACAGTGATATAGACACGCTCAGGTAACCTGTTAAAATGTAATGGTCATTTGTTTTCTACTTACTAGGGATGGATTATATTCAACTTGTTCAACACGCTTTTTGGAATCGTCCACAGTGTCCTGTTCTTCATGGGTATCGTCCCCACTTCCTGCTCCAGATGCCTGAATTGAAACACAGCCCATTTCTTTTCATTTACTACCGATACATACTGTAGCTTTTTTTTTTTTAACTAACCATTTGTTAACACATACATTTTTGTGCTTGAGATAACAATGTGTTATTACAACCAAAATTAAAAATACATTTCATGGTTGCATTTTTGCTTAAATTACACAATTAATTTCTCTTCATTAAACCTATTGTTCTGCAAATACAAATATACTATATAATTAATGAAAGCTGATTATACTATTTGTCACTTTTTATTTATAGACGATTGCAGGTAAAACAAAGCACTGTGCAGGGTTCAAATTCCCACAAGTGTTTTCATGTAATATGTTTCAGTGTATATTAAAGGGTCTGATACATATTTAGCCAGGAAAAGCTTAATCCCCTTCCATTTTGAATGGAGAGTTGTGATTTGCTCTATAACTCTGGAATTCCCAGAAACAGTTAAATCAGTCTTTTCTTATGCAGTGTTGAGATGTTTTGGCATGACACTACAGTATACAGTGTAGTACAGTACACCCCATCCCTATAGACTGTATAGGGATGGGGTGTACTTGGTTAATGGTACATAACTATGCCTTTCTCATTCTAGCGTCCCAGCACAAAGTGCACTGCATATACTTTAGATTAAGCAGTACTATGCAGATGCTACTTGTTACAGCTGTCCCCCACTTGAGGGGGAATTGTAAAAACTGTTATTAGAAGCAGTATCCACTGAAGGGTTTGCCAGGGCTGGTATGTCTTCATTCAATTTGACAAACACTGAACTTATAATAAAGGTGATGAATTTATTATGGTCTTGCTGCATAACTGCCATTTGTACCATTTCTTTAATCAAAGGAAAACCAATTGTTGTAAAACTAGTAACAAACATAACACTTTTAAATTAACAATTACATTTTCCAGTGACATAAAATGATGCAAATAGAGTTGTCCCTGAGTATGTACACAAAAGACAGTTGCTTAGTAATTCAAATGAAATAAAAACTGTAAAAGTCTGGAATGAATGAACAATGTTAGAATAAAATGAACACCAATATTTATCTTCACCACAGAATCCAGTTCCTTTAAAGATCTGTAAAAAAAAAGGATCAAGTTGGCAATACAAATCTAATAATAAAAATTAATAAAGTGCTGCACTTTTTTACCCCCTAGAGGGAGCAAAAGTATACAGTAAAACCCACCAAGAGTGACCACTCATGGGAGTAAGCAAAAGTGGTCACTTGGTCACAGAGGTGAAGGTACTTCAGTACTCAAACGAATCGATGCCAACATGAACTTCAGAACTTAAGGGATCCGGAGGCTACTTCAAAACTCCTTCTACAATCGCATGAAGCTGTACAATTCTCCCTGGTCTGAGGGGTCTTCGCCAAGCACTCCAGGTTCTGCCCCCTCACTACCTAGTACCAGCATTGCTGTTCCTTCATTAACAGCTCTGTCAGGATCTTACCAACCACGTCCTCAAGCACTAGAACCAGCCCGGGTTCTGCTTCCCATGCCATTGCTCAACCTCAGGCTGCTCCAGCTAGTGCTCCTACAGATGGTTCTACAGACACACAGAGGATAACACAGGTGGGGCGTACTGTTCGACAGCTTCACTATCTTAAAGACATGTTGCTTTATTAAGAGATGTTCTTTTCCATATGGACTGAAGGACATGTCTTGATTTTGTTGTTTTGTTCTCCATTGTATATCACATTTTTCAGTTTTAAAAAAAAGAAATAAGTCACTTATTTGCATAATAATTGTAGATCAAGTTCATCTAATGGGGTGTTTTGTTGTTGCCTTTAGAAACAAGGATGTTTCTTCTAACAAAGGAGGAAGTATATGTAAGTTATTCCTGTTAAAGGTTTTTTATAAGGTTTAGATGGACATTCTGTCCTAGTGGACCCACCGTAGAGAGAGGGGGGAGGAGCTAGGAGAAAGAAAACAGAAAAGGGAAGAGTGAAGGAGAGAGGATTGTGAAATGTATTTAGAGTGACTACTGCTATTCAATTTACTGCAAGTTGTTTATATTAATAAAACACTGTCTTTGAACCGTGAAACTCGGTTTATATTATGACATGCTTTATATCACAAATTAGACTGTGAAGTTATACAATCATTATCAAAAAGACAAAAATGTTCTTGAAAAAATGTGTCTGGTTTCAGTCTACAGTACCTTGACTAATAATCGGCAAAAGATTTCTGTCTTCTGTCATAACAGGTTTTGGATTTGTGTGTTTTTCCAACTCCAAGCTGTTTGGCAGCTAGTACCGGCTTCTCGCTGTGATATTGCTTTAACACATAAGAAACACTTTCGGTTTACTTTTTTATTTTTCGCTTCCATGTTGACTTCTTTTAGCTTTAAACTGTAACTTTCAGTAGTACCATTCATTTCAACACGTTCACATCTTCCTTTCAAGTTCAAGTTCAAGTTTCGGTTCCAGTTCATGTTGAGTATGAAGCCGTATAATGCAGAAATGGTAACGAGCAAAAGAAAACATTTTGCTGGAAACTTCAAAGAAACACAGCCTGATAAGCGGATCCGTCTCTCCTACAGGTTTGTTTTTATGGATGGGAGTAAGAAAATGTGGTTGCTGGTCGCAGATGACAGGTGGTCTCTCTTCACAGTTAAATTATAGGGGAAAAATGTTCCGTGAACTCTGCAAGTAGGCGCTTGTGACAGGTGGGCGCTCTTCAGAGGTGGTCACTAAGGCAGGTTTTACTATATTGGATATACATGTCAACAAAGTAAGTGAGAGGGGACTTACTGAAAACAATCAGAGGCTCTCCAGATCAGCCAATTTATTTGTATAAAAATAGACAGGAGTTTTACTTTAATTTTAGTACATCTTTACTTACATAAGGGTCATCATCTTCACATTGCTCTTCTGCAGCTCTTGGATCAGGTTTTATTAACAACTGCTGTATTGACCCCTAAAAAGAAACAAAATGACGATGTTTAGTTTTACTGTCAAGAACTACAGTGCATACCCATTACAGAAATAAACTGCACACCACCTTTTCCATTACTGTTACACAGTGATATGCTATGAAGAACCATTAGCATTCCTATTGCTCTGCCTTCTCTGTGCAATATAAAAGTGCAAACAAAATGGAGCTGATTCGCCAGGAATCTCACTCAGTCCACAGGTGAATACTGTGATGAGTGACCAGCCCTTGGATTTAAGTAAATCCAATACAAGTGAATGATTGAAACACTCTGGAGAATAGTTGCAGTGTTTTCCAGATTTATAGCTATGGCCAAAAGGTTTGCATCACCCTATAGAAATAACTCATTTTGAGTCATAAAGTCGGATGAAACCTGCTGAATAATGTTACACAGGGGCGTAGGAAAGGAGGTGGTTTTAGGGGTTTGAATCCCCCCCCCCCCCCCCCCGAAATGAGTTACTCAACTATGTGGAACAATAAAAATATCAGCCATGTGCAAAAATCTCGATCCATCACCAGCACTGCCTCATTCCCCTACCCCCACCACCCAAAACGAAATGAAATCCTGGTGATCATTCACCAGCACCACGCCCCGCCCCCCACCGGAACAAAATCCTTGCTACGCCAATGTTATTAACCATCATAAAAAATCTCCATCCACCTCCGAAACAAAATCCTGGCTAAGCCACTGATGTTACGTTAACATATCGAATTACATACTGCTTTGTAGTTTTATATATACTTAACGAAAACTGACAAAATTGAAAAATGTGACTTTTGGAAATGTAACATGAAATGCAGTACTACTATCATGGCTTCTGGTAGACTTTTGCGATATCATTTTGTACATGTTAAATAAAACATTTAAATTCTGTTCATATAGTTTTTTTTTTTTTTAATTAATGTCTCAATCTTAAAATTCTAGGTGATGCAAAACTTTTGGCCATAGCTGTATTTGTCAATAGAATAGAGTTCAACCTGAATTTATTTTATGAAGATGTCCCTCGCCTCTAATCAGCTCATTAATTTCTCTGGGACTGTGAAAGCTTGTGTGGCAGGATGGCTGGATGGGTGATGTGACAGACCAGGAAGATAACATAAGGCAGGCATAGTACTGGGATAAGAATGCTTTCGGTGCTCATATTTCTGAAAGTAAAATAAACTAAACACTTACAAAAATAAACGGCACGTTGGCCAATACAAACAAACCTAAGAAGTATCGTCAGGCATGTAACGAGCCGGATAGCAATTTTACAGCTCTCCCTCTCTCTCAACCACAACTTTTCAGCTCTTGGCACAGGTACAGAAAATGGGTTAAGGTGCCAACATTTTTCATGCCAAGTAACAAGGCTTATACTTCTGCCAGTTCACTTACCTACCCTACTGTGCGGCAACCAGGGCCGGCCTTAGGCTGTGCGGGGCCCTAGGCGGTGATAATTAAGTGCAGATTCCAGAAATTAATGCTACAGTAGCAACCGTATCTTAAAGTTTGTATAGGTGCATCTTGTAATCATATGCACCTACATATGCTAACGTTAAGATATGGTAAATAATATTAATGATATTAAAATGTTAATGAATACTTGTTTCAGTTTGTTTGTTAGACTTTATCATTTTATTTAATTCACAACTTCAAAGCACTCAGAATTCCAGTCTTAATGAAAAATACTGTAATGCCCGACTATAAGTGGGTTCTGACAGGTCGGCGGTGAGAATAACCAGGCAGAAATAAATAAATGAATAAATAATAATAATAACAACAAAATCCCTCTTTGACACTTGACACTCTGTGTGCAATGCAGGAGTGGGTTAAAGCTGGACGGAGACAAAAGTACCAGGACGAGGCAGTAAAACTGCTCAGATTGTCTTAAATCATACAAATTATTACTCTATCCCCGTACATTACATACCAACAAGAATTATCATTATGGCTGTTTTCCTAAATAAATGTTTATGCTTTCAGACAAAAACAATAATAATTAACACTTGTGGTGCTGAAGACAACTCCCCATTCTAGCAATGCAAGACAAGGAAGCTTTACAATCTCTGCACCCCTCATATGCAAATTAAGTAATCGTTGTAGTAGTAACAACAATAATAATAATACAAATAATAACTCTTGCGACACATTGGGTCAATTGCAACGAACAAAAAGCTGCGGATGATCCCGTAGTTAGTACTAGAATGGACTAGACTAAACTAGTGCGCTAGTTGACATCAATTGCAACAAACCAAGAACTTCCAGATAGTCCCCAGGTGTGGATTAAAAATGTTCCCAATTGCAATGCACTCCAGATGATGACTGCTGTCCCCTAGATGTTCCTGATTTATGGTACTAAATTAAACCACCAAGCTCTTTAGACCAAGTAGAAGAGTTACCTTACTAACTCAAGTTAAAATAAGAAACCTCATTAAAGACACATTTTCTGAAATGAAACCATTAATAAAAACAATATCACATATATAGAATCTAAAATATGTATAACATTTAGCAGAGCTTTCCATTTTTAATAAGGCAGTAAATATAATTAACCATGAAAGCACTGTTTGCCGTGTTGTTTGAAGCTGATAGCGGCACTTGGTGAAAACTACATTGTTATGCCCAATGAAGAGGAGCAAAGAGATATTTGCATCGCGTTTTATTCTACAGCTGGAATACCTGGAGTTATTGGGGCCATAGACTGCATGCACATCTGTATTCGGTTTCATAGGCAATATAAGGATCTGAGCTTCATCAACAGGCATAGTTATAAGTCAATCAATTGCCAAATGGTGTGTGACCATCATCTTTGAATACGTAACGTGGTTGCACGATGGGCAGGCCGCACACATGATGCGCGGATTTTTGAGAACCGCCAATTGCAACTACAATTTCAAGAAGGATTTCACTATTGGACTGTTTTGTGCTAGAATAAATATACAATTATAATACATGTAGATAGGAGATGATTGGGTTACATTGGAATTATCGGTGGGTATTTCCTCTTCATGCCGCATGTCTCTCTCTGCACCTGTGATGAATGGACCTTTAATGTACAACTACTATTTGCATTTAATAATAGCCATATGCTAATGAAACTGCAGTTAATATTAACTGACGTTAACCCCAATGCTATCACTATCAATAGCTCCTTCTACTGATGCAAGCAAATTGGGTATCATCGATGTAATAAGGCTGTATATCTGGGGCAAAGGATGATCAGGTGCTCTGCTCAATCGCTGTTAGCGTTGCTTTACAACAGCATTTCTGGTCTCCAGTTTCAGCCTTTTCCACACATTTTTTAAATGTGATATTGTTCCTTTCAGGAAACGCAGCATTAAATCTGGTTGCAATTTGACTCCAGACATTTGAGAGTTCAAAACCGCTGTAGCGTGTTTTCTACCATCTTCTACCGTTTTGATATAATTTTTTATGCACACAACAAAACAAAGTTTCTGCTCTGTTGAGTAATTCTGAGCACACCCGCCAGCCATGATTTCTTTGGTGTGAATACAATAAATCTAACACCTTTTTATACTTGGATGACTCAATTTGCATATGTAATTAAATACCCTGTTGTGTTTTTTTTTTTTTTGACCATTTAAAACAAAACTCTGTAATTGTGTGCTTTAAAAACAATATGAACTAAGCTTACTAATTTCTGCTTAGCGGAAGTGACCAACTACCCTGCACGTTCTGGGAAAACTAAATTACTGCAGCAGTCATGGTGAATGCTGGAGAGAGAAGCTTGATGTGGAACTATTTTCTGCCAGATAACAGGGCTGCGTTCAATAGGCAGAGCACTCCGCCGTGGCGCTATGTAACATAGGTTAGCTCTTATTGAATAGTGTGTTGCGAAGAGAACACTTTCAAGATGGCAGAAAACACAGCCCTAGCGCTGTTTTTGGATGAATTTATGGAAGATTGTGCAGGAAATCTGATGTTAATGCCTCTATTGCACTTGCATCAAGAGCCAACACCATGGCTTTAGCGGCAGTGAATTCAAACACATGCAAGAGTCCTGTACGGATTGAAAACTATGTTGAGAGCATTGTTCCTCAGTACTGTGATTGTTGCATTATTGCATGTTTTACAGGTGGCTACAGTGCAGTTTACACTTGAAATTAAGATGTTTCTATTATATGTAAGTATTGTTGTACAGCAAAATAAAAATAGAACAATTTATTTTTTCAATTTTTCAACCCGGTAACATTTTTATACAGCAAATAAATAAAACAATGTCAAAAGAAATCATCAACAATTCTTTGAATACATCTGTGAATGACTTTAGCAATTTTTTTGTTTGTTTTGCAACCTGCATTTCCATGAGCTCCTGCTTCTGCGTTTTCTGTTCCTCTGCAGTCTTACAATTGAAGTACTACTGTTTGTTTGTTTTTTCTCTGCAATATGATTTAAGTCTTATAATACATATATAATTTTGTTTATAATGTGCTCTTGGTTAGATAGAAATGTAACACTGCAAAAGTACCAAATTTTAGTAAAGTTCTCTTGTTCTAATGTCCACTTTCTGCCACCAAAAAAAAAGGTTTAATGTTTTCGGTGCAGCCTATACTGCTGTACTTTTTCAGCAGAGATGTGCTGGGAACCCTAATAATCTTGAAGAAATAGCAAAACTATATAAAAAAAAACAAAAAAACATATAGTTCATCTTTAACACAGTGCTATTTGTCCGTTATTTTCTCTTTTTAAATGTAGTTAAGAAAATATTCCTTAATGTAAGGCCGACCAAACAAACAATAACAGCTGGGCGTTTCAAATATTGCATGCGATGCTGCAGATTCACTTTGTTTAAAAGGAAACATAGTCAATTAATTACGCTTCTAATTTAAATAAACTATCAGATTTTTTTATGAAAAAGAATGCATACAGATATCAAAAAGTCCAATATGTGGTAAATTACACCACAACAGCCACACTTGTATTGTACCTCCGCCATTTTGAAAAGTAAGCTCCTCAGAATGTTAGCTAATGTTACAAAGCACTTTCGGCGTGCAATCTAGTTGAATGCAGACAGTCAAATGTCAATTTTTTTTTTAAAGAAGTAAAAAACAAAGGAGGAAATGCCACCAATTTATTGAAACATCTTTCAGATCGCCACCCTGATCTCTTTGCTGAAATTTACTTTTACTGTAGTTTCTTCCGTTTGTTCATACCCTTCGATGCTATGATAGTATTGTCTACAAGGTGCTAGAAATTTCAATATGATAATGAAGAACCTAATTCTAGAAAAGTCTGTGGATTGTAGGTAAACATTCTTAGAGAGTATAAAATGGTTTGGCATAGAACGATTGCTTTCATTACCAATAAGTAAATATGGGACAAGTAAAGAGCAATCTGAAGACCTTAGGCAGAACATTATTTATTTTCATAAAGCTGGAGAAGGATATAAGAAGATTTCCAAGCATTTGAGTATCCCAATTTCAACTATTGTTATCAAGAAGTACAAGACTTGTGGTACTGTCACAATGCTCCCTCGGTCTTGAAGAATAGAAGGTTCTTTCACCAAGAGCAAGCAGAAGAATTGTGAGGAAGGTTAATAACAATCTGAGATTGACTTCCAAAGATATTCAAAGTGAATTGGCTGCAAGTGGGACTGGGGTTTCCATTTCAACCATAGGTCGAGTATTGCATGGTGAAGGTCTCAATGGTCGCAGGCCAAGGAAAAAAACACTATTGTCAGGACAATCGCTTAAAGTTTTTAGCTGGACCGGCGTCAGTCGGACTCGGTCTCTCCAGTCTCCTACGGCTTGGTGAAGAACATCAGGATGAACGACAGTGATGGAGGAGCCGGTGTCGATGAGAGCCGTGCAGGGGACCCCCTCAATGAGGACAGGAGCGCGCAGGAAGGCCCTGTCACCAGTGCGGCCCACAACGCGGGGTTGGCTTGGGTGGAATTCGACTGCGGCTGGGTTCAACTGCTGGGCCCGTGTTTTCCCCCCTACACGGACCCGTTCCCGTTTCCCGACAGTTCCGTCACCCCTTTTTCCCGGGGCTCTTGTTGGCAACAGTCAAGTGATGAGGTGCCCAGGCTGTCTGCACCTCCAGCAGATTTGCTCTCTCACTTGTCGAGGGTTGGTAGTAGCCGCTCTCACTTTATAAGTGAACTCTGGTTTGCTGTCACTGCCTTCAGTGTCTCTCCACGTATGTTCCACTGATCGGACTGGTTTGGCAGTAAAGGCCCTTACACACTAGACGCAACGCGAAGAGCGACACGGCAAAGCGCCGCAAGAAAATCAATAAAACCTATGCTTTTCAATAGTGCCCTTCACACCAAAGGCGACACGACAAGCGACATCGCTGTGACACAAATTCCAACGCGAGCGATGAAAAAAATATGGTCCTATTTTTGCAAATTCGTAGTGCGACAACTACACAACTGAGCAATCAATTATTATTATTATTATTATTATTATTATTATTATTATTATTATTATTATTATTATATAAATATATTGTGTTTATGTGCAGATGGACGAAAGCCATCTGACATGATTATTTATTATTTATATTTATTAACTCTCCCAAGTTAATTCATTGATTAATTGTTGCTAATCGGGAGATGGTCACCTGTATAAAAACCTGCAGCTTTCTGCGAGTGTCAGAGGCGAGACGTGAGTCTAAATTAATAGAGAAACAATTGCTATATCTAAAATATACTTGTTTAGAATTGTTAGTGTTTGTTTGACTTTGGCCAGAGTGCCCTTTGCTTTGTTTTTGTGTGTTCTTTTGTAGGAGTTCTCTTCTGCTTGAGCTTTCCAAATCACTCTTAATCGGCCGCCAGGGAAGGTTCCTCTCCCCATGATAGTGAAGCTCTGCAGTGTGACGTTTGCTTGGGGTGGAGCTCTGCTACCTAGCTGCCCATCACTCTGTCTGGCTATCAGGCAGCGTTGTCGAGTCGATTTCCCCGTTCTGTGCTTCCTCATAGACCTCCTCTTTCTGCTCCTTCCCCACTGGAGATTCTGTTCAATCTGCTGCGTCTTCTCTTCGCCCTTCCAGAGCGCTTTAATTATTGGCGTTGACTTCAGCCAAGCTATAGCCCACTCTCTGCTCCCGACGGGCGCTCCGACCTGAGGCAACAATTCCCCTGGGCGGGTTCCCTCTGTCTCTGATGGATCCCACTTGTCTGATCTGATACCAATGTAACACCAAGCGTGCTGTGGGTTCTAAGCGGGAGGATAGTTCAGCGGCGGCGACGGTGAAATAATGATGCAGACGTTTGAGGTTGAAACGCACTTAAAAGTACTGTTTATTGCTCTTTTATGAACCCTGAAAAACAGAAGAAAAAAAAAAACAACCCAAACAGCGTTGCTGTTCGCCCTAATATAGCCCAACAGAGCTCGGTCATTGGTCAACTAAGGTTTCCCCTAATTAGCATGCTAGCCCCCCAATTCCCAACTAACTATGTTACCACCCAATCCCAGCTGTACACAGTCGACACCCACACACCAATCACATCTTACTAATATACTACACAATACAAGGCATCTAACTATGTGTTTATCCCTCGCTCCCTCTCCCGCCCCCCCCCCCCCCCCCCCCCGCCCCAGTCCGCATCAGTCTTTGATAGCTGCCCCACTGCTACAATTTTAAAAAATGATCTGTAACAGGAAAGCATAAACAGTCAGGGGTGGGGCGATCAATATACACATATATATATATATATATATATATATATATATATATATATATATATATATATAACACTTGGAAACAGTTATTAGTATACTCACAACAAACTTTTCTAATCCTGTTCCTCCGGCATTTCCAACAAAGATTCCTGAGCTTGATTCGAACTTCAGTGGGCGAGACGCGCGCTGGAACGTTGTCCGGTGGTATTCCTCACAGTCCATATATAGAGTAATCTCATTGTCTTGCACACCCAGTGTAAAACGATTCCATTTATTTGTCATCCCAGCCACCTTGAAAGAAGCCACCTGCTGAGACCTTGAAGAACCTGGTTCTGTGTAATACATTATAATCCTCTGGGTGTCATCCTCAACCGGCGTCAATGCAAGTCCTAGGTAAATGACTTTCTGGAAGGCATCCGTAATGGCAAAGAGCACGCCACCTCGGTTAGTGGTTGGTTTTATGGTTATTATGACAGCAAAATCCCTGTAGAAAGGCTCAGTTATCAGTGTTTTAGTCAGTCGGCCTATGTTAGCATCTGGTCCAAAACTGTAGGCTGGGAACCCTTCAAATCCAGTGATAAAGGAAACCGATGGAGGAAGTGGGACTCCTATTAACTCCGTGAGATCAAGAAGCCCCTTGGAGCCTCGCTCTGTAAAAAAAATTTAAAAAAATAAATAAAAGTTCTGATACATGCACAGATAGCATTTCATCAGGAAAAATACAAGAAATGTACATTGTAAAGCAAATGTTTACTAAATGTAATGGGAAAAACAACTACTCAAACAACTACTCCACCAGAATTTTGGATTAGAAACTATGGTTACACAGCAGGTAATGTGATATAAAGTTGATTGTTTCTGTACCTCAATTATGTGCTCTCAGTGGTTTTCCTATGGATAACACTACGGTTTTCCTGTTTGCACTGCCATGGTTTTGGCATCAACTCCCCTCTTATCCTGTGGTTGCAAATTGCATATATTGTCAGGGCCGTAGCCAGCCTTGAAAACTCACTGAGGCACTTGCCCATGTTTATTTAAATGCAAAAGTTTAATTAACAGGTTTTTTTTCTGAATAAGATACCAATACAGAATCCTGAGTACCCGAGGCTCTAAATTTGCAGGACCTGTGTGGTTTTGTACAGTACAAATAAACATATTTTTCTTTGCAACATTCAAATTCAATATAAAAGAAAATAAGAAAGGTAGCAAGAACAGAATATTTGTTGTAGACACTCTACTGTCTACAACAGATCTGTACAGGCACTGTTTTAAGAAATCCTAATCTATCAAACTTGAATTTTAACAGTGATGTCATTATCCAAATACCGAGATGACAAGAGTGCTTGCATGCATAAAGTTTGGTTTGCTGGTAATTATAAAATCACATTCAGCAATAAAATGAGCTTAAGCTGGTTGACAAGACAGAGAGAGTTTAGCTGCGTGAGTTATCAGCTCATCATAACCAGTGTAGTTCAGAGGGTTACAGCTTGAGCTTTTTGGCTAGCCAGTCGATTAGATAGGCTGTTTGGCTGTTCTGACTTATTAATGTGATTGGCCAGCTGTGAGGGTCCTGGCAAACCACAGCCCTGTGAACTCGACACAACCCGCAACTCAACTACCAGTGTCAATCACGCACTGTCTGAAATAAGCCTTGACGTAGCACTACTTCAAATGTAAAAGTAAAATGCTTCTAAATACACCAGAATGGATATTTAGGGTTTCTGGTTTTCGGGTTTTATTTCTGAGCGATCTGCCTGCCTTTAATGTTGTAATTAGCATCATTAAACCATCTCAGTTTCTTAATGTAATCATGGAAAAATTATTATGACAAAATAAGCTCAACAGTGATGATTACTTTACCTTCACTGAAAAAAAAGAAACAGAGTAGATATATTTTAAATACCGAAATACACACATTAGCCTACTAAAGCACAGAGCAGGACTTGGGAATGAATGTATGCGCACAATGAGGGATGAAATGCATTTTATTTTGCGGCAAAGCAACGTGTAAAAGGGCCTAAATAAATAATTATTACTATGATTTTAACCGAGGCCCCTTCCCCCTGTGCATCATAGCTGGCTACGGCCTTGATTGTGTAAACATGGTATTCTTTAAGGTCCAAAACTCTCCTAATGAAATGTCATGTATACAGTATTTATAAGAGAAACAACAACCACAGGAGGCTGTGTGGTCCCGTGGTTAAAGAAAAGAGCCTATAACCAGAGGTCCCTGATTCAAATCCCATCTCAGCCACTGACTCACTGTGTGACCCTGAGCAAGTCACTTAACCTCCTTGTGCTCTGTCTTTCGGGTGAGATGTAGTTGTAAGTGACTCTGCAGCTGATACATAGTTCACACACCTTAGTCTCTGTAAGTTGCCTTGGATAAAGGCGTCTGCTAAATAAACAAATAATAATAATAATAATAATAATAATAATAATAATAATAATAATAATAACCAAACAAGTCTTCCTTAGCTTTTTGTGTACAAAATGGTATGACGAGCATGTTGAAATACTGTATTTGTCAATATGAGCTAACCATAGACCGCAGTACACTTCTTGTGTTTGATTAGCTAACCATGTGAAAGTAGACCCTAAAAGAACACATAAAAGTGAAGAGGCCCCCTCAGACATCATTAATCACGTTGCTGTTTGTCAAAGACAGGCTGCTCCCAGGGCACAATTCGCTGTGTGACAGCAGCACAATGAATAACAAGCTCTAGATTCAGTCACAGTGCATTCTTGCTTCCCCTGCTGCTTAAGCTGCTATTAGAATAGACTGGGTGCATTTCAAAAGACAAGAGAGAGCTGTGCTAACCTTCACATTGCCCAGAAGCCCCTTCAGGGGAACCTTATTAGGACCAACATTTGTTCTGTTTTATAAAACCAAACAGCTTTACTGTAGGTGCTGGTATGGGATCAGGATATATTATATGGTTCTTGCTAGTTTCATAATATGAACTTTGTTTCTCCTTGCAGAAAAGATGGAGCGCACTGAATTCAAATTGGGCCCAATGTGTGACCAAGTGGGTATCTTGTTACTGAAACTTGGGTTGCCCGAATTGTGTTTACTGTATATCCTCTGACCTCACAGAGATCATACTGTAGTATTTTGAGTCAGAAACACTAAGCATTCTTTCACTGAAGCAGGTTGAAACAATATGAATCAATATCAAACTAGAAAAGAAACAAAGATTTTTTCAAGATGAAGAACTATCGTAATTGGACCCCTCCCTGATGTGATCATTTCAGCTAAATTTATATTGCCCTTTAGGTTTTCGGTGCTGAAACACATAGCTAGAAATGTATAGATGTCCACAGCCAAAGGATTTGCTGCCTTCTTAGCATACACTGTCAATGGCAACAGGAATCAACCTACAGCAATGCATTTGCTAGCCTAGGAACTGAGTCACAATTAAGTATTTTGCTGGGGACACAGCAAAGCTAGATTTTGAGAGATCTTTCAAAATATTCTTTAACAATAAAAAGCAAATGTTATACAGCTTTTTATTTTAATTTTATTTCATACTGTGTAAGTAACTGCTTCTAGTGTAATCAGTCTAATTAATACTCCACTGTTCAAGAAAACATCAAAACATGTTGATTCATAGACAAACTTTCAGTCAGACTCCAGCTACTGTGTTAAACAAGGATCAGCTTGGGATTCTAAAACACTGTTCATGCTGAGATCTCATTTGCTGGTATTACCTCGACCCCCTGGTAAGGCCATCTACTCACTAATCCTATTACCACTACACTCCAACATCATGTGATACAGCTTTTCTTTTCATATAAGCTGTTGGGGCCACTAGTTTGATTAATTCTGAATAGATTACATTGCATTCAGAAGTTTCAAACAATGAAATAAAAAAAAAACCTTTAAAAAGCCAAGAACAATATATCCTTATTGGCCAGGCTTATGAACATACTATATTTTACCTGAAGAAAACTGCTGGGGGATTATTAAATTGTGCAGTGGACCAACAGGGGATGGATAATAAAAAAAGGAAACATCTGTGTTATGTAGCACATACTTTGTGTAACTAGATTATTTGTTTTGGAAAGGGAATTTGGACACAGTATTCAATAACGTATTTTTACTCTTATACATTTAGGTCTAGTACAAGAATTAGGGTTACTTAGCTTCAGATTTCCAACCCAGGCGCTTCCCTGAAGGAATTAGAGGCAGTAAACACTGAGGGATGGTGAATTATCCCTTCAAAACAATGGGAACACCCTTTAGATAGTCATCCTGCTTGCCCGTGGTATTGGTGCTCGAATGGCTGGTCTCGCCACTGTCGCACATACACAATGCAGGGCTTGTCAAAAACATGTCTGCATGAGGAATGACTTGGGATACTGCCGAAACTGAGGCATTTTACATAGTTTTACAATAGCCAATGTAAAAAACTACAAACACACACACACACACAAACCAGACAAGAACACAATAATGTCACATGTACACAAATAGCGTCTGGCTAATTATAATAGCACCATATACAGCTATGGCCATATAGAATTTTGCTTTATAAAGTTGATTAAAACTGCTGAATAATGTTATGTTAACATATTGAATCACATACCGCTTTGTAGTTTTCCATATAAACTGACAAATTGAAAAATTTGACATTTCGAAAGTCTAACATGAAATACTGTACTATTATGGCTTCCTGTAGACTTTTGTGCTATCATTTTGTAGTTTCCTGGATTACATGATGTTAAATAAAATATCTAAAATATGATCTCAATCCTAAAATTCTAGGTGATGCAAAACATTTGGTCATAGCTGTACACTTACAGGGAAAACATTGTGCTAAGACAAAGCGATACAGACATTAGCGTTGCATTTGCGCTGCCCCACTTCAGTGTAGTAAACCAGCTCCTTTGTTGCATCTGTATCTCACCACACTGTCACGCATACAGCATTCATAACAAGAGGTATTATTATTATTATTATTATTATTATTATTATTATTATTATTATTATTATTATTATTATTAACAGCTACATTGAATGTACAATATGTACATCTTTTTCATAATCACTATGATGGAAAACATTTTTCCCAGAGAGAACTTCTGCTCTAGTAATCAGCAAGAGAGCTGAGTGTGTTTGGAAAAGTGCAATGTGAAACCAATAGAACTCTAGTCTGGATGAAGCTTCAAGTGAACCAAACAAAAATATCTGAATTCACTTTAAAAAAAACTCAAGTTTGCTTGATGTGAAACGATCTGAAGCAAAGCTGAACAAATTAGTTTGTTTCCAAGTAAACCACGATTCAAATCACTTGCAAGTGAACTAGGTGTGAAAGTGCCCTTAAAGGGCTTTATTATAATTTTTTTTTTATATTTAGCAGATGCCGTTATCCAAGGTGACTTACAGAGACTAGGGTGTGTGAACTATGCATTTGCTGCAGAGTCACTTACAACAACATCTCACCTGAAAGATGGAGCATAAGGTTAAGTGACTTGCTCAAGGTCACACAGTGAGTCAGTGAGTGAGCTGTGATTAGAACCAAGGACTTTTTGGTTACAAGCTCTTTTCTTTAACCACTGGACCACACTGCCTCCACGCCTTAAACTCACATTTTATTTAAAAAGATTTGCTTTGAACACCAAGCTATCTTCAAGAACAGCAAATAAAGGTTTCAGAAATATTTATTTAATAAAACTAGCTTTTGTTTGCATGATTTCAAGTTTTGTGACTGTGTCCTGATGTACAGTACAGTATTCATCTGACTCACACAAATCTATTATTTGAAACACAAGCAACTTACCAAATGTTATTCTTTTTAGAAGATGTTTAACATTCTTTGACTTATTAGCTGCATATTTTGTTTTCACAGAAACAGAAGACACTTCCGTTTGGATTGTTAACTGAGATGAAAGTCTCCTTGTTCCAGTCAGGTCTTCAGATATGTCTTCTTTCGTTCTGGTGGTTACCGTGTCAGTAATGTCTGGAGGGGACGATGTTGTTTCAGGGGTGCCCCAATATCGAGACCACCACCACTGTCCACACACTGGACTAACCACAATCAGCAAGGTATACAAGCAAAATATTCTTTGTTCCATCTTAGGTTTAAAACTACGGTAACAATGATAAGAAAATACTGCAGTTTCATCAAGAAGCCCGTTTTCTTCTTATGCTTCAAGTTCTTCACTGCTATCTGTGGCCAGATACTGCCAGATTTTTGGCATCATGCAGATTTAGGTATTTAAGGGCAGCTAAATAGCTGGCTCACATCACAAAAATTTCCAGTTAAATGGTTTTGTTAAGTAAATGTGCAGTTAACTGCTAGCCCCTTTATGATGGAAATTAAAAACAGCTTTGGCACCATCAGGAGTTGCCTTGTTTAGACTAACCACGAGATTTGCTCAAGAAAAAGGCTGTCTCAAGAAACTAAAAGAATGTATAACAATACAAACTTCTGCACCATTTCCCCTCCTCAATAGAGATATATTATGTGCACAAAATAGAGCTTGTTTACAAGCATATGAGACATTTTATTTGCATATTTTGGATCTCCACTAAGGATCAGGATTGGCAATATTTTTTTATTTCTTTTTTAAAAAAATCTGATTTATTTGATTTTTTTGTAGTACCGTAGTTGTAGCTCTACAGTACCTCCAAACTGTAAATTTAAGGATGTTGCAAATGCTGGTTTGTGAATAGTTGCATACCAAACTAAATTACTCAATCTTAAATGTATACATAAATAAAGCAAATTATTTATCATTGTGGTATCCTCTAAATGTGAACTACAATATGTGAACTACAAGAATTTAGCGATTGAGTACACCAGAGAAAAATAACCCTCACTCATCCCTGCCATTCTTTTCTTTTACTTTTTCCTCTTTTTGTGTCAGTCCAAACACACGCAGTTGTTACTTAGGACTACTTTGCTTTTTATAGTGTGTTCATTTGTTAAAGTTCCTGATTGCGCCACTAAATAAACCTGGTTTCAGCGGGTCTTAACACAGTGCTCAATTGTCTACTTGGGACCCCATTGCGCTGTCATCAGAATCGCTTCTGCCAATATGTTATTGATGGGTCAGGCGCTCTATAACGAGGCAAGACATGTCTTCAGAATACCATTTCAGTGCAGTATTTTTTTTTTCATGTCTTCACTCCATTTATGCGCCACAGAATCAGGGGCAAGCATCATTCACGCTGGCATTTGCATTTGCGCTGTGATCAGAATACAGCCCTAAGAGTTTTAGATAGACAGTAAAAAACGAAAATGCGTATATATCTGATGCGTCAAGAATCTGCATAGAAATTTTGCTGTCCATCTTGAGTTTGCATGTTATCAAGCTTTGTTGGTTCCTGGCATCTCAATGGTCAATTGTGAATATCCTGCATGGGGTAGCTAGAGAATGAATCATAGAAATCTATATAATAAATACAATATTCTGTGTTTGGAGAGAGTCAGGATGCTTTATATTGGAAGGCAATCAATAAGGAATACAATATTATCATTTATTTATTTACATTAGTGCAGTATCAATATGTAGGTTGTGCATGCAGGCTTTGTTAAGTATATTCCATCTGCAGCATTTCTCTTTCTGTGTTTATTTGCTGCACAGCCATATTGTTTGTGGTCAATAAAGCAAATGAGAATAATTGTTGTTTTTGTTTTTATTGTAAGACCAAGTTTTTGTACACTAGTTCAAAGTAACATTACAGTTAAAATGTAAGACTGTAGTTAATGCATACCCCATAAGTTAGCATTAAAGTATGTAAAGTATTTATTGAAAGTACTCATGACTTCAAGGTAGTGTTGCATTTTACCTAAAATACATTTTACTCAATTAGAGAGTAAATTACTCAATGACCCAAAAGCTTATCTGCAGCACACTATTGTACTATAAAAACCTGATCACAATAGTCTTATTGAAAACCCTGATTATAAATAAAGTATTAGGAAGCATCTGAACATGGCACTTGCATCTCAATTTGCCAGTGTGTGTCAATAAACATGTATGTATAGATATGCTTAGTAATATTGTGAGGGAACCCACAACATAGTAGGTATTGGGTGCTCAGTATAGTGCAGTTAGAGCTTCAATTCGAGAGATTTCTTCAGAGTGAGCTCTGGGCCAGTTGCTCTTATGGAGAAAGTTACTGAATATGAGTCCAATGTGAAATGCACTGGAGGTGCGAATTAGATTATACAGTCAAGGAAATAGTGGAGGTTGGTGAATTAATTTATAAATGGAAATTATACGAAAATAGATACATAGAGAAAATGTTTCACCTTTGTGTAACAACTGGTTGCAGATTCTCTTGCAGACAGCATCATCACAGTTTGATACTGCTTTACAGACTGGTTTCATGGTACAGATGGAAGCACGGCACAGGCAACATGAACTGATATGGGGCTGTATGTTTACCCAAACTGAAAACATGAGGAGGATACCAAATAGAAAAAAGTGCAACAGGGCAGCAGAATTCAGGTGAGATAAATCCCATCCAAATGAGACTTCCTCTTTAATGTGAAGACCTCATTAATCTGTTTAAATTGCTGAACATAATAGGTGTGCAGCTATTGCTAAATGGATTTAGTCTAATGTAAAGATCTGGTGGCTGGGAATTAGCATCAGAGAGCTGAAAGACACATGATGTGGCAGAAGGTAAAACACCATGAAGATTTAAGATAAGGATTCAGAACAATGACTAATTTTAGCTGCTCTTTCTTTAGATTTCACACCTATCCACTCATATCTGCAACGACTGATTACATTTTAAGCTATTCAACAGACCACAATCACAAATGAAAGGTCCTAGTTCACTTCACTGATCTGTTTACCAGCCATTCACTAATGCACTGCCTGGTTCACCTAAATCATCTACTTCCACTTTTAAACCCAACTGACTAACCTACTGTGCCTGGCACTATGCCCTGTTGCTCATCCATTATTTTGTATGGCCTTCCTATTGAGATAAACTAACCAGGGTGACATGATTCTGAAACCAATCACTATCACTTTGTTTCCAAATAAAGCCAAATTACAGCTGTTGAACCACAGAGCATTAATGGAAATTAACTGAGTGTGATTAGAGACTTCAGACTAAACAGCAAAATATTCTGAAACTAGTTGGTTGCAGTTCAATGTACAGTATGTACTTGATCTAGCATTATTTGGCAAAGCATGAATAAGAACTAAGAAACAAGCATTTGCAAAAGTAAACTCCTAAATAATTACAACTGGTTGTTCTATGCAAGTAACAACTTCAAAATCAAAATACCTTGTTTATTCACAAATTTACATTCTTTGTTTAAACTTTCCTAGGTTTACATGACAAATGCCTTTTTAAAACAAATATATAAACATACGCATTTGCAAGAATAGTATTATTACTTTCCTGTCTGAGGAGGGCTTGCATTTTATTAAAATGTTACTGTATAGGGAAAAGCAGAGTCAAAACCTGTGTTACGCATTGTCAAACGACGAATGTAGCTTTGGTTTCGGTAAACAGTTTGTAACTGTAGAAGAGCAGCAAAAACACATCTATCCTCAATGAAAACATCAAGGGCAAGGTAGCCCCAAGACCTGCAAACAATTGCTCCACATCAATCTTCCCACTTTCTAGTCTTTCTGGGGATTCATGGTCTAGGGTATTTGACAGACCATGCCTATAAAGCACAAGCCACGGAGGCCTTTGGCCTTCCCTTAAAGATCAATGCAAACTGAAACCGCAATTACAACATTCAGCCATCGGGTGGCACGTGTTCTATGCAAAATCTCATCCACTTACATTTTATACTAATCTAGATCCTATTAGAATTGTTCAATGTTAAATAAAAAATATTAGTGAATTATGTCATAATATATGTTTTTTACTAATCCCAATAAGACCCTACATATTTGGAAATTAATAAAAAGCCCACCTTTTTTTTTTACCTATTTACCTAAAAAAATGTTATTTTAAGCTGCCTGGATGGCATAATTAAAACTGTATATAATTAAATGTCATTTAAGAAAAATTATCCAAACAAGGTACCTATATTATACATTGGCCCCTTTAAGGCCACATTATAAAGTCAGTACCATGGAAAGGTATCATGGTTACTGTATCCTAACATCCATGTAAACAGCTTTACAAAAACATATATACTACCGTTTATATAACACTATAACACCACTGGTGATAATAAACAGACTGTCTTATGGGTGAAGAAATAGCTGGAAGTGAAACAATAAAATGTTAGTATTTAAATGTATTTAGTGATGAACTACTCTCGATGATCGACAGCATAAACTGAAAAGGTCGACTACATGTTAGAATGCCCGTTGTGCTTCCACTCCAGACTACTCACCAGACATTCCTGCAGCCTCTATGGCATTTATGATATTAAGAAATGTCACATAAATTGCCAGCTATTGTCCTCTCCTTACATGGAGCCAATATTAATGCCAAAAGTATTTATATTTGGTTGTGTTCCAGATGTGTTAAATGACTTAGTTTTCTAGGAGAGTTTAAAAAAATCACAACACATTTTTTTTCTTCTGAAGTGGTATTTACTTGACTACAGTAAGTGCAAAATTGGTTGTTGTTACACATACTTTTGGAATCTCATTGTTTATTCAGTCATCCTCATTCATAGAATCACGTCTGTACTCTCAATGTACATTCATTAAGTTTCCTCTGTATGGTTTTATCCAGTCAAAATATGAACTGAAACCAAGCTGTTGCTAGCATGTAGAAGTGGTCTTATCTGAACTACGTCCAATACACATACTCACCAGCGACCCAAGAGTATTTACTGTACAAGATGTACATGCAAAATAATTTATTTGAAACTATATATTCTATATAACTATATATAAACATATATTCTGCACAAGTTCAATTAAGAATAGCATTTTCACATGGCCTAGCTTTAAATTATTTTACTCTAGTCACGATCCAAGAAACTAACTATTAGCTTTAAATCCAATGTCTGGAGCCAGAATAGATTAGTTCCCTGCATAAAGAAATAGGATTTTGCTCCTAATAATTTCATAATACATTGCATGACTTGTTACAATGCCAGTAGGATGATCAGGGGTTTCAGCTTTTATTTTAAAATTGGCAAAGTCCATATTCAAGAGACATTTTTAGTTTATTCTGTGGTATGAGGGAATCACAAGCTACATTCCAAGGTATATCAGGGAATCACATGATTAGAAAAAAAAAAACATGTGCTATTCTGCTTACGTCAAATGCTTGTCTCCTGGGAGCTAAAGGAGTGAATTTGCTGTGAGGGGGTATTGAATCAGCAATGAATAGCTTGCAATAATTCACAGACCACTTATTTTATGCTGGTGGGAAAGGAGTAGTTTAATGAAAGCTTGGGTCTGCCACACTCCTACACACATGATTGCACACTAGGGAATGAACTACATAGCCAATGTAAAATGCGAACTTTTCCACGGGGCACCTAGTGTAGTCAATTAAAATATTGTGTTTTATAAAAGCAGGCAGACACAGTATTTGGTACACTCTGAGGATCTTGTAAAGATGTCAACCTAATATGTAGGGTAGGTGTACAAAGATGGGCCAGTCACAGCGCAAACATACCGCAATTTGCTTAGCAAAGTATACATTTTGTTGTATGTACTAAGGGAAAATATGTTAATGAAAAGAGCAGCGATATAGTAATTTAAATATGTGTTGCGTCTTCTTAGCAAGATTTCTATTGCGAGACCGCCCGGGGATGCCTCCACGACACCACCCGGGGATGCCTCCACGACAACGCCAGGGGACGCCTCACCGCCCAGGGATGCCTCCACGACACCGCCTGGGGATGCCTCCACGACACCGCCCGGGGATGCCTCCACGACACCGCCTGGGGATGCCTCACCGCCCAGGGATGCCTCCACGACACCACCCGGGGATGCCTCCACGACACCACCCGGGGATGCCTCCACGACACCGCCTGGGGATGCCTCACCGCCCGGGGATGCCTCCACGACACCGCCTGGGGATGCCTCACCGCCCGGGGATGCCTCCACGACACTGCCCGGGGATGCCTCCACGACACCGCCCGGGGATGCCTCCACAACACCGCCCGGGGATGCCTCCACGACACTGCCCGGGGATGCCTCCATGGCACCGCCCAGGGATGCCTACAAAACACCACCCGGGGATGCCTGTTCGCCATTGCAGAGGGATGCCTGTGCGCTACTGCCGGGAGAGGCATGCCCTGGAGGTCATTTGCTGCTGACCTCTGGGGATTTGCTAGGATTGGAGGAGCCAGCCTTGGAGCTCTCAGCCGTTCCGCTGACAGCACTGCCACTGGTAGCATTGCTGCTGCCAGGATCACCTCAGCTGGAGGAGCCAGCCTCAGAGCTGCCAGCAAGTGCTGACAGCCTCACCGATGGCAACATTTCCGCAGCCAGTGGTGCAACGGGAGGAGCCAGCCTTGGCGCTGTCAGCACGTCGGCTGACAGCCTCGCCATTAGCAGCCTTTCCGCTGCTGGAGTGTGCCACCCTGCTATCAGCCTTCCCACAGCAAGCGGGGACATGGGAGGAAGCAGCTTTTCCGCTGCCAAGATTACCCCGGCTGGACGAGACAGTCTGGGAACCATTAAAGTTCAGACAACACCCAGCTGTATGCGCCATGCCAGAACTACACTGGAACAGGTAAAAAGCCAGAATTCACTTCTACTGAGATTGCAAACCAATGAGAAAGTCTACCAGTCGATTCAGTGAATGTGTACAGAACACCAGCTTTATTTTCAGTGATTATAGAGATCTTGGTACTGTTTAAGTTATTTGTTTAGTTTATTTAATTCCTTATCTTCTGTAAAAGCAAACAGATTATTATGAAGTTTATCAATGAAGTAAAGAACAAGGCTTAGTAAAAAGCAACACTCATTAAGGATGTGCAGTCTAAGTACCTTTAAGCAATACGCTATAATAATCAGGGAAACAAGGCTATTTTTTAGAACACAGAAGCATTCATCACATTTTGACTGATTTACATGTAATGTCCATTAATGTACACTGAGCAAGTTCATTAATAAAGAATCCATGACGCTCATCAAATACCACATTTTTTAAAGCATTTTTAGCAGTCAGTTTAAAGGGAAATAGCTGCTAGCCATATATTCTCTTTAGAGAAAAAATGTGTAGAAAAATAAATCTAGAGCCTTTTTATTTCAGCCTTTAGTACCAGTACCATGGTTTTCTTAATATAATACCCAATGTAGCCATGACTGACAACTGACTCTCACGTTGTAGGCTGTAAACCAAACACTGCATAACTGTTCTCGTCTTGTTCATATGCCGTTATCAATTTTTTTTACATTTCTGGCTTTAATATATTCAAAGGGAGTTTATTTTTTCCATCATACTAGTCAAAGAACCCAGTGTTTTAAGGAAAATCAGTAGGATTCTTGTTAATACAAGAATGTTTTCTATGTATCAGCCATTTTAGATTTTTGTGCTGACTGCAACATTTTTGGCCTTCTCTGTATTACATTCAAAATTAGTTTGTTTTTGAAAAGAGGCTAGTATTTATTTTTCTTATAATAAGAATAATGGTTTAACATAATCTGAAGTGTCATAAAAACCATACAAGGTCCTGCAAATTTTGAATTATTTTCTGTAATAAACACTATGTAATAAATATGTACACTGTAATAAACAGCATTTGCAACTATGTTTAACAGTGATGCTTGGCAGAGTCTCTCTGTACTGATGCTCAGATTTTCCTCTCCTTCCCCACCTCTGACTCCACCATCTCCTCCCATATCTCTACCTGTCTGTCTGCTATTTCCTCCTGGATGCACTCGCATCACCTCAAACTCAACCTCTCTAAATCTGACCTCCTTTTCTTTCCCTCCTCCTCCCCCTCCTCTGATCTCTCTATCTCTGTTCCTCTGGAATCTACCACACTCTCTCCCTCTTCCTCAGCTAAGAACCTTGGAGTCACCCTGGACCCCTGCCTCTCTTATTCCCAGCACATCTCCACTCTGGCACGCACTTGCAGATTCTTCCTGAGCAACATCCGAAGAATCCGACCCTTCCTCACCAACTATGCTACCCAGCTCCTGGTCCAGGCCCTGGTACTCTCCCGCCTAGACTACTGCAACTCCCTCCTGGCTGGCCTCCCTGCGTCCGCCACCCGTCCGCTCCAGCTCATCCAGAACTCTGCTGCTCGCCTGGTGTTCTCTCTACCTCGCTTCGCCCACGCTACTCCACTACTCCGCTCGCTCCACTGGCTCCCGATCACCGCTCGCATCCAGTTCAAGACTCTTGTACTAGCCTACAGATGCCTTGATCAGACTGCACCCAGCTACCTCCAGACCCTCATCTCTCCCTACACCCCCACTCGACCTCTCCGCTCCGCCTGCACTAGAAGACTGGCTCTACCTCCGCTACGCTCCCCTGCCTGCCGAGCCCGCTCCTTCTCCACCCTTGCTCCGCAGTGGTGGAACGACCTTCCTACAGATGTCAGGACTGCCCAGTCCCTGACCACATTCCGGCGCCTCCTTAAGACTCACCTCTTCAAACAGCACCTGTAGAACTCCTCTGTTGTATCCTGGGACACTATCACCCTTCATTTAAATATGCTTTATTTTGCTCTTATCTGCCCCCTATTTTACTGCATTTAATCCTGTACCTCAGAATATTGTAATCTGCCAAGTGTTTAATCTGTAGTATTTTGTACTTAATCATATCCTGATGTAACTATCACTATTTAATCATATCCTGATGTAACTTTCACTATTATCTGCTGTATTATTGAATTGTGGTTTGTCACACTTGAGAATTATTGTATTTCTTGTTCTTATTGTATGACTTATATTGTAACACTTGAATGTATTTGTATTTGCTTGCGATTGTAAGTCGCCCTGGATAAGGGCGTCTGCTAAGAAATAAATAATAATAATAATAATAATAATAATACTGTGCACAAAGACAACGTTTGCATTAAGGCTAACCATTTTAGAGATTCTTAATAGTATGAATGGGTAAAGCATTATGAAAAAAGCTGATCTGCTGATTGAGCCACTTGGCTAGAAATTTGAACTGTGGGACTGATTCATAAGAAGTGCAATGTAATCAATATAGGCTTCTGTATATTGACATCAGAGCTTTTGATGAAGGTGAAAGCTTATGGATAAAAAGCACCTCTTTATATGAAATGTTCAGCTTTGTTTTTCACCGGCCTGGTGTAATGAAAGTTAGCCCTGCATTGGCACTGAGTGCAGAACTTCATTTTCTGGCTCACTCAAACAGTTCTTCTTATTTCACAAACATCCTTAGACACCACGACCTGAGTTGCCTTTCAAGAATGTTTTAATTCCGAATTCCATGTGATGCTGGTAACGCACATTATTAAAGATGGACAATTAACAAGGCATTTTTACAACAACAAAAAAGAGCTACAGCTGGTAAAACATGAACAAATCAAGCTGGCATACTGTAATATATGCAGTTTATGTAAATACAGTATATGCCAATTTGTCAGTTCAGATGGTGTTAAAATGGCTGAATGAATAAGAATAATAACCTACCAAAATAAATTATTGGAGCTTATAATTTTCTTGATTATTCTTCTACACTGTTACTGTATGACATAAAATAAAGGTAAGTGCCCTGGACACAATTAAATCAATAACATTTAAAAATGCAATACTCTATTGTGTTAGCCCTCCTTGTCCAATCATATGCCTTTTCAACATACAACTATTACAGACGGTTACAGGTGTCCTATATTTCTCATCTTTAGATGTAATGTCTAATCTGTATATCAGTGACATAAACAGATGATACTCCATGTTTGCTGTGTTTCATTGGCGCAATTTCCATGGAAAAAGAAAAATAAGTCTCACCTTTTTCTCACTCTATTTTGGTAGAACTTTCAGGTTGAGTGTGTTTCCATGTAGTTTTTTTTTAGCCAGAGAAATTCTCGTTCCAAATGCAAACAACATCATTAATATTAAAGCACGGGAGGGTATATGTAAATGTTTGTGTCTGAGTTCCAATTTGGCCTTGTGCGACTGCTCATATTGTACAGCTTTCTTTAAACAAAGTTTTTAGGTTGTGTGAAAACACTGAAAGTGCAGCCTGCCTCATTTGGCTAACCAAAAAATGTAATAAAAAAAAAAAAACCGCAGACAGCATTACACAAATAATAATAATAAGCATTCCATAAGAAAGCTCTGCATTATACAAGGATAGTGCACAGCGGATTCTAGTGGAATGTATTATTTGTTAAACATTTTATGACTGCATATATATATATATATATATATATATATATATATATATATATATATATATATATTGTAAACCTATTATACACGTTATTATTATTATTATTATTATTATTATTATTATTATTATTATTATTAATTCGTCATTTACATCATTTATCCAAAGCAACAGAGACTAGGGCAGGGGTACTCAATAGGCGGACTCCGTTACGAATCCGGGCCGCAAGTACATTTTCACCGGACTGCCAAGTCAAAAGCAATCTATGTTTTGCTTGCATTCACATTGGAAATGCTGTTAAATTTTCAGACAGCACAGTTCTTATGAGAGCGTGGTGCGTGAGGGTACAGTAGGTGTCGCTGTGATAGTAAGTAGCAGATACTCAGTGCGAGCTATGAATGAAACAAAATGTACAAGTCAACAGATTAGTAGCTCAAATGAAGTAGCGTTAGCTGCTGTGGCATCAATATACCTCTTCTCTATGGCTAATAAAACAACCGTCATTACTATTTTCATTACTAAGTACAACAAGAAAGATACAATTTTCATACCTTATGGTACAAGTTCTGAAAAACGCACTTCACAAAGACCAAGAAAAGTACAGCGTACCTGAAAATAACATATCGGTGCTACAAAGCCCATTTTGTTCAGTAGCTTTTCCAAGCCGATTACAAAATATTACTGGTAAAACACACAATATAATGCTCTTTTTAAAAACACATACGAGTACTGAATGTAAAACTACTGTATTTTTTTATTATTTGTAAGGTGTTTTTATTTTTAATTCACTTGAAAGAGAAAGCACAGTGATTTTTTGTTCAGTTTTTTTCTTCTTGAGCTTCAGTTTTGTTTGCTACAATTTGCTTTGTTTTTGCAATGGTGAAACACAATGTTTGGCTCTGCTAACACAGACACATAAGTATACAATAAATACAATGCTGTGGTTATGGCAGGGAAAGAACTCCTGCAGGAACAAATCAGTAAAGCGTTTTGATTCTCCCAAAAACTCCTTTAAACTTAGTGAAGAACTCTCAAACCAACAACATGTATAAAACTATATTTGTATAGCTTTGTGTTTGTTTGTTGGTATGGGGAGAGGAGTGAAAATGTGCTTATAAGCTAGTTTTGTGTTTGACCTTAAGGAGAGGTCAAAGGTCACAGTCCATTTTGAATAGAGCATATATGGGTCCTATACGTGTTTCATAGTAACCATTACCCTATCTGCACTTTATAAGGAGTTATAAGCTAGTTTTACATTTGACCAAAGATTTTGAAAGGTTTTTAAAGAAATGCATCATGCGGCCATATTGGTTTACGCACAAACACCATTTTTGAAAAAGTAAATTGTATTGACACAGGGATGATGCTTGTTAACTTTGGAGTTAATCAAAGAAACCATTTTCAACTGAAGCGGTTTTAAATTTAAGAAGAAAATGTAGGAAGAAAACATCTTGTTTGACGCAGGAGCGCAATGTTTTTTGCATCTGAAGTGTAAAGTTTCATGTTGATTGGTTACACACCGTGCAAACAGTAGCAGTTTAAAGTTTTGGGAGTAAAAAACAACAATAATAAAAAATAAAATCTAAATAATAACTAAATAAATAAATAAATAAATCTTTACAATAACAATATGCTTCCCAAGCCAGCTTGGAAGCCTAATAATAATGTAGCCTGCAAGGGATCCAGCTCTTTTGTACAGTGGTATGGGCGCTATGCTTCAGTGCGAGAGGTCACGGGTTCGCGTCCCACCTCTGCCTGCAAGAAACCGAGAATGTTACAATAACAACAACAAGAAGAAATACCTGAATCCGAATCCCGCAGTGACAGCGCACAGCTCTCACCAGTAGAATGTGGTTATAATATAATATATTTTGTTCTTGTTGTTATTGATTAATCAGTATATTGGTAGTCACGAGTTCAACACATTTCTCATTGTTGTCCACCGGGACTTCTGGAACTTCATTATGTAGTATATTAGTCTTACAGCAAGCTGCTTTTAATAAATGTATTTGTCTTTTTCAACATTCGTGGAACCAATTTGTTTTTTCTTTTTCATGTTTTCGTACTTCGTATATCTTGCTCAATCCTAGTGTTGCTGGTAGACGGCAGCAATAATACAGCTATGCTAATTTAATATATATTTTGGTACAAACATGACTTTGTAGGTGCCCGTGATAGTTGGTACTTAAGCTAGTGTACAATGAATTGCATCTTATTGCCATGGGGGACAGAACAATCTAGGCTAAAGCAATCAGCTTGACCAATGACGAAGATAACAAAAGTAAGTGTAAAGAAGGGCTTTGTTGTTTATTTATCTATTTATTGCAAAGGTTTTTTGGGGTGTTTTTTGTAGTAGTAGCTTCAGTATTTTTTATAACCTTGCTTAGAAAACAACTTAACTATAATGCACTTTTTATGAGTCAAATGGCAATAATCTGAAACGTTGAATAAATGGTGTCACATAAAAAAAAAATAATAATAAAATAAAAACACTGAAGGAAGAGGTCTTTAACCCTATGCCATGGTTATGGCCCAATAAAAAACAAGATAGTTGATTGAACGGCTGAGATATAGCATGTTCCGTCATCGTAACAAAAGTTACGAAATTACAGCGTATCGACAGCAAAGGGTTAAACGCCTCAACTGTATGCTTTTTTTCACTATCTGGTCAAAGAAGCTTGCCAATAAAGGATTGCTTGTGTAGGGTCTATAGACATTGCCATCACAAATATATTGCAAATGTCGTGAACTTTCTTATGTTCTTATGTTCTTATGATATTGTATATTTAACAGGAATCTACATTGAATGAACTTTAATCTAATTTGTCTAGCTTTGCCTAGAGATAACGATCAACCTAACACCTTGAATGCACCAGGCACTCAGGAAACAAAAGGCTAATCAAACCCGTCTCCGTGATATAATTAACCCGTCTAGTGAGAGAGAGGTGGTTTAGCATAGGAGTCTGAAAGAGAGAAAAATAGCTTAGATTTAGATTTAGAGATTTAAGACAAATTTCACATCACAATGATTTAATACCACTATGAGTACAAGATGCAAGCGTTTTATTCTTAAATTGCCTAACTATAGAATAACCCAGGTAATAAATCCCTAAGAGAATTAAACTGTTTGCAATGTCTAACCAAAGTCACAACCCGACATGTTTGGTGTCTAAAGAAATGTAATTTCTTACGGTAAAAATAACAGGAATTCAGAATAAAATCTGAATTAATTAGCAAAAGTTATGCACATTTTAAAAGTTTCCCCTTTCCAGATTATGATAATGAACTAATCAGACAGAGGAAGGAGGGAGCAATCAATCAAGATTTCAAGCCCATTCGCTACAAAATAGCCAATCGGAGCATGCAGCGGGAAATTCAAATAATCTATTTGTTTGAAAAGTATAAAAGCCGACTAAACATTAGCTCCTTGCCCCTACGTTAGCCCCTGCTTTATCCACTGCGCTAGCCCCTGCTCTATTCCTCTGCGATAGCCCCCTGCGCTATCCCCTGACCGCTGATCCCTGCTCGCTCAGATTCTAAGAAACTACAAGACTGCACCTGGAGCCCTCAGCTCTCAGTATTTATCCATCAAGGTTGGGGGCCCTGACACTCGGAGAAACACAAGGTAACAGAACGCTGAAAGTGACTGCTTTCCAGGCTAGGTAACAATACTCTTAAATATGTATTCAGGTATTGTGTGACCCCTTGTTGTTGTGTCAGTATGTACTAAGATTTATTTGGTTAATTGTTGTTTTAAACCTTAGTTCTCGTTGTAATGCTTTTAATGTGACTTTAATTGTGTAACTGTTTTGTGTGATTTTCAAACTTATTTTGTTGCATGCTTAATAAATACCATCTTTCTAAGAAGAGATTCCCAGTATTGAATCATTCGCTCATGTTGAACAAACACGATTTATGAACTTTGAACAGTCTGGAATGTGGTCTATTTTTGGCTTGTTGTAACGTGTAAATCCACCATCGTTTTCAGAGAGCGATATTAAAAACGGGTTTGTACATTATAATAGGACACTGTTTATTGTAGAGGTCCCACAGAGATCTTGACAATCAAAGGTATCTCTTTATCCCCTACAGTTTTTGGAGGTCCTTTAATTTATTGCTTTTAAGAATATAATAACTGCCTACAATAGCACCCACACTTGGCACGGCCTTCAGTTCTAGTAGAACGTTGGGCGAGGTTATGTCACTGTCACAAAGACGGCTGCAGTGGGTGACGTCAGACCAGAAACAGGAAGTAACAGACAGATACAGTGAGGTTGGTGAAGCTGAGCGCTTGGTTGTGCTCAGCATTTAATAAACAAAATAAGAGAATACAAAAACAGGACACGGCGCTTGAGGCCAAAATAAACAGACAAACAAAACGAACTAACACTTAACAAACGGTGCACGGAGACAAACAAACACGGTGAGTACAAAACACTTATTATTATTATTTTCCTTCACTTTATGTTCTCCTTCTCTCTCACCCGTTCTCCACTCTCGAACACCCAACCCCGAGTGAGTCAAACGTGCATCTATATATTCTGTTGTGCTGGGATTCAATTACTAATTAATTATTCACTTGAATCCCAGCACGTGAATTAATTACGTGCAACCTCGTGCTCACATATTAAATACTTTAAATGCACGTGAAGTGATGTGCAATCCCGTGCCTAAATACAATTATACATTTTAAATAACTTGTGCTGCACACACCCATTTATATCCCGTGCAGCCATCTCTATACACCAACATTAACACACACACGCAACATACAACACAGAAATGCACACGGGCGGAGCACATTGCCACAGTCACAAACAGGATTTGCACTGCTGAAGTCTTGTAGACATAATGTACGACTTCTGGGCGTGTTTCCATGCAAAAAAAAAAAAAACTAGTTTTGGTCAATTGTATAGCTTTTTAGTGTGAGAAGATGATTTACCCAACCCTTAAAGTCATACAGTGTTTTAGACGTGGACTTCCTATAGCGTGTGGAATGTGCATGGTACATGCATGATATGCACATAAATAATGACTGTGGAGACAGAGTGATGATTGTGTAAGCATTCTGGTGTTTCAACATTAACTACATACAAAACAGACCAATTACAAACTTGGATAAACTCCATGTATAAGAATCCCCTTGCTACAGCTATTGTCCAAGAGCCATGATGACAGCGTTATCAACATGCAATATACTGTTACAGAAACTGTTTTTACAATGTGAGTTTTGTGTGCTCAAAATAAGAAAACCAGCTGTCTCTGAGACTGGGCTCTCTGGGATTCCACACTTGAGTGGGAGCAGAGAAGACAAATGACTAATCAAATGCAAGGTTAGTTGTGGTGAGAAATGGGCTTCACTCCTTGACCCAGGCTGACACTAACAATGGCAGAGATGCCAAGGGCTGTCTTTCCTTAAGAGTGAGATTTACAGCCCCAAAGTGTGAGATTCAAGGTCAAAGAGTGAGACTTTCCAGGTGTGGTGTTAGGTCATTGCTTATGACAGGGATTCTCATCTTTGGTCCTTGGCGACATCCAATAGTCCAGGTTTTTAATCCAACTAGCACTTAATAGTTTGTTTTAAAATGTACACTGCTTAATATTGCATAAGAAACACTTAAATGTCCTAATTCATACTAAAGTCTAGGACATGTGAGAATTCCATATGCAATGCAAACCAGTGGATTTTAATTAAAACAATTATTTGCTGGTTGGAACAAAAACCTGGATGGATTGGAGATCCCTGAGGACCAGAGTTAAAAACCTCTGGTTTAGTCACACAGTCAGTGGACAGAACAAGACAAATATTAAAACACAAACTGTTTTTATATAAACTTAACAAAAAAGAAAACTGTTTTTTTTTCAATCCAACAATATGTTTATTTTGCATATCACCTTGTCATAGTGATTATCGTTTTATAAAACAGTACAAATATTATTTGATTTGTATATTATTGTTCCTATTACCCGCTAACTTTCGATCAAGTCCTGCTCATTTTTTGGGCAAACTCATTTTCTTTGACAGTCAAATGTTCACACACATGCTAATGCACGAGTCTCACGCCCAATGCGTAAGACTTGACATATCTGCAACGGGCCACGCAAACTCCTTTAAGAAAAACTACACTGCAGTGATTTGTATAAATACGATGACAAAAGTTATGCCTAAGATCCAAGCTTGTTCAAGTTTATCAGAATTGGTTACGTGTAGAATTATATTGATAGGCTCCAGATTCGTCTCCATATATTGACAGATTTTGAAAAAACTTAAAGAATGTCCTGACCAAGTTTATTTGGTTATCCGATTCTCTCAATATGTGTAAAACTGTAAAGTGTGACAGGATGTATAAACATTAAGTATCACCTACTGCACTATATTACTGTTGCATTCCAGGTGGGAATAAGAAAAACCTCAGAGGAAGCATCACTTGTGGTTTGGTCTAACTGTTACAGATCTGGACAGTGGAGAAAGCTCACACCTGGTAGGAGTTGCTGTCCTATGAACTATGAAAAGGCATTAGCCTACTAAATATATTGGGCATTTCAAGCACAGAATAAGGACCAAGTATAATGGGAAGGCTTGTTTTCTGGCTCACCTTAAATAAACTAGCCCAGGCTTTTCAAGCTAGTTTCTCAATAGATCATCTAAGAATTAATCTAAGAAGGCATTGGTGCCATATAACTCCACTCTTTCTAGTGTGTTAGACTGTGTTTTGATAACAATGGACATGACAGAATCTATATAGTTCTATATGTGCAGAATTCAGGAATGTGGTTTCTGACATATGTTAAACTATGTCTAACCTTGGACCAAATAACACAACCTGAGGCAACCTCTTCTCATAGACGGTGACACCTAGATTTTCATGGAACGGCACCATTATATGTAGGGGGCTGCCTTTAATAAAGATGGCTAAGCTTTGTGTATAAATAAAATTAAATTGTAATGAATCCATCTAGTAACATGGACATGCACCACTGTCAGGAAACAGAATTTTTCTCCCTGTTTCTAGATACTTGCTAAAGTTATGACATAGATGTATATGTGTCAAAGGGGTGCAATGCAGATTTCTATATACTGTTGGTTCATGTAAGGTACTGTCACAAAGACGGCCGGAGTGGGTGGCGTCAGACCAGATGCAGGAAATAAACAGACAGAGATTTGGGGTTTGGTGAAGCTGAGCGAATGCTTTCGCTCAGCATTTAATAACAGAACAGAAAATAAAAGGTTTGAAACAGAAACACAAAACAGGACACGGCACTGGTAAACAGGTAGACAAAACGGACAGACACTAACAAACAGGGACGAACAAACACAGTGAGAAACACTTATTATTATTCTTCTTCTTCTTGTTATTATTTTTACCTCCTCTCTCTCCCGTTCTTTCGCCCTGAACACCCAACCCCGACTGAAAAAAACGTGCATCTATATATACTGTTGTGCTGGGATTCAATTACTAATTAATTATTCACTTGAATCCCAGCACGTGAATTAATTCTGTGCAACCCCGTGCTCACATATTACATTTAACCAGCACGTGAAGTGATTTGTGCCCTCCTCGTGCCTAAATATAAATCTACATTTTTAAATACACGTGAAACACAGACCCGTTTATATCCCGTGTACCAATGAATATACACCAACATTAACACACGCACGCAACATACAACACATAACACACAATTGCACACAGGGGCGGGGCACATTGCCACAGGTACACATGAACTTTACTAAAATGGACAAAGAATGAATGTTTTCCATTTTCACTTAATGGAACCTTTAGCATGGCAGCTCTGCTCTGATCACCATACACCAAGCAGAACTCAGTGCAAACAAAACCTTTGATTTAAATATTAAACACATCTTTCTGAAGTGTAACTAAATGCGAAGCAATGCGAATTAAATCGGGAAACAGTTCAGTGTGAAGTACAAAGAAACACTTTAAGAATTGCATTCTAAATAAATGGACCATGTAGAGAAGGTGGTATGCATCTAAAATTGCTTTGTTGTAATTAATGAGGACTTGAGAGCTGAAACGGCATGCTTAAATGGAAAGCTCTGAGAGAAATTACCAGTGTAGTTTTGGGTCTGATGTATTTGGATTCAACAAATCAGTCAAGAATGGCAAAAGACAAATTATAGCAAAGGATGACAAAATCCATGTTAAAGTTCAGGGGAAAAAAGCATGTGCTTTTAAAACTCAAGGGAAATGTAATTTCCACAGACATTTGCCACAGTAAACACACAACTAATAGCATATGGCTATTTCCATGTTCAAATCACTAAGCATCTTTTTTAATATGCATCACTTTTTGTAAAGCTTTTTCATAAGCTGTTTCCCAGCTGTTGGAACTGCTTTGGTTCTCAAGGACAAGATCCACCCTGTCTTACCCTCCAAACAAGGCAGACCTTTAGTTTAAATTTAGGCATCTAAGAAATTGTGACACAACTGATGTATTTTTTTCCACTGGAAAAATGTGGGCTATAGATAATTCATTTGAAAGTGAATGCTGAATAGCTTTGTGCAGTAGGTCATTGGGACAGATGACAGAGGTTTCCCTTTACAAGTGTAATTTACAACTTATAAGACTCTTCTTTTGTCAATTGTGCACATATTTGACCGGAATGAGGGGCCTGCAATTACATCAGAATAAAGATGATATGACTCTTCATGCTCTGGAATGTAATGGCTGTTTCCCCACTAACCACTGCTATCAAGACACCTTTCTCCTGGATTTTCATTTAGCTGCAAAGAGCAGCCAAGGTAGAAGCCATAAACCTGGAAAGACAACCTCACTTAAAATCAAACATTTTTCCAAGAATGAATCAACAGTTTACATATTGTTCTACATTAGAAGCCTCTAGATATTTTGGGCTGCATAAGTACTTTGTGTGCTATCCCTTGGAATTCAAACAATAGCATTCTGAAACAAGACACAGTACCAAGAATACCAAGAATAAATGCGGCTTTGATTAATTCTGTGGTAATGAAAGGCTACCTTTGGGCTGAGGTTTTACACCTACCACTGAATCAAATAAGGCCTTTTTCCATCCAACTTTTAAGCTCGGTAAAACTTATGCGAATAAGAAAATATATGCGACAAACACTATGGAAAACGGTTTGACTTTTAAGAAGTATTTACTCGCATGACAAGCTCGCTCGCTAGAGGTGGTTTTATTTTTTACTCGCAGAGACATTTTATTCGACACTTGCATGGAAACTGTAACGAGTGTATTTCTGGTCCTAGCGCCCTTTGCACCATTCCAGTGACGTCACATTGTTTAATCCGCATGCTCTGATGATAAAAACAAGTTGGCAGACGTGGAGCAAATAAGAAACACACACATATATATATATATATATATATATATATATATATATATATATATATATATATATATATATTAAATGTAAAAGAAATTGACCTTTTTATTTTATTTTAGACTACTGATAAATAGAGTGGTAGAAACTTAATTTCCTAGTGTGTGAGTTGTTTGAATGTGTATTATGTTATTAAACTGTACATTTGAAATCATGAATTTGTTTTCTACGAACAAGCAGTCTGCTCCCTGACTATTTTAGGGAATCCATCTGAATCATATTATACATTAATTCAAATCATATGATGAATACTATCCATATAAGGACTGTATCTCGGGGGTTTCCCCAAATATATTATTATTTATTTCTTAGCAGACGTCCTTATCCAGGGCGACTTACAATCGTAAGCAAATACATTTTAAGTATCATAGTACAAGTAATAATACAATTTGTTAAATGAAAGAACTCTCAGCATTATATTGTATCAATTCAGATCTACGCAATAATAACACAAACTGAGAAATAATGTCAGAATTTGTTAATAGTTTTATTCTTTATTCAGTAATTATTTTCTCCCATTTTAAAAGTGAGCTTTTGATTGCCTGATTTGGCACCACTAGTCTCCTCAAGTCTCCACTGAATGTTTAATTGTCTTTTTTTCTTAAGAGCGCCCATTTTATGTATATATATATATATATATATATATATATATACACACACACACACACACAGTATACACACATATACTTTTTAAATGGCTTTATAATACACCTGTTTTTTTCTTTCTGCTTATGCAGTTTAGTAGTATGCATCCCAGTACTCTGCGGGATGTACATTTTATTGTTAGTTTTGTGAACTGCATATGTGGAACAGGGACAAGGTTCATCGATTTTTTTACTCACTAGACTAGCGAGCGAGTAAAAGAAATTGTATGAAAAATCATCTAGCAAGTACATTTCTTGCGAATAACCTGAAAACGTAGCGAAACATGCAAATTAGGCTATGACATCACGAAACGTCACAGGGAATTCCCTTTGACTCGCTAGAATTGGCAGTGGATGGAAAACCATTTTTCGCCCTTATGTCGCTACTATTTTTGTAGCAATTTTACCGAGTAACTTATAAACTCGCTCGATAAATGGATGGAAAGCGCACTACTGATCCATTATTAAACATGATCTTGATGTAAAAAGATCAATGTTTAACCCTGTTAATCTAGAGCATAATTACTAATTAATAATGCATGGCTTTGATTTCTTTAAAAAAATTACTTTCTTTAATCCTGATATATTATGTTCAATTTATCAGTTATGTGATATATTTTATACACAACATTCCCCTGTTTTTAAACAGCTATGGACTGTGCTGTAAACAAAGTGTAGCAGAAGTGATAGTGTGGCTCAAATTGTCTTTTTTTTTAACAGTTTGCTTCCAGTATGTAACTCTTTTCCTTCAGACCTTTCTATATCAAGTGTCAAAACCTCCATCTGTTTAGTCATATGTGGCTTTTTTCAAGATATGGACATGGCTTTTCCTGTAGGGAATGAACTATTGAAGCTTAGGAAAACCAAGTCAAGTCAAAAGATTGGCTTAAGAAACTAACATTGTTGTTTGTAAAAATAACCTTAAAAACCTGAACTAAGCCCTAACTGTATCTGGGAGGAAAATTTTGGTTCCTACAATAATACAATTACCGGTGTTTTGGGTTTTTCTTTTTGCAATTGCTGATGGAAGCAGATTCCTGCATTGAAATGTGTGAGTTTTTTTCCATGCACTCATTGTTCAGTTAATTTAGTCACCCAGAATGGTTGTGAATAACTAATGCTATTACAAGGATCTGTATGAAATCTCCCTTATTTGAAAGAGAGGTAAACTTAGACCACCTATGATGTGTGAAGAGTTTGTTTGTTTAAGAGAAACTGACTCTTTTGGCACTTTCCTGATTATTTTGTGTGGAGTAACATGGTCAGCAGAAAATGTCACAATTTGTTGGCACTTCCCCATCCAATTACCAATTAAGCAAGAGTGGAAAATGTGATCAATGTTTGACTACCAGCTCTGCAAAGTCAATGTACTAAAAAAAAGAAACCAACATTTTGTCACTTGTAGTTTCCATAAACAATTTTAAAGCATGGAAAGAACTGTAAAAATCATGCTGTAATTATAGATTGCCATTAATAGGTTGTTTAAGGAGCATGATTCAGTGTAGTGAATAAATTATGCAGGCAGGTATAATTATGCATTAAACAGCAATTGCCACAGACTTCAGTTCTATCTTTCTCCCTGCAGGTGTCAACTGCAAACCCATATTTAGTGGAATGATCACATGATGCATGCAAATTATTCAGTTATTTAATGAATTAATGAATAAGCCATGTTTTTGGAATAAAAAGCAAAATGTTTACAGGTATGTTTGATCAGAAAGCAGTTCATTCTCCATTTTACAAGCAACCAACCCGCAAACTGTAGTTACTGTATACTCTGTGATTAAAGCTAGCTTGCTTTATTTACTTTTCTTGTTAAAAAGATACTAACACAACAAGAACCGCATGGTTTGCTGCAAGTTAAGCTCAAGGGCACATTTCTTTAGTCTGCCAAAGAGGAAATGGGGAGAATTGGCAAAATTCTTAAACAGTTATTTAAAACATTAAGGTGTGTTGAAAAGCTCTTTGCATAAGACACAGAACTTATATGAACCAGTCCAGTGAATTTGCCCAGCTCTGAATGGGCAGTTGTTTCTTTGGTTGGTTTTATGACTGACTGATGCATAGACAGTGGTCTTCATCAAAACTACCATTTACAGCTCTCCGCAAGGAGTGCCGTAACACAAACATTAAGCCAGGGATACTGTATTTTTGCTGATAGGACCAACAGCAATTTATCAGTAGAAACATTTGGACTTGTTTATATTGGAGACATGAACAAAGCATGGTTGATGATAATGGACTCACAAATCTTTAACTCGCACTACATTCTTGAAGATTCTGAAACAGTAATGCTCTATAGAAACAGCTGATAAAAGTCGATTGAATACCAAACCTTATTTAATTAATCAAAACATGCAGGCCTAAAAAAAGCATTTGTCAATAGAGCCTATTATATAGTACAGGATGGTTCTAAAACCACTCAGCCATTTTTCCGCTGCTGTTGTGGAAAACTTTTACTGCGGTGAAAGTTGGAAGGTGGAGGCATCCAATGATGATTATGTAACTACAACTACCGGTCCTCCATCACGGAGTTAAAAAACAGCACTAAGCACTCCATGGATGGTCTCCTTCGAAAGGGTTTTCTACAGCAGACATTGAGTGATTGTAAAAAACACCCTGTGCTTTATAGCATCAATCAGTAGTATGACAAAAGAGGACAAATCGAAATGGCACTGGATTGCCACCAGCAACAATATGGGAAGCAGGACAGCTTTAACAACACATCCGGTATTTTCATTCATCAATGAAGTTCCAGCAGAACCAGGTACAGCTGTTTTTGGACCCATTTCAATCCACGAGAAAAAGCTCAGATTCCACAGATGAGCATGATTAAATACAGCCGGATCAAAGTAAGGCAGCTTTGTTTAGGGTACACAAAACAAGAATAAGCTGAAGCAACCTCCTTACAAATAACTTAAAGTGATGTAAATTAAAAAAGTATGTATTTTAAACTTGTAACTTAAAAGTATTTGAGTAGCAGAGCAGTATGTATACCACAGTCCTATGCAATCACTTATATATTAATTTAAATTAAATTAATATGCAAAATATCCTGCATCAGTGCTTAACACACATACATAACAGGAACAGGGTTCTAAAAAATTGCAACAACAACAACAACAAAAAAAAAAAAACAACTGTAAATCTCAATGTGTAACTTTTCTTTTTGGTGATACGCTAGAGGAATGCCACCTTTAAAACCACTGGAATTGGAACCAATCCCAAAAAGCATGATATGAGTTTCCCAAACCAAAAAAGTAGGCATCAATTGTCTGTAAAGCTTTGAACAAATTGTATTTAATGAACATGTGCTATAATGCACTGTTTGCTGGTGTCAGCTCAAAAGTGTCAAAGGAACGGTAAACAAGATATGAATCTGAAACCAAAAAAAAAGGAAAAGAAATTGGTTTGAAAAATTCTGTTTTCAAAATGCACAAGCTAGACTTTTGATGCAGTTAGACCTTTTTTTATTATTTAGTGTGCCCAGTTATATTACCCACGATTTTCTCCTCAATTTGGAATGTCCCATGATTTTTTTCCCCTCACCGCAGCAATTCCCTGCACAGCTCAGGAGACCTGACGGTTCAATGGGCGTCTTCCAATCCCAAGACCGAGCCAGCTTCCTCTTTACACCCAGGAACTCAAGAGTGGATGTCAGCAAGCTACCGACCTCTGGAGGACAAATGTTAGACCTGCAGGTGTCCGCCTTTGAGCTCACTGGGCCACTGGCAATTAGGGTTCACTGTAGCCCAATGAGGAGAAACAATCCCTGCCGTTTTTGCCTCCTTAACCCATGGGAGCGCCAGAGCCAATGTGACGCTTCCTTTGGAATCCCCAACGAAGACCGGCCACTTCGCACAGCCAGGACGTGAACCTGCACTGTATGACTTGCCCTGAACACCACGCGGCTGTGCATGAGCCACTTGGGGACCCCCTTTTTGAAACTAATTTAACCCATTTATTAAATGATAGTAAGTATAGACTGCCAAACACAGAAAAACAGAAATGTCCACCTGTCACTATAGTTTTTTTTAATAAAGAATTACATTCTTCATTGCCTCTGATTTAATGTGGTTTTAAATAAAAAAAGAACACTTTTATGAAGGGTTTGGTGGTTCATGGTGAAGCTAAACCCATTCAAGTCTAATCTAAGTTAGGCATGTCAAAGGGATAAGGAACTGATGAAAGAAGCCCACCAAATGCCTTATTTCAATTGCAAGAGGACACATTCTTTCCACACAAAAGAATTTCTTTTCATTCATGTCTCAGGATTTAAGTTTTTCACTTTGAAAAGATGGGCTTTTGTTTGTCTAATCTGTAAATCTGTTTCCTTTTTTTTGTTTACTCGTCTGATGTAATTCTTGCAGAAAATGGTATTTTCTTTTTAGTAGCTCATTTTGTTTGAAGTCTACAATGTGTCAAATTTCTAAACTGTCTAGGTGCTTAACAGAAATATAGTGTTTTAGTTCTTATTTTTAGGAGAACATTTCACTATTTTATATTGAATTGTGGTCTGTTTTAGTTCAGAGTATACAATTATCAAGAACCAATTCAGAACAATAATTGAATACGTTATTTTGTTAGATTTATGCCATTAGAACTGTTTCATTCTTTTCAGAAAATGTTATTTTTAATTTGCAAGGATAGGGCTCTGGGTGTGTCACAGATACCAGTATATACTTTAGTATACTGTAGTACTATTGAGTATACTATTCAGTGTACAATTTAGCTGAACAGCAGTTACATTGATCAATGTGAATATAATATACTTACTAGAATACAAAGTACCATCCAGACAAAAGGATGTAATTGGTTCCAATGTTAATTTGTTACAGCTAAATGTGGGATGTTTTCATTCACTCGTTGTTTTTTAAAATAAATAACCATGAAAAGACCTCCCTTCAATTAGGCAATGACTGAGCTGACTGTCTGTAGTGCCAATGAGTTATCCATTCTGGTACACTGCACATTAGGTATCACACTAACAATCACTTTGTATCCTTCTAAATAAAGTGTTGTATACACCAGAAGTCTTTTTTTTACAATTAAGGGACAGCACACTGACTGGTCAAATTACTAAAAAAAATCTAGCTAAAACCTCTAAACTATGCTGCAGAATAAGGTGATAATAGCAGTGCTCTCAAACTACTGTAACTCTGAAAATGTTTTCTCTGCACATACAGTGGCTCTCAAAAGTATTCACCCCCCGTGGACTTTTCCACATTTTATTGTGTTACAACATGGAATCAAAATGGATTTAATTAGGAGTTTTTGCCACTGATCAACACAAAAAAGTCCATAATGTCAAAGTGAAAAATAAAATCTACAAATTGTTCTAAATTAATTACAAATACAAAACAGAAAATAATTGATTGCATAAGTATTCACCCCCTTTGCTATGACACACCTAAATAAGCTCTGGTGCAACCAATTGTCTTTAGAAGTCACATAATTAGTTGAATGGAGTCCACCTGTGTGCAATTAAGGTGTTTCACATGATTTCAGGTTAAATACACCTGTCTCTGGGAGGCCCCACAGTTGGTTAGTACATTTCCTAACAAAAACTACATCATGAAGACGAAGAAACATTCAAAGCAAATCCGGAATAAGGTTCTTCAAAAGCACCAATATAAGAACATTTCCAAGGCATTGAATATCCCTCGGAGCACAGTAAAGTCCATTATTAAGAAATGGAGAGAGAATATGGCACAACTGTGAATCTGTCTAGAACAGGCCGTCCTCAAAAACTGAGTATCCGGGCGAGAAGGGCACTAGTCAGGGAACCCACCAAGAGGCCTATGGCAACTCTAAAGGAGTTCCACGGCTGAGCTGGGAGACACTGTGCATACGGCAACAATAGCCCGGGTGCTTCACAAAACTGGCCTTTATGGGAGCGTTGCAAAAAAACTCACATCAAATCTCGGCTAGAGTTTGCCAGAAGGCATGTGGGAGACTGAGACCAAGTGGAAGAAGAATCTATGGTCTGATGAGACCAAAATAGAGCTTTTTGGCCTCAATGCTAAGCGCTATGTTTGGCGCACGCCTAACACCGCACATCATCCTGAGAACACCATCCCTACCGTGAAGCATGGTGGTAGCAGCATCATGCTATGGGGATGCTTCTCTGCGTCAGGGCCTGGAAAGCTCATGAAGATAGAGGGCAAAATGGATGCAGCAAAGTACAGAGAAATCCTGGAGGAAAACCTGCTGAAGTCTGCAAGAGACCTGGGACTTGGGAGAAGATTCATCTTCCAGCAGGACAATGACCCCAAACATACAGCCAAAGCCACACTGGAGTGGCTTAAAAACAAAAAGGTCAATGTCCTGGAGTGGCCCAGTCAAAGCCCGGACCTCAATCCAATTGAGAATATGTGGAAAGAGTCGAAAATTGCTGTTCACCAAAGGTCCCCATCCAACTTGACGGAGCTTGAGCAATTTTGCAAAGAAGAATGGGCAAAAATTGCAGTGTCCAGATGTGCAAAGCTGGTAGAGACTTATCCAAATAGACTCATGGCTGTAACTGCTGCCAAAGGTGCCTCTACCAAATATTGACTCAAGAGGGTGAATACTTATGCAATCAATTATTTTCTGTTTTGTATTTGTAATTAATTTAGAACAATTTGTAGATTTTATTTTTCACTTTGACATTATGGACTTTTTTGTGTTGATCAGTGGCAAAAACTCCTAATTAAATCCATTTTGATTCCATGTTGTAACACAATAAAATGTGGAAAAGTCCAAGGGGGTGAATACTTTTGAGAGCCACTGTAATTAGTCAAATGTTCATTTTCACTCATACCCTATTCATTCTGAAGTTCAAGTTTTCCTTTTGTATCTGTGTATTTAATCTCTGTGGCTTCTCAATTGATTAAGTTTACTCAAAAGTGTGCAGCTGCAACATGTAGGTTTTTATACTGGCTTTCTTCTTATCCAGGTCATTGACATAAATGAGCCGAAAATACAATAAAAACTAATAGGCTCAACTGTAATCTTTGAGAGAGAAGTAAGAATGGTACCTGGAGTTAAAAAAATGGAAAGGAAAATGTTTTTTTCGGTCAACAGGAGTTATCTTATAAACAGTGAAAATATGGTGAAAATTTATCCACGGCGGATCACTAAAAGAAAAATATCCTTCGTCCCTGACAAAAAGAGGTTTTTTTTTGTTTAAGTAATTATATAGCAGTCAAGATAAACTCCAACATCAGGGAATGGTAAGGGACAATCAAATACCAATCCTCCAGTGAAAACTTCCCACTCAATGAGGCAGGCTGGCAAAGAAAAACCCTTGGTAACACATTGCACATAACCCAACATCAAACAAGTTTCTGTATTTTAACTTGGTCAAAAAAAAAATCCAATTAAGGCATATTTATAAAACATAACATGTTTAACCGTCCTTGCTTTCGATTTTAAAGGGTTTGTCTTTATGCTACTCCATCCCATGTGCTACAGTTCGATTAACTGCTGGGCATGTTTAATATAGCTCTTCCAAGGCTAGAAATAAGTAAACTTTTTTAACCCATCCAAATCTTGAGGGTGTTTTCTTGGTCTTCGTGCCCTGGTTTTAGAGGAACAGTCAAATTAACTCACCTTTAAAAGTCTGGCATTTATTGAACCTCTTAAAAAACTCTTTCAAGGTTATTTAATGTATTGGAATAAATATTGTTTTTTTTACTGGACAAATATTTAGCTTTCAAGAAAACTGCCAACCCTCAAGAAAACTGGCAATCCAGTTAACCCATCCAAATCTTGAGGGTGTTTTCTTGGTCTTCGTGCCCTGGTTTTAGAGGAACAGTCAAATTAACTCACCTTTAGAAGTCTGGCATTTATTGAACCTCTTAAAAAACTCTTTCAAGGTTATTTAATGTATTGGAATAAATATTGTTTTTTTTACTGGACAAATATTTAGCTTTCAAGAAAACTGCCAACCCTCAAGAAAACTGGCAATCCAGTTTTTCATTTTGTAGAACCTTTGTGTATTTCGGGGGGCTGGAGCTGGGGCTCTTCCCCTGTGTCATCCTGCTATAATACCTGTCAGTCACCCTATTTAAACTGTATCCAGCTCCCTAATTCTTGTCTTGCTTTTCAGTTTCTTCCATCTTCCCTTCCTCCTCCACTTTGCTGCATGTCCTATGCAACGGTCCCCTCTAGGTCAAGTGAAGCTAACTTCCCAACCTTAGAGGCCTACAACATTGTCTCACCCTCTGAGAGGAAGGTTCTCGCTGGTCAGAGGGGACCCCAGGCCTAAAAACTAACTACATTTTGTTTTCCTTTCTCCTGCTTAAATCTATTCATTTGCACCCATGCCAGTCTCCCCTTTGGAGTGCAAAGCTTGCTCCCAACTTTCAAGCTAGTCATTGACTCGGTTTCGAAGGTGGCTCTTACAGCTGGGGGGGGGGGGGACGGGGACCCCTGGCCTTCTTTATGTGTTTATTTCTTTATTCTCTTTTCCAGTGCTTTTGTTCTCCCTGCATAGATTGCGAGGCTCTCCATGCGGCCTCGGAGCTTCAGCCGAGCCTGACCTCCCTCAATTAGACATCTCAGTAAGCTAGGGAGACCTTAGTTTCCACTTGGGGGAAGTTAATCGCTTCCCAGCCTTGGAGGTCGATCGGTTTGGCCTCACCTCAGCGAGGGCGGTTCTCCGAGTAGTCAGGGGGAAACCCCTATTGTTGCTAAAGTCGCAAGCACTTAGTCTTTATTTTACTAGTCCCGTTTCGCAGTCCTGGTTCCTGCCTCCTGAGTTATTGTATATGTTACATTTACTGTGTCTAATGTTGCATATGATATCCTGGTAGTATAATCTACCACAAGGGTGGGCAACTCCAGTCTTGGAGGGCTATTCTACTCCAAGTTTAATAAGTATAATGGGCTTGAATGGATCTAAAGAAAATTACTGCTGGGGATTGCTTAAGCTGGTTGAGCTCAATAGCGGAATGTTTATGTCAACATCCGACTAAGAGATGTATACAGAGAACAAATATTTACTTTTGTAGACTTTGGCTCCATATTTTTTCCATCACACAGAAAGAGTGGCTTTACTTATCTCTATGAGAAAATGCACTGTCCTGAAGACATACTCTATTTTAAACTGACCACCCTGAAAAAGGAGACAGAGGTCTCAGGGGAATGAGAAAATTACAAAATTACATTGTGTTTGACATTGTGGCAAATTCATTAAAATCTTTCCACCTAGTGAGTTATAATTATGCATGGTCAGATCAATTCTATAAGTAGTGAACCATGGTCTTAGATGTTTAATATACATACCGAGCAAAATGATGATAGAATAAATGAGTCAATCTCTCAGGATGTTACAAGGCTAAATATAAAATGCTATAATGTAAATGTTTTTCTAATATAATAATATAAAACAAACAAACAACACAAATCACTAAATAAATAACCCTTTCATCATTTAATCATTTATTTATAGTACTAATAAATTGAGGCTTTGCTCTTTCATTCTTTTGAATGTTAGTCCATTGCTGGTGTCAGCATGACAAGAACCAACCTTAGTAGTGAACAAGAGAGGTGGGGGGGGGGGGGGGTCACGTTGAAATGACCCCTTGAGCTCTTGAAAGTACATCAGTAGTACTGCTCACTGACAGCGGATAATGCGCCCTCAGGTGAACTTCCCTCCAGAGTACTTTCTGACAACCTCACACATTGAAACGAAACATGAAGCACAGCTCATGACTGCAATAACCCATATGATGAGGGCAGAGTATGATCTGTCCTGTACCAAAGACCCAATGTCTAACAACCTTTATGCATCATACAAGAGCTTTGAAAAAAAGCCCACATGAAGCTGATTTGGTGACAAGAAAACGTCTACAGTACTTCCTTTAAGTATTTTATACTGACAAGTAAAGGAAAGTCTGCCAGACTGTGCTGACTACATGAGTTCCGTTTTACAGACAATGTTCAATGCCATATAAGGTACCGGTAAGCGTTAATTACAGTTATTTGCCAGCATGGCAAATAATTAAGCTTTCGATGACGGAATGTACTTTTTTCAGAGTCGCTATGGAAAACCATTACATATGGTTCATTCATTTGTTTGACCAATCTCCACTGCACCCAAGCAAGTGATCGATTAGTCTATCGAGTTTAAATATAGACGCATTAATTTTACTACAAGAATGCGTAATCCTGATCTGGTTAGAGATGCTAAGAAATGTAACTCGCCTACATATAAATTGGGATTTTTCAAGCATTTTCTTTCAAAATCTCCAGAACGACAGGTTCAATGGTTTTTAGTAATTTCTAAAGAGAGATCCCCAAAAAAGATGGTTTTGTTGCTGAAGTGTTTTGTGTAACTATTTCCATTACCACGTTTTATTTTTAAACGACAGACATTCAAAGAAAAAAAGCCATGGATAATATTTCTCGAATATGTTCCACAGATGGGTATTATTAATCTTATATATTTTCAACATTGAGCCAATAATATCTCTCTTCCAACTATTTCAAGCAAAATCAACAATCAACAACAAAAAGTAAACTTTTTGTTTTAACTGATTTCCATACTGAATATTATCATGCTTTGTTTCTCTGCAAACAAACAAAACTTCCTATGTATTATATTTGTCATCAGCATTCTTTACCCACATCATTTGACATTACGCTGCAGCCAGTGACTATACCCTACGCGTTCTATATTTTCTTCGCCAAATGGGTAATTAGCAAATTGCATATATCTTTTTTACGTACAAACTTGTCATGAAAAGGGTTTGACTGAGAAGACATAAAAACAATTATCAGGTCATACCTTCCATAACCTGAGCTGCTGTGGAAAGATGGCAGTGCCAGAGCAAAAGCAAACCCAGAGGCCACCGACAGAGCCTGTTGGAGAGAAAGAGAAGATGTAACAGTGCCCAATATAAAGCGGGGAAAGTCGTGTAAGTGTAAAATAAATTATATGCTACTTACCCCGAAGTCATTTTAAATTACTGATAGCAAAAGCTTGAGTAAAAAGTTTTCTTGTGCATATGTGCTTGTGGTGAGAGTTGGACCCCTCTCTCTCTCCCTCTCCCTCCTGCCTGCCTGCAGTTCAAAATTAAACAAAGGCAGCTCTTAGTCCTTCAGTGACTCAACCAGCCCTCAAACACTGAAACCCGACTCCTCTATTCCTCCAGCAGACCACCGCCTTAAACTAGCCTGCTCTCCCACCTAACTACAGCAACGACCCCGATCACCCCAACCCCATCTGCGCTATCTTAACCCACTATGCGACTTAAGACTTTGAAGAGCAGTACAGAAATGTCAAACTGGCGTGAAAAAAAAATGCTGCACTCTTTCAACCACTGTGTCATGTCACAACTTAAACTCCCATTTTAAATACTTCTATATTTTATATATTTATGTCATATATCCAGAATTAGGGGAAATAGTGTAGTAACGGAAGGGTTCTAGGATGTTTTTATTTTTATTTTTTTAATGCGCTGATGTGCATAGACGTTATTTCAGATAGGATAACTGACCAGGTTTCTTTATTACCTGTCCCTTGTGTATTAATTTATATATTGTTCAATCATTAAAGTACAATATTTGCTAACTTATAATTTATGTATTACAAAGCATGCAGTTACATGGTTTGATGCGAAGACGGAATTTTCGTTTTTCTACATACTGAATTGTACGTTTTTTGTCTGTAGCTTGGACTACTACAGCATATAGGGAAAAAAAAAATCGATAGGCAATATAGATAGGAATGCATATGGCACCGTTTACAGCACTCTCTTGTTAATGTTTCAAAGGTCAAGTGAACAGGTTTGTATGCCCCTCACCCCATAGACAGGCACTTTGATAACTGATGCGCGAACTTAACTCATTTAATAAAATCAATTACATTGTAATTATTATTACATTTTATTTCATTGTTTTAATGTATTCACATGAATCAAGTTATGAAAATACAGTACTTTTATTGCAGAATATTGTTAAGACTTTTAAATATATACTCTACAGGTCTGGTGTTCAGGGGCGTCATCTGCTATGGGGCAGGGGGGCAGTTGCCTCCCCCAGACCTTGGTTTGAAGAGACGATTTATAGGCTCTATGTCTTACATTTTTTGTCACTCAGACACTGCAGGCTATAATATAATCACATATAAGATGGTCAAAGTTTTCTCCATAAATGTTTTCTTCATAAACAAATAAAATACTTTTCTCAAAAATTATTATTTTCTACATTACATTACATTCTATTATTTCTAGAATAGAATGTTATTGATATCATCATGAGTCGGATATGTTTGCCACAGCAGTTGGAAAACGGAAGAAATTAAACACAGCGAGACAATAAGGAGGGATTCACTTGCAGAAGAAACAATTAATATTGCTTATGCCGAGGTAAAATTATATATACATGCATGCTCTAAATAGAAGGTACCATAGATCTGAAAATTACATTTAGGTACATGTGTAGGGCTGTGCTGTGTGTTTCTGGATTTCAACTTGACCCTATTTTGATTTTAGTTTCTTGTATTTTCTTTAAATTCTGGTTTTCTTTTAAAAAAAACAAAAACAAAAAAACATTCATTCATGTTATGCACAGGTCCTTTACAGCCCATCCTTTGCTTGATTGGGGTGAATAAGGCATTATTTAAATTGTCAATATTATTATACAATATTGCATTTCTTGCAGTATATCATTTAAGCATCAAAAAAGCGTTCTCTCACAGTGGTTTGGCAGAAAATGATATTTAGGTTATATACACTACACTGTTAGATACATTCTGGTTGTAATGTACTAAGAATTACTGTTTTAAAATGTTACATTGCTTAAATATGCATTTTTTAAATGAAATTATCAGGCAATGTTATACATGAAAATATATATATATATATTTTTGCTGTATGCAAATGTTGGTATTAGTTCGGCAGTTGGCAAATAAGAGGTTCTTTTCGTACATGAAAAGGATCAAAATATGCCTGTGTACAACTACTGGGCATGAGAGACTGAGCAATCTTTTGGTTACTGCAAGCCAACCCGACAAGTTTGCCAAGATGACAGCAAGACACTACCCCCTCTTATTTTAGTTTTTTCATGATTGTCTGTGTTATTTAAAACATTGCTATATATTTCTACTTTTGACATGCAGAGGAATGTGATGCTTATTTAGCAGTTTATCTTCATTTGGTTTATATTTGATACATAGGGCCTGATTTTCAGAAGGCGCATTATTTGAGAGAAACTAGAGGTTGCAATGCATTCGCACTGCAAGTTTTTTTGCCACTTTATTATACGACTTTATTTTTAACAGAGACAGGTTCATTTCGCCTACTCGCAAAGCCTTTTGCGACTCCTGTTTATGACTGATTCAATTGAAAACAACGAGGAAGCGCACATGTCATCACAACAATGGGAAAGAAAGAAAGGAAAAATAAATTCTGAGCCACCCAAGTTGAGCTTTTGCTCGATGAGATTTTAGCACGTAAAAGTCCAGAACCACTGCTAAATTTAAAATACGGAAGGATATAACCGAAAAAATCGCAGCTCCCCACCTTTTATGCAGTACAACTCCGCCCCCACTCTTCACTCATTGGCCCATTCCTAGTACAGTACCCCATTGGCCATGCATACACCACGCACCTCCCTGTACGTGTCACACCTACAACATCACCACCACGCAAGCTAACAGCAGGCAGGAGCAGGCTTCTCAAGCAGAACAAGGAAGAGAGAGACTGGCATCAGACGACTAAACAGACTCGCACTCACTCACTCACTCGCCGCAGTGCATAACAGATAACACATTACAAATTATTGTAAACAGCAAAGTCCCATCCCCTTACCCAGTCCATTTCCCATGTAAATGGGCTGGTTTCATTGACTCCTACAAGCACTAATCTTAGACAACCTAATGTTACTTTAGGTAAGGTAGTCCAGTATTAGTGCTTGTGGTCTGTGAAACCAGTCGTTTATCATTTACTCTCATAATTCCAAAAGACAATAACTTGCTACACAGACATGTTAACCTGACCTTCTATTCAGGCACCGAAGGACACAAGACAGTCACTATGACTGGCACAATGCTACACCAAGTATCTAGCATCATAGCTAATCAGTGTGCAACATAAGTATGTGAACACCAATTACATACTGTAGTGGTTAGGGCTCTGAACTCTTGACCGGAGGGTTGTGGGTTCAATCCCCAGTGGGGGACACTGCTGTTGTACCCTTGAGCAAGGTACTTTACCTAGATTGCTCCAGTAAAAACCCAACTGTATAAATGGGTAATTGTATGTAAAATAATGTGATATCTGTATAATGTAAAATAATGTGATATCTTGTAACAATTGTAAGTCGCCCTGGATAAGGGTGTTTGCTAAGAAATAATAATAATAATATACAGTATTTTGAATGAAAAGTGTTTTCTCTTTCTCCAGATAGTTCTACTAAAGTTCAGTTAAATGAATAGATGCCCTGTGTCAGGATGTTATGTTTACTGCGTGTGGGTGAAGATTGTTGGACTCCCTTGGAGTTAGGAGGGTTGCCAGCATAGTTTGAAAACTAAAGAAAATTAAAACTGCTTTATTTGTAGGAGGCATCTGGGTTGTTGCTTTTGGATCCAACCATCATTTATAACCATTAAAGTGGGCACAACACAAGAAAACTTTAACACTGAACTTCAAATAACTTACAATCCTTTGTGTTAAACCACATAGGAGTAGTATTTTCTTTAATGTGAGGTATACAGCTGTTGATTATTAAAAGCAAACTTAAATAATCAGTGGCAGGTGGACATGAATTGTAATTTCCATTGTTAATGGACTGACTGATATCTAGGAGTTTCTTATTATAGCATTTTTTATTAGAGGCATAATGCAGATCATGTGTTACCATGGCTACTGTCTGCTTCTGAGTTTCAGAGTGCTCTGAAGTCAACTTGAATCCAAACAAAATATGTACACCAACACTTTGAACTCAACCAACTACTGTTCCTTTTTATTCATGCACAACTAAAGAATGGCATTTATGAAGGGGGTTGTTAAACAAGAGGGTCTGATTTATCCAATTTTACTGTGTATATAACACCAAAGAATATTTTTAGTATATTTAGTTTAAACGCTTTATCAGCTGGTTTCACAGACCCTATTTTAGCACTAACCTTGGACTATCTAATGTTTCCTTAGGTAAGGTAGTCCAAAATTAGTGCTAATCAGGGTCTGTGAACCCAGCTCTAGGCTCCGCCCCACCAATCTCACTGTAGCCAATCATTTAATTGATTGGGTTCCTGCTAAGCAGTGGATCTTAATGAGGTGAAACCTGGGGCACCTGTGTCACTGCCCTCATCAGGATACCTGCCTTAATAGGCTATGAGCCTAATGCTAGTACATCCTGATAAGGCAGGGAAGTTAGCCTAATAGCAACACTGTCTGGAAGCCAGACTTCACTCCCCTGCCCAATTCTTCACACTGCCACAGGCTGCTGCTGAGAATTTTAATGCACAAACAAATGAGTCACAGTGTAGATGACTACAATAGAGCCCTTTGTTTACCAAGGGGAATTTATGACTCCTTAGTATATTTTTGCCAGTAACATAATGTACCACTAAAATACCAGAGAGGGTCCTATTTTAGTTAACTAAACAACAACCTTATTTAGATTGACCTTGGTGTCTGCTGATATAAGATAAGGTAAACTCTTCTTTGGACATACTGTATGAATGGACCAATGAACAATGACTGAAAGCCTCAATTTGTTTTCACCTAGAATTCACTAGGGACCTGGAGTAAATTACAATTTGTTATATGAAAGCATTCTCCCAAAACATGAAACCTACCCGCATATAGTATAGAGTAGGCATCACTTTTGAGACTGCTCTTTGTGAACATCAGTAATTTGCAGTAGATCAGAGTGTCAAACCTCTTGTCTTATTCATCATGATGGAAGCTGCCTTGTCTTGAGTAAATCATCCTTATACATTATTTGTATAATTAAAAAAATGTAAGCAAATGAAAATCTAAAAAATGGTGAGTCATGTACAATAAAGAGATATAAGACTTTGATACAAAAAGATTATATTATACCATACCGTGGAAGCTTCTATTCTTCATTCCCCTTGCCTCATAGCTGGCTACGGCCTTGATTGTGTAAACATGGTATTCTTCAAGGTCCAAAACTCTCCTAATGAAATGTCATGTATACAGTATTTATAAGGGAAACAACAACCATAGGAGGCTGTGTGGTCCAGTGGTTAAAGAAAAGGACTTGTAACCAGGAGGTCCCTGGTTCAAATCCCACCTCAGCCACTGACTCATTGTGTGACTCTGAGCAAATCATTTAACCTCCTTGTGCTCCGTCTTTCGGGTGAGACGTAGTTATAAGTGACTCTGCAGCTGATGCATAGTTCACATACCCTTGTCTCTGTAAGTCGCCTTGGATAAAGGCGTCTGCTAAATAAACAAATAATAATAAATACAGCTGTTTCCAAGTTTCTTTAAAATATGAACTTTACATCCAGTCATAAAGATATACAAATTACCATAGTAACCTGGCATGTAAAGACAATGGAGTCAATTCAGTTGATATAAACCGTGTTCGATCTAAATGCATTTAGTAAATGACATAGGGTCTTTTGTGCACCACTCTAATGCAAAGCCAAAGGCATTTAGAAAAAAAAAATAGCAGTGAAAGACTATCAAGAACCAATGTATCTGCTGGTAGAAGCGAGTACATTTTTGTTTTTAATCTCTAAACACTGTTTATAGGACAAGGCCTCTGTGAGAAAAACACTGCTGAAAAAAAATTATTTAGCATTTTGTTAGTATTATTTTTCTTCTGAACTTGCTTACAGTAAATAATAATGTTCTATCAAAGCATTAATGTGCTTTCTGTTAAGTGTATTTTCTTAGATCATTGCTTCCAAAAAACTATGCTTCAACTGGACAGAGCGGTAATCTTTTTCTGTGTACTGGACACCAGCTTATCTTAATGCAACAATGAATGAGTTCTGGTTTAAAAAATAAAATAAAAAGGTATCAAAGACAGAACTGGCATCTATGCATATAATTATATTTCGAAGGTTAGTCTTGTAATCATCAGACTTTAATCACAAATAATAACAGCTCCTGAACAGTAAACATTGCTCTGTGGTGAGAGAGAGTGGGAAAAAACAAGGGGGGCGGAGATAGAGATCAGTTTAGATTAAAGCTTTGTCTGACTCAAGTCAAATATACACATCAGAGACCATATTTACAAAGCTTATTTGTATCTAAGAATCCCTATGTCAACTCTCCTTTAACCTTTGCCTGTTGCTTTCATGAACAAAGCTTATATCCAAATTGTTACACTTCTTAAAAGCAGAAACTTCCTTGACAATCTAATAATCTGTGGCTAGCCATGAAGTACCGGTTATTTAAAATAAAAATAAAAAGTTTAGCTTTAAAGGACTAAACGCTGATACTTTTAAATCAGTAAATCGTATCTTGAATGCTGTGCATTTACTATGTTTGTTTTAAATTCTTAGGACTTCCTGGTTGCTGGACTCCCATGACAATCGATATCTCTTATGAGACACGGTGATTGTAACAAGTAATTGATGTAGGCGAGTTTGAAGCTCTCGTAGTCTTACTGACCCAGCAATAAGTCATGGACAAGCAGAAAGAGAAAAAAGGCCTAGAAACATATTGTATATGGCAGAACTTTAAGATATTGTCAAACTGAGGATGATATTCTTGAATACATTATTTTATATATGCTTCTTTTAGTGTTACAGAAAATAAATCCCCCGACCAAATAAATTCTACATTTGTGCAAATTATTCTACTATTATAGTTTATGTGACAAAGAATTAAGAGTTGCTGGGAATGGTACTAAATCTGTGGCAAGAGTCAAAAAGGTATTGCTGCAACTCGCCCTGTGGCATGTATTACATTTTAATTAGGATTCTTCTTTTGAGATGGCAACTTCAAAGCCCAAATGTTCTTTTAGAATGTCTGCTCTTTGTAATGCACTGGTATATGCCTTTACATGCATCAGTGTCTTTTAATAAGTGACTCCATTGTCTGGTATATTCTACCACTCAACAGCAATTGTTTAAGGGTCAAAAGTCACACCTCCTCTTTCCACTAATATGTATGTCACAGGACAGGTTTGCCTATGACAAGGCATTATGCACAGACCTTGAACCCTGCTGTGATTACTTTATCATTTATATAGTGGAAATTTAATATGAGCCAGATTCAATAGTATATATGCAATACTGGTATTTTTTGCTTTTCAGTTAGATAACATGATTTCCAAACAATTTACAAACAGCGGCTCATTTTAATGGATCTCCTCCTAACGACTGATGAGTTAATAATACTGACTTCAGCAAAGACACATATTTACCCCTCAACTACAAAGCTTTCTCTTTATTGAATGGTAAGACATTTGTCTTTGAACCATATAGTTGCAGTTTGCATCCAGCCCCTGCATTTCCATTCAGTTCAGTGGGCTGAGATGGTAATTGACTGGGATTATAATGGTATCCCAATGGTATTTTCTACATTTTCTTTAATGGTTGAAGTTATGTGTTAAGTACTTTATTATTATTGGGCATTGTAAGTAATGTGTAATATTGATTTATTGTGGCTCATTTTAAACTTAATTATTCTGTTGTAATTGTTATTTAATGTGTTTACTGTGTTACGCTTGTTGAAAGCCTTTGAATCTGTAAAGGAAAACGAACCAACTAATAGACACAAGCTAGCTTTTATAGGAACTGGGGGAACCAGACCATTCAGTTGCTGTTTGTTTTAGCTAGTAGATTTATTTATTTATTTAATTATTACAATGAGTTATCCTGGAAAAAATAAATGATGCCAAAGACCCTTTCTCCCCGGAATTTCTGAGGAAATGGAATGTGAGTCACAGCTGGAAAGCAGCCAAATATTGTACATTTATTCTTCAAGTAGCTTTACAGATGTTCTGTTCATAGACTTCCGGGGGGGGGGGGGGGGTTTGGAGTCCTAACTATGTGAAGTGACCTCCAAGTACATCAAATACAGGTTTAGTCAAATGTTAAATCTTACATCACATCGCCAAAACCAGTGGAATTAGCTTAAGTGTATTGAGATAAACTGAAGTTAAACTAGTTTATTCAGTTTATCTCAATCCTCTGTTTGTATCCTGGGACACTATCACCCTTCATTTAAATGTGCTTTATTTTGCTCTTATCTGCCCCCTATTTTACTGCATTTAATCCTGTACTTCAGAATACTGTAATCTGCCAAGTGTTTAACCTGTAGTACTTTGTATTTAATCACATCCTGATGTAACTATCACTATTTAATCATATCATGATGTAACTATCACTATTATCTGCTGTATTATTGAATTGTGGTTTGTCACACTTGTACTTTGCTTGAACAAAAGTTATTGTATTTCTTGCTCTTACTGTATTACTTGTATTGTAACACTTGAAATGTATTTGCTTACGATTGTAAGTCGCCCTGGATAAGGGCGTCTGCTAAGAAATAAATAATAATAATAATAATATTAAATGTTTATTAATCCTTTCAATTAGGAAAACATCTTTCAATTAGGAAAACACCTCCTGAAGTAAAATTGAATACTCCGTCGGAGAAACAAGTTGGAAATGCTGCAATAAATCCAAACATATTTGGATCTATTTTATGGTGATGGATATTCTCTTCCCTTCAACTTTATATGAATCCTTTTAGCGATACCAGACCCTCCCCCATTACTAAATAAAATCAGATATGATGGAAACGGGTCTACTGGCAAGTGGTAGCAGAGCTATCTATTTTACTACAAAAGCGTTCTGCAGTTCAGAATGGAATATATTTCCTAGAACTTCACAGTATGCAGGTATGCAAGAGAAGAAATATAAAGGTTACATAAATAAAAAAAAAATAAATAAAAATTGGCTAGGTTTAGAACAACTTTTGTCATCCAGAATGGAACTTTATTGTTTCTGAATTCTGACATTATACCCTCATTGTACTATAGTTTTCTAGAGTTTGGAAATGTAAGTTGTTGTAAAAATCCTTTTAATGCAATATGCATGTAATTAATACAGTAGCACGGTTCTCAGATTATTAGCATAGTCCCTCCTTAATCACCATAAAATGACACCCACTAGCATGGCACTTAGAAGTTTGTTGTAAACCCACATTGTGGTAAGAATGGACAGGGTCAAGTAGATTTTTTTTTCAGGAATAGTGATACATCCATTTTCATCTACTGAAGTTAAATCATGTAATCACTTAGTAATATATGTATTTACAGTATTAAGTAGTAATACATCATCCTGACATTCAGATTTTGACTTGGTATTTTTTATAGGAGGACATCCCATTTTCTTTAAATAATAATGAGGAATAACTATGATTTTTCATCAAGGCCAACTGAAAACAGAAGTGAATTCCACAAGTTTTTCCCCTGGGCCTCAGCCAGGCAGCGATATATCTGAGCTAAGCATAACAGTATCCTTCCGTTATATGTCAGGCCTGATCGGGTTTCTGTGGACTTGCATTCATCTGATTTTCAGCATCAGGCTCATCATACCCTGGGAATGAGACCAAGTCTGTGATGAAAATAAGGAAAAAAAGAACTCTGAGGGATTCCTTATAAAATAAGGATTTACCCAAATTTGAGAGGGACATCGTGTACATGCTTTACAAAGTAGCGATTTATGGCTTTTGTAAATGTATGCAGGCTCTCCCATACAAGTGGGCTGACCAGTAGAGACTACTCTTTAGTCAGAGACTTATCGACACATTTAATAAGATTTTGATGTAGTGAAAAGAACAAATTCACTCAAAATGTTAATTTAATTGAATGTATCTGACCCTAAACAGCTTTTTACTTTTTTTTTTTTTTTTTTTTTTTTTAAATAGCAGCAAAGATGTGCTGCAGTAATGTAGTATTTTGGACACAGGACCTAAAGCTTGAGGAGCCATTGATTCATTCAACCGCACATTTTCTATTTAAAATCACATAATGTGTTCAATACATTTTCCCTTATATTAAGGGAAACATTCCTCAACAACCCAAGAGGTCAAGTTGCCATTAAGTATAACATTAACAAGGCTCCATTCCTTTGATGTTAGAATAACATACACTAGCCTCATGCAATCATTGTAAAAGTATTGACAAACAATGTACATTGACAACAATGTAGTTACATTTGAGAAGAACCACACATAAGTGTAATAACTACAATAAGATATCATACATATTATATTAGATTAATCATGCTAGTCTGTTTATTTCAAAGACACATAACTAACTGCAGAGGCAATCACATGTCTAGAATAAGGAAAAGAATGGGAGGAATACAATTGTTGTATTTAAAGTACGGTAATTGTTTTTCTTTTTCTGGGCCTAATTAAAGGAAAGTAGTTTCTAAAGGAAGAATGATACTGTCTCACCGATGCCACATCGGCACTCTGTAACTGTTCCAGCCTGCAGCTTCCATACACAGTCAGGAGTAAAGTCTGCCAAGAGTGAGGCCTTCATATAGAGAGAAATGTTTTCATCCCTCTATCAGGCCTCAAAGGGTGTCAACAACGTTAATTCATTATTACAGTTAGCCTTTAACTCTGTTGTGTATTTATGTTCTTGACACTGTCATGTTACGTCCTTCACAAAACAAAACCAATCTGCTTTCCCTCTTCAAAAGAAAATATGTTGATCTCTGTAAATCAATTTTGGAGTAGTCAAAGTGTAATGAAGCGATGCCAAAATGGGAGATGTGACTAATGTCTGTGCTACATTTATGTGGAGTGATGCTATGTAATTAATTAGCACAAAAGAATGTTACATCTTATGTTTATTTCAGCTTATTCTTAGAATTATAAATGAAACAACATTTGTTATCATTTCCTGCTGTTCATTTTACAGATTATTTTAATTGGATTAGGTCCTAGGCTGAGCCATAATTATTAGATGAAACATAGTAATGTATAAATATAGGAGCATAATTTATTGGATGTTTAGTAGGCAATAAAAAACATACTTAGTGGCAAAATAATACAAATGGAAACAGTTTATGGAAAACCATGCAACTGTTTGGTACCTTGAATAGTGGACCATTTATTTTTAGAAGAGGATTGTATATGGTAAGTTATTACTTAGTGAGCAGTATTCAAAAATGCTTTGCATATAGACAAGGTAATTTTCAAAGTAGGTGTTCTATAATACAAAACAATCAATATCAATGTAATTAATATTTAAAATAAACTAAATATACTGACAGATGAAGAAAGTTTTATCAAAACATCTGTTAACCTAACCTTCTGTATTTTTGTAATAGAAAAAAGTAAATAAGTAAAATAAAGTACTATTACAAAACCATGACTTGATACATGTTGGAAACTTATAATTAGCAATTGTAATCACTTGACCCCCAATTGAATAGAAAGCTTTGGTGTGTTTCACCCTTGTTGGGAAGCCTGGTTAATCAGCCTCCATTACTGAGGCTCCAAATGACGTATTGCACCGACTGACGAAACATTGCAAAAGCAAAACCTGACAAAAAACAGCTACACTGTAGAGAAAGAGTGGGGTTGCCTAAAACTAAACAACAGGGGAAATTAAGAATATTTATTAAAAAGTGGGAAAGTAAATTAGGTAGAAAAGTGGGGGATATCTGTGCCTTTTGAACCACCATAGCAAGCCTGAAAACCATAGACCAGTTGAATTTATAAACTTTGGATTTATCTTACATACTGTTATGCTCACCTTAAAAATGTCACTAAAGTATTTACTATCTGTTTTGACATGTAACCCAATGCTGAACCAACGGGTCAGAGGTGATACAAACTCTACAGAGGCATGGCTTGAGCATTGACTTATCAACTTTAAACTTACATTTCCCATGGTTAGTATGACATGGTAAGCAACAACCCTTCCCCCTTATTATGACCTCATTGTAAGAGGATTTGTTGTACACACCCTAAAACCCAGCTGAGAATATCAGTTGAACTTCAGAGGCCCATTGCACTTACCAGTGATGTGTTTGCTGTTTGATTTTAAGGCTCGTGATTGAAATACTATGATGACAAGCAAGTCAGGGGACCATTTTTACCTTGTCTATACCAAAGTTCCTAAAGGTTTTGAATGCCATGCCAGCTACACAGCATCCACTGACAGATGCAGAGAAATGGGGGGCAGTCCTCAGAAATGCCACCTGTCTGCTAGTTTGCAAAAGGACATCAATCCTTTTTCTAATTTTACTGAATTGTGTGCGCTAATGTGGACCACAATGATCAAAAAAATAAACTTGGTGGCTATTTCATCCTGATCTGTGTGTTTTAAATTTACGAGAAACTTTTTTAGGAAAGTGCCAATGGGAAAGCCTGTGGAAAGATATTCATGATGGTTAGTGATCTTCTGATCTCTTATTTGATATAGCAGTAACATTGTTCTCATTATAGTTCAGATCTGTTCAATAATCTACTGTATTTTCTACTTTTACTTTCAGTCATTATCTTTTCAGTTTTTTCCTGTGTTTTTAAAGCAACTTAGTGAAGCAGAGTTTTATTTACTTTAATTCAGATTCTTCCGTTTTCCCATTACATAAGAGCACTTTGTATTGAACCAATTAAAATTGTCTATTTCTACCAGAATTTTGTGGTATGAACTACACGTATAAAAATAACATAACTTATTACAATTGCCACATATTTCCAATGACATAATTATGAATTCAAAGTAAATCTCAACTAGACATATTCAAACCTTTGTTCATATGATCATATCATTGTATCGTAGATCATATCAATTCTCGTAGATTAGTTTCAATTGTAAACCAAGACCCAAAGAGCTACAATGCATGTCTGCTTGCAGATGATAAATAAAGACTAGTCTGGCTCAGTATATTTATATTTTTGCGTAGTTACATAGTAATAAAAATCTTTGTCCTTGATACATGATTGCCATAATGTAAATGGCAAAATAAAACATGTTAGCCTGTGTAACAGGGGAGATCTGGACTGACTATCTGGCACATACGTGGTACTGCAGGAAGAGGGCAGCAGTCTCATAGCATCCACCTGTCAGTCATGGCGATGACACAGAGAGGTGGGGAAGAGGGTGTGTGTGCTTTCCCTCTCTCTGAGTGGCTGAGAGGCGGGCCTTGGGAGATTACTCGGCCCATAAGAACTGCGCTTGGTTGTGCATTCGGGTGACCGTGTTTGGGAATACACAGTGACACTGACAGAAGACGTAAGTGTAAAACAAGGACCAGGCAAGCCCAGCTGGGGGAGACAGCCTGCTTTAAAATAATTTAAAGAAAAATAGAAGAAATAATTACGTACCCGAGGGGACGTGTTTAGCTGTATGGGGAACTCTGGCCACCCCAGTGTATAGGATAACTGAGCGTAGGTTGGAGGCTCGTTCTGACCGGCTTAACGGCAGTGGGGGTACTGCGTAAGCAGCACTTTTGTTTTGTAGTTTTATTACTGTGTTTTATTTTCCGTTTTTCTTTCGCCTCTGGTTTTCATTATTAGTTTGAGCACCTGTGAGTGCGCCAGTTTGTTTTACTGTATTGGTATTCCTGTGGTCCTGTGTACTGTTGCTGGTACTCAGGCCACAGACAACGGCACCCTTTGCGGGCTAAAAGAAAAATATTTCAAAACTAATAAAACTGGGCACCAATGTGGTGCTTTCAAATAAAACTTCTGTCTCCCGTGTGTGTCAGTAAATTGCCCACCACCCTTCCACAGCCTGTAAACCCCCAAGGGAGTTATGACCTGTACAGCACACAGAAATATGTAATGTACCATTTTCAAATCTAACTTCCTTAATACAGTATTTATAATCTAACTAAACCATGGCAAACATCCACTGTAAATCAAAGCTGTATAATCAGATAATGGCAACATTATATGAGTTACTATTCTTAAACTGCAGAACTGTGTTCATATACTAGGACATGTGCTTGTTTTCACATTTAGAGATCACTTAAGAATGTTGCCATAATCTGATTTATATAGTTTATTACTTCCAAGACAGTTCCACTTAGAGGGGTAATTGGGAAGAACCTAAAATAAATTAAAATGTATGTGGAATAGAAAAAAATGTAATGGTACAACCAGTTTATTTATAAAACTATAATTAATTTTGCTAAAATGTGAAACCTTACTGCAGTTAAGTCCTAAAATCTGAATTGTATATAAATATGAATGATGCCAGACAATGAAAGAATACTGTACATGTGCCATAAAATGGCATACTTCCTGTTTTCATTTCACAACTCTGAATAGCATAAGGTAGCTTTAGTCTAAAATTAGCTTTAACCAGGGTCTGTGTTTTATAGATATCACATGACTAACCTGTATAATTTTATTTTTCTGCAAATGGTCTGTTCTTCCAGAAGCTGAAGTTGCTATCAGAGCAGCTAAGCATGTAGTTGCATAAAGTAGTTATCACATGATACACAGTACAGTTAACCTCAACAACCATGACCACCCTGCGTGAAGTACAAAAAACAAAAGAAAAAGAAAAAAAAACTCCCAGAATAATTGCACGTAAATCTATATATAGTTACTGTTTTCAAATTATTTTATGATAATAAACAACACCATTCATATTAAATGCACAATAGTGAGGAAATTAGAAATACTGAAAGAAATTGAATAAATTGAATGACAATCTTTGACTACAAGTCTTTTTCACTGACTTAAACAATAATACAGAACATGTCCTATTGTCATTGTTTACAGTTGAGCATGGTGTGCAGCCGGTTGTTCTTGCAGCATCTGCTTTAGTTTGGGTATTTGGACTGGTTAATATACAGTGAATATAAAGATCAAATGCCTTGTTTTTGCTTTGAGGGTGCGTTTGATTGTTTTAAGAAAAATATTTAATTCCAAATAAATGTTATCCTAGGGCAATTTGTTTTTCTAAAGAATATTTTGTGCTGAAATGTTGTCCCACCCTAAAAGATAAAGTCACTTTAAATTCTCCCATGTTTATTTGGCGCCCTGCTGTCTTCAGCAGATATTAATTGAACTGGACTTTAGAATGCTAAAGTATTCACAGGAGATGCAAAACAACGGTTTTTGTAGCAACATAGCAGATCTAATTCAAAAACAGCCAGTTGTCATTGTTTGTACCATAAAAAATGTGTTCTACAAAGTAATATCTATGTTCCTTGTTGGAGAATGTGGTGTTGGGCTGCACGTTATGTACCGTAAGCTAAGAAGAAATACAGTAATGATGGTTTATAAAAAAAAAACATGTACATCCTCCTTAACTAATGTCCTTGTAGGAGTAGTAACTTAAATAAAAATAAAACATTACTGTAGCAGGGCAGCAGGAGAGAGCCCTGCACACTATTAGAGGGGGCAGGGCAAAACCCTGCTTGTATATATGTTTTGTATTATTATTATTATTATTATTATTATTATTATTATTATTATTATTATTGTGATTTATTTATTGTTCATTTTTTTGTTATTGTTTGGCAAGGACAAGCGAGGTACCATCCGCCATGATGTATTGTATTGTTTTAGTTTTAAAATACCTGGTGGGAATGCGTGACTGCCAGCAAGTAATTATTGAATTAACTGGCAGTCACGCAGTGCAGTCTATGGCCAAGGGGTAATGAGATAATTAATAGACAGTTAACCCATCGGCCATGATATAAAAGACCTGCAGCTTTGGCTACAAAGGGGGGGGGGGGGGGGGGGGGGGGTCTAGAGGAGAGAATGGGATTTTTTTTTTTTTTTTGGTGAAATATTTTTGAAAATGGGAAGGAAGCAGCGGCAGAAGCGGCAAAGGCAGCCCCAAGAGATGAGAGGAAAACCAGGACTGGAGATCTGCATGACCTGCTTGAGGGGGGAGGAATGGTGTTTTGCAGTTGGCAAGGTCGGGCATGTTTCGCCTGACCAAACTCCCCTGTGGCAGGATGTGGAACCAGAGCCACAGCCACAGGAGGAGATCAGCTGGGAAGCCCTCCTCAAGACAGTGGAGACATCCTGCTGGTGAGTCCACAGCCCAAGGGGACGCCCACAAGTCCAGAGCTTAAGTCTCCAGCAGAGGAAGAGTTCTTGCTGTTCCCGCCTCCACCAGCAGAGGAAGAGTTCTTGCTGTTCCCGCCTCCACCAGCAGAGGAAGAGTGCCTACTGTCCCCGCCTCCACCAGCAGAGGAAGAGTTCTTGCTGTTCCCGCCTCCACCAGCAGAGGAAGAGTGCCTGCTGTCCCCGCCTCCACCAGCAGAGGAAGAGTGGCTGCTGTCCCCGCCTCCACCAGCAGAGGAAGAGTTCTTGCTGTTCCCGGTTCAGAGCATTGGAGGTCATAGATGGGGAAACCCCTCAAGAACTGTATGTGCGTCTCAGAGAGCTGTATGAAAAATGGATAAGACCAGACCACCACACAGTACAACAGATCAGTGAGATTCTCATTTTGGAGCAGTTCCTGAAGATGATAAACCTTGAGGTTGCAATGTGGATCAGGGAGCATGACCCATCAACTGCCATCTATGTGTCTGCCAGGAGAGGAGTGAAGCCCTACAATTACATCTGAGGCTTTGGGATGCCAATGTCGGGTAAGACTGCAGGGTTGGGGAAAGGTCATGGTCAGTTTGTTAAAAATCTGTTTAATTCCAATCAGCCTGGTCAGCCAGGTCATTATAGACCAGTGCCCACTGTGATAGTCTAAAACTACAAACCTGTGTTATGTGCCTAGACCTAGCAATGTAGTTGAGAAGGGGAGTGGGCTGGAGCAATTAGTTTCAGTCTCTGTTAATGGCAAATCAGTACAGGCCATTTTAGACACTGGTAGTTCACAAATGTTTGTTTTAAATAGTGTGGCAAGGCAGAGCCCTGCCTGTAAAAGTGTTGATGCTATGTGCTTTGGTGGTGGTTGGCAAGGATGGGGTTAATTCCTATCTCTGCCAAATACATGCAAGAATGTGGCTGTTCCCAAATGAGATAATTGGTGCTAACTGGGAACAGCCACAGAATATAAAAAGGGAGCTTGAAGTTCAATTAGAGAGAGGACTGTCAGGGAGCTGGTAACAAGGGGAAAATACTGTGTGTAGAGCAAAGAAGGGTGTGTGTGTGTGTGTGTGTGTGTAGCTGAAGAGTATGTGTGTGTGACCGGTAAACAGCTTAGCTGTCCAGGTTAGGAAAAGAAAACCAGTGAAGGCTTTGTCTAACCTGGTAGATTAAGAGAGTGGTTTTGTTGGGAAAACAGCTTTAGTTAAGAAAACACAAATAGTGGAGATAGGCTTTTGTTTTGTTTTGTTTGTTTTATTTTGTGTTTAATAAAAAGTGCACTTACGTGCTTTAAAAATATACTTGGTGACTAGGACTTGTTTATTGGTGCACCCACACAAAACAGTGGTAAAGTCCTGGACCGAACCTGTCAAGAAGGGGCTTTGCTGCAATAGAGAACGTTTGAATGAGGGAGTCAGCATTAAGATTTACTGCGTGCATGGGGAAGAAAAAACTTACCCAACGGCCAATGTTTATTTGGGAATTCATGATCAGACATTTTTAGTGACTGTAGGTGTGGTTAGTCAGCTGCCATACAGTGTTATTCTCAGCCAAGACATACCTATACTTGTGGAGTTGCTAGGAGTAGCCAAGCCCTGTTATTTAGTTACCACTGAGCGCAGAGTAGGAAACAGCAAGTTGAGGCTGAATTGTCTTTTTTTGAGGCAGATATTGAAACATTAAAAATAAGACTTAGAAAGTCCAGGAACCAATGGCGCAGAGAAAAGTTCAAAGGAACATCTCTGCCAACCCCGAGTGAGGAGTTGATGAGTTGATTGTATGCTAGGACAACCTAGCATACAATCATGTGAGCAGGTCATTGGAGAAGCATAAAATGCTTGTCCTTATATCTAGTTGCTTTTATTGGCCTGGCCTATGTACGGAGGTCCTGATTTTATTAAATTGTGTCCTGAATGTCAGCTTTCATGTGCAGGGGGAAAAGTGACTAGGGCCTGTCTCTCACCTTTTCCTATAGAACATATAGCGATGCATGTTGTTGGCCCCTTAGAGTAGAGTAGATCAGGGTATAAATATACTGGTGGTCTGTGGTTAAGCTACTCACTGAGTCGCCGGTGGGTTGCAGCGGTGACCCAGGATAAAAAAAATTATAATTGGGCATTCCAAATTGGGGAGAAAACCGGGGTTAAAACCATTGTCTAAATTAAAAAAAAAAAAAAAAAAAAATGAAAGACAAATGAAAATGAAAGACTTTCGCATACAACTCAAAAGATGTATTCATGAACATTATCTAACATTTGCATAACAGAAACACCATATTTAAATGAAAAAAACAAACATAAAAGGCTTTTTTCCCCACATTACCGCATATAACCATGACTTCAAAAAATGAAAAACTATAACAAAATAAACTTTTGAAAAGAAAATATTGTGTAAACAGCTGTAAACTGGTATATGTACATACAAAATTGTAAAAACTAAGTAATTATTTACAAAAATAACATAAAAAAGAAAATAACTCAATTCCCATTGTGTAACGTGAATGTGCATTCAGGGAAACATACTTCAAAGTAGCCCCCATATTAGTACAATCATCACAGATGTAACGCTTATCAACTTGTCGTGTGCATTTACCAGATACTGCTCTTTTACACTGGGCACAAATATCAGAAGTTTTATTTTTATTGCATTTAGTTACCTGCCATTGTTTTCTGTTGTGCGTTTGTCACTTGGTGTGCACTGTATCCAGGTTGAGCTGTGTTTCCCTGCCGCTTTGTAGTTTTCTGATCGAAATGTTTCTGCCAAAGCTCCATAGCTAGCATCAAGATGAAATCTCTCCTACTGTTACTTTCCCCGGTGCATTCCTTGTACAAAACGAAGGAATTGATAGCTGCCATGTCTAGTACATTGTAAAATACAACAACTGGACACCGGTGATTGCTTTCACTGAGTACTAAGTTTTGCGCAGATGGGGAAACTCTTGTCTGACTTTGTTTACTGTTCCAACCAGGCTGTTTTTTTTTTCTTCAACTGTTTTGCTAATTACAGTGAAATAAAAAAAAATTGTCATTGGTAACATTCATCCCTTTTCCTAAGTATGGTTACATCAGCCTAAGTACCAGATTGTTACCCGGTCTCTGACCTCCTTTGCACAGGTAGGGGTAGGGTCCACTGCCAGCCAAAACTTGATCCCAAATTTGACAGGTTTGTTTGACGTGAATTGTGTCCAGCAACACCGTGCTTTTTTCGGAAACAGCTGCTTGTCCATGTAATGATTTATGTTAGCTTGAAGCAGGCAATGCTGTTTTCAATGTTCCACGTTTCTGATGCCAAGGCAACTATATCTGTAGTTGCTCTCAAATCAAAATGCAAAAATCCCAAGATGGCAGTTCTCAAAGGAATTGATAGGATTACAGTAGATATTTGGACAACACATATCTAGACTTCAAGAGCAATATTCTATTCAAATACATACTGCTGTAAACTCAGTGGAGGTAGAGATAACAAACTGGCTTGTATACATATATAAAAATAGCGTTTTGTACGTTATATTAAGAATAAAATCATGTATTGTAATAAGCTGTCAAAATTATGACTTTTGGCGGTTCTAGGTAGAAGTGCTTATAACTTTTTATTTTTGCAATTCTGACTCAAATGCGTCAGGGTATTTAATACATGTATTTAGGAAAAGTCAAGAACGGACATCTGCGTATCTTTCACACACGCAGAGTAATTAAAATTTTAAAAGTGAAAAACATTAAAATGACTGCCATGGCAATTCTTGTGTTAAAGGCATTAAGACCACACCTTATCACCCTCAGACCGATGGTCTGGTGGAACGTTTTAATCAAACCCTGAAGGCGATGTTGAGGGAATTCGTGGCAAAGACATGAGTGGATTGGGATCAGTGGATACCATACCTTCTCTTCGCCTGTTGGGAAGTGTCTCAAGCATCAATAGGATTCTCGCCATTTGAGCTCTTGTATGGCAGACAGGTGCAAGGACCCCTGGACATTCTGAAAGAGACCTGGGAGTCAAGCTCGGTGGAAGACCAGAGTATTGTCAGCTATGTTCTCCAGATGCGAGACCGACTAAAAGAGATTACATCATTAGCACAGCAGAACATGGAGCAAGCAGAAAACCTGGTATGACAAATTGGCACGTACCAGAGAGTTCCAACATGGACAAGATGTGTTGCGTCTGCCATCACAGGAATATAAGTTGTTGGCCCAGTGGCAAGGTCCATATCAGGTCGTGAGGAAGATGGGACTGCTGACCTACACGATCACCATTGCCAGACTGCAGGAAGACCAAGCAGGTTTACCATGTGAACTTGTTAAAGCAATGCTATAACGGTCCTGAACAGCCTTAGCAACACCTCTTGCCGACAGATGAGCAGTCTGATGCCCCAGAACTGAACCATCTAACACCAGATCACCAGAGGGAGATCTTGAGTTGTTTTATTCCTGGCTTGTTCCAAGGAAGACCTGGATACATCCAAATTGTACAGCATTAGATCCAGTTGAAGGAAGTCAGCCCCGTCAGACAGCAGCGATTGCATTGATTTCCGGAAGGTAAATGCGATGTCAAAATTTGACAAAAAGCCAAGTTCATTACCACCTTGGACTTGAGTAAAGGATATTGGCAGGTCCCCGTAACACTGGATTCCCGATAATGGGCAGCAGTGTGGAGTAGTGGTTAGGGCTCTGGACTCTTGACTGGAGGGTTGTGGGTTCAATCCCTGGTGGGTGACACTGCTGCTGTACCCTTGAGCAAGGTACTTTACCTAGATTGCTCCAGTAAAAACCCAACTGTGTAAATGGGTAATTGTATGTAAAAAATAATGTGATATCTTGTAATAATTGTAAGTCGCCCTGGATAAGGGCGTCTGCTAAGAAATAAATAATAATAATAATAATAATAATAATAATAATGCACCGCCTTCCATATCCCATTTGGTCACCATCGATTTACAATGATGCCATTTGGATTGCATGGCACCCCTGCAACTTTTCAGAGGCTCATGGATCAGGTTCATCAAGGTACTTAAGACTTTGCATCTGGCGATGTGGTTGTTTACAGCCATTCTTGGAAAGATCATCTCAAACACTTTAGAGTTGTCTTTTAAGAGGATCAGAGAAGCCAGACTTACCCTTAACCCCACAAAGTGTGGTTTAGCTCAGAGTTAAGCCAAGTACCTTGGATATCACCTGAGAAATGGACTCATCAGGCCACAAATGGGGAAGGTTGAGGTTGTCCAGAACTGTGTTCCACCAAAAACCAAGAAGGAAGTAAGATCATTCCTTGGTCTAATAGGATGGTATGAAAGATTCCAATGCCGAATCACTCATTGGTACCTGGTAATGCAACGATTCAACTTCACAGTGAAGTATAGGAAGGGAGCTCAGAACAAGACTGCAGACTTTCTTTCTCATGTCCATGTAGAACAGGGGTAAGCAACCCTGGTCCTGGAGTGCCACAATCCTGCAGGTTTTGTAGGTATCTTTTAATCATCAATTGCTAAATACCTGGAACTCATCAATTGCTAAATACCTGGAACACATGGTAATTCTAACCGATTAAGCCAATTATTGAATCAATTAGGGCTTGGGTAAAACAAAAACCAGAAGTGTCTGTGGCACTCCAGGACCAGGGTTGCCTACCCCTGATGTAGAACATGTGAAATTTTAAGGAAGGGAATATGTGATGGGGAAAGGTCCTTCACATTGTAAAACCAGCAATGGACTTGTTTGGACTTTTCTTTTAACTGTACTTTAATTAAATACACTAACTTTTAAAACAAATATATAACTGCACCTACAACAAAAGAAAAGAAAATGTGTTTGTGACAGGGTAGCGTAAGTGCAGAGGCTTTTAGGCAGCAATGCAGAGACTCGGAACCAAAGATGGCAGGTTTAAGCGCTAATGCGCATTTTTATTAACAAAACTAACAAAACAAAAGCCTAGCTCTGTCACAGAGCACTAACTAAACAGTCCCAATTTCCCTAACCAACAACCAGGCAGATAAGCTGCTTACCAGTACTAAAATAACATACTTCTTAACACTAGCACTGCCATAGCCGCTTTTTGTATGGCTTTTGCAATTCAAATTTAAATATCTCTGCGTATGTGAATATCTCGTGCATGTCCGTTCTTAAGCGTTACTAAATATTTGAATTAAATGCCCATATGGTGTTTCAGCTGCAGAATCATAAAAATGAATAAGTTATAAGCTCTTGCTTCTTTAACCGCCAGACCCGCAGTTTATGCGGCATATTGAAATCAATACAATATAGCTGACAATTTAGTCTGGGCTTTGTAATAAAGTCTGGCACATGGAATAAAAGACAATGCCAGGTTGCTAAATGCAATAAAAACAGAACTTTTGATGTCTGTACCCATTGTGAAAAGGCAAGTCTGTGGCAAATGCACTGGTATAACTGAAAAGCATGTTTTCTGCGTAGATTGTACTTAGAAAGCTGTAATAGAACTCTGAACAGACCGACAGAGGCTTTGAACTCTGTTTCACTCAAAGCACTTTCACGTTACACAAGTTATGTTATATTTTTGTTTTATGCTATTTTTATAACTAGTTATTTATGTTTTATAATTTTATATGTGCATTTCTACACCTGTTTACATAAAAGTTTATTTTATTACAGTTTTTCATGTTTATGTATATGTGCTCTTTTTGAAAAAAATAAGAAAAAAGTTTAATTTTCAATGTAAATACTGTGTTTCTGCTCTGAAAATGTTATGTATGATGTTCATAAATAAAAATATTAAGTTGTATCCGATTTGTTTGTTTTACATTTTCACATTGAAGCTGTTTTAAAATGTAGCCGCACATTTTGCAGGTGTGGCGGTTGTATGTAGTCCGAAATCTCGGCGGTTCTAGTGTTAAACAAACATAGATTATGCTACAGACAGTATGCTACAAAAATATTTTGCCACAAGTTCTGTAAAATCAGATTCTGATCAAGCTGTTCGAATAAATGTAGAAATTGTGAAGTGGATGTTCCAGGCAAGGGAATGAACGAAATACGGCTGCTTCCTGCAGCGGTATGGGGGGCTCAGATCGGCAGGAAGAATTGACGTTAAACCAGCCAGTCTCCTCCAATGACATTGAAATGCTACTAAATCCTGTATCTGTACTACAGTGTTGATTTTGATATCCCAGCTGCCCTAGCGGTCTGGCAGTTGCGCAGTCGGAAAATGAGAAATGTTTGCGCGCTTGTGGGGGAAAAAATCGATCTTCTTCTCTCACAAATATTATACCTGTTCAGGTGTAAATGCTCGCATTTCTGGTCAGTTGGGGTGAGAGAGGCCAAGGGATAGCTTGAAGACTTGCTAAGCCTATCATTTTCTGTTTACTTTTTATTGTCATCTAGAATTGTAGATGCCAATAGTTAAAGTTCTTAGTAGTCTACATAGTTTATTCTTTTTGTTTCTTGTTTTGTTCTTGTTCTTTAATAAAAACGTGAGTTTGCACCAACTCCTTTTGTTCATGCTTTCCTGCATAAAATCACACGCCGCTGGCTGCGACTTCTACAGTAACTAAAAGTATTTTTTAAAATGTAATGCCTTTTCACATGTCAATTCCTGTCTGAAAAAGAAAGCCTAACAGTTTACAAGTTACAGGAAAATGTAATCGGTGAATGCATTGCATGTAATCCATTATTGCCCAACACTGCAAATAAGTTATATATTTGTGTCTCAAAGTGCTACTGAACAGGCTGCATGTTTACAACACAACATTTTACTTAACATTACTGCCTGCTTTGTTTAACATATTCCTACAATATTCTTTTCAACATAATCACAATGCTTTTTTTATTAAAGGTATTCTTTTAAAAGTCAGTTTTAAGAAAATGGCTTGATGGATCACAACACCCACAGTTTGCACCCAACTCATGTTGTTCTGACACTTCTATTAAAATGTTTATGATTCTTCTCAGTTAATTGAAGATATGGCCTTACACAACATGAACAATGAGTTTTGTTTTAAGATTAAAGCTATTGTGGGATACGATTTAAAATGGCACTAACATATTGTGCATTCAACTGGTGGTAACATCGTTTACAAACAAACTCCACTAAACAGGTACCCTTGTAGAAATTGGAAACCCTCAAGCCTTACCTCACACATTAGTATGATCTTTGTTAACATCAAACTTAAAACTGTACGAGCCAAGGGTGAACAGGATCACGCAGATGCAATTCTAAATGGACAGAGGTGTAAACAAGACTTTAACATCTGATTGAGGAAGTAGAAGGCAACCGTGTGTTCTGCATGTGTTTTTCAGAATTTCCCCGGGGCCTTTGATGTGGTGGGAGATGACAAGTGGTGGTCAGTCAAAGGAGAAACTGGCATTTCTCATCACATTTTCCATTCATAGTCAATACACAAACAAGAACAGCTCAGGGAATCACAAAGAGGCTTACACACCGAACAGAGGTATGAAATGGCTTACCCACACACTGTAAATCAAAACAACCTGAAGATTGTCCTGGGTAGCACTAGTGTCTGGATGAAAGTCAGAATCACTTTGGAAAGTATGAATCATGAATAATTTGGAAATTAGTCAACAGGGAGGCAGACATTAAACTCTGGGTATAATTGTGGGGTGCGGTAATTTCCTGTAATCAACTTTTTATTCTGGAAAATTAAATGTGTCCAGACAAAGATTTCTAAATCTGTCTTTTAATCATTTATGCCACCAATTGAGGAAGGATTAAGGTCATAAATGATGACCTTATTTTATTGTGATACACATAACAACACACATCAAATGATACAAAATATGAAACAAATTAGAGTTCACAATCTTACATGAATACTTACTGAATATTACTGTTCTGGTTGTAGAGCTCAAATGTTGCCTTATGAGCAATACTTCCTTAACACCACAGGGCTCAGCCTCGTGTCAACATTCTTTTCCCCCTGCAACCCACCCCTGACACACTACAGTTCTTAAACTACAGTACCTTCTGATAAGAATATACTCCTTAGACACTGACTAGATTCTTAACATTCATTACGGCTCCACTATACATTTTAGGTAGTGGTGAGGAACCTCATTCTGATTATAAATACAGCATAAGGCTGTGTTTTGTATTAATTTAATTTTATATAAACATGTCTGGATGGCTCTTAATTATTTAGGTCAGTGATATTTCTATTTCCTTAGGTTATACTTTTGTTTACAAAGTGGTCTATAAAATACTTTAACCACAAATGCAAATAAACATTTCTCAATGCAGTTTGTGATAAGATCAGGACCTTAATAAACTTCCTGGAAACAAATCCAAACAAGCAAACACAAAATGGTAATTGGGTTAAAGCCTACTGCTTACAAATGCCAGACATGTTACCAAGAGTAAATCCTGAGAAAAAAAGAATAGCGTCTTATTGGAATACTGTACCTGCACTCCCCGACTGTAAAATGATCCCCCTCCATACATGCCCACCCACAACTGTAAGTGACCCTCCCTGGACTAGAAACCTGAATACGACAAGCAGGCAGGCACTGTGCTAATTCTGTCTTTCAGAACGGCCTGCTTCTTTCTGTTCATAACATAAATATATCAAATAAAAGGGTATCATTATACGTATAATATTACACCAAGAACAAACTGCTACAAACCCACCCCACATATTATCTTAGAAAGGCTATGAATATGATGAACTATTTTAACCAAAGACAGCTTTCCTGTTTGCTCTGCATTTAACACCTAAATTAACCTTTACCCACTGAAGGAGTATCAATCAAAGAGATGAAGCGTGACACACCTAGTACCTTGCTTATAACATTTGACTGCCTTTATGAACAGACATGTGAGCTGGGGGTAGCCTAGCGAGCCACCCGACCCTCTACAGAATATCATGTTGTCATTGTAGCCTAAATGGTGTATCTGTTTAAGAATTGTTAACTGTGTAATGCAGGTGAGGCAAAACCTCCTTTTGCACATGGATATTAGAAAAGAAATCCACATGGATGTCTCAATTAATTGATCCTCTACTGACAAGTTAAGGACTTCTCTGGATATATAGTGAGACTGGGATACTCATTCAGGATGGAACAGCCTATGCGTATTCTCCCAGTCGTGCAGCTGTATCATCATGAGAGACTGTAAAGCATGGGAAAACTGTATAGTGCTCATTGTAAACCATGCTGCTCAAGGAAAAATAATATATTGCAGTATATGTCAAAGCAATTCAAATATACTTAAAAGACATGGTAATATATCATCATCTCTTTCCTAAATATATGCTGTATAGTGCAATATATTTTTAATATATATTTCAGAAAACATTCAAAATATATTGCAGTACATTCTTACAAGAATACAAGATATATTGTATAGATGGCAGAATTCTAAAATATATTTTGAATTTCATCAAAATATATTGCAATAAGTCTTAAAAAAAATTCTACTTTGCATTCTGTGGCATGCCCACACTGTGTCTGTAACATGCACATTTTATTAAAATGTTATCCTGGGTCTAAATTTAATTCCTTACCACACATTATATTATACTAATATAGGAAAGCAATGGAACACTTGTATATTGCAGTTTTCATTTGTTATGAATTTGTATTCATCCTTTCCTGAAGAAGTTTAACACTTTATATTATCACACACAAGTCATTATTGTTTTGGCATCAAACAACTTTGTAAATGACATTACTTCATAGTACAAGGAATTAGGAACCTAATTAAAATATGGCCGGAGCAGGGCATACTGGGACCGAGCGACTGGACTTTCTATCGGCTCCGAAGGACAAGTGGACTGTTCTGTTCCCCTTTTCGGACATTAACCCTTGAGTTATTGTTTCCCCTTGTGTGTACCACCATCCTGTGTGTTTAATAATTCAGTTGCTTTAATATGCTTTTATATTAAGTTTCTATGTAGTAATGTGCAAGTTTAAGTTCTTTCATTTCCCATCAGCAAAACCAGCTACGTGCAGTTTTGCATAGCCTAACACGACTCAAAGTCACAGATAGGTGTCTGAGCTGAACGCCAAAAGGCAGGAGACTAGCAGAGATAGTGTGAGATGGGAGAGGGGAACTGAAAGACAAGATGGATGTGCCCTGCTATGTACAACATGGCATGCAACGCGTCATGGAAAGAGTACAACCTCCCCCTTTTCCCCACAGAGGGAGTGTGCAATGACAGAGTGGAAACCCCTATCACTGGACAAGAAGTAAGACAAATGGGAGTGGAATCATCAGTGGCTTATGAAGGTATAAATATCAAATCTTGTAAAGTTTGTGAGTCTTTTCATCCCTTTTGAACCGACTCCTTGGATATCTGTGTTTTCCGATACAAAAAATATGCATTGAGCTGTACTCAGTTTGTAACTTGTGCTTATATAATTATATTGGAGGTATACCTTTCTTTTATATAAAGTGTTTTTGAATCAAAAAACATTTGTCAGCTTATTTTTCCACTACATAATTGGTGCCGAAAGCCAGGACTCGATGTTTTACGATGTGTGGTTTCAGAGATTCATCGGCTCTGTAATTGTGATTCTCATCGGGTGAGTCAATTTCTGAATTACCACACATAACAGTTACAGGGAAGTGAAAAGGCAAAGCATTTAGTGAGTCGAGTGTGCTCCGGGGAAAATCTCCCAGCGGGGAGAATCCACTTTTGGGAAAGAAAGTCAAATCGTGATTTTCTGAGTGTAAGTGAATTCCAGGAGTCCACGAACAAAAACAAATATTAGAACTGAACCAGTGGAAAATAGTAACACATTGTAAATCCTGGTGTGGAGCCAGGTGACGTTAAAATCTCAACCATAAGACCCGCTAAGGCAAACTGAATTAAAATCCTGGTACGTGCTACCGGCAGACCGGGTAAGCTTTTGCAATCCAGACGCATCCCCCGACTAAGATGAGCTTTGGTCGCTGAAAGCAAGGCACTTCAGAGCACTTAACAAGGAAAAACAGTCAAATTAACATGGCGAGAGAGGGTAAGATGAATGCATTAAGCAGCTGTTGTGTGTGCATTGGGCCATTCTTATAAGTTGAACCCTTCATAGTTATTTTACACACAACACACACACCCATTAAACTCCTGCTGGACGAGCAGATCAAAGGTGTATCTGCCGAACAACTGGGCCACTGGATAGCAGACCTCCTGCACCACAATGTGGACACACTTAAGAATGGTAAACTCATGATTGTGGACATGCTCCTCACTGATGGGAAGCTACATGAATGCACATACCAGCCTGATGAACCAGATATCGTGTTTGACCAACAGAAACTGAGCCAGGTCCCCTGGTACATTGATGGTTCCAGGTATTGGCTGGATGGGCATTTCAAAACAGGCTTTGTGGCTTACCAGCCAGGCTCTAATGAATGCCATGCGTTCCACCTCCCTGGGGATCAATCAGCACATGTTGCTGAATTCACAGCCCTCATAGCCATCCTACAAAACACAACGGGGCCCGTATGCATTTAGACTGATAGTCATTACGTATTTGGCACAGTACATGATTATATTGCACAATGGGCCCAACGGGGTTTGTGACATCATCAGGTGAGCCCATCAAACACCATACACTTGTCCAGGCAATATGGGACTTGGCACAGACACGTTCTGAGCTTTCGGTCATTAAAGTCAAGGCCGATCAAACCTCCAACCCCACCATACATAAACAACACAATCAGACAGTTGATAAGGCTGCAAAACAAGGCGCCATACCGGATCTCCATGGAAAACCCCGGTAGCAGCTCTTGACATAAGTACAGCCATGCCACCTGACCTCAAAAGGAGCTATGGACACCGGAAGGTGAACTAATACACCCTGTTAAGAAGGACTCCCTCGTTTGGGTCTCCCAGGGTCTCGGAATACACTTGGGTGGTTCCACCCTCACTGCAACACCCTCTCACACAACTGTATCATGAATACTATTATGGAGGGGTGTGACAGAAATACAATGATTCTTGGTTGTAAATCTCCCTCCCGACCTGTGAGGGTGTTAAGCAGCGAGAACAGAGTTCTTTGGACGGGCTGGTCTGACAGTTCTTTCCCAGGGTCAGGAAGTCGGCCAGTCTGGATGAAGGCGAGACTCCAATGCAAGAACGCATTGACCCGGAAATGGACAAAAATTCAAAGGGCATAATAATAGGAGCATGCTATAGACCGCCAAATTCAGACGGCAAGCAAAATAATCTGTTATACAATGACATTAAAAATGCGTGTAGAAAAGGAAAAGCCATACTAATGGGGGATTTCAACTTACCCCATATAAAATGGGAAAACCCGGTGGGGAGCACAACGGACGAAATTGAAATGGTGGAAATGACAAATGACTGCTTCCTAACGCAATTTGTCAAGGCACCGACAAGAAGGGAGGCATGCCTTGATTTAGTCTTTTCAAATAACGAAGACAGAATAACTAAAACAGAGGTCATTGCCAAACTCAGACCACAACATGGTCTCATTTGAAGTGATTTTTAGAACCCAAAAAGTAATGAATAAAGCTAAAGTTTACAATTTTAGAAAAGCAAACTATGAAGGTATGAAAAAGAGACTAAAGCCCACCGCACACAGCCCCACTCAAGCCGTCCCGACTCATCTCATCTCATCTCAACTGGCCATACAGAGTTTGGATGAATTGTATCAGTGTACGTGCACTTAAAACCAAGATTATGCAGATTTCAGTCGGGATGTCTTCAGATTTGAAGATTGAACATGTTGAATGTTTTTCAGACGCAGTTTCGTTCAGATGTGATCAGTCTGTCTGTGTGCGGCGGTTGCTGACCAAGACTGACTGAGACCAATTTGTCATAAGGGTGTCAACCAATGGTGAAGCAGGTTTAAGTGACGTAGCTTGTCATGTAACTTACTATCGACAGCTTTAGTTCCACAGGTAAAAATACATTAGTCTTGAATTGCTCAGAGTGTCCCAAATTCAAAAATACCAGATATGTGCACATTTGAATATTTTTTTTAGGTGTTTACTAATCAAAGGTAAATTATCAATTTACCTTTTTATTATCAATCTACTGGCAGCCTATATTTTCTTACTGCGCTAAACAGAAGTAACCTGTGGGTCGATCTCCAGTAAGTCACAAATCACAAGCCCCTAGATCCACACGCTGAGAAAAAAACGCCAAAAAATCAACAGGTTGGATTTTATTTACCACAGGCTAAAGTGTAGTAGACAAGCTATACAAATAGTCAAACACTGCCTGATATGTTTGCACGGTGTAAATGGTAAATTAATTAATAGACTAAGTGCTTCTTTTGGTTGCCTTGCGGCGCTGGCTCCACCGTCTAATCAGCATACAATTCCATGCATAATATGAGGGTCGCTATGTTGAGCTAAGTTAATACAAAAATGTGTACAGGGCAGTATTAATTACATTTGCATACATAGTAATCACCAGGATCTAGTTGTGGTCCGTCTAATTCAGTCTTAGCAGTGTGCGACACCCAGTTGGGAAAAACTCAATTGTGACGTCAAACCAAAACTGAGCACAACTAATCGCAGAATCTGTGCAAACTCAGGTGAGATGAGTCCGGACGGCTTGAGTCGGGCTGTGTGCGACGGGCTTAACAGAAGAAGATTGGAGTAAAATAGAGAAAACATCCACAGAAAAAGGATGGCTGTTTTTTTTTAAAAATGTAGTACTACAGGCGCAAAACAATTACATCCCAAAAGTAGACAAATCTAAATCTAAAACAAAATGGCCAAAATAGTTTCATAGATCAATTAAAAAAGGCACTTTACAGAGTGTTTAAAAGGGACCAAAAACAAAGTACACAGAAAGAGTACTTGGAACTGCAAACGTAAGTCAAAAAGGAAGTTAGAAAGGCCAAGAGAGAGATAGAAATGAACATTGCTAAGGGGGCTAAAACCAATTCCAAAATGTTTTTCCAATATTATAACAGCAAGAGAGCATTCAAAGAGGAGGTTAAATGTCTAAGAGATACAAATGGCAAAATCATAGACGAAGAAAAAAAATAGCAAATATATTAAATTATTACTTTTCACAAGTTTTTATAAAGGAGGATACAGACAACATACCCCACATGTCGACTTGTTCCTATCTAGTTTTAATTAACTTTAGCATAACAGAGGCAGAAGTGTTAAAGGGACTAGGAGCTCTTAAAATAAACAAATCCCCTGGGCCGGATGAGATCCTCCCCATAGTACTCAACTATTAAAAAAGTTATTTACAAGCCGCTAACCAAGATCATGCAACAATCTCTTGACACAGGGTTTGTACCAACAGACTGGAGAATTGCAAACATAATACCGATCCACAAAAAGGGAGACAAAACCGAACCAGGTAACTACAGACCAATAAGCCTGACTTCTATTATATGGAAACTTATGGAAACTATAATAAGATCCAAAATGGAAAATTAACTGTATGGTAACTTTATCCTGGGAGACAGTCAGCATGGTTTTAGGAAAGGGAGATTGTGTCTAACTAACCTGCTTGATTTTTTTGAGGATGCAACATCAATAATGGATAATTGCAAAGCATATGACATGGTTTATTTAGATTTCCAGAAAGCTTTTGACAAAGTCCCACATAAATGATTAATTCTCAAACTGAACGCAGTAGGGATTCAAGGAAATGCATGCACATGGATTAGGGAGTGGTTAACATGTAGAAAACAGAAAGTACTGATTAGAGGAGAAGCCTCAAAATGGAGCGACGTAACCAGTGGTGTACCACAGGGATCAGTATTAGGTCCTCTGCTATTCCTAATCTACATTAATGATTTAGATTCTGGTATAGTAAGCAAGCTTGTTAAATTTGCAGACGACACAAAAATAGGAGGAGTGGCAAACACTGTTGCAGCAGCAAAGGTCATTCAAAATGATCTAGACAGCATTCAGAACTGGGCAGACACATGGCAAATGACATTTAATAGAGAAAAGTATAAGGTACTGCACGCAGGCAATAAAAATGTGCATTATAAATATCATATGGGAGATACTGAAATTGAAGAAGAAATCTATGAAAAAGACCTAGGAATTTATGTTAATTTATGTCTTCATCCAGACAATGTGGGAAGCTATAAAAAAAAGGCCAACAAGATGCTTAGATATATTGTGAAAAGTGTTGAATTTAAATCAAGGGAAGTCTGGAATCTACCACACTCTCTCCCTCCTCCTCAGCTAAGAACGTCAGAGTCACCCTTTACCCCTGCCTCTCTTTTTCCCAGCACATCTCCACTCTGGCACGCACTTGCCGATTCTTCCTGAGCAACATATGAAGAATCCGACCCTTCCTCGCCAACTACGCCACCCAGCTCCTGGTCCAGGCCCTGGTACTCTCCCACCTAGCCTACTGCAACTCCCTCCTGGCTGGCCTCCCTGTGTCCGCCACCCGTCCGCTCTAGCTCATCCAGAACTCCGCTGCTTGCCTGGTGTTCTCTCTGCCTCGCTTCTCCCATGCAACTCCACTGCTCCGCTCACTCCACTGACTCCCAATCACCGCTCACATCCAGTTCAAGACTCTTGTACTAGCCTACAGATGCCTTGACCAGACTGCACCAAGCTACCTCCAGACCCTCATCTCTCCCTACACCCCCACTCAACCTCTCCGCTCATCCTGCTCTAGAAGACTGGCTCTACCTCTTCTACGCTCCCCTGCCTCCAGAGCCCGCTCCTTCTCCACCCTCGCCCCGCAGTGGTGGAATGACCTTCCTACAGATGTCAGGACTGCCCAGTCCCTGACCACCTTCCGGCACCTCCTCAAGACTCACCTCTTCAGACAGCACTTGTAGAACTCTTCTTTTTTTCCTATGGACACTCTTCCTTAAATGCGCTTTACTTGCTCTTATCTGCCCCCTATTTTTTACTGCATTTAATCCTTTACTTTAGAGTACTGTAATCTGTCAAGTGTTATTTAATCTGTAGTATTTTGTATTTAATTATATCCTGATGTAACTATCACTGACACTGTTATCTGCTCCGTTACTGAATCGTATTTTGTCATACTTGTACTTGCTAGAACCAAAGTCATTGTATTTATCTTGCTCTTAACCCTTTGTGGTTGCAATTATTCCTATCAGGTCCAATGTCGGACCCTGTCCGACATCATCAAAAAGATGCAAAAAACAGGGTTTTAGTCGTTTTTTCTACGGAAAAAGCCGAGAAAACCATTCAATGGCCGAAATAAATAAATAAAAAAGGGCGTATCTCATAAATAGTCATACTTGCCCCTGGCATCAGATAGGGGCGGTCATAAGGAAACAAGCTGGATGGTACTGCATCAGCACTCAGAGAATATCACGGACATTTGCAGAGCTTTTTTGAGATGTTATAGTAATAAAATAATGACTTGGATCGCATTATTGAGGCGTTTTGTGATAAAACGAGTGATCAGGAGATGATTGATCGGTATGTATGACTATTATTATTATTATTATTTATTTCTTAGCATATGTGAAAGCTATAGTGAACGAAAGGGTGGGGCGGGGCTGGAGATACCTAGTGAGTGCTTTGTTGATATGCAGGGCTTTTTAAACCCGTTTGACTGTGGAAAAAAATACTTTTAAACAGCGCGTCTAAAATTAACTGCGCGTGTGAAAATAAATTGGACCTGACGCGCCTGACTTAATAAATTGACTGCAAAGGGTTAATTGTATTATTACTTGTACTGTGATTCTTGATATGTATTTTTGTTTACGACTGTAAGTCGCCCTGGACAAGGGCGTCTGCTAAGAAATAAATAATAATAATAATAATAATAATAATAATAATAATAATAATAATAATAATAATAATAATAATAAAGTAATGTTAAAACTTTACAATGCATTAGTAAGACCTCACCTAGAATATTGTGTGCAGTTCTGGTCACGTTGTTACAAAAAGGATATTGCTGCTCTAGAAAGAGTGCAAAAAAGAGCGACCAGAATTATCCTGGGTTTAAAAAGCAAGTCGTATGCAGACAGGCTAAAAGTATTGAATCTATTTAGTCTTGAACAAAGAAGACTATGCGGTGATCTGATTCAAGCATTGAATCTAAAAGGTATTGACAATGTCGACCCAGGGGACTTTTTCGACCTGAAAAAAGAAACAAGGACCAGAGGTCACAAATGGAGATTACATAAAGGGGCATTCAGAACAGAAATAGGAGGTACTTTTTTACACAGAGAATTGTGAGGGTCTGGAACCAACTCCCCAGTAATGTTGTTGCAGCTGACACCCTGGGATCCTCCAAGAAGCTGCCTGATGAGATTCTGGGATCAATAAGCTACCAACAACCAAACAAGCAAGATGGGTCTTATGGCCTCTTCTCGTTTGTAAACTTTCTTATGTTCTTATGTTCTTAAGGTAAACTATGTGGCAGCCGCAGATTGGGGAGGCGGTTGCACTCATTTACCAAGGGTTCATGTGTGACGGCATAAAAGGGGACAGACAACACTTCACCACTGTCACAAAATAAACGTGTATCACTGTGGTGGAGTGTCCCGCCCCTATTTATTATTATTTGTATTTTTGTTTGTGGCGTGGATAAAAGCGCTGCGTCTTTTGTTATTGTTATTTATAATTTAAAGCCTGTGAGGATGCGTGGCTGATCAGCTACTGATTATTTAACTAGCTGACAGTCACGCATCCTTACCAAACGCATGCAGACTGTGGCCGAGGGGTAATAAGATAATTAACAGCTAGTTAACCCCTCGGCCAGAGTATAAGAACCTGCAGCTGTCAGTGCTGTGGGGTTGGGTGTACATAGAGGAGGTACGGGGAGACAGAGAGGAGACAGAATTTAAAATAACAATTGCTAAAACGTGCTAGATTAGCCAGCACGACACTTACTTGTTTGTCTGTCTGGTTTGTTTGTCCTTTGTCCCTTTTTGTTTAGTGTTTTGTTATTGTTTAAATCTTTTGTTTTTGGTTTGTTTATTTAATAAAACACGTTGAGTGCCGTAGCATTCGGCTTCACCCGCCCATCCATTGTTTTGGTTCAGTTACTCCTGGTCCGTGACGTCACCACACCTCACAACTGCAAGCCATCCTGCCACAATCACCCACCACGAACACTACTGCACGCACCCAGGACTGGTGACCTTGTTTGTATTATTGTGGGGTGGATATTATTGTTTATTATTTGGGACTGCAATCCCCTTGTTATTTACCCCGTACAGAACACATTGCTGTGTATTGACAGGGGATTATTGTTTGGTCGCCAGACCTGGAAACCATTAATAAAATCCTTTCCAAACTGGATTACAATCATCTCTGTCTGTTTAATTCACACACTGCATCACTCCTGCACCTGCATCCACTCAGCTACTTTGTCACAGGGGGTTAATGCTACTTTGGCTCAGCTGCAACACCACTTCTGGTGGCCTAACATGCATACTAATGTGGTGAATGTCTGTAACCTTTGTTTGATTTGTGCTCAAGTTAACTCTGGCCATCCTGTCTAGACCAGCCCCCCCTCGTGGCTCTTGGGACAGGTTACAAATTGACTTCATTGTACCGTTACCAATGGACCAATTTACAAAATGGCCTGAATTCTTTCCAACCAGAAACAACACTGCACTGACGGTGGCGTGTATCCTATGGGAAAAATTGATACCCATATGGGGGACGCCCCTGGAGATCAATTCTGACCAGGGACTGCACTTTACTGGAAAAGTGTTTAAAGCATTGTGCAAAATGCTAGACATAAAACAAAAATGTCATGTCTCCTACCATCCGTCGGGCTCAGGGATGGTGAAACGCATGTACCAGACAATAAAAGAAAGCATGACAAAAACAATGCTACAAAAGGAAATAATTGGCCTCAAACCATTCCAGTAATTTTAGGCCAAAATATAGGCCACACCCTCTGGATCAACAGGGATCAGCCCACATGAAATGACGACAGGAAGAATAATGAGGCTGCCAATAGATCCTAATACGATTGACCTGGTAGGCGCCCAAATAAAACAAAACCAAACTGAGTACTTGACACAGGTGCAGAACAGATTAGCACAGCTCAAAATCGAAGCTGGTATTCAACAAAAATTGATACAAGCTGAAAATGACTGCAAATATGCAACAATTAAAGAATCTGAAATTAACATAGGCGATAGCATAATGACCAGGGTATTTGTACCAAAGAGACCCCTCACCCCAAAAATGGCATGGTCCATATACGGTAACTGACAAGGTCAATGTGTGTGAAGGAGTCATTATCAGAAAAAAAATGGTATCACATTTCACAAGTGAAAGTTATAAAACACTGCATTACAGTATATACTACACTTGATCTCTCTCTCTCTCCACAGAATAACGGAAGCCAGATGGGTCCCTCCTTCGACCATGGTGAAGAAGACACAGTACATTAAACAAGGACAATATGTACAACTGCAGTTCAAATGTGCACTGGGACTACAGGCACGGCGAAAGGACTGTAAAGTGTTTGGCTCTAATAAAATGTGGAAACTCCCCAATCAAAATAGACGGCTCAAAATTCGGAAAAATTTACTTTACAGTGCCCCCAGCCAAAAGGCTTTGTACTTGCGTCCTGTGGCTGGAGTCGTGGAGACCAATATGAAACCCTGAGCACATCTTTCAATGGAGAAAAGGAGAACAAGAGAATAATAACAGTCACCTTATACTAAATGAATAAAGCATGAACTTTGACCAAGAGACTGTAGCCTCACAATAAAACAATATTCAGATAATGCAATGAGAGGGAAATTGGGTGCCTCCACAATTGTAAACAATGACACTAAACAGTATACCCAACAATGTTTGGAGTTAGAGGTAGGGCTGTGGTCCAATAATGATGCTCCCAAATTTTTTATGGTCAGAACAGTATGAAGGTACGAGGAGAGACAATGCCAGCCACCAAAAGAATGGTTGGATAACATCTATATCTTGAAAAATAATTAAACATTTTATGTATAGGAATAACTATAACATGAACAGTCAAAATTGTATTTGGAAATCAATTCGAAATATAACATTGACCTCCTGCATAAATGACCAACCAAGGGAGTGCCCAAAAATGCACCCCCTACCGGAGGAAGACATCATTATTGGTCCAGAGTGTAAAACTGTTTTGAATAATGTAAATATGGTATTAACACATGTTATGTTTAATTTATTATTATTATTATTATTATTTATTTATTTATTTATTTATTTATTTATTTATTTATTTATTTATTAGCAGACACCCTTATCCAGGGCGACTTACAATTGTTACAAGATATCACATTATTTTTACAGACATATTTAATCTTACTTATCCTTCTGTTATGTTTGATCAGCATTGCAAGCCACATACCAATATAAGACAATGGTTACAATTATGAATTACAAAGAAAGGATAGTAGTATGATGCACAAAGTATGCTGTTATGAAACTAGTAATGAAGTTCTCCTGGCTCTAATTATTAATAAATGCCAGCTGCCTGTGGTAGTGTGAAAACCTTTTTGTTTGTGTATGTGAATCATTGTTTTGTTTATCGGTAAATGGCTTAGCCGTCCGATAGTAGTTAGGACTGTAAACAAAGTTCAGTTAGTACTCCATGTGGGATTTAAGTTTTTGTTTTGTTTTTTCATTTTCTTTCTGTAAATAATAAAATTGTGTGCAAGTGCTTAAAAGCTTCAATTTCTGTGTTTGGGTCTGCATCAAAAGGGCAAACGAACCTGAAATCTTTCACTATATATATATATTATTTTATTATTATTTATTTCTTAGCAGATGCTCTTATCCAGGGCGACTTACAATTGTTACAAGATATCACATTATTTTTTACATACAATTACCCATTTATACAGTTGGGTTTTTACTGGAGCAATTTAGGTAAAGTACCTTGCTCAAGGGTACAGCAGCAGTGTCCCCCCTACCTGGGATTGAACCCATGACCCTCCAGTCAAGAGTCCAGAGCCCTAACCACTACTCCATATATATTAGTGATGATGTGACCCCAAGGTGTAGTAGGTCTTGTAGTAAAACAACACTCTTGGTGGTCTTTATTTTTTTTTTAAATTCGCTATAACAAAACAAACAAACAAAAACAAAAGCCTAACTCCGGCAAAGAGTGCTAACTTAACTTTTGTAAGGTGGCCCTGTCTAACCACGGGATGGCTAGCCATTTACCCGTAACAAAACAAATGTTAAACAAAAGTTTTTCAAGAACGCGTTTGCTCTCTTTAGTTTCTCTCTGCAATTCCACGCATGCACCCTCCTTCCATACACCTCTCAGAGACGGTTTGAACCTGTCACTTTTTAAAGGGCTCGTAGTTACTTGATTTAAGTCCACCTGCCAACAATAAATCAATTAACTGTGCCAATAAGCCAAACCTTGTGGCCTGCTGGGCAATGTAGTTTCTTCCTGACTCCCTTGTAGTCAGGCCAAGACCTCTAGTGGTTGTACAGTGAAATCACAGGGCATAAAGCTCTTTCCATCATCAAGCTTATATAGTTCCCTTGAATGACTTCATTACTATATATATATATATATATATATATATATATATAGGGTGATGCCTTATATATATATATATATATATATATATATATATATATATATATATATATATATATATATATATATAAGGCATCACCCTATAGAATTAAAGACTGTTGCTTCATAAAGTCAAATGAAACATGCTGAATAATGTAATAATGTTACATTAACATATTGTAGAGACACGTGGGAAATGAAGCAGGCTCACACAGATATTGCAGGTTCACAAATTCAACGGTTTATTGCAGTCAGGCATTCTATACTCAGCAAGTAAAGCATGCTGCTTTAAAGCGAGTATTATTATTATTATTTGTTTATTTAGCAGACGCCTTTATCCAAGGCGACTTACAGAGACTAGGGTGTGTGAACTATGCATCAGCCACAGAGTCACTTACAATTACGTCTCACCTGAAAGACGGAGCACAAGGGGGTTAAGTTACTTGCTCAGGGTCACACAATGAGTCAGTGGCTGAGGTGGGATTTGAACCGGGGACCTCCTGATTACAAGCCCTTTTCTTTAACCACTGGACCACACAGCCTCCTACAACAACAACAGTTGAGTAACGTAGGGTTACACAGACTGTAAAACAAAAGTAAAGCACACTGTCGGCCATGTGCCATACCAACTATATCACACTGGCTCACAAGCTCTCTAATCCCCGATCTCCTTCCCGCCAATGCCCTCCCTTACAGCCCTCGTCCAATCCACACACCCCCAGCACATCATCCACCAATCCCAAGCATGCATGATCAGCCCCACCTCCCATCCCTAGTCCTGCAAAAGTGTCAATAACATTTTTCAATGCAATGGGGGGACCCTCCGTTCTGCAAGCTGAGCTCATGATAGGTGGAAATTCTCTCGTTTCTGGCGTCACTGAACACCTGCAGTAGCACTAACTTGGCTCTGAGCCAAAGAACATTCTAGACCTCAGCGAACACACAATTATGTCCTGTTGTAGTAAAGCAGACCCCTGGATCATTAGAATATTGAATTACATACTGCTTTGCAGTTTTCCAAATACTTAATGAAAAACTGACATTTTGAAATGTAACATGAAATACTGTACTATTATTATGGCTTTCGGTAGACTTTTGCTATATCATTTTGTAGTTTCTTTGATTACATGATGTTAAATAAAAGATCTACAAGATACAGAAAATAGTTATAATTAAGAGCAGTAGTACAATACGGCACAATATGGGGCAGTTCAGTGCAAGTACAAGAAGATGCAAGTACTGGTACAATTGGGTGCCATCCAGTCCAGTATAGTCTGGAGTTGTGAGGTTTACAGATGCTGTCTGAACAGGTGTGTCTTGAGGAGGCAGTCAGGGAGTGGGCAGTCCTGATATATGTGGGTAGGTTGTTCCACCACTGAGAGGCAAGGGTGGAGAAGGAGCAGGCTCTGGAAGCAGGGGAGCAGAAGGGGGGGGGGGGGGGTACAGCTAATCTGCTGGTGTTGGAGGAGCTATAAATAATAGTCTGGAGATAGGAGGGAGCAGAAAGGTTGAGGCAACAATAGGCGAGTACAAGAGTTTTGAATTGGATGCAAGCAGTGATAGGGAGCCAGTGGAGGGAGCGGAGCTTTGGAGTTTTGGATGAGCTATAGCGGATGGATAGCAGAGGCAGGGAGGCTGGCCAGGAGGGAGTTGCAGTAGTCAAGGCGGGACAGTACCAGGGCCTGGACTAGGAGCTGCATGGAGTAGTTAGTGAGGAAGGGGCAAATTCTGGATATGTTGCTGAGGAAAAAGCGACAGGAGTGTGTCAGAGTAGAGATGTGCTGAGAGTAGGAGAGGGAGGGGTCGAGGGTGATACCGAGGTTCTTGGTGGATGAAGAGGGAGAGAGGGTGGTGGATTCAAGAGGAATAGCGATACAGAGATCAGCGGTGGGGGAAAAAGAGGAGAAAGAAAAGGAGGTCTCATATGGAGAGGTTGAGTTTGAGATAATGCAAGTGCATCCAGGAGGAGATGGCCGAGAGACAGGTAGAGATACGGGAGATGTCAGAGTCAGAGGGGGGAAAGGAGAGGAAGATCTGGGCATCATCAGCGTAGAAATGATATGAGAAGCCATGACAGGAGATAAGGGGACCCAGTGAGCGGGTATAGAGAGAAAACAGGAGTCCCAGGACTGAGCCTTGGAGGACACCTGTTGAAAGAGAGCAAAAGGCAGAGGGTGAGCCATGCCAGGACACTTGTAGAGGTAGGAGGAGAACCAGGCAAGAGCAGTGCTGGAGAGTCACAGGTCAGCGAGGGAGGACAGGAGAATAGAGTGATCGACTGTGTCAAAGGCAGGAGACAGGTTGAGTAGAATTAGGACAGAGGAGAGGGAGGCGGCACGGGCAGAGAGTAGAGAGTTGGTGACTGAGAGAAGGCCTGTTTGAAGGCAGGGGGGAAACAGCCAGAGAGCAGAGAGGTGTTGAGAAGAGAGAAAGTGAAAGGGAGTAAAGCAGGGGTAACAGCCTGGAAAAGGTTAGTGGGGAGGGGGTCCAGAGCACACATGGTGGGTTTATGGCTCTGGATCAGGGTGAAAAAGTCCAAGAGGGGCAAGAAGGAGAAGGGCAGTAGGTTAGTAGGGGTTGCAGAGGGTGATGGGGGTGTGAGTGAGCAGAGGACAGGGGGTGGGTGGGGAAGGAGGCGAGGTATTGAAGAGTTTGCGGATGTCTATGATTTTGGAGAAGGAGGCAAAATCGTCAGCTGAGATAGAGGAAGGTGGAAGAGGGGGGAGGGAGAAGAAGGTGGAGAACAGTTTACAGGGATTGTTAGTAAAAGACTGAATGATAGAGTGGAAGTAGGAGCGTTTGGCAGAAGTGAGTGTAGCACGGAGGGCAGCCAGGGCTGGGGCGGACAGGTCGAGAGGTAAAGGGGCAAAGGGAATCGAGGCGGGAGGTGAGGGAGGAGAAGAGGATGGATGTAGCAGAGTCTATAGTTGGGAGAATGAGTCGATAGAAGGGAGGTGCGAGAGAGCAGCAGAGAAGAGAGGGGGAGAGAGAACAGAGGTTTCGACGGAAGGTGATTGAGGGGATCAGAGGAGTAGGAAGGGATGGGAGCGTCAGAGAGAAGGAGATAAAGAAGTGATCAGAGATATCAAGAGGAGTGACCGAGAGGGCGGGGGGAGCAGTTCCTGGTGAAGATGAGGTCCAGTTGATGGCCAGTTTTGTGAGTAGGGAGAGACAGAAGTAGTAGTTATCAAGGGAGATCCAGGTTTCAGTGAGAGCAAAGAGAGAGGTGAGAGGCAAAGGCAGAGATGAAGTTAGCTTAGTTGGAAGACGAGCAGCAGTTCCAGAGGGCACCAGAGAGAGCAAGGTGGGGGGGGAGGGGGAGGGGGGTGAGCAGAGGAGAAGGGGAGAGGCAGGGAGATCAGGTTAAAGGAGTTAGATTTGCAGCGGCAGGGAGAAGCCAGAGGAGGGGAACGAGAGGAAAGGATTACAGGGATATGAAAGTCAGTCATTGTAGGGAGCTGAAGAGGAAAGGAAGTATAAATGGATGTGGGAGAGGGTGGTGCTGAGAGGGAGGCGAAAACAGATAGGTACAGAAAGAGCAAGAGTCTTAAATAATAAAAAGAAAAGAAAAACATGTATGCAAACCTGGTCTGGAGTTAGAGCCTTCACATTTGTAGTTTGGATAGAAAACTTTGCAGCCATCCACGTTGACCTGTCCTCGTTTGGACTACCACAGTTTAGACTACTGGCCCTTTGGTGAGAAGGCCCTTCAGTGAGCCCTAGCACTTATACACATACAAACAAGCATCTGGCTTCATATTCCAACGAATACTGTTAAGTATATATGCACTGTAATGTAATGCTAAGGATCTTAAGTTGGGCTTCTGTTTTTCGGTTTAATTAATTTCATTTTTCGGTGCTTATTTTTAGCTATTTTCGAGTTTTATGTAAATCTTTTTTTTTCAGGGCTTTCGCTTTGTATATACTGTATGAAATTACTGTTTTCGATTACTTTCCAAAATGCTTGTGTGTTTTTTTTCTGCCACAATAGTAGTAACTCGACAGTACTTGCACACTTAATTGTACCTTCTTTCCTTTGCTGTCTTCCAAAACAAAATCCTTATGGTCATGGGCAAATTCTTCTTGGGTTTTTGCGTGTCATTTTTTTACATTTCGCCATGATTTGTAATTCTGTTTTAAATTCTCACTATCTCTGTAATATAGCTTTAAATCCTGTGAACAAGCATTCTACTGTAATTGTAATCTCATTTTAAATCTCGCAAGTGGAGTTTCCAATAGAAATGTAGAATTTGCTGCCACTCAGTAGTGGGGTGGGTTTAAAATATTCAGAACAAATCAATGATAGGTACGAATCAGGAAAGAGGCACATTACCCAACTGCACAGAAAGATTTTGTAGTAGGTTTTATGTATTTATTTATTTATATTTTAAATGGGAAAGGGATTAAGTCAGTATGAATTGAGTAATCATTTCCAGTGTTTTTTCTGGTAGTTATTCAGTTAAAACCGAAAATCAGAAGCCCTAATCTTAAAGTTATGTCAGTATTTTTAGTGATCACGCGACCCCCCAACAATAGCCTTTTTGGGTCAGGACCTCCAGTTTGAGAAACGCTAATCTAGTAAATGGATAACTAAGACTAAATCGACATGTGGTTTTATTTTAAACTGAAGACCTGCCATAGTTAATGGTATCACATTACACATTAGATCACAAATAGTCCTCATGGGTAACTCCAAAAACTGTAAATTCTCTCTTGTGTCATACTTCCTTCTAACATTGAAACAGCTTTAGAGTTTCACTGCTGACTGAATCTGTGGACTGTTTGTTTGGAAAGAATGTATCCCAAGTTGCTGGATAAATAGAGGATGCACACTTTGTCAAACACTGACAGGGTGTAGTCGTGGCAGGGTCAGATGCAAGTTTGGAAATATACATAAACAAAATACCTGCTTTCTTACAAAACAACCCCTTATGTTTCAGTTTTTGTTTAACTATGTTACAATGTTTCCATGACTTAAACATAACCTGATTAAATCTGTAAAAAAAACCTGTAAAACTCTTTCATTTCTGGTTTACAATTAAAATTAGATAAACCGACTATAAATATAGTTGACTATAAAAAGGAAGGAACAGGGACCAGGAAGAGAGAGAAGTGTTTTGGGAAGAAGCACACAACGCATCTGGAAGAATAGCGAGGAGACAGCAGCACGGAGAACACTCTTGGGAGCAGTCGACTGCAGGAACAAAGGAAAGAGTTTGGAGTTTTGGGACTTTGTTGCAGCGGGACTTGGTTGGGATATTTTTTGTACGGATTTTTGTTTCTTTGGATTTTGTGTTTTTTTGGGATTTTGTTTTATTATCACCTGCCACTGTTGGACTGTGTTCGAGCCACCTTTTTGTGGTAATGGGTTGGTGTCTGGTTGGCACTTCTTGGACAATCCATTCCCCGGTAGAGTCAAGGTCGTGGTCCTGGGAGACTGCCAAGGGTCTGAGGGCGAGAAGAGACAACATTATTTAATTTGCACTTTAATAATTTCCAGAATTGCTTTTTTATATTTTTGTACTTCCCTACGCTGAGCGATCTGTCAGGACACGTTCAAGGTCCACCAGCGTTCTACTTACCGTTGTCCCAAGGTTCGAGGTCCAGCATCCGGGTCCGGAGATACTTACCAGTCAGCGCGGAGGGTCGAGGTCCAGCACCGGTCTCCAGCGTGCCACGTTGGGGTTCCAGGAGTGGTGGCGAGAGAGAAAGGAGACATGCATGGTTTAAAGATAGGCTAAGGGGAAGTAACCAGAACCCCGGGGTAGAGGTGGTAATTCTACTTACCTGAGTGTACATTTCCTGACGGCCATTTTCTTTGCCCCGCTCCTTTCCAGGTTCATCGAAGGTGTTGGAGGTCCGGGCGGTGGGCGTGGTGAGGTCCGCGGTGGGTTCGGCCTGTGAGGGAAGCGGATGTTGGGGAGAGGGGTCTCTTTGGACCCCCCGGAGCTATCGCAGATTGATTCCTTCTTTTTGGCTTATCTGCCATTTTGGACAGTAACCTTTTTTTTTTTTTGAGAACTACTGCCTGGTGTGGTTTTTATTTTTTGTGGCTTTCCTTATCTTTTTTTTTTTTTTTAACTGCTGTGTGGTTTTTAGTATTCTACTTTAACCCTGAGAAACAATAAAAATTGTTTTTATCTATCCAAGCATCCAGTATGTGTATATTGGAACCCGGGCATAAAAAGAACCTGCATAGGGGAAATGATCTATTCAGTCATCAAACCCAAGACCAAGGTGGCGTAGTCATTACAAATTCTAAAAGCAGGTTTACTACGGTTACCCCTGGTCACCCCACCTGTGACACATACTGATTTTGTGACCATGCTCTCTGGTCCTATAAATAGACATAGGTGTCCTTAAGAAATACTCGTCAAGTTCTAAAAGACAACGTACTTGTTCATACTAAAACAAAAATAGGGGGCAGGTTAATGGTTACACTCCAGGTGTTCCAGCTGTTGGAGACTGGAGATGTTTGAGAGCTGTATTTTGAAGCCACAGGGCTGCTTTAAAATTAAGTTACCAGGATTGAAACAGAAAATGATATACAAAGTGAATCTAAACAAGAAGAATATATTAGTTGAGAAAACTGATATTTCATACCCATATCAAGTTGCTCTTAAACCACAGAAGACATCCATGGGATGAAATTGAAGCATGTACATGGCCGACACAATCAGCTCAGTAATACAATATACATGTTTACAGTGGTATACCATTTTAAACGTATCTAAAAAAAATGGCAAAAAATAGTTTGACAGTTACTGATAAACCATGGTTAAGCATGCTAAAACATATTAAATGCATTATGTAAGCAAAAAGACATACTCAATTACCATGGTTTTATAACAGTATAGGCAGGGAGACTGATGTTGAAAATCAAGGGTTGTGAATTGTATCCTGTTTTGTCTAACGACCATTACTAGCAGGCACCAAGTTGAACTATTGTCCTTGCCTTCAACTTTTAAAGAATGGACATGGAATTCCTTCAACTGAATGTGTTCATGATGTTCGTGGAACGCCCTAAGAGTACAATAAATATAATTATCTAATTTTTTTGACATTCACGTTCCTACAGTTATGAATCCACATTACACATAGGCTCCATGTGGTAAATATTAATATTAAGCATAAGATAAGAGGGATTCAATATTGTTTCACTTATCCAGTGATGTACACTGTATAATATAACCTCACCAGAAAATAATAACATATATTAGAAATTAAATACACAACAAAAGACAATAAAACATCACATTTATTGTAAACTAAAATGTTTCTCCATAAACAATGTTTATGGTTAATTTGAAGAGCATGTTTTTCTCTTTTTTTCTTCTTTTTTTGTTAGTATGAGGCAAAGGAACAGGTACATTTTTACCACTAGTGTTTTAAATACTTGGAGGTTACAAGTGATTCTAAGTTACAGTAGTAGTTTGCCTAAATATAAAAATGACATAAAAAATAAACATCATATTTTGTTGAAAATGTATTAAATATTTCTGCCTGAAATTAGGAGCTGGGAGTTAATTATATGACCAATCAAAATTGATATTTATTTATTTTACTAATACATTGTGTAGTTTTCCCATGGACTTTAGACAATGACTGAGACATTTGCATGGTGTGCATTTTTGCTTATATTTAAGTAACACTGAATAAAGTTAATTGAATAAATTATATTACATGGGGACAGTTTAATTAATTCTGGGAAATTGTGTCCTTAGTTGACCTGATTGCGGTATATTAAAAATAAATTTCACGCTAAAGCTACAAACGACCGCTTTTCCTTTTTTTATTTTTTTATGTCTGGAATAAAAACTAAAATAAACATTTTTAAGTACCTTTTCACCTGAAGATGAAGAGCCAAGTATATCTGCAATTTAGTTACATAAAATATATACACAGCCTCCTATCTCTATACAGGCTAATTGGAATCCTTAAGGAAACCGTCACGGTCTGTATATACTGTATTAGTTACAAACAGGTGTGAGCATGGGAAGAAGTTCTTGGCAAAAGATTTGAAGCTGTGAAACTATGTGCAGGGAAGCAACTGTTTACTACACCTATAAGGGTACAGACAAAAACACAGCGAGAGAAACATCAGCAGAAAATCCAAAGCTGGCAATGTAACAGGATACCCCGTGTGCAGAATCTACCACGGTTACAGGCTGAGATCAGATGGTTCCATTAGAATGGCTTTGGAATAATGTGACAGGTACACTTCTCAGAAGCTTAGTGAAATGTTTCCCCTCAATGACCTCATTCCAATGGCTGTAGCATCTGTGTTTTCAATACAAATGTAGCTACTTATAAATCAAAACCACACCATCAGGTCATTTTACAGCAGGTATACTGTTCTAGGCATTGATGTGTTGGATGGATTTGTGAATATTGTACCTATGTAGAATAAGTTATTTGATAGTTCATAAAAAGCCCACAAGCCTACCAGAGCAAATGTATTTGCTTTTCTGCCCCAAACCTATAGTGTTATTACTAAAACTACTCATAAAGCTACTGTTAAAAATGAAAAACACCATAGTCATCTTATATAAAAAATGCAATGTTTTTAAATATGAATTCTTGATTTATGGAATGCAGTCACGGCCCCAGCTTGGACCTAAAATTATCAAATCAGATTGAATGGAGTTAATGTTTAACTATTTATTTTCAAAGTCACAATATAATGTCTTACTAGTGAACACAAGACACTGCCTTTTATGTTCCTTTTTTTTCACAGTTGCAAGACAAGGCCTTAAATTCATACATTTAAACCCTCTGTACCACATCTGCAGAGTGAAAGGGTGAAGGGTATTCCCTGAGGTGTGCTTTGAAAAGCTGGAAACATCTTGTATTTTGTATGAAGGAGGTAAACCCCAATAACTCAGTTCCGTGCTTTCCTTGTCGTGACCTGTTTGAGACAAATGCCTGGGTAATTTATGTTTCTGTCTTTTGTTAAATAGTTCAGACATTTATGAATGGCCCTTTTCCTGTAATAAAGTTGAAAGGGTAGCCTTTAACTGAGAGTTTCTCTGTGATGTACTTGTGATGCACTAATGAACCATGGCTATTTAAGAATATGAAAAGGGCTCTGTCAACCCAAAGATTTAATAAACTCATCTATAACTGAAAAATGGAGATTTAATTTTCTTAATAATGGTCACCAGAGAGGGCCTATGGTTTGGCATATACTTCTTCCACTGCAAATCTTTTTTTGTTTCTTGATGGCTTTTATAACTGGTTGCAAGCTGTAAAGTATAGGTTCCTTTATATCAAAATGTATAAACTGTATGGACAAAAGGTCATTGATATGCTACCCACACATCTAATGTGCATATTAGGTTTCACAGAGATTACTTTAAAGCTTCTATTTTTTCTCATAATAGCTTCTGGCAGCGCATACTGTAAATTACATCTTGATGGCATCTCTATAGTCTACTTTTGATATGTTTTGAAAAACTCTGGGTATTTTTTAGTTTGTCCTTTTCTCTAATGATAGAGAGATAAAGTACTGTAATGTGTTGTCTGCTAAATAAAATGACTCATAGATTTGTGGACTGGTTTGTAATGTGGGGAAATATTAACGGACCACAATATTGAATGCACTTGTCCTTGGATGGTGAAAACTTAAGTTCCATGGAACTTAGAGCTTTGCCGGTCACTCTAAGTGCTATCTGAAAGCTGGCTGAAGATATCTTCTTGTAGGGGGTTTAGTTGTTTTGTTTTTTATTCAATTGGAATTTTACTCAGTTCTGTACAATTATATATATATATATATATATATATATATATATATATATATATATATATATATATATATATATGTATATATATATAAAATAACCGAGTAGGATATATTTTAGTTTGAACAGAAATCAAACCGATATTCAGAGGTAATATTTTTTGTTAAGAAAAACAACTGCATCACACTTAGCTACCGTTATCTCTCCTCTTCTTGTCCCGCCCCATAGCAACCAATACACACTCCTGATTCGCTGGTACAGTACTCCCCTGACCTCCCAACTCCCACTTAATAGGCTCTCGTTAATTGTCAATAAATGTACTGATGTAGAGTATAGTGCTGCAGATCGGAGATTCTCATGGCGCCGTTTCTAAAATGCCTTAAATCATTTAATAAAATATTGCAGCGTTTGTAAAGCATAGTATTATTAATAAAGGCCGCCCTCGTTTAAGGGCCGCAGTCATTTTGATCAATTTAAAATAAACGCAGCGGTGCCAAATTGAAGTAATACGGTAGCTTTGAAGCTGTGACAAGTGCATGGAAACAGTGACAGGCAAGACTGATTGGCTCATAAACTAGCATTTTTGTTTCTTTGACCAAGGCCACAATGTGAAAGTGCTACCATCACATACCACAAAACAAACGGGAAAGTAACAATTAAAAAAAAAAAAGTTAAGTCATCCCAAGTAATCGGATAATAGCCTATCTAATATAGTTTACCGCCCACTTCCTTTTGGAGCATTCATGTTACTACACCGTGTACAAAAAACGTGTGTATTTCCATATATAATTAGAATCTTTCAGGACCTGCAACATAGGGAGTACAAGCAAGGTCCTAATTGTTTTTCTCTGTCCTTTCACATAGGAGTAACAAAACAATGCTTCGCTTTGAACTTGCAACTAATAATAATAATAATAATAATAATAATAATAATAATAATAATCATCTTACCTTATTTTGGTTCTTCAGTAGCCACTGTTTGTCTATCCATGGTCGTTGTCATGGTCTTCTCCTGTTTAAACAGAAGCTATGACAGTGAGTTATTGGAAATGCTGGACTTGCATTTTACATGATTTGTGCCCTGTCTTTTGCCGTTATATTCGGTGCTAATTTTGATTTGTTTCCAGAGCTCACCGATGGCCTTAGGAATCTCTCCATGGCTGAACTAAAGCTCTCACTGAAACCCCACCACACTTCTCACTATACAAACAGCATGTATGCGCTCTAGTGACATGCACAGTGATAGTAGGGAGCAAATGTTTGAGTTTTTGTTTTTTGGCAAAAAATTGAAAATTCGTGGGAGAGAGCAAATTCTGTGATTTTTTCCGCGATCACGGAATAGCAAAATCCTGGAGGGACTACCTGTGTGCATGATGCATTGTCTTGTATCCCAAAAGGTGACAACTAGAATTAGTGTGTGTAATGTTAATAACATATACAGTATCAATGCAAGTTGGTGCAAGTAGTGAAGCAAATGAGAGCTTATAAACTAGATATCATTGGAATTAGTGAAGTGAGATGGGACAGTTTTCATACAATGAAAACATCTAAAGGTGGTTTGTTTCTGTATTCGGTGAAAGCTGATGGAAACTCCATCAAGAAAGAGTTGGAATTCTGGTGAGAAAAGGCCTTGAAAAAGCATTTATTGACTTGAAGCCAGTGAATGAAATAATTATTGTAGCTAGATTACATGGTCGCCATACAGACCTATCCATCATACAATGCTATGATCCTACCAATGATGCAGATGAAGGCGAGAGGATAATTTTTTTATGACAAACTCTAAAGAGCTCTGGAGGAATGTCCAAAGCATGAGGTCACTTTTATAATAGGCAATAACAACACAAACTACCAGAGGTGCATGGGAGAACACGAATGTGAAAAGTAGGATCAGAATGGAGAACTTGATTCCTGTCTTCTCAACAACCTGGTAGTGGGAGGTTGTGGCAATGTGCCCCGCCCCTGTGTGCATTTGTGTGTTATATGCTGTATGTTGCGTGTGTTAATGTTGGTGTATTGTAGTTGGTACATGGGATATAATGTGGGTAATGAGCATGAGTATTTAAAAGTATAATTGTATTTATGCACGGGGATTGCACTTCGCTTCACGTGCATTTAAAGTAGTTAATAATATGTAAGCATGGGGTTGCACATAATTAGTTCACGTGCTGGGATTCAAGTGAATAATTAATTGGTAATTGAATCCAAGCACAATTGTATATGTAGATACACGTTTCACTCACTCTGGGTTGTGTGTTCGGTGAGTGGAGAACGGGTGTGGAGAGGAGGTAAAATAAACAAAAAGAATATTAATAATCAGTGTTTAAACTCACCGTGTTTGTTTGTCTGTTCATCCACCGTTTGTTTAAATGTTAGTCTGTTTTGTTTGTCTCTTTATTTTGGCCTCAAGTGCTGTGTCCTGTTTTTCTTTTTAAAACCTTTTTGTTTGTTTATTAAAATACTGAGCTCTGCCGCGACTCAGTTTCATCATTACTGCCTGTGTCCGTGTATTTCTCTCTGGCCTGAAGTCATCCCTGCAGCTAGCCTGTCACAGAGGTACTATTTCATTAAGAACAGATTAAGACAACTGAATGAAACAGATACTGAAGGAGAAGTGGAGAACTAGTGGAAAATGATGAAAGATACTTTTAAACAAACAGCGCAGGGAGTCATCTGTGTTACCAAATCTCTGAAGAAGAGTTGAATTTCTGCTGGATTCTTTGAATGACAGAAGAACACAAACACACAAAACAGAAGATCAACAAGTCAGAGAGAACTAAGACCAAACTCCTTAAGGAATACCAGATCCTAGGTAACAGAATAAAAACAAGTGTGAGATCTGAAAGGTGCAAATAAGTAGAATATTTAGCAGATCAGGCTGAAACCGCTATTGAGTTTGGACAGATTGGATGAGATTACAAGATCAAATTCTGAAGCTATACAAAAGAATAGATGGGTAGAGCATTTTCAGTCTATTCCTCCATCTCCACCAGAAGCAACCACCCAGCTGGATGTTCTAACTGATTCACCGATTGAGAGTAAGATTCTGAAGGCAATAGAATCGTTGAAAGCTGGTAAGGCAGCTGGAGTGGATGACATCCCTGCAGAACTCATAACTGTAGACACCAAGCAAACAGCACAGATGCTGTAGCCACTTTTTAGCAAGATCTGTGTGTGTTGGAGAAGGGGCATCATTGTTAAACTCCCAAAGCAAGGAGACACTATCGTGTTTAAATTGGAGAGGCATCACACTCTTATCAGTACCTAAAGGTATTTCTATGTGTCATTGTGACAGAAATATGATGAGTTTTGGTTGTAAATCTCCCTCCCGACCTGTGAGTGTGCTAAGCAGAGAAAGGGGAAGGCTTTGGACGGGCTGGCCTGACAGTTCTTTTCCTGGGATGGGAAGTCGGTCAGTCTGGAAGAAGGCGAGACTCTGTTGCAGGAACGTATTGACCCGGAAGGGAAATGATGTAGCAGCTGCAGACAGTAAAGACAGCTGCAATCGTTTACCAAGGGGTCATGCGTAATGGCATAAAGGGGCTGGATAATCGTAAATCTTTTCCTTTGCTTGGTTTCAGAGCAGATACGAAACTCGAAGGACCTGGAGAGAACCCCTGTGAATTATTGTGAGCAGTATTCATGAGTGTTTTGTTTGTTTTTGTTGCTGTTAGTAATTGTCTTTTGTTTTGTAAATTCAGTAGACAGCTAACACGTCTCCAGATCTGTCGCCTTGGGCCAGCACTACCCGGAACAACACTGCTCTACAGTCACTGTTTAAATTGTTATCCCCCACCACCAACACTACTGCACGCACTCGGACTGGTGTTTTGTATTGTATTGTGGGGCGGATAACGTGTACTATTATTTGGTTTGCAAAACCAGTTATTATTGTTTCCTGTCGTGCTCTACACATTGGTGTGTATTGCCGGAGGTTTATTGTTTAGTCACCAGACCTGGATACAATTAAAAACTGTTCCAAACTGGAATATAACTCTCTGTGTTTCATTACTGCACTGCATCACCCCTGCACCTGCATGTACCACTTACCGCTTTGCCACAGTCATTTACAACAGAATCAGTCCAGCACTGGAAATCAACATTGCTTAAGATCAGGCTGGGTTCAGAGCTCAAAGAGGTTGTACTTATCATATTTACACCTTACGGAACATTATTGAGCAATACCACCAATGGCACAGCCCACTGTTCCTTTATAGACTTGCACTGTAGACAGAGCATCTATCTGGAAGACTTTAGAAGTTGCAGCCAGTGGTGTGTGATGTTATGCAGAAATGCATGAACAAAAGGAGTTGGTGCAAACTCACATTTTTATTAAAGAACAAGAACAAAACAAGAAACAAAAATAATACACTATACACACTACTAAGAACTTTAATTATTGGCATCTAACGTAGCAGACAACAATAAAAAATAAACAGCAACTGTTAGGCTTAGCAAGGCTTCAAGCTATCCCTTGGCCTCTCACCCTGACTGACCAGGAATGCCAGTATTTATACCTGAACAGGTGTACCCCTCCCCCTGACTAAATCAAGTGAGCAGTTACTGCTATTAAACTCTCAAATGTTTATAATATATTCAATAAATCATAATACACAAATACTAAAAAACAAACAACATAGAAACACGCACATGCATCACATAAATTATTCTTTAAGCAAGCACAAGATAAACAAGTAATAAAATACTTCCACTTTAATTTACCTTATGGTGCAGCCCTGACTACAGGAAGTCAGCAGAGGGGTAAGTATTAAAAGACCCCTCACCCAAGATATCAGTTTTCCACTTCCTCCCACAAGGACAGCACTACCCTATGCAACTCAGCTAAGTTAAACAATTTTACAGCATATATACTATGCACAGTAGCAAAGAAAAAAGGTTTGAAGGTTTCCACCCCAACAATTAGATCTTCGCAGCATATTGAAAATGTGCACCTTTCCAGTGTGTTAGTCCCTAAAAAGTGGCAAACCCCATTAAGTCTTTTTTCTTTTTTCTCCAGGGACCTCTCTGTTGCAGGACAGTGAATTACACACAACAGGTAAGTAACAAGTTTTTTTTTTTCCTTTTGTGGTGCAGTTATATGTTTATTTTAAAAGTTACAGTATTTATCTAAAATCCAAACAGGTCCATTGCTGGTTTTACAATGTGAAGGACCTTGCTCCATCACAAATATACTCTCTAACAATGGAGTACTTGTAAAATGTGTAAATATTATTATTTTATAACAGATTTGAGGGCTGTAGTCTGCACAGTTGTAAGCTGACTAACTGGTTTGGTGTTGCATCTGGAGTTAGACAAGGCTGTGTTATCTTGTCTAACTCGAAGAATTTGTAAGATCAGTTGGCCAATGAAATTCAGCACTGAGAAGTTGCTCCGACAGTGCAACGCAAAGTGTGTGGCAGAAAGCTGGAAATGGCTTGGGCATTTACTCCATATACAATGTAATCCTAGATTGGCATCCAGAGGGCAGAATAAAAAATAGGCTAACCCCGTGAGACTTGGTAGCGAGCTATCGCCAAACAACTGCAGACACATGTCATCACTCTAAGTGAAGCAAGAACGATGGCACAGGACAGAAACAGATGGAGAAATTTGAGTAAAAGAATTGTTTGCTTGGAGTCCCTATACGCCACTTGGCACACTGGAATTGACTGACTGACTAATAATATTGAAACCACTGAAACAATAAAACGAGTCGACTTAAGTTTATACGTTTGAATGTTGTGTGTAGGGTACCTATGGTGGCAGAAGAGGTGGTGTCTTGTGTAGATATCCGAAAAGCAAAGCTCAGGATGTAATTTGCTCTGACTGATTATTATCTACCTCCAGGAGTAGGGATGAGTTGTTAGGTGAAATCACTATACCATATTTAAGCTGAGTAAAATCATATTTAAGCTCATGTTAAAATCTTCAAAGTTAGGTGAATAGTGTTTGTAAATAACTCATCAACATTTGTAAAGGTCTCTGCTACCTCATATAAAGTCTACAAAACAAAAAAAGAATTCTATAAACAGAAAACATATGCACAAGAAATTATCTTCTGTTAAAATCCCACCAAGCTTTTTACTGTGTACTGACTATGGTACTGTAATGAAACCTGTAGATTTTAAATATATGATTTGAATAAAGAAAAACATATTGAGCTACTTAAAGTATGAGAAAATGTTGAAACCAAACAGCAGTTTATCAGGTTGAGATCTGAAAAGGAAATCATAAAATGTATTGACCATTAAACAGTTTTTACTATAGTTTAAAATAACAAATATTTAACAAATACAAGAATTTATAGTCTAGGTTACTGCATTGATTGCTATACATTTTTCTGCCTGAGACAAGAATCCTACTATGTGAAAATGAAGTTCCTTCCTGAGGCCTTATATTTAAGAAAGACAGACCTTCCATTTAAAGAGTTAGTTTAACGGTACTGCTGGGTCTGTTTTTATTAAAAAGCAGACCGGAATGAAGGAACTCTAGCATTCCTACACACACTACTGTATAACCCTGTAGTTGCTGTTAGTATAAAAAAAAAAAAAAAAAAAATCTTATTTAACTATCCTGTGTATTTAAAAAACAGTGTATAGGGTTCTGTGTAAGATACTACTCAAGGTCAGAGTAGCTAGAAAGCAAACTTGTTGCAAAGCCATACAGTATTTCAGCAGCCACTGTGAAAAATATTTAAAACAATGTAAATGGGAGTTTTTGTGAAGCATCCCCAGTAAGATAATCTAGGGCAGGGCTTTTCAACTAGTTTTTCAGGGGGCCAGATTGGAAAAAAGTTAGGTGTAGGCAGGCCAGAAGTATTTGACTCTGCACATTGTTAAGCAATATAATAAAATATTATGTTACGTGATGTTAGTATATGGAACAAGGCTTACAAATATTACCATATGAATAGTATTTTAGTAATATAACATTTAACAGAGTATCACTATAAACATTTTAAAATGTATGTGACATATTAATAGTATAACTGTACTATCTGTACTATAATATATACTATTATATACTATAATATAAAGTCAGAGCGAGAACTGTGCGACAATGTGGTTGTAAGTAAGGTAATGATGTAAAGTAAAAATGCAAAAAAGTAACAATGTACACAAAAACTTTTATCACACAATATGTGAGTGTGCTACTGTGACAGAGACAGAATTATTCTTGGTGATAAATCTCTTTCCTGACCTGTGAGGGCGTTGTATAAAGGGAACAGAGTGCCCTGGACTGGAAGGCCTGACAGTTCATTCCTAGGGTTCGGTGGAAGTCGGCCACCTAGAAAGGGGGCACAGCTGTGGTACATTAAGTCATCGCCCAGAGGGAAAGCGATGTGGCAACCGTGGATTGGAGGAGAAATGGCTGCACTCGCTAACCAAACCTTTGAGCGGCTGGCTACCACTGCGTCATGGCCACAGGAGTTCTGGGCGAGTCAGCTGGGACCCTGCCTGATCAGGGACGCTCAGGCAGCATACCAGGCCATGACGGACGCTGCAGCCGCCCAGTACAACCTGGTAAAGATAGCTATCCTCCGTCATCTCAACATCACATGGGAAACACACTGTGTATGGTTCAGGAATTACCAAAGATCCCTAGATACACACCCCAGGGTGGTCGCACAGAAGTTGTGTGACCACATGGTACACTGGCTGAACCCCACCAAGAAGACAAACCTACAGATGGACGAGGCAATAGTGGTGGAACAGTTCTGCCATGTGGTCGGCGCCAATACCCAAGCATGGATACGGCGCCACAACCCCGACACCCAGGAAGATGCCATGAAACTGGCAGAGGATTCTGAAGACAACCTGGTCGCCGCCAGGACTGGCCTACTCACCACCGCTGCAATACCACGGAGCAGCCGAATACGGCCTCCTCTCCCAGTACAACCACTCCCCGTACGACCACCTCCCGGACTCGGATCAAGACCTCATAGCACTCACCCTGGACTTGGAGTCGTGTTTGTGTATTGTGTGTGTGTTTAAATACTGTGCTTATTATTTTGGGACTGAACCCTGTGTTTATTTAGCTGAGCAGTACACATCGTTGTGCACTGCCAGTCCTCCATTTATTGTTTACTGCTGTCATCAGACGATTGGATTACAAATTAAAACCACCATTTCACCAGTACTTTGTTGTCTGTCATTATCTTGAACACTGCATCACCTCTACACCTGCACACTGCAACACTTTGCCACAGCCACATAAAACAAATAAACTTGTGTCTTTGTTTCTATTCCATCTCTGACACAAAAATTAAAACTTGAATAAGTTAAAAAACAAACAGATTAGTCCCATGGAAAGGGATAACAGCAGCACGTGGGAAATCAATGGAATCTTGTTTCTATGTTTTGGTTAATTTCCCAAATAATGACATTTGATGTTTCTGACCAAACTGTTAATCTCCGTCTCTCTCCTTCTGGGCTGTGGAGGTTGATGGGGTCTACTGTTCCAGCAGTCAAAACTACCTGGAGGCACAGGACACTGTCCTCATCGAGTAGGCCTCCCAGAAGCAGGGGTCTTCATAGGGGCAGTCCTCCCGGTCATGCCCAAACTCTCTGCACATGAGATGGCCCCTTTAACCCTCCACTGCTCCTGCTCGGTCTCCCAGTATGGGACCACCATCTCCTCTCACCTCTCTCCTGTCATTGCTGCGGCTTCCTTCCCATCCTCCTCTTGACACACAAAGTAAATAAAAAATAATAAAAAAAAGTCTGAGTCTAGGAGGCGCTGGTGATCCCACGATGAGCACCACGTGTGACAGGGTAGCCAATGTGGTGACGTCAGGCCAGAATGGAGGAAGGAAAGCACACAGGCAGGTACTGCAGGGCAAAAGAGGTGCTGTGCGCCTTTTATTTAAATAACAAACACAAATAAAATAAAAAGTTTTAACAAAACAAGTACTGCTCACAGAGCAAAATAAAGGTTTTAAATAAAACAAAATAACAAAACACAAAATACTGTGATCAGGCTGGGCAGTAGCCTTCACTGATCGCACTGATCGTACTTATTTTTATTTTTATTTTACACGCCTCTATCGCTCTTGCTCATTCCTCTGAACACCCACCCAGAACTGAGAGCGCTGCAGGCTTATATATAGGTCATTTTAACAAAATAATTACAAACACTTAAATAATAATTCAATAAACCGCACCAGCCACATTCTCACGAGATGTCTGGCAGATACGACCTGCTACCGTCGCATCTGCCAGACCACATCCAAACCAAACAATAACAAAGAAAACATCGTATTTTTAAACAACACAACATCCATTCAAATGAACAATAACACACTCGGCTATTCGCCGTCCTTTATATACATAATAAATCGTAATAATCATAACAATAATAATACAAATACTACTACAACAAAACAAATACAAAATAATAAAATCGCACAGGGGCAGAGGGGTACCCCGTTCTAAAAATAAACAAATAATCATGTACAGGGTTCCTCGCCCTGTGTGGCGGAGTGTCCCGCCCCTATTTATTATTATTTGTATTTTTGTTTGCGGCGCGGGTAAAAGCGCCGCGTCTTTTATTGTTATATTTAAAAACCTCGTGAGGATGCATGGCTGATCAGCTACTGATTATTTAACTAGCTGACAGTCATGCATCCTTACCAAACGCGTGCAGACTCTGGCCGGGGGATAATAAGATAATTACCAACTAGTTAATCCCTCGGCCAGAGTATATAAACCTGCAGCTCTCTGCATTTGGGGTGTGGAGTGTTCGAGAGTGGAGAACGGGAGAGAGAGAGGAAGAAAACAATTGCTAAAACGTGCTGGAGTATCCAGCACGAAACTTACTTGTTTGTTTATTCGTTCGGCCCTCGTGCCCTTTTGTTTGGTGTTTTGTTAAATCTTTTGTTTTTGTTTTGTTTATTAAATACGCTGAGTGCACCAGCACTCAGTTTCAACCGCCCATCCACTGTTTTGGTTTGAGTTACTTCCTGGTCCGTGACGTCATCCACATCACCACTGCGAGCCAGACTGCCACATATGGTGTCCTGCGTGGGACAAACAACGCCTCCAACAGCCGGACCAGGAACAGCAAAGGAAGTTTTTTTCGTGTTCGTTTTTTCAAATAGTGTTTTTTGTGTTTGGAAAAAAAAAAAAAAAATGGATGAAGGGCGGTGCTAAGAAGGCAAAGAAGCCCGCACGTCCTGCGCCTGAGTGGGAGGAGCCCGAACGTCCTGCGCCTGAGTGGGAGGAGCCCGAACGTCCTGCGCCTGAGTGGGAGGAGCCCGAACGTCCTGCGCCTGAGTGGGAGGAGCCTGAACGTCCTAAGCCCAAGAGGGGGGAGTCGGTGCATCCACAGCCCAAAAGGGAGGAGTCGGTGCGTCCACAGCCCAAAAGGGAGGAGTCGGTGTGTCCACGGCCCGAAGAGAGGGAAGTCGGGGCTTCCACAGCCCTAGGACCCAAGCTGCAGTCCCAAGAGCCAGAAGGGGAGGAGTTACAGGCTCAACCCCCTGAATTTTTCTGGGGGGGAGAAGGGCAGGATGCTGGTGTTCCCCAGCAGCCTCTATTTATGCTGCTGAAGGGAGCACGGCACACACCAGCCCAGCCGCCACAGCAGAGGGAGCCAGCACCGCCACAGCCTCCCTCTGAGTGGCCAGCATCCGCCCCATCGCCTCTGCCTCCACCACCACCAGGAGCAGAGCAGCAGGAGCTGCCTCTGTCTCCACCACCACCAGGAGCAGAGCAGCAGGAGCTGCTTCTGTCTCCACCATCACCAGGAGCAGAGCAGCAAGAGCTGCCTCTGCCTCCGCCACCTCCACCAGCAGAGGGTGAATGCCTGCTGGTTCCGCCTCCACCGTCGTGGGAGGACTGCTTGCCCCTCCCACCTCCACCAGCAGAGGGTGAATGCCTGCTGGTTCTGCCTCAACCGCCGTGGGAGGACTGCTTGCCCCTCCCACCTCCACCAGCAGAGGGTGAATGCCTGCTGGTTCCGCCTCCACCGTCGTGGGAGGACTGCTTGCCCCTCCCACCTCCACCAGCAGAGGGTGAATGCCTGCTGGTTCTGCCTCAACCGCCGTGGGAGGACTGCTTGCCCCTCCCACCTCCACCAGCAGAGGGTGAATGCCTGCTGGTTCCGCCTCCACCGTCGTGGGAGGACTGCTTGCCCCTCCCACCTCCACCAGCAGAGGATGAATGCCTGCTGGTTCTGCCTCAACCGTCGTGGGAGGACTGCTTGCCCCTCCCACCTCCACCAGCAGAGGATGAATGCCTGCTGGTTCTGCCTCAACCGTCGTGGGAGGACTGCTTGCCCCTCCCACCTCCACCAGCAGAGGATGAATACCTGCTGGTTCCGCCTCAGCCGCCGTGGGAGGACTGCTTGCCACTCCCAGCTCCACCAGCAGAGGGTGAATACCTGCTGGTTCCACATCCACCGTCATGGGAAGGACCGCTCCTGCCCTGCCTCGCACCACCCAGGGATGCCTGCTTCGCATCGCCTGGGGCTGCCTGTTGCTCCGCATCACCTGGAGAGCCACCAGCTACAGAGAACGAGGGAGAAGTGGAGCTCCCGCTGCCGCCTCCATGGCCAGGGGCTCCCCTCCCGAGTTCACCTCCCGAGGGTCCGCTGCCGCTGCAGTCGCCTGGGGTCGCCAGGGATCCTGCTTCGCCTGGGGTCACTACACTGTGGTCGGAGCCCCACGGAGGGGAGCTGCCGGCCATGAAGAAAGGGGGGGAGGTCAGGAGACCAGCTCCCCCAGCCGCACTTTCGCGGCCGGAGATCATGTGGTCAGAGCCCCACGGAGGGGAACTGCTGGCCGTGAAGAGGAGGGGGGAGGTCAGGAGACCAGCTCCCCCAGCCGCACTTTCGCGGCAGGAGTTTGGGTGGTCAGAGCCCCACGGAGGGGAACTGCTGGCCATGAAGAGGAAGGGGAAGGTCAGGAGACCAGCTCCCCCAGCCGCACTTTCGCGGCCGGAGATCATGTGGTCAGAGCCCCACGGAGGGGAACTGCTGGCCGTGAAGAGGAGGGGGGAGGTCAGGAGACCAGCTCCCCCAGCCGCACTTTCGCGGCAGGAAATACTGTGGCTGGAGCCCCATGAAGGGCAGCTGCCAGCCATGAAGAAGGGGGGGGAGGTCAGGAGACCAGCTTCCCCCGCAGCAATTTCGCTGCAGGAGAAAGGGTGGCCAGAGCCCCACGGAGGGGAGCTGTCGGCCATGAAGAAGGGGGGGCAGGTCTGGAGACCACCCCCAAAATTTTTTTGGCCAGAGGAGCCGGCCGGTGCGTGGGCCATTGGAACGCTACGGCTGTTTGGGTGGGAGGAGGACATCCCACCGTGGCCGCCACCTTTGGTCCGCTGCTGCCCCTGTTCCTGCGCCGGGACTGCTAACCGGGACTTTGGGGACTAAGGGGGGAGGTGGCCGAAAAGGCCATGTGTGCTGCGCACAAGGGGGGGCATGTGTGGCGGAGTGTCCCGCCCCTATTTATTATTATTTGTATTTTTGTTTGCGGCGCGGGTAAAAGCGCCGCGTCTTTTATTGTTATATTTAAAAACCTCGTGAGGATGCATGGCTGATCAGCTACTGATTATTTAACTAGCTGACAGTCATGCATCCTTACCAAACGCGTGCAGACTCTGGCCGGGGGATAATAAGATAATTACCAACTAGTTAATCCCTCGGCCAGAGTATATAAACCTGCAGCTCTCTGCATTTGGGGTGTGGAGTGTTCGAGAGTGGAGAACGGGAGAGAGAGAGGAAGAAAACAATTGCTAAAACGTGCTGGAGTATCCAGCACGAAACTTACTTGTTTGTTTATTCGTTCGGCCCTCGTGCCCTTTTGTTTGGTGTTTTGTTAAATCTTTTGTTTTTGTTTTGTTTATTAAATACGCTGAGTGCACCAGCACTCAGTTTCAACCGCCCATCCACTGTTTTGGTTTGAGTTACTTCCTGGTCCGTGACGTCATCCACATCACCACTGCGAGCCAGACTGCCACACCCTGTTACAGGTCCTTTAATACAAATGGTTTTAATGCTTTGCAACTGTAATGTTTTCACACTGTACCATGCTGTACTGCAGTGCTCTACATTTAGAATTTTAACTACTGGCCCCTTGGGCCACTGACATAGTGTTATTACTGGCCTGGATATAATTAACTGGCCCCTTGTTCGCTGTATTTTTCACATACCTCTTCATAGTAGTGCATACTGATAAATCATCTCCTGATCACTCGTTTTATCACCAAACTCCTCAATAATGCAATCCAAGTCATTATTTTATTACTAAAACATCTCAAAAAAGCTCTGCAAATGTCTGTGATATTCTTTGAGCACTGGATGCAGAAGCAACTATCTTGTTTGTTTATGTCCGTGTTATCTCTGTGGTGCTGGGGGTATCTGTATTTCTCAGATACGCTCCTTTTTTTGGGGCTTCTCTCGGTTCCTATCGGTCTCACTCGGCCATTGAATGGTTTTCTCAGCTTTTTCTGGAGAAAAAAACGACTAGAGACCTGTCTTTTTGATGATGTCGGACAGGGTCCGACATTGGACCAGAAAGGGAAAATAATAATGGTCGGACCAGGTCCGACATAGGACCGCAAAGGTTTAAACTAACAATATACATTAACACTACTACAATTGTTATGAGGCTTTTCTGACGGGCCTGTTAAACATAAACAGAGGAGCAATTTTGAACAGTAATTACCTGGCAAAACGACAATCTGTGGGGGGCTGTATTAGTGTTTTTAAAATGATCAAATGATAAAAATGGTAATTATCTTGGCTTGCTTTACGTGAAATGTAAGTGAAATCTGAGATAAAGATGTAATTGAATATTGGCATTATATATGCACTGAAATTTAATAATGCAAGATTTCCATTACACGAGAGTAGATGTTAAAACTTCATGCTGATTTGAACTCGGCTCTCGCCAAGATAAGCACCAACTAAGACGTAGCTTTACAGTAAACTAATGTGATCCATCTGTGTCTCCATCCATTTGCGCTTCCTTCCATATGATGATGTAGATATCCTTCTGTCTGGTGTTGATGGCTGAAGTGTAATGCTGGCTCCAGGGATCAGCCACAGTGCGGTCTCCCCAGCGCATCAGCGAAGTAAGAAGTATGGGGTCTGCACTCCCCTGCCCATGAAGTGAGGGGTCAGCGCTCCCACCCGACCCCACATGACTACACCCCTGACGACAGGATACGGAACTTAAAAAGCAGAAGGATGCTATAAAATGCCAACATTGTAAATGATACTGTAGGTCTACCACACACATTTCTAACCCCCTATAACAGAAAAGGCAAAGGACCTATAGAAACGCCACACATTCAGCACCCCCCAACCCCTGAGGGAGTGCCTCGGCTTCTCCATTAACTTAACTTCTCACAACCTACCAATCCATTTATCAAATATGGGGTTATCCAATAGGCGATTACACCGTGTAACAATTTTTTTATTTTTTTTGGTTCCTGGGTAGTAAATGTTATTTCCTAATTGCTTATGCCTCAAAAGTATAGAAAATGGCTATTATTCCCCACAAACTTTGCTTTTGTGACCAGGACAGTGATATTTTGAAATTTACCTATTTTCCAGAACATTCCAGATAGATTCAGTGCTGAGTAAACTTGGAGTAACTTCTAGAACTTTCTAGAACGTTCCAGTAATATAAATAGTAGTATAAATACAGGGGCCTTAAGCCCACCAGTTCAGTTTAGTTCCAGCTGCCTAAGTGGATACATATCTGCATTTTTCTGAGATGGCATCAAGGTCATAGGAGACTTCAAAATGGTGGCATTCCTGATGGGTCTCCAAGGCGGTTTTACCAAGTTTCCCTGCTATCTTTGCCTTTGGGACAGCAGGGACACCAAGGCGCACTACCACAGGCGGGACTGGCCACAGCGGACCGAGTTCTCTGTGGGGAGGAACAACGTCAAGTGGGAGCCACTGGTGGACCCCCGGAAGGTGCTGATGCCACCACTGCACATCAAATTGGGCCTTATGAAACAATTTGTCAGAGCTCTAGATAAGGAGTCGGCAGCCTTCAAGTACCTTCAAGACTTCTTCCCTAAGCTGTCTGAGGCAAAGGTCAAAGCCGGTGTCTTCGTCGGACCACAGATAAAGAAGATCCTGGAGTGCAATGAATTCCCCAAGAAGCTCACTAGTAAAGAGAAAGCGGCTTGGAACAGCTTTGTCGCAGTGGTTCAGGGCTTCCTGGGCAATCACAAGGCCGAAAACTATGTGGAGCTGGTTGAGACTCTGGTGAAGAACTACGGCACAATGGGCTGTAGGATGTCCCTCAAAGTCCATATCCTTGATGCTCATCTTGATAAATTCAAGGAGAACATGGGAGCGTACTCGGAGGAGCAAGGCGAGCGCTTCCACCAGGATATACTGGACTTTGAACGCCGCTACCAAGGACAGTATAACGAGAACATGATGGGAGACTACATTTGGGGGCTGATTCGTGAAAGTGATTTACAGTATAATCGTAAATCTCGAAAAACTACTCACTTCTAAATCTTTTGTAGTCATTTGTGTATTACTTTAGTATAAATACATGTCAATTTGGATTCATATGTTGTTTTTTTCTGACTATGTGAACGGAAAGACACAAATTCGCCCGTTTTCTCATTGGAAATAGGTAAATTTCAAAATATCACTGTCCTGGTCAGAAAGCAAAGTTTGTGGGGAATAATAGCCATTTTCTATACTTTTGAGGCATAAGCAATTACGAAATAACACTTACTACCCAGGAACAAAAATTGTGTTACATAGTGTTATGGTTCTATGGAGTACCATTAAGAATCTATTTAGTATTTCTCCAGATTTATCTTGTTCTCTTGGGTCATACAAAAAAAGAAGAATATAATATTGTGTACAATTGTATCATATGTTGTATAATGTGTTTCTGCAACAGAAAATTACATAAATGACTACTTTGTGTACAATTCCACTGACTTCTAGAACTAAACTTTTCAGCCACTACCACAGTCTTAAACAATCAATTAAGTTTGATAACCTACACCCCCCAGGAATAATGAGAGAGATTGAAGCACAAAGCAGGGAGTGGACAAATAAAATGGCTGATATTCAAAGTCTTTGTATTCCAAAGAGTAGATCAGAACATTTACATGCAAGCTAATATTCAATTATTCCAAATACTCCAATAGTATTCAGAATAAGTATTCAACCTATGTAAACAGCATAGCAGAATACAGTATGCAGTATTCCTAATACGAGTATTCAGTATAAGATATGTGGAATATGGAGCTTTCTTAGTACAGTTCTCCATGTATTTAAAGTTACAAAACTAGAAATAAACAAAGCAGGTATATAATTTAAGTCAGGTCGAGTAAGTTAGCTTGCTTATTTCTCAGTTTGTAACAGTTTGTACTGAAAAAAATGAATAACTTACTCTTTCAATTAAAATACTTTAAAAGCCAGCCCAAGGTATTTTCTGCAGTATATACTATCAATAATAATAGGCATCTTTTTTTTTTTTTTTTTTTTTTTTAAATTTAGTCGTTGCCAATTATTTGTATTATTTTCTCCCAATTTGGAATGGCCAATTATTTTATTATGCTCAGCTCACCGCTACCACCCCTGCGCTGACTCGGGAGGGCGAAGACGAACACACACTGTCCTCCGAAGCGTGTGCCGTCAGCCACACTGCGGACTCACCATGCAGCCACCCAAGAGCTACAGCGTCGGAGGACAACGCAGCCCTTGGGCAGCTTACAAGCAAGCCCGCAGGCGCCCGGCCAGACTACAGGGGTCACTGGTGCGCGGTGAGCCTAGGACACCCTGGCCGACCTAATCCTCCCTCCCCCCAGGCGACGCTCGGCCAATTGAGCGTCACCCCCTGGGAGCTCCCGTCCTCGGTCGGCAAAGGAATAGCCTGGACTCGAACTCGCGACGTCCAGACTATAGGACGCATCCGGCACTCTATGCAAGTGCTTTTACTGGATGCGCCACTCAGGAGCCCCCAAAATAGGCATCTTTAATTGTAGCTTTACTCTTCTGATGGAACATTCTAGTCTTAGCATAGGGAGAATTCCACACCTACTGTACTTTACAGTAACTAAATTATCCATCAGCTGGGTACAAAGCGGAGAACTGCCTGTACAGCCTCCAAGTACAGAAGAGAGGTATAGTTATATTCTACAGTACCTACTGTAAGCTTTTTTCTAATCAACATCCAACCAAATTCTCTTTTATAAATTACATATCACAAAACCAATCACAGTGAAGTATTTGCCAAAATTCCAGTACATTTGATCATGTGTACAGATGTCATCCCATGCTAGAACACAGCACCTTAATTACAATGTTCAAAAATCAAAACAATAAAAGAAAACACATACCTAGTACCTTTAAGAAAATATTACCGAAATTACGGACGTAGAAAAGCAAGAAATATAATCGCTACAATGTGAATAAGGTAATATACTTTTATTCTGTTTGCTATATCAAGGTATACAGCAGTACACTTTTGAAAATCCATTATCATAAATGGAAGTTGTATCATATTAAACTACCACTTTTCAGAACAATGCATGCAAAAAGTCTATTAGTTTAGGTTAACTAGGAATCATTGAGATAATTAAACAATTACACACACTTAGGGAAATTATGAACTGGAAAAGAATAAGCCTCAATAGGTCATATTGACTTTTGTTCTTTCTTATGTTCTCATATAAGCTATACAATTTTAAAACAAAGCTTGAGACACCTGAGAGTTTTATTTTCATTTTACCTGGCAAATGATCACTTGAGTAATTGTCATGGTTACTGTAACACTTTAACTTATCTTTACCTTTAAGTTACTCCAATATTTTGTTTCCTTTATGTGTGAATCTGCCTGCTTTACATAAAGCACAATGAAAAGATGTGTCAAACTAATGGTTGAATTATTGTAACCATTCGAGTGATTCAGGGGGTAGGAGCAAAGGGCTCCTCCCCTTCCTTCATTCAGCTTGCTATTTAAACCCTTTTTCAAGCACTTGAATGCCTGTGACTGTCAGTTAAATACTTTGATTTAGAAGGTACATGTTCACTGTTTTTCAGATGATCACCCAAGTCTTATACCAGAGCTACTGGCGTTATTACTGGAATATCTACTACTTCAGTTTAAACAGAACACACGTTTTAAAACGTGGCTAGTACTAGGCTAGTATCTACTGTATGTCTTCACTATGTACAGTTATACTATTTACTGTGCATAATTTATGTATGCAGAAGATGTTCTGGTGCTTTGATTTTTACCAGTAACCTAATGAAATTGTTAACTAACATCTAGTTGGCTGTTATAATACTAACATGGTAATTTTTGATTTTGTGGTGTTAAAATGGAGAAAAAGCCAAATGGAATTATTACAGATATTCTGTGCTTATTGTTAAAATCAAATGTCCGTGTATGAATAATGTTTCAGGCTATCAAAAACACCCTTTTAATCTCACAAATTCCAGATTGAATTTTGTGACATGCAAGAGTCTTCTAAGGAAAAGAAGATAATTGAATTAAATAACCCTTGTCGACAGTATCTAAATCTTTTACAAAAAAGAATATAACAGGAAACAAATACTTAAAAGCTGACTAAACAGCTTTGTGGATATGCTACAGGCTGGGAAATAATGATGTTACAGGTTTAAGAAATCTGTGTGGGAGTTTCAGCATTCAATATCTGATCTGCTGTGCTATTTAGAGGAAGAAGCTATTAAGCAATCTGTGCTTGTGCCCATGAGAAAGCCTGTTGGCAGATGTTAATATACAATTGTGGCAATGTGGCCACGCCCTTGTGCATAGTTTGTTTATATGTTACGTGTTGTGTGTAAATGTTGGTGTATAGTCATTGGTACACGGGATATAAATGGGTCTGTGTAACACGAGTGATTTAAAAATGTAGATTTGTATTTAGGCACGAGGATGGCACAAATCACTTCACGTGCTGGTTAAAATGTAATGTGTGGTCACGGGAGTACACTTAATTAATTCACGTGCAGTTGTACCGAGATTCCAATTGAATGATTGACTAGCAATCGAGTCTCGGTACAACTGCATAAAAGCAGCATGTTTTCACTCACTCAGGGTTGTGTGTTCGGTGAGTGGAGAACGGGATAGGAGACGGAGGTAATAATTGTAATAGTAATAAGTAGTTAAATCTGCTCACCGTGTTTTGTCTGTATAGTTCGTTTTGTTTGTCTTTTTGTTTTGGCAACGAGTGCCGTGTCCTGTGTTTTGTGTTCAAACCTTTTATTTTCTGTTCTGTTTAATTATGAAATGCTGAGCGCGATCACGCGCTCAGCTTCATCAAAACCCCAAGTCTCTGTGTGTTACTTCCTGTTTCTGACGTCTGACGTCACACACTGCAGCCGTCTTTGTGACACGTGGTGTCATCGTGGGATTATCAGCGCCTCCTAGACTCAGACCAGAGCAGGAGTACCGTGTGTTTTTTTGTGGAAAGAAAAAAAAAAAGGATTTATTTTTGAAGAAATGGAGGGAGGAAAGAGCCTAGAGAGGAAGCAATAGCAGCACCCATCCTGCAGGCCAGTGACAAAGGAGGTGATCGACTGGCTGCTGGATCGGGAGAAGCAAGGGGGCCCCAGAGTAACATCAGCGCAGCAGTTGCAGGCGGTGTTAAAAAGGTGCCCCGCACCGCTACTAGCAAGGCTGTTGTCCTCTCTAACGCCCAAAGGGGAGGAGCCCGAAGTCCTACGCCTGAGTGGGAGGCGCCCGAACGTCCTACACCCAAGAGGGGGAAGTCGGTGCTTCCACAGCCCTAGAACCCAAGCTGCCAGCAGAGGGAGAATGCCTGCTGGTTCCACCTCCACCAGCAGAGGAACAATGCCTGCTGTCCCCATGTCCACCAGCAGAGGAAGAATGCCTGCTGTCCCCGTGTCCACCAGCAGAGGAAGAATGCCTGCTGTCCCCGTGTCCACCAGCAGAGGAAGAATGCCTGCTGTCCCCGTGTCAACCAGCAGAGGGTGAATGCCTGCTGTCCCCGTGTCAACCAGCAGAGGGTGAATGCCTGCTGGGTTTCCATCCACCAGCAGAGTGTGAACGTCTGCTGGTATCACTTCCCCCACCGTCACCACCCGGAGGAGAGGAGTAGGAGCTGCCTCTGCCTCCACCACAGTCCCCTGCAAGAGCGGGAGAGCCGCACCAGTCCCCTGCTAGAGAGACAGAGCCGCACCAGTCCCCTGAAACAGTAGGAGACTACACGCTGCTCCCACCTCCGTCGTCAGGTGACTACATGCTGCTCGCACCTCCACCGCTTCCACCACTAGGAGCAGAGGAGCAGGAGCTGCCTCTGCCTCCGCCACCACCCGGAGCAGAGGAGCAGGAGCTGCCTCTGCCTCTGCCACCACCAGGAGCAGAGCAGCAGGAGCTGCCTCTGCCTCCACCACCACCAGGAGCAGAGCAGCAGGAGCTGCCTCTGCCTCCACCACCACCAGGTGCAGAGCAACAGGAGCTGCCTCTGCCTCTGCCACCTCCAGGAGCAGAGCAGCAGGAACTGCCTCTGTCTCCGCCACTTCCAGGAGCAGAGGAGCAGGAGCTGCCTCTGCCTCCGCCACCGCCAGGAGCAGAGGAGCAGGAGCTGCTTCTGCCTCCACCACCTCCAGGAGCAGAGGAGCAGGAGCTGCCTCTGCCTCCACCATCACCAGGAGCAGAGGAGCAAGAGCTGCCTCTGCCTCTGCCACTGCCCGGAGCAGAGGAGCAGGAGCTGCCTCTGCCTCCGCCACTGCCAGGAGCAGAACAGCAGGAGCTGTCTCTGCTTCCCGCACCTCCACCACAGGGAGTACGGTGGCCGGAGCCCCAGAAAGGGGAGCTACCGGCTACAAAGACAGGGGAAGAGGTCAGGAGACCACTTTCCTCAGCAGCAGTTTCGCTGCAGGAGTTCTTGTGGCTGGAGCCCCACAGGACTTTCTCCACTATAGAGGACCATATGGCCTATTTGGTAGCATAACTGATGTTGGCTGAGGCTTTTCCAAAAACTAAATTTCATGCTAAGTGATCTCTCAGCTCCTCCTCAGAAAACTTTTCTTTTCTTTTCTGTACGCCATGACGACTTTGCTGCCCTTCCTGTGACATATTTTTTTTGTTTGGTTTGATTTTTGTGCTCCACAAATCTCATACAGCAGGTACTGCTCTCTGCACTCCTGACTCGCCTCACCTCTGGGCTGTAAGTGCAGGAGCTAAATAGCCAGATGCACAGGCAGCGCTCATTGCAACCATCATTATCATGATTGTGGCTCATTATTTGTGCGCGTTGAGTAATTTGCATTGCTCTTAAGCTTACATAGGCTGCAGTGCAAAACTGGAAATGTGGATTTTACAGTCGCTATTGTTTGCACTGCGCCTATCCTTACATCAGTCCCTTGCTGGTACTAATCATTTGATTGTCAATCTACATTAATTCTATATTGCCCTTAAATTGTCTTAAATGTGAATGACTATCATGTTTTCAACACTGGTTGATTGCACATTATTTAGGTCAGGAGTTCCCAAACTTGTGTTACCTGAGGCCCACCTGTTGGTGTGGGCCACTATTAGCATTTCTTGATAAAAATGAGAAATTAAAAAAAAAAATTTAAACCTGTAACACTGTAAATAAACTTAATCTAAATTGTTATTTCTTTAATTTGAACAGTATTTTTTCTTCATTAGTACTTTATTGTTGCTTTTCATTATTATTATATATAAAAAATACATAGAATGTCGTTGCTACAGCGGCCCACTCAGGACTGCTCCACAGCTTACAGTTTGGGAACCCCTGATTTAGGTACAGTAGTTTAAACCGGATATTATTTCTACACCTACAATGTAAAGTACCAGTAGTTTGTAATAAGCCTGCATCACAGTGTCATCTACCATTTTCTTTTAAACACAAGGGCCCTTTGTATTGTCTGGCTTTAATGTCTGGAAATGTTGAGTTATGCTGATCTTCAATTCCAAGCCACACGATAAGAAGCGTTGCCAGTGTAATTATCTTTTTTTTTTTTTTTTTTACATCAAATCTCCACATGCAAGACATTATCTTTGAAAGGACTGTCCATGTTGGGGGGAAAAAAAATTGCATGTCACCCTCTCTACACATATTGGCAAAAGTAAAATAATTATACATCACCTCAATAAAGCCTCACACCTAGTTCATACTATAAACCGGTACTGTATAAGGATTGGATATTGTTTTTCAATAAAGACCATTCCTGCTCAACTGGACCACATTTCTATGGATGTGTTCCATCAATTTGTAGTTGATATTGCATCAATCACTTGTGATGGAGAAAGGGGTTCCACTGATGTTGTGTTCATGCTAAAGATATGTGCATGTCTCATATTTAAGGCCCTGTGAAAATCGCGATTTTATGGGCTGCGCGGAAATCGTGAAATTAGCCCAATACCGCGATTTTTACAATATTCTTAAGAAATAAAAATAATGTCATAATTATTTATATTTCATTCAAAAATTTTAAAAAAAATCACATTAACGAAACTATACAGCTCTGCTATGTGTGTAATATTCACCATGCACAGTGCTGTGCAGTGATTGTCATGTCACTATGCAATCTAAGCGGGAAATTAAAATACTACACACTGTAAACAAGAAATGGATGTCTCTAAAAAGGCTAAAAACGTGTCTGCAGCAGATCATGTAAAGCAGTATCCAGCAGGAGTTTTACACAGCGATGGAGGTAAGCGCTTGCTCTGTATGTCCTGCAACGTTACTGTATATCACCACCGAAACTCGTCTGTTGACAGGCATTTAGATTCACCGAAAAGAGAAATAGTCCATGGGCCAGACATCGGTACCACCTGAGATGTCAAAATCTCATTGTGTTTTTTGTAAAGGTCAAACTATTAAATGTCATCAAAGCAGTCTTGGAACTGAGATGTGGTCATTTAAATATGAAATCGCACCCTGTTTTTTTGCCATTTTTCCAGCATTTATTTTGTTATAATTCAACCATAGACATGGCTATCACACTTGTTTTTTTAACTTTATCCCATTCCCCTGTTATTCAAGTCAATGTGGTGCAAAAATTGCGCAGAAATAACCCAAACTGAAGCTGTTATGGGTAATTCCAGCGTAACTCACGTGGCATTCAGAGAAAATGTTACAAACAAATGAGTATACAATTATCTTTTAACAGTATTTGAGAATGATACATGAAACAGTGTCCAACCATAAAGCTCACTAAATCAATCTTTTATTGTTATGAACTATAAACATTAACTTATTAATGTGTTTAGAATAATGTAACTGCTACCAACATGTTTTAATCTCTTTAGTTTGGGCAATTTTACGACGTGCCCTGTATAAAATGCTGTGGGAGTACATGTGTGATGGACCGGGTCGTTTCCTGCAGCTGAAGCAGGTAGGCAGGCAGGTGAGGGGCGTAATGGAAGCACGGTGACACAGAGATGTGGTGAACACGCCGCACTGGTGCGCAGTACTTATTAACAATAACAAAAAATAACAAACTTGTGCACGCTACCAACAATGACTGTTAATACATTACAAGTCAGAACTTGGACTTATCTTAGTGAACATATACAGGTGATTATTATTACAGCACTGATACTTTTTAATGTAACTTTAGTATCGCCATTTCCACCAGGTTATGGTCATGTTTTAGTAATATTAACCAATCAACATAGTTTTGGCTGTATAAAACCGGTTTGGCAACATATGTAACTTGTGTACAGCTATGAAACTGTGGACAGCCAAAGACTTCAAATAAAAAGATTCAAAGCAAAGGAACATATATATACACAATACAGTTTTTGTAATAATAAACCCGTTATACTTCATTCAAGTGGCCTGCTTGCATTTGTATCACCCACATCTGGTCCTCTACCCTTTTTAACCCCTTACCCTACTATAAGCTATTTCCTGCTGAGCTATGCAACATTTTAATTTTCATGATCACTCCCATAGTCATCATCAGAGTCCCCCAGTTTGACTGCGACCTCTTTGTCTTTTTTTTCTGGTTACTGCATGCCTGCAGCTTGCACATGTCAGTGCAGGTCAGTCCATTGACGAGGCATGTGCAGCTTAGCAGTTTGCAGGAACGCACACACTTGCATGACAACAGCTCCAAAACAGCATCTGGAGCTGGTGGTGCACGCATCCACTCAATAACAAGATTGCCATCATCTGTCGTCCAACTGCACTCTTTTGGGTCTGGTACTATTGGTTGGTTCTGAAGACAGCGCGTTCAAATGGCTGTCTGGTAGTTGGCCCGTGGGGTGTGCAGAAAGAGACTGTTGGCCTGTGGGGTGTGCACCAAGTCTTTGCATGGTGGAAGCTGATTGGACTCCACTTCTCCTCGCTTGGCACAGAAAAGTTGATAGCGCAGTTCATTGACTGCACTGGTGCGGGTAGTCGGCATGTAGAGGTGGCAGGTGAACTGCTGTGTCTTCTCAAACAGTTCTGGAGAGACTTCCCATGACTGGCCAAGTTGGCTGAAGGCATCCTGGTAGGTCTTGTCCTTTCTCAGATGTTTCAGGGCACTCAACTTCCCACGACCTCCAAAACCGCTCGCAGTGTCACAGCCAGTGAAGGCATGTAATACAATGAGGGCATTACAGACACTGCCTCCCACTGAAATTGTCAGTTTGCCAATGTCGAGGAACCTGGTGCAGTTCTGTGTTCCACACTTCAGGTACATGGAGGAGGGTATGTCACTTGCAAAGTCAAGGCACAGTATCAGAACATCTGTGTCTTCAGCAGTAATTACTGTAGCCTTTGACCCTGTCTCTGCAGCATGCAGTGTGTGCAGCAGCATGCGAGTGTCAGCTTCTTCTTGTGTAGACCTCAGCTCGATGACTTCTTCGCAATGGTCTCTGGTGATCTTGTAGCAGTCCTCCTCACTTGTTGCATAAAGTGACTTGCCCTGTAACCTCTCCATGTACTTCGGCAGCTTCCACTGTTTCCACCAAGAAATCAATGAGATCAGACTTGTTGGAGGAGCTGCATCGAAACGTTCTCCATTGCTGAATTTTGTAAGCTTGTGCAATCTTCTTGAACTGAAGGCTGGTGCTTGACCCTCGATTACATCTCTCAGCATCTTTGATGGATGTCTCCCTGTAAATGTCAAACACCATATCAGTCCTCTGACTCTGTGCACCCTCTTGCAGTATAAGAGACAGGGTAGATTCTGCCAGCTCTGCAAATGTCTTGTCATTGCCCTTGACCTGTGTGTTACCTCACTGGGATAGAAGGCAAGACATTTCCCCAGGGGGTCTCAATTAAACCAGCTCCCCCTGGGGACAGTAAAATGAATCACATGTGATCCCTTGGTCCAGCATGTGTGCAGTGATAATTAGAAAAGTCCAGACTGATCATTTCATACATGCCTATCCAGGTGCGAAAAAGCCACTCTGAGGGTGGATATGTCCAGATGCTGTAAACTACCACGTGAGTTACGCTGGAATTGCCCATAACAGCTTAAATTTTTGTTATTTCTGCACAATTTTTGCACCACATTGACTTGAATAACAGGGGAATGGGATAAAGTTAAAAAAACAAGTGTGATAGCCATGTCTATGGTTGAATTAAAACAAAATAAATCCAACAGTGCAGGAAAAATGGCAAAAAAACAGGGTGTGATTTCATATTTAAATGACCACATCTCAGTTCCAAGACTATTTTGATGACATTTAATAGTTTGATCACGTCAACACGTGTTCCCTTGGTCTAGCATATGTGCAATGATATTTAGAAAAGTCCAGACTGATCATTTCATACATCATAATGCCTATCCAGTTGCGAAAATGTCACTCTGAGGGTGGATATGTTCAGATGCTGTAAACTACCACTAAGCTGCCACTCTGACATGGTTATCATATCAAAATATACTCCATAGACAACTACTGTTACAAAAATCACAATGAGATTTTGCCACCTCAGGTGGTACTGATATATGAAAATTCTGATCTTGGCCCATGGACTAAGCGTTTTGTAAACGTTTACCACTTTCTAATAAAACAAAAAGCAAAATACACAATTTCTAGTAATGTAACAAATAATCTTTATCAAAAAACAAACAAACTTATTGGGGGCTCCCGAGTGGCGCATCCAGTAAAAGCACTCGCTAGAGTGCAGGATGGCGTCTGGGGGGAGGGAGGGTTAGGTCGGCCAGGGTGTCCTCGGCTCACCGCGCACCAGCGACCTGTAGTCTGTCCGTGCGCCTGCAGGCTTGCCTGTAAGCTGCCCAGAGCTGCGTTGTCTTCCGACGCTGTAGCTCTGAGGCGGCTGCACGGTGAGTCTGCAGAGTGTAAAGAAGCGGGCGGCTGACGGCACACGCTTCGGAGGACAACGTGTGTTCATCTTCGCCCCTCCCGAGTCAGCGCAGAGGTGGTAGCGGTGAGCTGAGCCTAAAAAATAATTGGGCATTTCAAATTGGGGAGAAAATAATTAAAACTAATTGGCAACAACTAAATTTAAAAAAACAAACAAACAAAAAAAAAACAAACAAACAAAAAAAAAAACTTATTTAATTTAAAGTATTCATTCATGACAAAAGTATTGGCACCCCTGCTTTAGTATTTAATGTTCTCCTTTTTGCTTTTATTACGGCTTTCAGACATTTATGATAATTTTTAACCAGTATGTTACATCTTGTTGGTGAAATCTGGGCCCATTTTGTCTTGCATATGGAATACACAATGCTTGGCTACATCTTTTTTCAGATCAGTCCAAAGTATTTCTAATAGATTGAGATCTGGTGATTGCAAAGGCCATTCCAGAACTTTTATCTTTGTTTTCTTCAAGAATTCTAGAGTTGACTTAGCTGTGTGCTTTGGTTTGTTGTCGTGTTGGAAGATAAACTGTCTGCCAATCAGCCTATGAGCAGATGGTATCACTGTACTTTGTAGAATGTTTTAATACAGAACTGCATTCATTCAATCTTCAATCACATGAATATTTCCAGTCCCTGAACTGCTAAAACACGCCCATATCATGATCGAACCACCTCCATGTTTAACTCTAGGTACAAGGTTTTCTTTATTGAAAGCTTTCCCTTTTTTCTCCAAACATACTGTGGTCCATTTTTGGGGAAAATGATTCTCTGCTAGCTGTACCCATAATTTTCTTTGGATGTCCGCTTTCTGTGGTAATTCTTGATTATTGCTCTAATTGTGGATTTTGGTATTCCATATTTCTTTGATACTGTAGCCATTTCCTTTGTTGTAGTTTGCTATGCGTGCTTTTCTCAAATGTGAATCCAACTCCTTTGTCGTGACCATCATACGCTGTGTTGCCAAAACGTTCTTCTTCAACAGATGTTGGTAATAAGTATCTCTTTTTCTGGCTATTGACTATGCCGCTTAGTTACTGTGTAATGGTTTTCAATCAATTAATATCATTATTTTTTTAAATTTGTTCTGTTACATTTTTAAAGACTTTTAATGTAAAGGTGCCGATACATTTGTCAGAACAAATATTTGAAATTACTAAGTGCTTTTGTTTTTTATAAAGATTGCTTGTTAAACTACCAGAAAAAGTGCATTTTAGTCTTTGTCGTATTAATTAGTGGCTAATGTTCACTAAATGCTTGTATTTAATATATTTTCTTGAATTGTCTTAAGTGTAAGGTGCCAATACTTTTGTCTGCGACTGTAGATATAATAATTTATACGGTAAATTACACTTTGGCATCAAAACCATTCAATATGCTGGAATAGTCTGCATCAGGGTTTATATATGTGCAGGCTTTTCTTCACAACGAATTCACATTTAAAACTTTCAAACTTGACCTACTGTATTGTAGCATATTTTCTCAATTTTGCCCCCGGGGACTTGCAATAATTATGTTTTCTTCTTATTATTTTCAGGAGAAACTGTGTCTTCTCACTCTTTCACTTCCTGCAGACAAACTACTTAGATCAGATTTTCAGGATGCTCTGTTATTTCTTTCAGAAAATATCATCCAGTTGACACCAAAACAACTGAAACTTTGGTACCAGTACAGGAAGTTGCCATTCTGTGCACATAGCTGAGGGTTTAGCCTCTTGAATACTGTCTTCTACATGTTCTCATTGTAATTGATTACATTAAACCATGGATACAACTGAAACGTCGTCTGATATCTTAATGATTGTAACATTTGTAAATTAGAAAATGCCATGGAGATACATTTTTCTGGAGTGTTAAGGTTAAAATAGGAATTGAGAGCTTTAAAAATGTTTTTTTTTTTTTTAACCAGCTACAATTTCTTTATATTTATAATTAAGAGAATGTTCTTATCAAATATCTATACAGTGCCCTCCATAAGTATTGGGACAGTGAAGTCAAAATACGAGTAAAAGATGAATATGAGGCAAAAGTACAGAATGTCACCTTTTATTTCAGGCTATTGCACTCAGCGTGGATTTATTAAGTAAATAAACAGAAACAAAAGATTTAAACAAAACACAAAACACAAAACAAAAAGGCGCGATGGCCAAACAAATAGAAACAAGTATATTTTTTAAATATAGCAATTGTTTTGTTGTGTTCTACGCGCGCTCTCTCTCTCTCTTCGCTCTCCCATACTCTCTACACTCCACTCCTGCAAAACGGACAGCTGCAGGTTCTTATACTCTGGCCAAGGGGTTAACTAGTTGTTAATTATCTTATTACCCCTCGGCCAGAGTCTGCACGCGTTTGGTAAGGATGCATGACTGTCAGCTAGTTAAATAATCAGTAGCTGATCAGTCATGCATCCTCACGGGGTTTTAAATATAAATAATAAAAGACGCGGCGCTTTTATCTGCGCCGCAAACAAATACAAATAATAATAAATACATAGGGGCGGGACACTCCACCACACATGCCCCCCCTTGTGCGCAGCATACATGGCCTTTTCGGCCACCTCCCCCCTTAGTCCCCAAAGTCCCGGCTAGCAGTCCCGGTGCAGGAACATGGGCAGCAACGGGCCAAAGGTGGCGGCCACGGTGGGATGTCCTCCTCCCACCCCAACAACTGTAGCGTCCCAGTGGACCACGCACAGGCCGGCTCCTCTGGCCAAAAAATTTTTGGGGGTGGTCTCCAGACCTCCCCCCCTTTTCCGTGGCCGGCAGCTGCCCTTCATGGGGCTCCAGCCACAGTATTTCATGCAGCGAAAGTGCGGCTGGGGGAGCTGGTCTCCTGACCTCCCCCCCCTTCTTCGTGGTCGGCAGCTCCCCTTCATGGGGCTCCAGCCACAGTATTTCCTGCCGCATGGCAGGACTGGTAGCGACCCCAGGCAAAATAGGACCCTTGGGAGGCGAAGGTAGCAGCTGCAGACCTTCGGCAGGCAACGGCAGCAGCAGCGGACCCTCGGGGGGCGACGGCAGACGCAGCGGACCCTCGGAGGGCGACGGCAGCCGCAGCGGACCCTCGGGAGGTGACGGCAGCCGCAGCGAACCCTCGGGAGGCGATGGCAGCAGCAGCAGCAGCGGACCCTCGGGAGGCGAACTCGGGAGGGGAGCACCTGGCCATGGAGGCGGCAACGGGAGCTCCACTTCTCCCTCGTTCCCTGTAACTGGTGGCTCTCCAGGCGATGCGGAGCAACAGGCAGCCCCAGGCGATGCGGGGCAACAGGCAGCCCCAGGCGATGCGGGGCAACAGGCAGCCCCAGGCGATGCGGAGCAACAGGCAGCCCCAGGCGATGCGGAACAGGCATCCTTGGGCGGTGCGAAGCAGGCATCCTTGGGCGATGCGAAGCCGGCATCCTTGGGTGGTGCGAGGCAGGTAATCCTTGGGCGGTGCGAGGCAGGGCAGGAGCAGTCCTTCCCATGATGGTGGATGTGGAACCAGCAGGTATTCACCCTCTGCTGGTGGAGGTGGAGGTGGAGATGGAACCAGAAGGTATTCACCCTCTGCTGGTGGAGGTGGGAGGGGCAAGCAGTCCTCCCACGGCGGTTGAGGCGGAACCAGCAGATATTCACCCTCTGCTGGTGGAGCTAGGAGCAGCAAACAGTCCTCCCACGGCGGTTGAGGCAGAACCAGCAGGTATTCACCCTCTGCTGGTGGGGCTGGGAGCGGCAAGCTGTTCTCCCACGGCGGTTGAGGCAGAACCAGCAGGCATTCACCCTCTGCTGGTGGAGGTGGGAGGGGCAAGCAATCCTCCCACAGCGGTTGAGGCGGAACCAGCAGGAATTCACCCTCTGCTGGTGGAGATGGCGGAGGCAGAGGCAGCTCTTGCTGCTCTGCTCCTGGCGGTGGTGGAGACAGAAGCAGCTCCTGCTGCTCTGCTCCTGGTGGTGGTGGAGACAGAGGCAGCTCCTGCTGCTCTGCTCCTGGTGGTGGTGGAGACAGAGGCAGCTCCTGCTGCTCTGCTCCTGGTGGTGGTGGAGACAGAGGCAGCTCCTGCTGCTCTGCTCCTGGTGGTGGTGGAGACAGAGGCAGCTCCTGCTGCTCTGATCCTAGTGCTGGAGACAGTGGCAAGGGCTCCCCACCCTCTAACGCTGGAGACGGCAGCAATGGCTCCTCTCCCTCTGGCGCTGGAGACGGCAGCAATGGCTCCTCTCCATCTGGCACTGGAGATGGCAGCAATGGCTCCTCTCCCTCTGGCGCTGGAGAAGGCAGCGATGGCTCCTCTCCCTCTGGCGCTGGAGAAGGCAGCGATGACTCTTCTCCCTCTGGTGCTGGAGAAGGCAGCGATGACTCCTCTCCCTCTGGCGCTGGAGACGGCAGCGATGACTCCTCTCCCTCTGGCGCTGGAGACAGCAGCACTGGCTCCTCTCCCTCGGGCGTTGGAGATGACAGCAATGGCTCCTCTCCCTCTGGCGCTGGAAACAGCAGCGGGGCCCCTCCCATATCTGCAGCCAGGTAGTTGAGCACCATGGCTGCGATGTCTGGGAGGGATGCAGGGTGGTGTTCCTGTTCCCAGGCCTCCCAGCGCTCCCCATCTCTCGCCCACAGGAGGTTGATCACAGCAGGGAGGGCGACCATTATATCCCTCTCAGGCTCCGCCAGCCAGTCCCAGATCCCCTCAGAGGAGACAGGATTCTTCCGCCTCTGAGGATGCGGGTCCTCTCTCACCCTTGCTGGATGCTCAGGCTCCTTCCTCTCCTGCCATGGAGGGGGTTGGTCCGGTGCTACGTGCCCGACCTCACCAACCGCGAAGCACCACTCCTCACCCTTCAGGCAGGTGAGGCAGACGTCCAGCGTGGTAAGGTAAGGCTGCTGTTGCTGCGCCTCCTGCTGCTGTTGTTGTTGTTGCTGCTGCTGCTGCTTTCTCCTCTGGCTACTTTTCCCCATTTTTTTTTTTTTTTCTCCCTTCACAAAAAAAAAAACACTTTTTGAAAAAACGAACACAAAAAAAAACTCCCTTTGCTGTTCCTGGTCCGGCTGTTGGAGGCGTTGTTTGTCCCACGCAGGACACCATATGTGACAGTCTGGCTCGCAGTGGTGTGGTTGATGACGTCACGGACCAGGAAGTAACTCAAACCAAAACAGTGGATGGGCGGGTGAAGCTGAATGCTATTGCACTCAGCGTGGATTTATTAAGTAAATAAACAGAAACAAAAGATTTAAACAAAACACAAAACAAAAAGGCGCGATGGCCAAACAAATAGAAACAAGTATATTTTTTAAATATAGCAATTGTTTTGTTGTGTTCTACGCGCGCTCTCTCTCTCTCTCCGCTCTCCCGTACTCTCTACACTCCACTCCTGCAGAACGGACAGCTGCCGCTTCTTATACTCTGGCCGAGGGGTTAACTAGTTGTTAATTATCTTATTACCCCTCGGCCAGAGTCTGCACGCGTTTGGTAAGGATGCATGACTGTCAGCTACTTAAATAATCAGTAGCTGATCAGTCATGCATCCTCACGGGGTTTTAAATATAAATAATAAAAGATGCGGCGCTTTTATCCGCGCCGCAAACAAATACAAATAATAATAAATACATAGGGGCGGGACACTCCGCCACACACCCCTAAAGATTCTTATAAATAAAATCAAACCAAATTAAATCTGCATTAACATTCTACTTCTTTAAGTTCATCTCAGTCTTAAGGAACTGTATTGTGGCCTTCCATGGTTCCTGTTTCACTGGGGTATAAAAATGAGGCAACACGCATATGAAATCCATTTGTCATCCATCACCATGGGGAAAGGCAAAGAACTCACAAATGAAAAGAGACAAATGGTTGTTGACCTTCATAAATCAGGCACTGGGTACAAAACAATAGTTAAAAAACTAAATATACCACTTACCACTATTAAGGCAATAATTAAGAAGTTCAAAAACACTTGAACAGTGGTAAACTTGCCTGGTAGAGGACGGAAGTGTATCTTGCCCCCACGCACAGCGAGGCAGATGGTTCGGGAGGCAAAGAGAAATCCAAGGGCCACAGTTGGAGAATTACAGAACTTGGTTGCATCTTGGGGTCACCAAGTCTCCAAATCTACAATTAGACGCCACCTCCATGCCAATAGGCTATTTGGAAGGGTTGCCAGAAAAAAGCCTTTATTGAGAGCAACCAACAAATGGAAGCACCTGGAGTTTGCTAAACGGCATTGGCACTTCGACTGGAACCGGATGCTATGGTCAGATGAGACAAAAACAGAGCTCTTTGGCCATGCACACCAGCAGTGGGTTTGGCGTCGAAAGAAGGATGTGTGTGCAGAAAAGAACCTCATACCTACTGTAAAATATGGTGGTGGATCTTTGATGTTATGGGGCTGTTTCGCTTCCACTGGTTCTGGGGCCCTTGTTGAGGTCAACGGCATCATGAACTCTACCCAGTACCAGGACATTTTAGCCAAAAACCTGGTTGCCTCTGCCAGGAGGCTGAAACTTGGCCGCAAGTGAATCTTCCAGCAAGACAATGACCCCAAGCACACATCAAAATGCACAAAGAAATGGTTAATTGACCACAAAATCAACATTTTGCAATGGCCATCTCAGTCTCCGGACTTGAACCCCATTGAAAACCTGTGGTTTCAATTGAAGAGGGCAGTCCATAAGCGCAGACCGAAGGATATCAAGGATCTGGAAAGATTCTGTATGGGGGAATGGTCTAAGATCCCTCCCAATGTGTTCTCCAATCTCATTAAACATTATAGAAAAAGACTCAGTGCCGTTATCCTTGCAAGTGGAGGGTGCACAAAGTGCTGAAAACAAGGGTGCCAATAATTGTGACACTTCATTTTTTTTGGAAATAAATTAATAATTTGAGAAATGTGTCATTTTAGTTGATTCCATAGAATCATTAATAAGTCAAATATATTCCACATGTTGGAAAATTACAATATAGCTCAGTACTGGTATTATTTATTTTATAGTCTTTGAGATGGGAAGGCAAAAGTGTGGAGAAAAAAAGGAACTGCAGATGATCCAAAGCATACCACCTCATCTGTGAAGCATGGTGGTGGTAGTGTCATGGCATGGGCATGCATGCTGCCTCTGGAACGGGCTCACTCATCTTTATTGATGATGTAACGAATGACTGCAGCAGCAGAATGACTTCAGAAGTGTACAGAAGCATCTTGGCTGCCAATGTACAAGAAAATGCCACCCGACTCATTGGGCGGCACTTCACAATGCAACAGGACAATGACCCAAACACACTGCCAATGCAACCAAGGAGTTCATCAGGGGAAAAAAGTGGAAAGTTTTAGACTGGCCAAGTCAATCTCCTGATTTAAATCCAATTGAACATGCATTTCACTTGCTGAAGAGGAGACTGAAGTCAGAAACTCCCCAAAACAAGCAACAGCTGAAAATGGCTGCAGTGAAGGCTTGGCAAAACATCTCAAAGGACGATACCAAGAGTTTGGTGATGTCAATGGGTCGCAGACTCACTGCTGTTATTGCATGGAAGGGATTTGCGACTAAATACTAGCTTTTATACTTCTTATATTTGCTTTAAGTTGAATTGTCCCAATACTTATGCTCACACAAAATGGGGGGAAGGAACTCTAAAAGTGCTGTTATTCTTAGTTGGTAAAACATGTATGTCTTGAAACCACCAGAAATAAAAGGTGACTTTCTGTACTTTTGCCTCATATTTGTCTTTTACTCGTATTTTCATATTGCTTGAGTGTACAGCAAAAATATTAATTTTTTACTTCACTGTCCCAATACTTATGGAGGGCACTGAGCTAATATATATATATATATATATATATATATATATATATATATATATATATATAGTAACAGAATCCGCACCCCCTCGAGTTTTTTGCCCCTTTAAAAACACTGACCCAGACACAGAAATTGATTTTCAAGCGCGGTTGGGCTATTTGTAATAAAGAAATACAAAAATAAACAAAAAACAAACAAACACCTAGCTCCTTTGGAGCACTAACTAAACAGTATGCCGGTCCCTGAATATCTCGCAGGACGGCTAAGCCGTTTACCTGGCATAAACAGAATACACTCTAACCACTTCGTACTCACAAGGGTGACTGCCTGAAAACAGAGCACACCGCCTTCTGCTTCCTTCTCCACAGCAGCCCTGAGCAAACTGACTACCTCTCTTAAATACCTACATTTACAATTACCACCGGGTGCAGGGGATAATTAACAATCAAATAATTAACTAATTAATTAAACAAAATGTGCATACGCACATGTTTTATGCAGGGAGGAACTAACCCCCTCCCTGCTGTCTTACAATATATATATAGTACTGTCTGCAGGTGCCATCTTCTTCCAGGTCTGACATCACCACCTGCCAGCCTGGTCACAACATTGTATTTATTTACATTGTCGATTTGGATTTGTTTGAATTTTAGGAAGTCAGAAAACACTGAAAGAGAAGTTTTTATGACGATTTTAGTGTTTGCAACATCTTTGTTTTGTAGTATATTTTGTAAATCATTTTCTGTTACGTCACAAAATCACTGTAAGTAAATATGACTGGAGAGGGCTATAGTGGAAAATTATTGACCCAAGGGAAGACTATTGTTACCGACAGGGGGCTACAATGCCCGAAGCTGCACCCTGGAGGTAACAATAGTCTTCCCAAGGGGCATTTAATTTTCCACTATAGCCCTCCTCTGCAGCACATATTTAACATATGAATCAGTCAAGAAAATAAGCGAGGCAAGGTTGGATAGTAAATACGACTTTATATATTTTGTTTAAATATAGCTGATACAGCATAAGTAAATACATTAACAGTATAAATAAATAGCAGAAAATGTTTTTGAAGTTCATACCGCATACAGTAGTTATAAAAGTCTCTGTGCGGCTTGCTGACTGCTGCATAATCCAGTTTATATCCCAGCTGTCATATTTGTTTTTATCGCCAAATCAGAAAACAACAACAGTGACGTTTTAAACACCCTGATATAATGAACATTTCTCCAGGTCCCAGAGGGGTTCGTTATAGTGAAGTTAGCCTGTATATATATTGTGACAAATAGACAGTTATCAAGAGATGGGATAACGAAATCTGCACTAGTTGTCACGAAATGTTAAAGGTCTGTGCATTTTAAAAATGGCAGCGCACTCAAAATGGCTGCCAGTAAAAGAACTACAAATCCCCACTTCCTGCAAGCAAGAGGCTCTGCAACGAAAAAGAGACTGTTTCTAGCAGTAAGGGGTGTAGTGGAGTATAATGTAAGTGAAGGAAGAAGACGTGAAGAAAAGGTAAGTGGAAAAATGGAAAAGAGTAGCGTTCAGTGAAAGTTACAGCCCAACCTGAATGTGAAGTGAAAGGCAACCAATGCTACGTTTGCATTGTGAATTTATGTGACAGAAATACAATGATTCTTGGTAGTAAATCTCCCTCCCAACCTGTGGGGGCGCTAAGCAGTGAGAACAGAGTTCCCTGGACGGGCTGGCCTGACAGTTCTTTCCCAGGGTTCAAGGGAAGTCGGCCAGCTAGAAAGGGGGCGAGACTCTGTTGCAATAACGCATTGACCCGTAAGGGAAACAACGTGGTAGCCGCAGTTGGAGATGTGGTTGCACTCGTTTACCAAGGGGTCATGTGTGACGGCATAAAAGGGGATGGAGAAATGCAATCTGTTCCTTCGCTTTGGTTTGAGTTTTAAACCTTTAAGGACTGTGAGAGACACTGTGAGAAACCCTGTGAGAAATTACATACTGTGAGTGTTTTGTTTGTTTGTCTTTTAATTGTTTTGTGAATCACTAGACGGCTAACACGATTCCAGAGCTGTCGCCGAGGGCCAGCACAAAGCTGGAACAGCACTTCACCACTGTCACGAAATAAACTTGTATCACCCACCATGAGCACTACTGAACGCACCCAGGACTGGTGACCGTGTTGGTATTATTGTGGGGTGGATATTTGTGCTTATTGTTTGGGACTGAAACCCGTTGTTATTTATTGTTGTGTATTGCTGGGGTCTTATTATATGGTCTGTTTAATCACGCACTGCATCACTCCTGCACCTGTATTCACTTAACCACTTAGTTAAAGTGAAGTATTGAGTGTGAGTAGGACGCAATAAAAATAAAGAAGTTACAAGCAGAGTTCAGCCTAGCTACAGTAAGGTTGAACTGAAAATAAAAGTAAAGTAAAAAGTAAACAAGTACAGTGTGTCAGCTGGAGCTGCAACGTGGAACGGCATGGCTGCAGTGCAGAGAGAGAGAGAAAGATCCAGGAAGCGGGTCTTAACAGCGCTACATGGAGTAGACACAGACAAACAGAGAACTTTTCCAAGGGAAAGAAAACCACTAAAACCAAGGAGAAGCAAGACTGTGCAGGTTTAATAGGATAATAGGGTATGGAGTCATACAGTGGCATGGGATGCCAGTTAACACATACCGAATTAATTAAGATAACGCTATACGATTGCAGTGAATCCTTATAAATGGACTGTATACCAACTGTGCTTGTGATAAATACACTATTGGGAATGTGGACTGTTAAGCTGAGCAAACAACAGAAAGGACAGCAGGCCAAACACAGAGACATTGGGGTTTTACAGGCTAGGAGGCTGTGTGGTCCAGTGGTTAAAGAAAAAGAGTTTGTAACTAGGAGGTCCCCGGTTCAAATCCCACCTCAACCACTGACTCATTGTGTGACCGTGAGCAAGTCACTTAACCTCCTTGTGCTCCGTCTTTCAGGTGAGACGTGGTTGTAAGTGACTCTGTAAGTAGCCTTGGATAAAAGCGTCTGCTAAATAAATAAATAATAATAATAATAAAGTGTATTTATTTCCAAATGGATATTGTGAACGGTGTACCTCTGAACACCTGCTGGGCTGGAGCGCTGGCAGGTGTAGCCGCTCCTGTTTCTTGCAAAAAAAGAGAAAAGGACCATTGCAAACCTTTGGATTACAGGAAGTCTGTTAAAGCCTGTTTGGCATACACACTTTTAAAGAGACAGTTCACCAAAAGCCCATTGAAAGCTTACTCACACTAACCTTGGTGTCCTGGAAGGAACTGTCTACAAGAGTGCAGAGTCGAGTTCAACTACCCACAGCTGGACTCATTTCCACAGAGGGGTGCCACAGTGCATTAGCTGCAGTTCACCAGCTGTCCTCAAGGGGCAGCACACTCACCTGTACCGTCAGCACCCTCTAGTGGAGAAAACATAGAAACCTGGAAAAGGAAAAGAAAAGGATTAAAAGAAAGATTTTGAGCAACCAGTATCAACAACTTTTTAGTTTTGTTTATGATTTTGAGTGACTTTAACTTTAAAGTGCATTATTAAAGTGAGACTGTGCCACAGCCAAGGAGCCCAACGTTCGGGCAAGGCCAACTTGTATTGTGCTGTCAAGTGATTCAAAAAATGAATCACGATTAAGCTTGCGATTAAAACTTAGTTAATCTTGGTTTTAATCGCATATTTAATTCAATTACTGCATCCATCTCATTTGTTTGTTTTATTACTGATGCTATTATTATTATCATTATTATTATTATTATTATTATTATTATTATTATTATTATTATTATTATTATTATTTTAAAGTTCTTATTACCTATAAGGCCTTACATGGTCTTGGACCTTCTTATCTTCAAGATCTGCTGACCCCACATGTCCCTGGTTGTTCCCTGAGATCGGAAAATGCTTCTGACAGTCCCTAAAATTCATTTGAACTCTGTCAGAGCCAATGCATTAGTTATAATGCCTGTCACTGGGCCGAGTGACTAGGTCCACCTTGCCAAAAGTCTGATAAACACACCAGAATTAAAGTGCAAAAAATTTGTATTTACAGGAAAGAAAAAAAAAAACAAACCAAAACAAAAAGGCTACAGAAAAAAAAAAAATGCCATATAAGTCTCTCCAGCATCCACCTTCAAGGTTAGAGCTCAACAAAACCCTAAGTATTCTCAGGCCTTTATATATAGAGTGTCTTGCATAAGTATTCACCCCTCTTGGACTTTTCCACATTTTGTAGTGTTACAACCTGGAATTAAAATGGATTTAATTTAGGTTTTCTTGTCACTGATCTACACAACATAGTCCACAATGTCGAAGTGGGGAAAATAATCTACATATTTTTCAAAATGATTTACAAATAAAAAACTGAAAAGTCTTGATTGCATAAGTATTCACCCCCTTTGCTGTGACACCCCTAAATAAGCTCTGGTGCAACCAATTGCCTTCAGAAGTCACTTAATTAGTTGAATGGAGTCCACCTGTGTGCAATTAAAGTGTCACATGATCTCAGATTAAATACACCTGTTTCTGGAAGCCCCAGAGTTTGTTAGAGAGCATATCTAAACAAACAGCATCATGAAGACCAAGGAGCTATCAAAACAAGTCCGGGATAAAGTTCTGGAGAAGCACCAATCAGTGTTGGGTTATAAAAAAATATCCCAAACTTTGAACATCCCCGGAGCACCGTTAAATCCATTATTAAAAAATGGAAAGAATATGGCACAACTGCAACTCTGCCTAGAGAAGGCCGTCCACCAAAACTCAGTGACCAGGTAAGGAGGGCATTAGTCAGAGAAGCAACAAAGAGGCCAATGGTAACACTGAAGGAGCTGGAGAGATCCACAGCTGAGATGGGAGAAACCGTCCATGGGACAACTATAACCCGGACGCTCCACAAAGCTGGGCTTTATGGAAGAGTGGCAAGAAGAAAGCCATTGCTGAAATAAAACCCATATCAAATCCCGTTTGGATTTTGCCAAAAGGCATGTGGGAGACACAGCAAACATGTGGAAAAAGGTTCTCTGGTCTGATGAGACCAAAATTGAACTTTTTGGCCTTAGCGCAAAACGCTATGTGTGGTGCAAAGCCAACACTGCTCATCACCCTGAGAACACCATCCCCACGGTGAAGTATGGTGGTGGCAGCATCATGTTATGGGGATGCTTTTCATTGGCAGGTACTGGGAAACTGGTCAGGATTGAGGGCAAGATGGATGGAGCCAAATACAGGGAAATTCTAGAGGAAAACCTGTTTCAGCCTGCAAGAGACCTGGGACTGGGGCGGAGGTTCACCTTCCAGCAGGACAATGACCCTAAACACACAGCCAAAGCTACACTGGATTGGTTTAAAAACAAGAACCTGAATGTCATAGAATGGCCCAGTCAAAGCCCAGACCTCAATCTGATTGAGAATCTGTGGCAAGACTTGAAAATTGCTGTTCACCAAAGGTCCCCATCCAACTTGACGGAGCTTGAGCAATTTTGCCAAGAAGAATGGGCAAAAATTGCAGGATCCAGATGTGCAAAGCTGGTAGAGACTTACCCAAAAGACTCACAGCTGTAATTGCTGCCAAAGGTGCTTCTCCCAAGTATTGACTGGGGGGTGAATACTTATGTAACCAACAAATGTCTTTTTTTTTGTTTAATTAGCTTTTGTGTCACAATAAAAAATATTTTGCACCTTCAAAGTGTTAAGTATGTTGTGTAAATCAAATGGTAAAAATCCCAATTAAATCCATTTTAATTCCAGGTTGTAACACTACAAAATGTGGAAAGGTCCACGGGGGGTGAATACTTATGCAAGGCACTGTAGAATACATTTTCCACAAGGCAATTTAAAGATGCAACCATTTTGTTTTTGCTGATGTGGCACCATCAGCCATCTTTATTGCTGAGCTGTCTTCATGGTGAGATCCACCAGTGCGTTAGCTATAGTGGAGTACTCTGGGATAAAGCGGTGGTAATAGCCTACTAACCCCAGTAGTGATCTCACCTGAGACTTGGTTTCCAGGATCGCCGTCTCCACCAGTCTGGACTTTAGAGGCGACCGGTTTTACCCGACCATTACCCATTATGTAGCCAAGATATTGGGTCTCGTTTGCCAATTGTACACTTGCCCAGGTTAGCCGTCAGATCTGCCTCCCTCAGAAACTGTAGGATGGCCGAAAGTCTATTAATATGCTCTCTCCAGGTAGAGCTAAAAATCACCACATTGTCTATATATGTGGCAGCATGCTTCTGATGGGGTGGAAGGACCTGGTCCTTCACTCTCTGAAAGGTAGCTGCGGCTCCATGTAGTCCAAATGGTATGGTCTGGCAATGGAACAGGCCATCTGGGGTAGAGAAAGCAGTTTTCTCTTGTGAACTCTTAGTTAGTGTAATTTGCCAGTATCCCTTCGTCAGATCCAAAGTCGATTTTTCCCAGTCGGTCGAGGAGTTTGTCTACTCAGGGCATAGGATACACATCCAACTTGGAGATGGCATTTACCTTACGAAAGTCCACACAGAACCGAGTGGAGGCGTCCTTTTTAGGTACCATCACTATAGGACTGCACCACTCACTCCGGGAAGGCTGAATGACTCCCAGCCCGAGCATATCCCCTACCTCCTTGCTGACGAGACCCCTACGGTTTGACACCTGCTGGAGTAATAATAGCATGTTTAATAACATTTGTTCTACCAGGTATGTTAGAAAAAAACATTACAAAACATTTTCACCAACTCTTGGAGCTCACACTTCCGATCAGAAAGTAACTGTTCCCACATCGGAATGTTAATTGTAGCTGGTGGATTGACAAGGGACTAAAATCCTCTTCTAGTTTTACATGTTAAGTTCTCAGTATTTATTAGTGAGCAATTTTCTCATTCCTCCCCCAATATTACCTGTGTCTTTTTTTTGGTCAGGTCTGTGTGTTTCAGTTTCTTTGCAACAAAAGGCACAAATGTTAGGTGTTTTTGCAGAGCTGTAGGGGCCTTATTTACGAAAGGGCACTAAACATTATGGTGAACCATAATTGTAATTAGTGTTCATGTTAATGATTTCCATATTTGCTATGGCAATTGTATTCATTATCACGCGAAATAGTGGGCATGTTATGGTGCATACTGAATTTATTGTGTCACACTATGGTAATCAGAATGAATGAGATTTGTATGGCAATGTGTGATAATGTATTTAAATGATGCACACTGCTCTGAATAATGAGATGAGCTTCATTCACACCGTATTTACTAAAGGGCGATATTCGTATTATGCACCTTAAAGTGATCGATAATTTGTTTGTTTGGAAACCAGGCTTTAATCTGATATGCACTATTTAGACCTATTTTTCTGGACTAAAATCTATCTGGCATCATGGAGGCATTGCTTGCATTAAATTTTTCATATACAACAGTGAAAATTATCTATAAATAACAGGTTATATTAAGTGTGAATAAATGTGAATTAATGTTATAATTTATTTACATTGGTACAAATAAAACACTGGACCAAACAAGGTATCAAAATTTAAAACCACCTCCTCCACTAGAATTTAGAACTGCGTGCAGTTTTAATTTGCGTTGCCTCTGCCTGTCCACTGTGGATTTCTGCATCTGTTGATCGCTCATTTGTGGTCAATGTAAGCCACCTCCACCTTTCACAATAAGCCACTGACCAAACGATACGCCTGGACTGCTGGGGCTTTCTATATCATGGTGGCCATGGGTCTTGGACATTATTATGCACATTAAATGATCCCTCACAATACATGTAGTGGGCACGCTATGGTATGTAAATTAGCCAAATAGTGTGCACATAAATGAATACGTTCTGTTAGTAAATGGGACAGTACATTTAGATTTATAGTGCACGTTAGGCTCACAAATTAATGAGCACGGTACAGCTACATTTAGTGCCCTTTAGTAAATTAGGCCTAATATTCTTTCAAGCATACTGTACCGGCTGCCAAATCTTGAAATAATTTGACCATGGTTTTGACCTAGTTCCAGGCAAACTTGATCTAGCCAATTCCAGTGCAGAAGCACTTGAGCACAGAGGCATTGTAGGCTGAGTTCCGGTTTTTCAGGGATTTTAGCAAACAAGGCAGGTTTTGTCAAGATGTACAGCAAGTTGTCATAATCGCAGTGGTCAAACTATAGAGTTGGGTGGTGCAAATAAAGCATCTCTCATATTGTTTGCTATAGCAAGTGAAAAAAATTACCCAAATTCCCTTTTTTCATTTTTGTGTGTTTTTGTATTATTTATTTCATAAAGCATTGAATAAGAACTGCTACAGTTGCAAACCATGTTGCAACCTTCACATAGCTTAGATCAAAACAACCACATTCCCCAAGCAATACAAAGCAGGGATGCAGGTTACAGCAACAAAACAAGGAGGACACAGAGTAGATAGAGTAGGTCATGGAACTAGTCTGTACAAGGTAGTTAGACTGAAGACAGTCGTACAGCACATTTTTTTGTCTAATAACAAACAAAAATGTTTTTCTTGTTATCATTTAAAACACTATCTCCATTATATAAAATATATACTTTATATTCCTACAGTACATTCTCTATCTTGATAAATATTTTGTTTTCTTTCAAATATATACATATGTCCATGCATCAACAATATACATAAAATACAATACCGTAAATACATATATATATATAACAACAATACCGCAACAAAATGAATCCAGTTCTTCAACAACAGTACAGGAACTGTTGGGGGCAGCATTCATAAACACAATGAATGGCAGAATGCATTCACAAGGCCACATATACTGTTGAGGATAATTGTGGGACCAATTAACATTATCACTGTTTAAATAAACTGCTGCTTATCCAGACTTTAAACATTAAAAGGATAGCATCTACAAAGAAATATTCCTGTCCCAGAAGTGCATCACATATGGTACTCCTTTAGCATAAACACAAACTGTTGCTAGTTTATCTAGCCAAACCTTTATTCTATGGCATTCTATGGTAATGTTTTTAAACTTACACAAGTCTATACCACCTCTCTAAACTACACATTACTAAGTATGTATTTACATTCTAGTCTGAATACAGGCATGTTGATTTTTAATTTAACAGTATTCTTGATCCGTTAAAAGAAAAAAAAATGGTAATGAGTTGCTAGCTTTGTTTAACATGAATCAGGCAACACACAGTTAAAGTTGGATCGTAATTTTTTGTCAGGAAATTACTGCTATATATTGTACACTGCCCTCTAGCAGTTTTGTCACTCCCAGTGCTCTTGGAGCATATTAAACTTGTACTCCATAGCTAGAATGCCTCTCAACACATATATACAGTTTACAGTACAGCACCTTAGTGTAGCAGTATTCCCCTAGGGTCAAGGGGTGCAATATAGATGTGGAATTTAGTTCCACGTGTCAAATATTTCTTGCATAACCTCAGATCTTTGAAAATGTGTGACGTGTGATCAGACATTGGCTTTTCAGAAGGACTTTTTATTTATATATATATATATATATATATACACACACACACACATATACACATTAATTAATTAATTAATTAATTAATTAATTAATTAATTAATTAATTAAATTAAATTAAATGTTTGCCATATATTGTCTTTAAAAGACAAGGAAGGAACGTTCGATATATTTTCCTTGCTACAGCTTCAAAAAAACGACCATTAAAACAATGGTGCCTTTTTCATAGAAAATGATAAGAGATGCCTAATGAAGAGAATAGTGCCATACTGTGCACACTGTATTGCACTATACACTGTACATATATTTTGCATAGCTTGTCTATACAGTAGCTCTGCATTACTGTGACTGCCATCAACAATTATTTTAATGAAATTTACACTCTTCCAAGGATCTGAAATCATGCAAGAATTATTTATCATCCTATCCTCTACAATATACCAGCATGCGAAAAGATCACAGCCATCTGAGCTGTTCCATATGTAATATTTTTTTCTATATTCCACTTTATTTGTGGAAGAAGCCACTGTTGTGTTGCAACATTTCTGTCATAATAAAAAGATTCAAATAAAAGTAGTCAAAAGCATTTGCGGCTCAATAAATAATAATAAAAAAAACATGACCAATTTCACATCTACATTAAAAAGCCTTTATATTATAAAAATATTTTTTTCAAGTATTCCGTAACGTCACAGAATTAAGTTTGAACTTGGCATCATTTGTATCAGTGCACAGCCACAGAACAAAGACTGGATTCAATGTTAACTTTTCCTACCTCCTATCTCCATGAAATCCCAGTAGACACATACTTTATTATCCACTGGGTCTTTAATTATTCAATGCCTAACATAAACTAATAAGGTACTATACCATACAGTAGATTATTATAATTTTTTTCTAATTAATGAAACTTATTTGACATGCAACAAGCAATATCTGGGTAGTGCTTAGCAGTACAGCAAGCATTGCTTGAGCATCATATTGTAAATAACAACATGAAGGTAGACTTGCAACACTTTATTAAAAGGGGTGTGTTCTAAAGGAGCTTTAAACAGCATAATGGAAGACTGCAGGTTTCAGACCGTGTAAGCTGTCTATGCTTACCTCCATACAAGTAATCATTGAGTTGTTACCAACTTTAACGAGATTTGGTAAGAACTCCTGTCTCATTTTAAATTATGAGATTATGAAGGATGCCAAACTGTTTGCAATAGGAGACTAGCAACCGTACTCATAAACTATACTTTTTGTAGGTGCTCACTTAAGAGTGCTAAGGTAATAGCTACTGATAGCACAGACATGCTGTGCCTGAATTTAGCCATTTGGAGGTGGTGTAGCAGTTCAATTACTTGCCATGGCACTCATAACACAGATTAGCAGATTGAGATAGACATCCTCTTAATGAAAGTGCTACATGCCCCCTTCCCCTGCTTCAGTCATGTGCCTGAAATAGGTATATTGATACAGTTAAATGTAGTTCTTAATTTGGTACTCTCAGCAGTACATATATTATTGCTAATTGTTCATACTTCCCTAAGCACTGCTCCGACTGTTAAACCTTGACACATTCACGGCTGTTTATCCTCCAAGAGGCCATCTCTAATCCCTTTTGTAAAGCAGGTAAACGGCACAACTTTTGCTGCCCCTTCTGCATTGGCAACAGGGAAAGCCATGCATCAGAAAGATAATCTGAAGAGGTCTGTTCTGTTTAGCCCTTTAAGTATTCATGCTCATTTCCATAGAGGCCCCATTACCCTTGAGATGTATTGCAGAGAAGGTTGGCTCATGCCACTCATGTATGTACATTTAAAATGATTAAATTAAAAGAAGGGCAACATTTCTTTGGGGAATTTTGCATAGAGTACCAGGGATAGTTGCTCTATTCTTTTCAGTACTGTGCAGGGGCTTTGCTTTTTCTTTGCAATCTGAGGCCTTAAGCCTTAGTATATCTTATATTCCCACCTTATTTGAGACCAGAAGCTAAGCAGAGCTGGGCCTAGTCAGCACTTTCATAGAGACTCTTGCAAGGACTACTGTGCTTCAACAAAAAGTATTAGTAACTCAAAAGACAGCACTCTCCACTCGAGGCCAGAACATGAGCTCCAGTGCTCAGTGCTCCATGTTAGTGCTAGGGGACTGTGTGAGGTGAAATCCTTATGATGAGATTGAACAACAGAGTGGATTCACAAATACACCATTTGTATGATAATCCATTTTTGTTGTCACAGCACCTTAAATAGGATTACCATATGGCTCCAGATTAACCGGACGCTTTGAGACAGACCGGGATTTCAAAATTCCCCCTAAATTGAAAGTAATTCACGTATAAATGAGCTCCACCTTTGCTGAGATTAATCCTGCTGTGGTGGAATTGCATGGGCGCAGCAAACAATTCACACTGATCAGCTGCTTCTGATCAGATCTTAATGAACGAATAGCTAATTTATCGATAGAGCAACGAGATGATGATGTGATTGTATTTGCAGAATAATATGGCCGATTGAATTTTAACAAACAGAAAAAATAGCGACTGGCTGCAATTCATTCTTAGTTTAATACAATTATTTGACGCGCATGCAGGTATTTAAGCACCATTCTTAATTGTAGCTAAGGATGGTTCATTTACACCTTCATTTATTTCAATTTAGGGGCAAGTTTGAAATCCTGTTCTGTCTCACAGCGTCCGGTTAATCTGGAGCCACATGGTAACCCTACCTTAAAAAGTTTCACCTTATTATTATTATAATTAGTCATTTAGCAGGCGCTTTTATCCAAAGTGACTTACAGAGACTAGAGGGTGAACTATGCATCAACAACTGCTGCTGCATAGTCACTTACAATAGGACTTTGGTTTTACGTCTCAACCAAAGGACGGAGCACAAGGATGTTAAGTGACTTGCTCAGGGTCACACACAGCGAATCAGTGACTGAGCCGGGATTTGAACTGGGGACCTATTTATCAAGCCATTTTCTTTAACCACTGGACCTAGCCTCTTATTCTATAAGTGGCATGTTGCATCTCATCAAGATGCATCCTGCATAAATATATAATTACAATAGGGAACCATTTGTTTTTATAGATACATTCCCTTTGTTTATCAGGGAGTACATGCTTAAGTGCTGCCCATGGTTGGAAATGCAGTAGTTCACTGATTCAAGCTGTAATGTTCCCCTTCCCTTCAAGTTTTTAAAAAGTTCCATTAACATACTGCCCTAATATAATGTCAATATTTCCATCACACTTATTGGAGTTTAAGGGCTTATCTAACAACACAAAAAAAAGTATATTAAAAATGATTTGATATGGATGAAAGATTTTAAATGGTGTTTGATTGGAAGCATGCAAGACCAAATGCCTCCCTCTACTAAAAGGACTTCATGGTCAAGCAAAATACTTAAATTCTGGCCTTTAACAACAGATTTAATCTGAGGCACATTTTAAGCAAAGACAGTTTTATTTCATGCACTCCATTATCAATTGGATAAAGACTGCACCTAATAAGTTCTCCATATGCTAAATGTATAGCAGTTAAGGTTCCCACTTGGAGAAGGCATGGTGTTGCCTTGCTGCTGTGCTCCATCATAAGAAACCTTTAAAAAAATACGCATGTAATCAGCTGAAAAAGCCGAAGCAAAAAAGAAAATACCCTTCTAGTGAAAAGCTCTTTGACATTTTGAATTGTACAGCTCTTCAATCTGACAACTGAATTTAAAACAGAATCCAGGTTCATTGAAATCACTGACTGAAAAATGTAAGTTTGATTGATTGAAGCTAATATTAAAACCTTAGCTTCTTAGCAATGTCATGTGATTTTAAATCTTAATGGAACCCTTGAACTAAGAAGTCAGAATTTAGAATTTATATGGAAAAGCACAGCTGATGAACCGTATGCTTGACTGATGTAAAACTATTAAGTGTATAATTCAATAGTACACCAGGGATAGGAGGGACAACTAACATGATGTTTTTAATCTCATGAGGTCAAGGGATTTATACCCTGTAACGGACGTAAAGCCCTCCTGGTAATATTTTACATTATTTTGTCACCAACCATTCGGCAACCTGTCTGTTTAGAAATTTGCATTCCTAGTTTCCAATAGTGGTTTTGTTTCTACCATATTTAACAGCTGGGAGGATTTTAAGGCAACACAAGGGGAAGTGACTCATCCCTGGGCAAGACGATACAGGGGGTAGCAAATGAGCTGTGAGTAGAAATCACATAAGAAATAAAACTCCATATAATCTTTACCCAAAATGGGTAAATTCTAATGCTGCAGTGAATCTGCTACAATATATCAGTCCACTAGGCATGACTTCAGAGGGGTCTACAAAACTACTCTTCTTTCCATTTGGAAACACCTATTCCAAATGCACAGGAGAGATCATCATATAACCCTTCTACTTAATTTGGTAAGTCCTTTATTTTTTGAGTAACTCGTAAGGATTACCATGTTTATTAATAGGATCAATGAATCTTGATCCTTGAGGTAATGGAGAGGCACTAAGAGTAGTAGGATCCTAGTGGTTGTAACAATGTGCTGCACTGCTGAAGGCTGCATGTTCTTGTCTAGTCTTAAGCACCCCATATGGTGCAGGTATATGTGCCTCATACTGAATTAAACCTTTTATTAGATATTAGTGAACATGCCAATAAATGTTAGCCATTCATTTCCATAAGCATGGACTGAATAATGAATAGTATTTAAAAGCTTCTGTTGAAACCCTTCTAAACTCTTGTATGTTTATTTCATTTTTGTATAGAAGAAAATTGCAATTTACTTGAAAATTAAATGTAAAAAGGTAACAATAAATGCTTTCAAAGGAAATGTATTTTACTTGAGATTTATATGACATTGAGAACTGTGCCATAGATAATTGTTCATTAAATGTCTAAAATGATCTGAATGACCCCACAGATATCTATTGTAATAGGACAATAAGCCCGATTTCACATATTCTTTGTTTCCTGTGTATTAGTGAATATAGCCATGGGTTAACCGTTCAACTCAAGAGCAGATAACCTTCACTGTTGAGAGAAGTGCAAGTGCTGTACCTCTGGAACCTTTGTTATCCCTTGCCAATTTAAAACTACCCGAATTATGTGTTTTTGATTGCTTAGTGCAAGCTCACAGATGAAGGGGATGAGGTTGATTCTGAAACACTAAAAGGGGAATTGCTCTTTTAATTTGCTACTTGAACTTGAGCCACAAACCACACATATCCATATCAGTAAACCCTTTGGGGGTATTAAAGCAACACTAAACAATCCTACTTCAATAGTGGAGCATTCCTGCCAGAAATTTTGCCAATGTGTCAGACTTCCCCAGATGCTTCAGGAAAGAGCTTCTTTCACACAGTTTGATTATCAAACCTGAGCCTCTTGCATACCAAGTTGTCCACTGGCTGAGACCAGCCTGTGGTATTTTTCTTTAACTCATTCAAATTCCTCCCATTATCTTAATGTGACACATATACTGCATATATTTTCTGCCATACAGTATATACAGTAACAACTGTTTATATCCCTTAATTCCTCCTGAAAGTTAGCAGTAGAGGGACACTCTGCTGCGCCGCATGGCTTCACTGATCAAGTAAGCAGGACTGAGCTCCGGTTCCTCGGTCATGATGACAATGTTCTGCCACTCCCCAGTCTGGCTGGACTTCTTGATGGTGTCCACCACGCACAGGGCATAGAGGCAGTCCTCGAAAGTGGCAGCCATGGTTAACGGCCTCCTGTCCCAAGTGCGCCGATCATCCTGGTCCTGAAAGGCCTGTCGAACAGCCTGCACCATCTGGATGGTGCCAATGATGTAGGGCGACGGGATGTCGCTGAAGGCCTTCTCAGGAAGCAAGGTGTTTCCCAGCGGAGTGGAGTCCTTTAAAAGAAGCTCCCTTTGGAAGGCATCATTCTTCTGGCCATAGAGATCAGTCCCGCTGACAATGAGTCTGCCCACCGTGCCTACTAAGATGACCTCCTGTCTGAACTCTCCAGGCACATTGAAGTTGAGGGTGACTGTGCAACAGGCCCCCCCTTCTAGGACCATCTGAAAGGTGCAGAAGTCATCACTGGTTATCTGCCGGATGCCCTTGATGTGGTCCGTCTGCTTGACGAAGGTCTTCAAGAAGCCGTGCACCTTGGATGCCTTCTGCCCTGATAGGAATGTGAGCAGGTCGATGATGTAGGTGCCCACTGAATGCAGCCCGCCACCTCCCATCAAGTCGTCACAACTCCAGTTGTACTTCTTCCCCAGCAGACTCCCACTGTGAACCTGCGCCTCACATACCAGCAGCTCCCCCACATAGCCGTCCTCGGCCAGCTGCTTCATCTTGACGAAGGCCGGCAGGAAGCGCAGCACATTGCCCATGATGCTCATCAGCTTCGGGTAGTAGTGAGCTGCCGACATCATGCGGAAGGCATCAAGTGGGGTGGCCGTTCGGTCACAAATCACATTCTTGCCAATGCCTGAAGAAATAGAGAGAGAAAGTCTTTATGAGAATAATAATACTATAATTTTGCTCGAGTTATATTTGAACACTGTTTTTGTTTAGTTTGCTGCAGTAGAAATTTAGCCACTTATTTTATCTCCAATGATATTAAAACAAGCTAGAAACAAATAACAATTTAAAGTAAGTGCTCCTACCTGCACCTACTGTACATTTTGTTGATGTAAAATTAATGACATTTGGGACACCTATTACAAGAGAGAGGTCTGCAGTAAGATAAATAAAGCATTGTATCAATCTATAGCAACGCTGCCTTTTAATTTTTTCCCTGTAAAAATGCTGCTGCTGTTTTTTATGTTTAGTAAGTTAAGTAATTTTAATTATGTATTATACATGTATAACAATGCGTTATTCCATGACCTGAGGGACCTTACAATACTTCCTGAAAGGTTTGTTGAAAAATGTTGATGTCTGGGCAGACTACAAGACATTGGTGGTGTTTACATGCACTAGTCATGATAGTTTTCCTCACTACCTGTTTGCCGTACTTTTCAGGAAATGCGTTACTATGCAGTTCTGATTTAGGAAAAAAAAAAATCGCTTGTACCAATGTAGATTACTCAATTCATAGTCATTTAGGAAAGGGGATAAGAACGACTCTGAATATCGTGAGGAGAGCTTCATGCGTTGCCATGAAGATAAAAACATTTAACAAGAGAAATGAATTCACGTGTTGTCGCTCACATTCTGAATTACGCCACGCATTAGCTACTTGTTTGTCTGGTTACTTTACCAACACACACACACACACACACACACACACACACACACACACACACAATTATATAAAATTTAACTTCTACAAGTTTTACTACTTAGAATTTATATTTGTGTTTGTGGAACATTTAAAAGTTACATCTCATTAACACTAGAACCACCTTTTACAATACATGTGTTTATTTTGAATATAATCTACAATATTCAATTTATATATATATATATATATATATATATATATATATATATATATATATATATATATATACACACACAAGCCTTTTGTTATCTCTACTGGACCTGGCAGCCATCAATTCCTTCATTTTGTACAAAGTAGGAGAGATTTCATCTTGAAGCAAGCCACAGTGCTTCAGCAGAAACATTTCAATCAGAAAACTGCAAAGGTGCAGCTGCAGCAGCTCAACCTGGATTCTGTGCTGCGAGTGACACACACGCAAGATAAATCATGTTACTTTCATTTTAGATTAAAAACTACTTTTGTTTTTACAGTTTTGTATGTGCATATACCTGTTTACACACTAGTTTGTTTTGAAATGTTTATGTTATTATAGTTTTTTTTATTTTTTGAAGTAGTGCTTTATATGTGGTAAGTTACAAAATAAACCCTTTTATGTTTACTTGTTCATTTAAATATGGCATTTTGGCTGTGCAGATGTTTGATATGATGTGCTTGAATAAAACTTTTGAGTTGTATCCAATAGTTTGTCTTTCATTTTAATATTGATGTTGTTTAAAATGTACCGGTGGTTGTAGGTATGAGTATAACCGTGGTGGTTCTAGTAGTCCATAAATGTAGTGTGTGTGTGTGTGTGTGTGTGTGTGTGTGTGTGTGTGTGTGTGTGTGTGTGTGTGTGTGTGTGTGTTGGGGGGGTCTATGTTTTGTACGGCCTTTCTGCTGGAGATTACGTGACATTAAATCAGAAAAACGGGGTCTTGACTGCTGAAACCTCGTGAGCCACAAGCACGATTCCTGTTTACAGTGTTTCCCCTTTTGTTATTCACTTAATCAAGTTCCTGTAATGTTTTGTTTCTGCTTTTTGTCTCTGCTGGGCTGCTGTAGTGTCTCCACCCTTTAGACACCAAATGCCCCTCTTCAGCGAAGCAGCAACACCTCAAGTCTTTATAAACAAGGCCAGGGCTAGGGGCTTTTTCTAACTAACCATTTTCTCTGACAAACAAACTTATACCCAGTAACAGCCATCTGGACAGTGTATTTTTATCAGTCAAACATGTCAGGATGTTGTTTGGTCTTGCAGTATCGCTCCCTAGAAGCGGGTTTTTAAGGTAGTAGGCTGAAGTCTATTTTCTGTGAAGGTGTTAAGTCAAGATGTATAACTAACATGCTGAACTTATTAAATAAATGTGATAATAAGCTTATGATTTATATTTACTTAAACTAATGCATTATAATTATATTAACTTAGTAGTATGTGCATTTTGTTTAAACATGTTAAATATTTTGTAGTATGAATCTAAACATTTAATTAAGCTTGATAGCTAGCAGACACATTGTAACCACATGCTGCATGAGCAGGGGGGTTGTGGTGACGTCATGAAAGGTGGGTAGGCAACTGACAAATTGCATGTAAAAACTTTAATCAAATGATACCAAAGGGTTCATTTTTTCCGACCTCCGATCCTCAACTGAGCTCGTGAGAATTTGAACCCAGCCTCTGTACTTGAATCCTGATTTGAGACTCTGAAAAGCCTTTGCCTACTGATTGACATTACCAGTCCGCTCTGAATCAATTGCACCTCAAAGAGGAGGGGAAGCACATATTAATTGCCTGAACTATAGATGTCTTAAATATGAGTAGAATTAATACACGCAATATGTAAGGTGGTTTAGTTAGATTAGTATGCCTGACTGAAAGCAGTAACTGGTTTTAATTGTTTCTTGTTTGATTGTTTTTAATACTTATATGATATTTTTCAAATGTGATAAAACACTGTTAGAAACTTAAGTCGTGAAACACTTGTATTATTGTGGCAGTAATACTCCTAATTAGGAAAAGTTTCGGGTAAAACATTGTTAAAAACGTTGTAATATTATCATTGTTGTGCTTCATTAAATATAGTCTCTCGAAAGGAGACTGTTATCCTGAATACAAGTATCGTGTCTGTGTTTGTCTCTCATAATGTTTAATGGATTCAGTGTATTCATTGCACTCTGGCCCACTGCATGACAATTAATCACTAGGAGTACTGTTCCCTCCTGAGTTTTACCTTCATAAGACTTGAACATGACAGTATGATCGTGTTAACACGATCCCGGTCCTTAAAGGGTTAAGATGAAAGGTGGGCATGTTAAGCAGTTACAATAACACTAGTAGGCCAATGGGCTTCAAAGTGGCCCCTGTGACCAGTGGTAGCCCAAGCAACTTCCCAGACAACATGCTAACATTGGGCCAACATTGGGGTAGCACTGTATGTACAAAACAATACAGGATAACAACAAATCCTGTCAAGCGCGAGATATTATTAGGCACTCACTAAAATGCTAATATGTCAAATAAAGGCCATCAAGGCTTACATTTAAAAACAACATTTAATAATAATAATAATAATAATAATAATAATAATAATAATAATAATAATAACGAGAATCTTGTTTTGTGTTTGTCCTGGCAATTGCAGAAAGGTTTGAAGCTGTTGTGGTACAAGCGATGGAAGTCTGCCTCTTAACGAACATTGTCCGATTTTTATGTTCAGTTGTCATTGAAAAGGGCCCTCGGGGTTAAATAGCATTGTCATTTGATAGTTAATTCTCAATAGCTTTTACACAGCCTCTCATAAATTTCACCTTACTCGAGTCAGGGACACACAACCCGTGTATTGATTCCATTTCACTAATGAATACAGTATATTGTAAATATTTTTTTAAACTTTGTTGATTTGCTTTTTCTCATTTTTTGCATAACAAGCAGCACACAGTTTTAATTCGTACTGCAAAGGGTAATTGCTTCTCATCAACTTAAGTCTCCAACTAATTTCATGAGCCTTCCTTTCTCAAATGCACAAACTCTGTGTGTTAAACATGGGAAAATATGTAGTATATATCTTATTGATGGTATTCAACACTCATTTTTACCTGTTCTCAAAACGGCATAATCTACATCATTAACACAAACATTCCATATTCGTATGCAGCAGCTAGGGTTGAATTAAAAAAAAATCTAAGGCTACATCTGACCTAAAATCACATGACACAATCCAGGAGAAGAAAGTAATTTTCCATATATTCTCAGATGTGACCACAAACTCATTAACCCTTTTTAATATTTTTATTATTAGTATAATAATGCATTATTATTCCCTGTCAAATTTGTATTGCAAGTTTAATAAGCAAGCTATCACTTTCTTTGCTTGGTGCAGACAATTGACAGTTCAATTGATTTGCTGGTGTGAGTGGCAAAATATGCCCCCTATGTACAGGGGTGGCAGTAGGGGGGCGCTTGGGTGGGCTGAAGCCACCCCAAAGTTTACCTTCGCCACCCACCCCCCCAACCCCGTAGCCACAGAAAAATTCAAAAGGGATACCTCAAATTTCTGAATTATCGACATGAGGGTTTTAACAATCGAAAACCATTCCAGGTATCCCCTTCAACAAGGTGACTTTAAATCAGGGACTGTGACAGAGACAGAATGATTCTCGGTGATAAATCTCCCTCCCGACCTGTGAGGGCGCTGTGTATTAATTCCTAGGGTTAGGCGGAAGTCGGCCATCTAGAAAGGGGGCGGAGCTACGGTACACTGAATCATCGACCCGGAAGAGAAACGATGTGGCAGCCGCGGATTGAAGGAGCGGTTACAATCGTTAACCAAGGGGTCCTGATTGACGTAGTATAAGGGGACGTAGTGAGGTGATCTGTTCCTTTGTTATGGTTAAGGCTAACCTGGAAGGAGAATCGTATTGTGTATCGTGAGTGTTTTGTTTGTTTTGTCGTGTGTCTAATTATACTTGTTTGTTGTTTAAACGGCTAACACAATCCAGAGCTGTCGCTACAGGCCAGCCAAAACCCGGACAACACTGCACTTGTATCACGATAATTGTATTTGCACCATCAGCACTACAGCATTCACTTTGGACTGGTGACCGTGTTTGTATATTGTGTGTGTATTTAATACCATGTTTATTGTTTCGGGACTGAACCCCTGGGTTAAACTGTGTAGTACACAGCCTTGTGTACTACCATTCATTATTATTTACAGTTGTCAAGTGACTTTGGATTATAAAAATAAAACACCATTGCACCTGGATTATCGTTGTCTGTCTGTGGCAAACCACTTTGCCACAGGCACCAACAATACAGTTCAGACATTCAAAATGAACTCACAGACTGAGTGGTTGCTGTGTGAGCACCGACAACGAGCTATTCGCTTTCATGCTGAGGGGGGGGGGGGGGGGGGGGGGACTGCAGCGTTACTACGAAACATTCCCTCCGGGAAATGCTATCTCACAAACTCTAGTGTTGATTCCATTTCAGTACGTTCAAAAGTTCCTATTCGTTTCTATTTAAAAAACACATTTAACAACTCTTATTGGTTTACTTTAAAACATTATATTTAGTTGTTAACAATCAAGGTTATTTAAAGTTTTTAATTAATTATTTCAACTTCTACTCCTTGCTTAAACATTTAAATATAACCTATAACTGTTAGTTGTTTGTCCTCTTCGTGACAGTGTAACAGGCAGTGTTGTGTGATACACTGTCGTTACAGATCCTGCCCTGTGTTGGTGAGATGAGATGACGTTAAAAGCTCTAAAAACATGACTGCAAAATGAGCCCAGCTCTTTTGCATTGTGGTTTAGACACTCGCTTGAGGTGTGGGGCGCCCGGAGCCTGAGGCTGTTCTGTAGTGAAAACAATACAAAATTAAACTTTAATATAAACATTTATTTTCACGAGGACTGCAGCAATTTATTTTCATGGCAATTATTACAAGTAAAAATATTTATGTAGAGTATATGGAGAGCACCATAACAGGAGCGCCACTTCTTAATCTGTATGTGTATGTCTGTCCTTCCTTTCCCTGGTTGTTGCTTGTGCTGTGTGTGTGCGTGTATCTTGTGCAACTGTAAACTAATCGACTGCTGTGTAAACCTGACAATGTATTTGCTTTGTTTCCGTGATTGAAATAAGTAAGGACTATCGGCAGACCTGAAACAAGATATCGGTTTGGTTGCCTGATAATGTACGAACTTAACTAGTTTGAAACATGATAATGAATTGAAGTACTTGACGATTTACAACGATTTAGAACACTGTCAGCACTAGTTTATGAAAACCTTTTTATGTAATTTGTGAATCTAAAACTGGGAATATAATGCCTATCTTTTTATAGCAATACAATTTACGTTACGTTTTGGGAATCGGAGACCTTCTCTGTGGAAGTCCAGCGTTGCTCTTGTAAATAAGTTTGATTTATGCATTTGTCTTTTGGAGTTTTACTTAAGTGGACCTTTATGTAATTTTCTAGTTGGCTGCTGAAACAGAAAAACAAAATGTGTAAGAAATGCTTATAAAACATGTCAAACAAATTGCTGTGGTTTAGAATCAAATACATGTAATTGCTTTCAATGATCCTGTTTTTCTTTTTTAGATGGGCTTGGGAGGGATTGGGGGTTTCGTGGCAGTTGGCCTCTGGGAAATATTCCATGATAATTTAAGCCCTGCTAATACCCCCTCAGCTCCCTCCCCGGGGAGAGCCTGGTGCCACCACCGCACATGTATAAAAAGCATTTCCATTTTATAACAAATAATGGGGAGGCTGTGATGACCTCCTTGGACAGATTCCTTCACAAATACAAGTTTTATGAATGATATTAATGAACTAGTTGCCAAAATCAAAACTATTATAAATATCTAATTTATTATTAATTATTTTGAAGATTGAACACAAAGTATTTCTCATTAGATGAAGAGGAGCCTCCAAATTCAGAAGATCAAACACAATTCAAGATCAGGTGCTACCTCAACCCCCACCTCCACCTGTACCTCAAAATGACCTACCAACTCCACACCAATTATCACTCCATTCACATCACCAAGAGATGTCCTACAAAGTTCCTCTACACCACTGCTGTCATCAATAACCAGAGGTTAACAGTTAAATATTCTTACAATGGAAACATTTCTTGCCAAAATTATGACTTTACATTACATATAAAATGATATGTATTTAATCCTAACTGTGTTTTAAGCGGTAGGTTCCCATGGATGTACAATATATTGTACCTTGAATGCGCTAGGTAAATTTCATTAATTTCTTCCAGACAGTGCTGCAATCTCTCAGTTCTGTCTGGAAGAAATTAAATCTCAAGTAGCCCAGAATACCTGTCTTCTCCAACAGCTGCTGCATTCTGCCATGAGAGGAGAAGCAGAACTGCAGCTACCAGACTGTGTGCAGCTTCCTCTTAATTTAATGGCAGCCGTAGACAGCCTAGAAGAAAAACTACAGGATGAAAACCAAATCTCTAGTAAGTACTTAAATAGTAGTATAAATCTTTCAAGACTAAACATCAAGGAAATATTCCCAAAGCAGGTTTATCTATGTGTTTTATACAGTCTGAAAATCTCCCAGTTATATCTTAACCAGGAACTCCTTCAATCTGGGTTCTGTTCTGCACACTCTATGGAAACTCCACTGCTGCCTTGTCTCAACCTCGATACTCTCACACTACCCCTCTACTTTGCACTCTCCACTGGCTTCCTATCTCAGCTTCAATTCAAGACCCTTGAATAATTCCCTGTTTAGATTGCACTTGTAGCTCCCAATCTGCTCCTCAGAATTTGTACCATACTTATCTGATATACATCACTAAAATTTAGCATAATTTAGCATAATATATATGTATCTACATACTGTAACTGACACCGTATTTTAATTTGTACACATTGCTACCTACATTGTATTTAAATTATGCATATCGTGTAACATTATTTTTGTCGCTTTGCAACCTTACTTTACCCTGTAACACTTCTAAGTCGTCTTGGATAAAGGCAGCAGAAAAAAAAAGATTAATACGACTACTACTACTACCCAGAGCGGCTGTCAACGCCGGGACCAGCAGGCAGTTCGACGCCGGGAGAATGCACACTGCGTTCGGGGTTTCAGCACCGGTGCAGACAGCAGAACCCGAGACAGCGCACAGCAGGGCAAGCAGCAGCGTGTACGAAGCGAGGGCTCCGATGCACAGCTGTGCCGAGGGAAGCCCGGGGATGGGCTTCCATACGGGCGCTGACTGGCCCGAGCGGGAGGGAGCCGCTTGGAGCTCCGGCTGGTGGGCTGCGGGAGGAATGCAGGGAAATGCCTTTCGCATGGCTCAGCGTTATATCCCTGACAGGGAGCTGCTCTCTGCTGTGCACAGGCCCGTGCCTGTGAAGCTGTAATCCAGGTGTCCCTGCCACGCTATCTTCCTGAACGTGGACGCCGGCCAGCCCTGCTTCCACGAGCCTCCGCTGCCCATGGGTTTCCCTCACTTCCCAGGACACAGCGTGCAGTACTCCCTGGATCCTGCACAAGACAGTGACAGAGCCAGCTACTACGCACCTCCATCAGTGCTGCCGCGCCTCATTCAGGACGCTTCTTACAGCATTCATTCAGACAGCATCTCTCAGAGAGAGGAGGAAGAGGCTTCAGGTCTCTGCGGGAGCCAGGACTCTGATGTCATTTCCGTGGGGAATGAGGCGTCTCCTCAGGAAAACAGCGGTTAACAATCGGATCATTCACTAACCTTTCAAACACACTGGCAAAATCTCAGATTATTGTATATTGATCACATTCATACTTGGAATTGGTTACACAACACGCTTGATTCTCATTTCTGAAGCATATCTTGTTGGAAGTCATATTTAAGTTTACAAACACTACTACTACGACTACTACTACTACTACTAATAATAAATGGAATTTAGCTTACTATTTTGCAAGCAGAAGGACATTGTTTTTTGCATACCATAATACTGTGATCAGATCCTTTCTTCTGAAACACGTTCCCTTTTGTCTTTCATAAACTCTCAGCAATTGGATCAGATTTAAAGAGTACTGTTAGCCGGAGTATGAGTGCGGTCATGAAAAACGCTCTTGCTGTTCATTTCAATTGGGTTGGGAAAGGAGGGAAGAAAAGAGCATTTGATGATCTCTGTCTTAGGAACATTATTTTTAGAAAGTATAATGTCTTTACAGACTATACTATATAATATAGATTTTTTTAAATCTAAAAGAATATTTCTGATGTGTCTGGTATTTCCAGACTCGGAGGTCATGAAAATGTTCTAGCATGGCCCCATTGTAGTGAAGGGGACCATGCACCAATGATAGTCACCCAACATGTGCCAAACTGGCACCAGTCACCCACTTTGCCTATTCCCAATTCCGACTAATGATGGTTGAGAATCCAGAAAATGGAGAGGCCTGCTTTGGCCGCTTCAATTAAATATGTATATTGCATGCTAGACAATCACTCTGTCGACTATGATATTTTAATTTAAAATACATGAAACGCGCAACTTGTTACATTTAATTTACATCAAATATCATAGCTCTATATTTGTTATTTTAGGAGCTGTGAGGAACAACCATTTTACAAAACAAGCCACAGAAGATGAGTTTGCATCAGTAACCATGAATTGGCTGCGGTATGCCAAAGACTGAGATGTGCAAAATGAAGTTCAGAGGTTGTGACAGCCAGAAACCACATGGGATGTAATGCTTTTCAAGATTAATGCTGATGAAAAAATAAAACACGCACATTATTATGAATCCCAAAAATCATTTACTTTTAAAAAACAATGTTTTGGACCACCTTGGAATTTTGTAAGTTCTAAATAATGAGTGTACAAGTTTTATTTTTTCTTCATTGTTGACGTCTTAACACTAAAATGACCAAAGTGGTCATTTTGACCGTTTTTGGAATTTAAATTTAAATTGTGTTGCATGTGTTTAAGATACAGAGCTGTGCGCTTCTAACTTTTCCTAGATATATGTACTAATTACCCTGACAAAAAGAATTGTGTAGCTGCAAAAATTAGGGATAAAATACTGTCATACCTATTCCGACCAGGAGCGGTCAAATTCACAGCTACATATAAAACATATTATAACAATGAAATGTTGCTGTATTATTTGTATTTCTCAGGTCAGGACTTGCCACCATGTATTGAAGTTTGATTATATCAGTCTTCATTCCTCAAGTGAGCGGTCTTCTGACATTTCTATTGTTTCAATGAGCCTCCTGATAGCCCATCATCAGTCTTGACAGCTCATGGTGCCCAGCTGTCTGTCTGCACTCTGGTTACTATACAGGTCACTCGTTTTTCTAAGAAATTCATTGTTACCCCAATACACATTGAAAATAGATTGTGGAAGACGCAGGACAGCAAAACAATGATTCTGATGGAGCAGAGACGGACAATGACAAATCTGGCGCTAAAGCAGACTGGGTTTGCGAAGATGAATCTTCCAGCAGCAGTGACAGGCAGGAGGATGCCAGCAAAGTGCAGGACTGAGTGTGCGCGAAGAGGGCGCAGATCCCGTGGGAGAAGAAGCAATCATGTGGCAGCCCCTGCAAGGATGCCAGCCTCTTCACCTGCATCAGCCCCTGCACCTGTTCCAGCCACTACTTTACCTGAGGCACTCAAGAGGCTGGTAATGGTGGCACTGTTTGGAACACTATAAATCCTGGTGTTGAAGCTGCAGGTAGAAGGGGTGAACATAATATTTTGACGGAAGTTCCAGGGACCAAGGCATATGCAAAACGTAACATTGATGAGAGTGCATTGAGTGCTTTTCGCCTATTGATTGACATGCATACGCTTCACCACATACAATGCTGCACTGAAGCAGAAGCCCACCGACAACTACAAGATGATCCCTGGTCAATGCCCTTGGAGGAATTAGAATCTTTCATTGCACTACTATATGCCCATGGAGCATTTGGTGCCAGAAGCCTGGGTTACTGCTGATAGCTATGCCAAATGCGCAAAGACAGCCTGTGGTAAGTGCACTGCATATTTTGAAAAGCGCAGGATCTGTGTAATTTGTGCCAGCACTTAGACTTTGTAAACGATTGTAAGTGAAGCCCATTCTGTTCAAATGTTTATTTATTCATGTTATTTCGATTATAGCATGTCAGTGTATAGACGCATAGCTTTGGTTGCGTATATGCGCTTTGTTATGTAGGCAATATAAACCCATTTATTTAAAAAAATGTTAATACTTATTTACATCGTTTCAGTTGTACAGTTTTGTATGTACATGATATACCTGTACATACACACATTTATTTTCAAATATTTGTTTATTTAATTTGTTACCGTTTTTTTCAGGTTGCACTTAATGTAATATGTCTGTATATGAACACATTTCTGTTCATATGTCCGTTTATTTACAATGTTTTGGTTGTGTGAATGATTTATATGATGTTCCTGAATAAAACTACGACTTATATTCAATGGCTTGTCCTTTCATTATAATATTTATGTTGTTTTTTAATACGCCGGTCAAATTGACCGCTCATGGTTGTTCTAGGTATGCATATAAACGCGGTCGTTCTAGTGTTAAAGGAGAGCTAACCAAGGTTTTACATTTTATTACTACTTTGATTGAACATTTATTGATTTGAACATTTGTTTATTTGTTTTCAACTCAGCACATGTGTAAATAGGGTTTTTGGTTTGTTTTGAATTTAAGTTTATCAGTGATGGTGCCATTTAATGCATGCTGCCTGACTGTAACCACCCAAGGTGCACGCCCTTTTGCCCCCCTAGTGGTGAATGTTCATTACTACCTTTTCAACACTACTGTGTATAAATCTTGCTCACCAATGAAGCGTGACAAAAAAAAACTTGCTGTGTCCTTCTGCTGTCCTTGGGTTGGGGGAGGGGGACGCAGTGTTATTGTTGGGGAGAAGGTGTATATGGTCTGTAAAAATTAACATAATAGCATATTTTTTATTTCAAGGATCAAGAGCATTGTAAGAACAACATTAAATGGGGTTGATAAAGGGGCTTATCATTATCAAGTGATGATTTAGGTTAAAACACGAATACAATGTTGACCCAACATCATAAGCCAACATAGGCCCAATGATGTTGGCCCAATATTGGGCCGATGAGAAAAATTACAATGAGCCAATGTTGACTTAAGATGTTGGCCCAATGCAACGGCTAACAGTGGGCCAACGTTGGGCCAACGTCAGCATGTTATCTGAGTTGATAATCATCCTGGACAGTACATTGGAAATATGGTACTGTGGGTTTTTGGAATTCACTGGCCTGTCATTACCGCTGAATGATTACAGTTATTGATAGTGTGTCCGGTTGTTTTTCTCAGGCTAGCTTTAGGATGTACAGGATGATGATATTTCTTTTAGTAAATCAAGAGAGACCACAAGGACTAATTACCAAGCTCTACCTCCCATCACACCTTGCTGCATTCGATACAGTACAGATAGGATGTCCTTTAACGGGTTGTTTTTGATGAAATAATAAATACATACAAAGTTTCATTTATACTGTACATTATCAGGATATATTCATTTAATCCAAACAGCAGCAGATCTGTCATTACCACTGGCATTTACAGCCTTAAAAATTCAACAGTCAAGACACTAATTTGCACTGTTGAAATTTTGATTTTCCAGTCCTTATTATTTTACCAGTGGCAACACTGAATATACATACTCTGTGTATCCATTTCCTCATGGGTATCAAGTACAATTTTCTTTACGCTGTAATTGTTCTATTTTCTTTGATAACAGCTAAGTAGTCTGGTATTTATTATTTAACTCATTTTAGTTCAAGTGTGGCACTTTTAAATCCCTAATCACTGTGTATGTTTGTGTTCCTGTGGTACTTTTCAACAAACAAAGACAGTCAATGACAAAACTCTGGCAAGTATCAACCCCAACTACTTTTGCATTTCTTCTCCAAGTCTAGCACTGCAGCTATTAAGACATCTTTTCTTACTCATTTTGCCTCTAGAGGGCAGCCTACTACTGAATGCAGCTTGCACATGAGAGAAGGATACATTTGGTGGATTAACAAGAGATTGTGAAGCATTTTTAGATGGAGGTTTAATTCCATCCCGTCATAGTGGTGGAAAAGCACTTACGGTACTGTACATCAGTGGTTCCCAAACTGGGGGCCCGCAAGATGGTTTAAGGTTGGCTGCATAACATAAGGATAGTCTTTAAAAAGGCTGTTGCCACCTGACAATGCAATGGTCCCCAGGCTGAGATTAATTAATTTACATTAATGCTGCTGTCATGTTTCTGGTTACTGTATTATACATTTTATACCAATGTCAATTCTATTGTACATTTATAATATCCATTGTCAATGCCCGAGCTAGTATTAACAATGAACATTAAAGGGGGTGATTATAAAAGGAACAGAATTTCACATTTCTATAGATTCACTTGGTGGAGGTTCACACTCAGAGTGCCTATTGTCATGGTTGTGAAGCCCAGCACTAAGAGAAGTGAATACATACAAGCCAGTTCTTGGTGGGCAAAACTAGGTTTGCAAAATAGTATGCAAATTGAACTAAACTAGTCCTGATCTGCAAGAATACAGTACTAGGGCTTCAGACTAGTATTGTTTATGTGATGCCTTTTAATGTAGAAAAGGTTTTTTTGACAAAGTAAACATAAATTCACAGAAAAAAAAAAAAAACAACTAGCCTTTAGGCTGCCATTTAACTCTGAATGGCAGATTCAGGCCCAAAAAATGTCTCCAGCTGACCCAGTTTTCTATGCAACTTGAAAACCTGCAGTATAAGCACAATCGCTGACACAATACTAGGCTGCTCAGAGATTTGTCACAGTCAGAGATTTGGTATAACTTTTCTCTTCAGCACATTCTCTCCTGTGGGATCCATCCCCACGCCTGCCAGCTGGGACAGGGCACGGCCTTTGCAATCACATCTCTCCAGTGCAGTCCCTCAACCACAATGTGCCTCACTGAAATATGCATCCAGCCTCGCTGACTGTCAGGCTAACACAAGGCTACATTCTTTTTTAACGGTATGACTCATTCAAAAGGTCATCTACATTCTCAACCCAACAAAGAACTTAAATGCTGGGAACGAGAAGGTGCATTCACACTTGTAGTAGTTTCTATTTGTTTTTTTTCTTTAATGGAGTAAAGTGTTGCATGCATTTATTACTCCTACCTTCTGGTATTAAATATTATTATATTTAGCAATGATAATAAGAGGGACAATATATCACTTGTGGGGGAAAACATTAGTGATATTTATATAGAGTTAAAGGAAGCCATTGCTGTTAAAGATAACCGGTCTTTTACCACTTTTGTCACCATTATCACCATGTGGGACTTGACACAGTTCTTCTTTAACAGGCATTCAACACCCACCCTGAAACCCTTTTTTCCCATCACACTTGGCTTATTTATCATCAGCCACAAATGGAGGTAATACCTCTGAGAATCTGATTCACTAGAACTGGAATTCCCCAAACCTCATGTTTCATATGTTGAATGAAATTTGATTTAAAAGTTGTAAATCACGAAAAAAATACAATAAATTGAATACACTTTATTCACTGTAATCTTTTTTTAAATATGATTTTCAGATGACTACTTTCAGTTGGTTTCTGTGAGGGAAGTTATTATTGCTTACCAATATGAAGTACAATTCCAACAGAAACTGGGTACAGAATTACAGATCATTGTTCTTTTAAATAAATACCAGGAAAGTACATTTTAAATTTACTAATGTCCCAGGAATCTCAGTAAGACTAAAATTAATCAAATTTAGGCAACTACAGGTTTGCAGTAAATGTGGAACCTAAATATTCATTCTTATTCGACCAAAATGAGGAGAAATTGAGCTCTCCGATTGGCTGACAGGGTATACTCGCATATAACAAACTGTGCATACCGCCGGATCTACTGTCAGCGGTCAGCTCACCTGCTGCAGTAGAACCGTATCACTCCACAAACCTAATAAACACTCAATGGCTTCAAATATTGAGGTTATACTCCATGAAGAGAGCTCTGACTTTGCTGTGTCTTACATGATCAGATATGATAGGTTCTACTGTAATTTCTTTAATTACCTAATTTAAGAGACCCTTGTTAATCACTGGCACAATCATTCTTACATTAGAACAATTATTTTCTTTCATAGTTAAAATAACACAACACAGTTGAATGTATTGTTTAAAATATGCACAGTTTATTTATTTACATATTTTCTATTCATAGGTAAATTACCACACTTTGGTAATATGGTGCTCAGTGGGTTTGAATTTAACTGATAGGCTTTCTCAGTACAGTCAAATTATCACAGCAAAAAGATGAGATGTTTGTGTTTTTGATAGGCATTTTTGTGTAGCAGAGGTTCAAATAACTGAATAGCAATAAATAACACTGGGTGTACATTATGTGCGATTTGAGGACACAGAAACTTAATGTACACCCCGGTGTAATTGCAAGAAATATACAACCCAGCTTTCTTTATTTCTTAAATCTGTCATCCCTGTCATACTAAAAAACAAACAAAGAAACAAACGAACAAACAAACAAACAAACAAAAAACAGTATTACTAGTTAAAAAGGTTACTGTATGGACATTTACAAGTGCCATATAGTAAGAGAGATACATAGATCAGGGTTTATATTTATGACACAGCATATTGTCTATATTGAAAGCCCTGGGATAGTGCAAAGGGCTATTTGGCTGGTTACAGGTGGCATCCTCCACCCTGCAGGGGTGACTGGCCCATTTTTTCATCATACTGATTATTGATCTGTTTTCCACAAGTACTGCAGTTCACAGAATATGCTGCAATCAAAGGTCAAATAATGCCAACAATAGCAATACTGAGTTAATCATGATTTGATATAACATGTGCATCATAGTTAACAGTATCTATTTTCATTACCACTTTAATTTTGTCTTTCAAATTTTCTGGAGGGCCAGAGTACATGATTGTTCCAAAATGCTCGATTGCTGCCTCTAATTCCAGGCTTACAGAATCAGCACTCTGTGAAAGTCTGTATGTTCTCATGTCAAGAACAAATAACCAGTCAGGTGATGTACAGTCTGAATACCCAAAAACCAGAACATTTGTTTGAACAATTATATTTTGGCATTTTTCAGGACAGACACCTGGAGTACAATAAAACATTTTTTTACACTTTCCACTTTCCTGAAAATTGATGGATGTCTTGTTTTAACACACAACAATGTACCCTTGTGTCATCAATTTGTACATATTGACACTAGTTAATATTAGTTAACTAGTGTTAAAGTTAGTACTTAAGAACAGTAGTTGCACAAGCTAAATCGGGCAGAGTATGCAAGGTGCTGCTGCCTGTGAGAGAAGTTCAAGCTCAGTAGAGGAGCCTTCCCTTTCAGCAGACCCAGAGGCTGCATTTTAATTTAATTATCAGTGTAGAAATGCTGTCCAAACCAGTTATAAGGAAGTCTAATAATAAAACAGAGATGGTGATAAAAATAATTTTACGCACAATAAGAACCACAGGGGCTAAGAGAGAATTTGATTGTGAAGCATATCATGGTTGTTTTTCCGTTTTGATAGTTTTCCTTTTCAAAAGCAATTAGAAGGAGCACTGTATCACAGTCTATCATTCTACCAAGTAATAAGTGGAATAGTTGTATGCCTTTGTCTTATGTAGGTATTCACTTCAATTCAGGACACTAACCATTTCAGTTTACAAAAGCTCCCTTATTTTGAAAACTCAATGTTGACAGGTATGGGATGCAGGTAAATATGCAAAAAAATCACATGGGATCAATATTTTATTTAACACTCACCAAAAGATAAAGACAAACAATATCAGTGACTGCTACTGCTACTTCCCGATACCTGGCACCTCTTTGCTTGAACCAGCGCATCAACATCTGGAGCAAATGACTGGGCTGAGGATACTTGGGTATCGAGTTAAGGTGTGTGTCAGTTAGTTGAGAACAACATTTAGATTTGTTGATATTCATGATGGAGAAAGCTTGCAGCTTCTCAGAAGACACTATTTCAGCAGTTTTTAGCAGCATTTCTTCAAAAACTCCACCAGAAAATGTTTTTTTGAAGAAACAGCTATTCCATGGGCAATCACTTACAGTGGCTATAGAAAGTCTACACCCCCTTTCAAAATGTTCACCTTTTGTTGCCATAGCCTGGAATTAAAATGCATTCAAATAGTTTTTTTTTTTCATTTATCTACACATCCTACACCACAACTTCCAAGTGAAAAAAATATTCTAGAAATTTGTAGAAAATTAATTAAAAATAAAAACTGAAATAGCTTGGTTGGATAAGTGTCCACTCCCCTTGTAATAGCAATCCTAAATTAGCTCAGGTGTAACCAATCGCCTTCAAAATCACACATCAAGTTAAGTGGCCTCCACCTGTGTTAAATTGTAGTGATTCACATGACTTCAGGATAAATTCAGCAGTTCCTGTAGGTTCCCTCTGCTGGGTAGTGCATTTCAAAGCAAAGACTCAACCATGAGCACCAAGGACCTTTCAAAAGAACTCCAGGACAAAGTTGTTGAAAGGCACAGATCAAGGGATGGGTATAAAAAAAATATCAGAGGCCTTGAATATCCCTTGGAGCATGGTCAAGACGATTATTAAGAAGTGGAAGGTGTATGGCACCACCAAGACCCTGCCTAGATCAGACCATCCCTCCAAACTGGATGACCGAGCAAGAAGGAGACTGATCAGAGAGGCTACCAAGAGGCCAATGACAACTTTGCAAGAGCTACAGACTTTTATGGCCAAGACTGGTCAAAGTGTGCATGTGACAACAATATCCCAAGCACTCCACAAATCTGGCCTGTATGGTAGGGTGGCAAGAAGGAAGTCATTACTCAAGAAAGCCCACCCTGAATCCCGTTTGAAGTATGCAAAAAAACACTCAGGAGATTTTGTAGCCATGTGGCAAAAAGTTTTGTGGTCTGACGAAACTAAAATTGAACTTTTTGGCCTAAATGCAAAGCATTATTTGGCGCAAACCCAACACAGCGCATCACCCAAAGAACACCATCCCTACTGTGAAGCATGGTGGTGGCAGCATCATGTAATGGGGATGTTTCTCATCGGCAGGGACTGGGGCACTTGTCAGGATAGAAGGGTAAATGAATGGAGCAAAGTACAGAGAAGTCCTTGAGGAAAACCTGCTGTCCTCTGCAAGAAAGCTGAAACTGGGACAGAAGTTCATCTTTCAGCATGACAACGACCCAAAGCACACAGCCAAAGCTACACTGGAGTGGCTAAGGAACAAAAAGGTAAATGTCCTTGAGTGGCCCAGTCAGAGCCCCGACCTAAATCCAATCGGAAATTTGTGGCATGACTTGAAGATCTTGAAGTCCATCAACCCTCCCCAAGGAACTTGACAGAGCTTGAACAATACTGTAAAGAAGAATGGTCAAATATTGCCAAATCTACGTGTGCAAAGTTGGTAGAGACCTATCCCAACAGACTCACAGCTGTAATTGCTGCCAAAGGTGCTTCCACCAAGTATTAACTCAGGGGGCTGGAGATTTATCCAATTATGATCTTTCAGTTTTGTATTTTTAATATATATTTTTTTTCTCAATAAAAACTTTTTTCCCCTTAACAGTGTGGAGTATGGTGTGTGTGGAGTATGGTGTGTAGATAAGTGGAAAAAATCCAAATTTAAATGCACGAAACTCTGAGGCACTGACTGACACAACAAAATGTGGAAAAAGTTCAAGGGGGTGTAAACTTTCTATAGAAACTGTAGCTCGCCTTAACAGCAGCATCACTTCATAAACATCGATTGCTGCTTTTTCAATGACTGTGCCAATTCAGAGTATTTATCTTCACGTCCACATTCATGTCCACAAAGAAATGCGAAATTCCCCATTTCTCTTGAAACACACAGCACTCTTGGTGAACTTTCTCTTCACAGATAAAGACATAGTGACACTTGTCACTACAAATCTTAGTAGAAATCTACAAATCAGAACTAAAAACCTTTTTCTGGTATCACTGGTGTCTTGACTCGAACCATCTGACGCATCGCTGTCTCACCTACGTGGTCGCCGACTGACAGCAATCACAGCAACATGTCAATTTGTGTTGCTCATGCGAAGGAAGTCGCTCAGAGGCATGTTACAGTGAGTGAATCAAGATATGTGCTATTTTGGGGAATGTAAATATGCTATGTATGATAATTGTTGTTAAATATGATAATTTTGAGGTTTTGGGTTTGTCTTTGTATTTTTATAAAACTGTCACTTGGCCCGCACCAAGCGCCAGGGTATCGGATCAGGCCCGCCATATGAAGCAAGTTTGCCACCCCTGATTTAAAGTCATTGTTATCATTTATTTTTTGTATCTGTTTCAAATTTTACACAGATTTTCACATACAGTATAAAATTACAATGCATCAAAATATAGTAAATGATTTAACTTAAAAAAAAAAACGCAACAATGCAAGATCCTCATAAAGTAGTTAATATCTAGTTAAACATTTAGTAAAGCACTATTTAGGATTTGTATTTCAGTTTGCCATATAAACATTTAAACCTTTACCATAGTTTCAGTTAGGAGGACTTAGAAGTTTACTTAATACACACTCAAAAGGACTGGAGACTGTTTCCATACAGCGGGATGGCAGTGGAAATGTCACCTAACCAAAAAACTGTTTTCGCAATATACCCCACCCCTGCTCATGGTATTTTTGCATTTCACAGTTTTCCCACGGCTATCATAGTTTACCATGGTTTGCCATGTTTCTTGAATACGCTTAACCGTACCTCTCTGGGGTTTACAATGCTTACCTACAGTATGCTGTACCATGCTTTCACTGCTCTTTATTACACTCTGCTATGCCTTCACTATGCTTTATTACACTTTACTCTTTGAGAAACCATTAACAAAGTCAATGTAGAAGCAGCCACACTTATGATTGAGTAATACGGTTTTTCTAATCTCCAATTGTCTGGTGAAAACATTTAAATTTAATAAGAAATTTCCAGACAGGCACCACATTGGAAACGATACAATCAAACCAGGATGACATTGATTTGGTAACTGAAACTGAAAAAAAAAAAATCTTTAAAACATCAGTGAAAGAGACCAAGGCTAAGTTTTGTTTTATTTACATTTGAGGGACAACAGCTTCTACCAGTAACCAAGCCTAAAAAAAGACCACTTTAGTCCAGGGAACTCAAGGGCTCTTAGTCATTACAGTTACTATGCAGTTGCTATGTAGTATCTGTCATTTCCTGCTGGACAAAAAAACAACATAAATGCCAGCTGAACAAAATGACATTGAAATAGTGGGTCTAATTATAAATAAACTCATGAGTCCATACTAATAAATATTTGGTGTCCCATTTTTACATTTTTCTTTGAATCTGCAACGTTAAGATTCAGGGCTGCTTTCCGCAGCACTGTTTGTTCTTATCCACCACTGCTGGGTACTGCCTTCCCCTGAGAAAAACAAAAAGGTTTCCTAAGACCTTCAGTTAAAATCAAATTAATAAAAAGTGGATAACAGTGTCTGCCACTATTTCCAAAATATCATTGCACTGGTATTAAACAATTTAAACTGCTAGTGATGAACTGGTCATGATACTTGTAATGATATATAGTTATAAGTCGGAAAAGCGTTATATATAAACAATAAACTTGCCTATGTCCATTGTTTAGGTTATACATGTATTGAACAACAACAGCCTGGGGGGTCCGGACTTTGAGTAATTCTCAGCCATGGATCACCACAATCCTTGATGGTTCTCTTTTACAAAGTCCTCACAAACCCTGTGTTTTATTTGTTACCATCAATGGATGGTAACAAATCCATTCAATCCAAATACCTTAATTCCTGTTTATACGCTATGTCAATTTGTCTAGGTTCGAATCTGGAAAAGCTTTCAAAAGATATAAGTTGGATGGTCTCAGCACAAATATCATCATTCAACCATTTAAAATGTTACTGAACAGGCTGTAGGGTTTTAAACACAACACATTACCTTCCCCAGCGTTCTGCTTTGTTGTATGTATTCCAGCAATATCGTTTTGACTAGTTATTTAATTTAAACCCTGCAACCTGTTCAGTAACACTAAGTGCCATGGGCTTTTGTTAAGACTGGTTGAGTAACATATACTCAGTAAAAAACCTAGTGGTCACACAGTAGATATGTGTAAGGGATTGTCAGGGTACCAATCAGATTTAATGAGACTTTTCTCCTCACTGGTCACTGGTTCAAATCCAGCTGCTGATTGAAGAATATTCCTCTAACTTAAATGTACATTACAATAAATAAACATTATATAGCTAGTAATGTTGTGTTATTTTCAACACATTTTTAATGTGTATAATTCATTCAGTCTGTTTTAGTTCCTGATTGGACAAGACCAGTCATAAACTTGTCTGGCAAGCAAGCACTTCTAAATCCCCAGACCACTTATTAATGTATGGCAAACACACTGCAAATGCTGTCTGTATATTCTTCCATCAATAATACATCAGAGGGTTGTTGTCTCTGTGCAGTTCTGAGTCAAATCCTGCTGGCTGACTGCCTGGAGGACGCGGAGGCTGCAGCTGATCTCACAAACATTAGAACTGAACTATTACTTGCTGTGCTGTCCACTTGTTTGTTTAATAGGGGATAACTGGTTTGAACCCTTCCTTGCAAGTAATATGAACTCAAGCCATCTTGAAATACCATTTCATGAAGTCTGTGGAGCACTGTGCTGCTTGATCTAACACAATCCTTATACAAGTTTACCATGGTATTTTTCCATGGTCATTTTGCAGTTTTCCCATGCTTTTCCCATGGCTATACTATGCATTTACCATAGTCAACCCAGGGTATAAGAATGTCCAAAATCTTTCGGGGCTCAGACTCCAAACCTTCTGGAAATTCCAAACCTGGAATCAAATAATTATGCATTTATAATTAACAAAAGACAAAACGTATAGGCTAATAGGCCTAATATTTTTATGTCACTTCAAATCAGATAAGAGATTCAATTAGCTGTGCAAATACTAGCTAAGAAGGGGGTTTCAGGCTGCGTCCGATGCTGATGCTGACATGAGAATGTTCCTGTCGGCTCCCAAAAAATTCAAGCTCGAAGAAAATCTTTGGGTCCCGACTAAATCCTTCAGCATACATTATGTGCGTGTGCACAACCATTCTACAGCCCTGAGTCTACCATGGGTTTGCCATGTTTTTTAATATGCTGAGATTCTTAAGCATAAGCCACAAGAGACTGATTTCACTGAGGGTCGCTTCTTGGGGACCTCCTGAATAAGTTTTCTTGAGGCAGCACTGGCATTAACTGTTCAGAGGACTGCAGGTTTGAGGTGCTCTTAACCAGCAATACAGCAGCCATTGGCACCATTGTTAAAGCAGCTATTGCCACCATCGTTGTTACAAAACATAAAAAACAGGTCTGAATGTTAACTTTAGGACCCCAAAATGTGTCTAAGTTACAGTTAACAGTTTCCTTTCACAAAAAATGTACAGAACTTCATACTTGATGGATTAATAGGATTATTTAAAAAATAAAAAAATAAGGGTACTTTAATATACTGCAGTTCTATTACCAGAGCACTATATTTTCTTTTAAGAAAAACTGCTGGCCTCTTTGCCCCCATTTCATTTGCACAGCTCTGCAGAAATGAATACCCCTGCATTTACTTCTATTTGATCTAAGCAAAAACAATATGTCAGGGTTGAAGCTAATCTAAAATTCTGCTTCTTACATCCTGCATTGCATTAGTCCAATGCAGAATGACAATGCTGTAATATTAACAGGGCACAGTATGTTGAGTTTCTGTCCGGTCCCTTACAGATTTATACGTCAAACTGGAGCCCCTCCTAACTGTTAAGGTCATCAGACTCAAAAAGTTCAACCTTGAAAATATCTAGGCAAAGACATGAAGCAATTGAAGCTGTGGATGTTGAGTGCAGTAAGTTCACTAATCAATCTAGTTCACTAGTCAATTAGTGCAGTTTCAAGAAATGAACTAGTAATTGGGGACATTTACACAGCAAGTAATTTTAATTCAATTATAACATGATGTATCATTTTAAATTTCTTCCCTAATGGGCTGACTTATCCCAGCTTTGAAAACAGCACCTGCAAACACCAGAGCTGGAAACGTGACATCTTCCTGTCAGCCTGCATTAAACACGGTTACAAACACAATTATTTTTCTGCCTCGGAATGTACTGTGCTAAAGGATTCTCATTCCCCCTTGTACTGATGGCTGTATTGTGATTGTCAATAAAATATCCTGCTGGTAGTCGGATGACTGCTCAAAAAAGAAATCAGCTGTTAATACAACGATTTAAAAGCACAAAATATAAACTAGAAATGGGTATAATGTAAGAGGAATGCCATCTCTGATCCAATTGTTTGTAATCATGAAGTAAAATTAATACAATACTGCATGTGAAAAACATCTGTATCATTGATATAGATTATATGCCAGTGAAACAGGGACACTTTTTACTGGATAGCACATATAATGAAATGAAAAATCACTGTGATCTGGCAACAAATTCAATCATTTGCTGTCCATCTATATGCTGTTGTGTTGCTTAGTGTGTAGAGATCTCAATTAAGATTTGCAATTATGTTAAAAAATATATATATATATATTGCAGGAATAGGTACAATGCAGAAAGCTGGGGAAGGTAATGTGTTGTGTTTTAAACCCTACAGCCTGTTCAATAACACTTGAAACGGTTAAATGATAATATTTATGCTATGCTGAGACCGTCCAAATTATTTATTTTGAAAGCTTTGCCAGATTCAAACCTAGACAAGTGCATTAACCAACACAAATTCAGCCTCATCTTCAGTTAGATTACTTTTTTCAGTTGTATTAGAAGGACTATTTTTGGTCCAAAGTGCTGTGATTCAGATCTCTGAAAGATAACCCTTCACGCAGCAAGTCTCCTCTGCAGTAATCAATACGACTATCAGTACAAAATGCTGAGGATTGTAATACACACATCAGTCGTTTTAGCCATAATAAAGTTTGAAAGCAAAATGACCATTAAAGGTTAGAAATAAATCTGTGAGATGCTTCTCAATGTTATGGAGACAGCATGCTTGCAACTGGCAAAATACTATTACTCTATTGTGGCTCCAGTAACAACTACTTTTTTTGTATGTTTATAAATCCCTTGACATTCACAAGGAAATTACATTCAACAACAGCAACACTTCAGTACATCTGTCATGAACGTTCAGTACCTCCACTGTATTCCTGTTGCTGGGAGCAAGCTACCTGAACATATGCAGCCACTTTATTAAGACAGGGTGTCTCCATCCTACATCAACTCCCTGCACTGTTCTAATTACTACAGCTTCTTCACTGTCTGCGTTTAGTGCTTGTGTTACTATGCACACAAACCTTTCACTTACCTATTAAAGAACTGCTTCATTGACACTTCAATACAAAAAGCGGGCATTCCAGGTTTCCCAGGATGCTTAGAACACATCAATGTGATCTGGCAACAAATTCAATCAGCTAAAAAGGAGAGGAAGGAGCTCCATGTGACATTCCTGGATTTGGCTAATGCATATGGTTCAGTGCCACATGAACTTCTTTGGGCAGCATTTGATTTTTTCAGTGTACCGATGACAATAACAAATTTAGTGAAAGCCTACTTTGGAGATTTGCAATTTAGTTTTTCCAACTTCAGAATTCAGCACTACATGGCAATGCCTAGAGGTTGGAATAATGGCAGGATGCACCATTTCTCCACTGGCTTTTACCATGACAATGGAAGTAATCATTAGGGCATCAAAATGGGTAGTAGGAGGAGAGCGCTTGGCTTCTGGAATGCGACTACCACCAATTCGAGCATACATGGATGACATGACAACCATGACTACAACAGTAGCCTGCACTAATCGGTTATTGGGCAAATTAACCAATAACATTGAATGTGCACGAATGCAATTCAAGCCCACTAAGTCAAGCAGCAGCTCTATAATTAAAGGCAAAGTGGTAGATAAAACATCCTTCATTAATGGTGAGGCAATACCAACAGTGTCTGAGAAGCCACTGAAGAGTCTTGGGAGATTGTACGACGGGGATCTAAAGGACACAGTTCGTGTGGGAGAAGTTAGACAACAAGCAGTGGAAGGGTTGAAGAGCACAGATAGCTGCGCTCTACCAGGCAAACAAACTCTGGTGCTTTCAGTTTGGTCTACTGCCGAGGTTGCTGTGGCCACTGACTGTGTACGAGGTTTCTTTGACAACAGTAGAGAAGCTGGAAGCTTTAATCAGTCCATACATCAGGAAATGGTTGGGAGTTCCACGCTGCCTCAGCAGAGTGGGACTTTATGGTAAAGGAATACTGCAGCTACCAGTCTCCGCTCTAACTGAGGAGTTTAAGTGCTCCAAGGTTAGACTGGAAATGACATTAGTAGAGTCACGCGATAAATGCGTAAGGGAGGCAGCACCTGTGTTGAAAACTGGAAGAAAGTGGGCGGCAAAGAAAGCTGTGGAAGATACAAAGGCTGCCCTTCGAATTAGTGATATCATGAGGCAAGTTCAGCATGGAAGAGGGGGTCTTGGTCTCAGTTAAGCTCCTCCTACATGGCACAAGGCTGCCCCAGCTCAAAGGAGGAAGCTGGTAGTCAATGAGGTGCAAAAGCAGGAGGAGAGGATGAGGTGTATAAAGGCCATTTCCCAGGCCAAGCAGGGAGAATGGATGAGATGGGAGAGAGTGGAACAACACAAGATTGGCTGGCAAGACCTATGGTCAATGGAACAGAGCAGGATCAGTTTCCTCATCAGGTCAACATATGATGTTCTCCCATCACCACAGAACCTAAACCTCTGGGTAGGAGAGGATCCCTCATGTCCTTTGTGTTCATCACCTGCAACATTAAGGCACATTTTGACAGGATGTAAGGTGGCTCTTAGCCAAGGACGGTTTACTTGGCGCCATGACCAGGTGCTGCGATGTTTGGCCTTAGCATTGGAAGACAAGCATAACATGACCAATAAGTTGCCACCTGTTCCATCAAAACATTACACACAAAAGACAACATTCCTCCGCCCAGGAGAGCAACCACCAAGAAAAGGTGTTAAAACCAATCCTCGCCCAGGACAACTGGAAGCTGCTAGAGACTGGAAAATGCTGGTAGATGTTGGTCAACGGCTTATTTTTCCACCTGAGATTGCCACCACTAACCTTCGACCAGATATTGTCTTGTGGTCTGGATCAGCATGCCTTGTTCACCTGGTAGAGTTAACAGTGCCATGGGAGGATGCTGTAGATGAGGCGTATGAGAGGAAGAAACTGCGGTATGCTCAACTACCCACTGAAGCGGAACAGCGAGGATGGAGAGTCCGGGTTTACCCAGTGGAAGTGGGTTGTTGAGGATTTGTTGCACACTCTACAACCCGGTTTCTCAGAGGCGTCGGATTCAGTGGCCAAGAGTTGCGTCGCACAGTGAAGAACTTATCTGAAGCAGCAGAGAGGAGCAGCAACTGGCTGTGGTTGAGACGGAAAGATTCTGGCTGGGGATCTCAAGCACAATAGAAAGAAAGAAACGCTGATGTACAGGTAAGTAAGCTGGGCTGAGTTGAGTGGGGGACGGAGGGGGGTGATGCTGGGACGCCAGAATCACCGTCGAGCCCTCTTGAGGTGTCGTGGGCTAGTCGACGAAACACTGAGGATGGAAGGTGCCCACTTGAAGACCCCAGAGATGTACCCTACTTAGCTCAATCCAGGCGGTTGTCATGCTGATGCGCTGGGGAGGCCGCACTGTGGTTGATCCCCGGAGCCAGCATCGCAGCCGTTGTGTGTGCTGATGCGCCAGGGAGGCAAAATAAGCTGATCCCTGGAGCCAGCATTACACTTCAGCCATTAACACCAGACAGAAGGATATCTACATCATCATATGGAAGGAAACGTAAATGGATGGAGGCACATATGGATCACATTAGTTTACTGTAAAGCTACGTCTTAGATGGTGCTTATCTTGGCGAGAGCAGAGTTCAAATCAGCATGAAGTTTTAACATCTACTCTCGTGTAATGGAAATCAGATATCACAATCCTCTAGCAACCAATGTATTTCTCTATCAGTAACTTCTGAGCTCACATCTAGTATACTGCTCAATATTGTACTAATAAATTTGCAATTCCTTAAGACACGTTATACAATTGCCCTTAATTTGAGTAAATGGAAGCACTTTAATACAAGCTAGATTTTAGGTCTTTATTACTGCATGTGAGAGCTCCGGTAAGCACATTTTTATAACATTGTGTTCTTTATTTCGTAATAAAGTATTTCTGTTACCTCTTTTTTCAATACCCCCAGTACAGCACCCTGCACATATAAATAATGTGTGGGTTTTTTTTGGTTTGTAAATAAATGTGTTTAATTTGGGAAATTAAGTGTTAGATATGGCAGGGCTGGGAGGTGAGAATTCCCATCCTGCCTAATTGAATTTGACTGATTAGCCATTAACCCTGGCCAAATGCCTTTAAAAAGGGACTGAAAAGCCAGTCATTTTTTTCCTGTTCTTTGTGTACCAGCATGAAGACTCATGACTGTGTGGATACCCAGGAAGGCCGAACCAAATACGCAACCACCATGTGTTTAATTGGGGTCATAAACGTGACAGAGGACCACTGTGTGTTTAAACCGGGATCCTTGGTGTATAGTAAAGGGATTTATTAAAATTTGGGGGATTTTAATCCCACAAAAGTATGTCTGAGTTTGTATTAGGGAGGTTTCTGGAGCGGGACCTCCCTTCTAGTGGGAGCAGTGCTCAGCCAGATTTTGTTTTATTTAGGGCTGCAACGAAGGGTACATTTTGACTTTCGAAGGTTCGGAACACATTACCGAAGGAAGGTTTAAACCGTCAATAGTACTCATTTGCATAATTTACTGGTGACATCACCATAGGTACTTGTTTATATTTGACTGAAAATCCTGTTTTACAGGTAATCCATATAAATGGTATAAAACATTCACATGTAGTTTAAAAATACGTTATCTAGAACAGTAATCACGTTTTTATAATTTAAATAAAAATAAAAAATACACGTTGTTTATTTACATGTAATTGAAGATGTTTGCGATACATACAGTAAGCTTGCATTGCACAACTGCAGCGGACTGAGGCAAAACAAAGCTTTATTTAACAGTCACCGTTCCAAGCAGGTTATCAGTCACATTTTACTAGTACTAAATATTAATACTACTGATAATAGTAACGTGAGTTTACGCTTGGTCAAGTGACCCCAGAGATTGGTTATAACTCCATGATACGAGTCGCTTGCACAGTTTGCATTCAACTTTTTTTTTTGGTCGTCTGGGCATTTAACAAAAAACTCCCAAACAGCACGGGGTTTCGAGACATTTCTTTCAGTACAGCTTATGGTATACAGCGCTTTTCTGTTGAGATGGCGAAGGAAGAAATTAAAAGTTTGCTTCTGGTTAACACAAGCTGGAGGGGGGAGGGACGGACGGTGTTCAGTTTTCGAAATTAAAATTATTTGTGTTGTCATATGTTTTCTATCATAGCCCTTCTCTTACACTGTCTTGTACACTAGATATTCAGGACATATTTTACTGAAGCACTATAACCGCACCGCCCCAGTGCTCTGGATACTATACCCTGCTCCATACACGGCAGCGGCACCATATGGAGTTGCTATGTATAACGATTTGGTAGCGGATTTTAATACAACAACTTTTGTTTACGTAATATGCATTATACAAATCAAAAGATCGAATTTTGCATGTGAGTGACATTTAATTTATGATTTATATCATTCATATACCGGTATTGTCAAACAGTTTCTGTTAACAGGAAAAAAAAAAAAAAAACACTGCATGAATGGCGTCTGACGAACCTTCGAAGGTTTTAAACAATCTTCGAATCCCTGGCTAGCGAACAAACCTTCGAACACAGCCCTAGTTTTATTAGCTGTTTTTCCGCAGTGTTTTGTTTGGTATTTTTGTATTTATTATTTTCATGTACACAGTGTTTGTGTATGTCCTCCCGCACTAGGACTACCATTGCTGGTACCCTAGTGGCGGCCACCAACAACTGCACCTGCCTGTAATTGTCAATAAAACATGGATGCTTGAGCGATGTTTCAGCGCCAACCTATGTGTCTCTCTCGTCTATCAGAAGATACCCACCCAGTAACAGAACACCCCTGTTACAAGCATACCGAAAAAGATAACATGGCTTCAACAGGCACCTGACGCACCTATTGAGGACATTTGTACTTCAGTGGGGCTATTCAAGAGCTTCTTTAGCAATTACCAAACTATCAGCATGTTTTTATAATACTAAGCTTGACACCACAATTCAGTTTGGGTTTGTTCCAATCCCTGGAGCTAAATAGGTATAGTGCAAAAATAACCTCAACCAAATTACCAGAGAACAATCATTTATTTTCTGCTCACCTCCCATTTCTAATGCAATTATTTGCATTATACAGTATCCTACACTCTGTGTGTGTGTGTGTGTGTGTGTGTATTTATTATGCATATTAAATCAACAAGTAGCCAGCTGTCAGGCCCTTATTAACACAAGAAAATCAATGTTTAGCTTCACCACAAAGCAATAACCCTTGCAGTAAATGAAGTTAACTGTAAAGGGCAGGCAGGTTGAGACCAGTAAAAGTCTGTAAAACACAAATAGTTTTCAATGCAGTCTGAAACTCTTAAGTTGGATCTTGATTGCAACTTTCCCAATGGTACCCCATCACACCTTGCGTAAGTATTATCGTGGTTGGATGCACACCTTTTTCTTGTTATAACTCTCAATTTACAGGTTTATTCTACTCCAATATATCTACCATATGTACTGTAGTAGTGCCAGTTTAATTTTCAATTGTATCTTTTCCTCATCATCAGGGAATACTTATTTTACCCTGGTTATTGGCTACATACAGTACTAGTACTGGTTACAGACAGTGTCTCTAATAATGTGTTGTATCCAGCAAAGCAAGTTTATTGTTTATGATCTAAATAACAAATGCTATTTATCAAATAGTAGCTGTTCTATGTATATAGCAGCTTAAATATATTATTTCTCTACATAGTATATAAAATATCATATACACAAAATACACAATTTCTGGTAGTTTAACAAACAATCTTTATAAGAAAAACAAAAGCACTCAAGCAATTTCAAATATTTGTTCATGAGAAAAGTATTGGCACTTTTACATTATAAGTCTAAAAATGTAATAAAACTAATTTAAAATATATTCATTGATTGAAAGTCATTAAACAGCAAGTAAGCTGCATTAAGTCAATAGCCAGGAAAATAGGTAATTCTTTCCAACATCTGTTGAAGAAGAACATTTTGGCAACACAGCAGATGATGGTCAAGACAAAGGAGTTGGATTCACGTTTGAGAAAAGTACTCGTAGAAAACTACAACAAAGGAAATGGCTACAGAACAGTATCAAAGAAATATGGAATACCAAAATCCACAATTAGAGCAATAATCAAGATATACCACAGAAAGAAGTGGACGTCCAAAGAAAACTATGGGTACAGCAGGTAGGAGAATTGTCTAAGATTAAAAGCCAAGAACTGAAAGAGAGACTTAGAAGCAACAGGCATAAGAGTGCATGGTACAACTGTACAAAAGTACAAAGAACAATGTTAAAGCACACAGAAATAAAGTATCCTGTACATACGATGCCTGCTTCTACTGCTGATGCTGGATCAAGCGCGGAGGAGGTGGGGCCCAGACAAACAACAATGCAAGCGTATGCTAGTAGTGCTAGGAAATGCGATAAAACTGGGGCTGAAAACATAACATGGTTGATTATTGAGACGATTTCAACTGACATGCAACCAATTTCAGTTGTGGAGGATACTGGATTCAGCAAGTCAATGTCTTTTGTTGAGCCAGATTATAGAATGCCGTGTTGATCATTTATTTTTTTATTTTGTTTCTAGTTTGCACCCTGCCGAGGGAGATGCCGGTTTGGTTTAGTCAGTTTGGTGTGAACATAAGCAGTTACTGTCTCTTTTATATACAGTAAGTAGGTCAGATTAGTTAAATTAAATCAAATCAATTTTACTTTAACGTGTTTCTCAGTTGTGATTGAGATACATGAATGGCTTAACAGGGATCAACTGCATTTTTTAAGGAGAGTAGAAAAGCCGAGGTAAAACACAGACAAATATATAGACATATATGCAGTAATTTATAGAAAGCTATTTATTTAAAAATAAGCAATAGCACTATCTCAAAATGTTTTTTTATTTTAACATTTAAACGTTTAAAACTATATCATCTTTTAAAAAGTTTAAACGTTTAAAAAATTAAACAGAATCTAGCACCCCCTACTATAAATGGGTAACAAAAGGCTACATTTAAGTTACTATTGAAATCGTATCTGTAACAAAAACACAGATTTAAACGTCCAGGAAAACCTGGGTTAACGTAGAGCTTGTTTTCAAACAATGAATTTGTACAACTTGCTCAGTCATTCGGTCTCCTATGGCATGAAAAAAAAACCATGTGCTTTGTTTAAAACTAAAACGTTCCTAGTAAAATTGCCTGTACTTGCTTTGAAAACTGCCTCACCTTTCTGGATACATTTGTTGGTACAGTAATTTGTCTTCAACATACAGGAGTGCCTATCTGGTTGTGCCTATCTATCCAAGGCGACTTACAGAGACTAGAGTGTGTGAACTATGCATCAGCTGCAGAGTCACTTACAACAACGTCTCACCCAAAAGACGGAGCACAAGGAGGTTAAGTGACTTGCTCAGGGTCACACAGTGAGTCAGTGAGTGACCTGGGATTTGAACCGGGGACCTCCTGGTTACAAGTCCTTTTCTTTAACCACTGGATTACTTCCGGTTGAAAGTGGAGTGCTCGGTAGACCAGTCAGTTCGTAAGTTTGGTGTTCATAACTCTGGGGTTCTACTGTACCTACAGTTAAACATGGAGGTGATTTGATCATGATATGGGATTTTTTTTTTAGCATTTTTAGCAGTACAGGTTTCTGTTTTTTTCCTACCATATGTACCCTCCCTTAAGGTAATACTATACTAGATATTATAGACTGCTGAGAATCTTTCAGCCAATTAGAGCTCATGTTCATGACATCAACCTCAATATTGGTGCGACTGATGTCACCCGATTAAAAAGCACCTTTCAGAATTTGACTCAACTGCAGTCAATTCAAAACAACGACATCATAATATTGGCCACCTACAGTACCTCTGCCACTTCCTGGTATTCACTCTTTCGAGAGAAAACTAAAATCAACTAATAATAATAATAATAATAATAATAATAATAATAATAATAATACATTATAGAATAGATTTATAGGACTGCAAGCATATGTGAGACTTTCAGTCACTGTCTATTCATTTCTACTTGCGTCGATATTTCCTTACACAGATGTTTGCCATCCTATAACCCCATATTACTATATTGACCAATCTCTGGAAGCTAAACAATATCAGTACAAACTCATTACACTGATAACCACCACTGTTTACTACTGGCTCTTGTTAGGTGTAAGAGAGACCTTTTAAAAAACTTCTCAGCACTTACAATAGAATGAGATAGTAAGAGTATGTTCTTCTATTTTGCTCTAAAGTTTGCATTTGAATTATTAATGAGTTACAAGCCTGTACCTGGGCCCTATATTACTGTATGTGGTTGGGTCAAAAGGCTCAGGATAATCTTGCTTCCTATTTTACTACAATACACAGGTGTATTTGGCCTGCTAAAACCTTTCAAACAGGCACCTTTAGCTGACTTCCAGGAACTTTTCCATTTTCTTGCTTTCTAAGAGTCTGGGCTCTGATCTTTGAATGTTTCCAGTCCTGTGAAAGAATTGTAAATGATAATTAAATGCCAACACTTACTGCACGTCGATGTCCTTTAATTAACTTTAGAGCGATGTAAGACAGATTTATTTTCTTTTGCCTTAAGTTTTATAAAATTAACAGGTGTTTGTAATAGGGGAGATCTGTGCTGACTATCTGGTATGTCCGTGGTTCTGCAGGAAGAGGGCAGCAGTCTCGTAAGATCCGCCTGTCAGTCATGGCGATGACACGGAGAGGTGGGGAAGAGGGTGTGTTGACTTTCCTTCTCTCCGAGTGACTGAGAGTCAGGCCTTGGGGGATTGCTCGGCCCATAAGAACTGCGCTTGGTTGTACATTCTGGTGGCCATGACCGGGGAAACCCAGTGACACTAGCTGAGGAGGCGAGCGTAAACAAACACCAGGCAGGAACGCCAGTGGTAGAAGCAAGAAGAATAAAATCAGGCAAGCACGGCTGAGGAAGACAGCCAGCCTTAAATAAACCAGTTATTAAAATATATGGTTACGTAACCAAGGGAACGTGTGTAGCGATAGGGGAATCTTGGCCACCCCAGTGTATAGTGCACAGTGAAGTGTAGGACAGAGACCCGAGCTGACCAGCATAGCAGCACTGGGGGCACTGCGTAAGCAGCACTTTTGTTTTGTAGTTTTATTACTGTGTTTAATTTTCCCTTTTTCATTTCGCTTTTGGTTTTCATTATTATTTTTGAGCACCTGTGAGTGCACCTGCAATTACCTGTGTTTGTAACCTGTGGTCCTGATTACCATTGCCGGTATACAGGCCACAGACAACAGCGCCCTTTGCGGGATAAATTAAAAAAAAACAAAAAAAAACAAAGAAAAAGAAAATAAATAAAACTGGGCACCTGTGCGGTGTTTACAAATAAAACCTTCCGTCTCACATGTGTGTCAGTGAATTGCCCACCAACCTTCCACAGTGTTAAAAAATGAAGTGTTAGATTAGAGACTGGAGCAGAGGCTTTTGAAAAAAAATGCCCTTCTGCTTACAAAAAGCATTATCGATCTAATCCTGGGATCAATTACAGTAGCAATTGTGCGATTCCAAATTAATTGCGATTACTGTACAACCTGCGTAATTAGACTTCCAAGCCCATGGCTGGGAAGCCTATTGTTGTTAAGATTATTATTATTTTTCTTTCCACCAACAAAACTTTAAGAGTTGCATAAAATGAAAACCGTTAACACACAAATATCTGTCCAAAACCGCTGATCTGATCGAAGCAAAACTTGGCATACATGATCCATGTATGTTTTTCTTTAAAGTTTGCCCAAATGAAGTTGCTACAGTAAAAAAAAAAAAAAAAAAACATGGCTGCCATGGGCCAATCAAATTTCAGCATTGCTCTAGCTGCATATTATTATTATTATTATTATTATTATTATTAGTTTATTTAGCAGACACCTTTATTCTATATTGCGCATAAAATGAACACCATTGAACAAATCTCTTGAAACTTCACAGAGTAGTGTCTACAACTGAGTGAACGGCAACCAATGGATGACAACCAATCAAAATGCTTAAATTTCACAATAACTCCTTGGAAGCCGTAAAGTTGCTTGCAACTTCTAGTTGTAATTGTAATTCTACCATATAATTGATCTTTACTGTTCAGTTACACATTTATTTGTCATTTGATAATTATTCTTGTTTTTTCAACCCCTTTTGGTGACCTCATTTGTTTAAAAAAAAGAAAAGTTATATAGTATGTTTCTGTATTTTTCTACCTGTGAGTATTGCTTGGTTATTTAGAATAACATGTTAATGTTATCTGTTATGAAGTAAATGCCCCTTTCCATTACAGTTGTTTCCCACTCTACTCATCAGTTTTGCGGCACAGTCCATCATCATAATATATGGCTTTTTAAGCAGCATGAGGTTTCAGGTCACTTTACAGTATGTAGAGATCCTGAGACAAAACACTAAAAGGCGTGAAGCACGTAAGGCCTTCACAAAGATGTTCACAATTTCTGTACATATTAAAGTGTTCCTGAACAGGCTACAGAGTTTATACCAATACACTTACCATTGATGCCTGCTATGTTAAATTAATTAATGGATTATATTTTTTAAACATTATTCTGATTGTTTTGATATTCACATATCCTTGGTCATAAATTATTTTTTAACATTTGTTTGCCATTGGGGAAGTATCAGGCCTTCAAATAAACACTTTCCAAAGTCAGGGAATCCGAGGTGTGAATCCAAATAAAAGCCACATTACCCAGACCCAGCCTGGTTAGATCATCAGGGCTAGATGCAGGTACCTTGTAATGTCTGACAGTAAAAAGTGCATATGATTTTAGGTAGTGATATCTGCTAACTGGCTAAACAACACTTGTGTGGCTTAGCGAGTAGAGTTCTCGCTTAAGGAATTTAAGTTGAAATCTAGCTTGTGGGGGGAGGGGGGGGGAAGAGTACATTTTTGCCATTTTAACCAAATCAATAACAATTATTAGTCACTTACACAGTATTTACTGTTAACAGAAATGAAGGTCAACAAGCACAAATTGAGAAACCTGCTCATTTTGCACTGTTGTGGATTAATAGAAAAGTACATTTCATTTTAGGTAGATCTGTGTGCTTACCTTTCCAGTTCTCTGAAGTTCAGTTCCAAAATGAAACATACCCCGCCAGCGCTCTACCACACAAACTTGTAAAACTGGATGTCTCCAATTTAAAACACGAAAACACTTTGAAAAGGCAACTGTCTTTCGTGTCTGCATTTTGGAAAATAAGTTAGAGGCTGACTTGCATATTCATTTCCTGCAGTCCTCTCTTTAACAATTTTAATTATTTATGCTTTTAACAAGATGATTGAGAACTGAATACATGGCTTTCAATATTTATTCTGCAAAATATCCCTTTTAACTTTTTGTTTGGCTTGTAAAGCTTTCATCACCAGAACCTAAACAAGTGTACTGGAATGGTTTTATTTTATTTTTTTTAAAAGTATAATAATGGTGCTCAAAGGAGGAAGCTGTTTCTTTTGTACTATCCATACCATAAATGCCTGCAGGCAATACAGTGTTTACACGTGGTTGATCTTTCCTGTAATGTTAGGCAAATTCCCTGTCATGGTAAGCTTCAAACAAACAAAGGTCTTATTATATTGTAGATATTTATTTAACACCTTAAAACAACCCAATTGTGACTGCCAACCATAGATTCAGTGTGAAGTACAACTGTAATTGAAAAAAGCTCTAAAGAAGGCTGGTGAAGTTGCAGGAGATGCTGATTTTGGTGTTTGCATCATGAACTGGACGTGAAGCACATCAAAGAACTTATGGCCTCTTTTTATGGTGGGCCTTCTTGAGACAAGATCAATCAGCTTGTTTAAAAGAATACAGTCATCCATTACTTCAAAAACCCTCAACCATAGACTATGAAGTGAAAGAGTATATGATGAAATACACAAGCTGAAATGATTTGATTTGATTTGATCCTACACTCTGCTGGGATAATCCACATCTGGATTTTATAAGAGCATTTACTGCACTGGGGAATGACCCCGGATGGATTACCTATCTGTGGTTATCCTGGGATTACTCATAAAAATAGATGGCTGATGCAATCCAAATTAATTCACCAGCAGGATACAATATTTTGTCCAGAACTTATTCAGTTCTGGTCACCTTGTTACTAAAAGGATATTGCTGCAATAGAAAGAGTGCAAAGAAGAGCAACCAGAATTATCGCGGGTTTAAAAGGAATGTCGTTTACAGACAGGCTAAAAGAATTGAATCTATTCAGTCTTGAACAAAGAAGACTATGTTGTGATCTGATTCAAGCATTCGAAATCCTAAAAGGTATTGACAATGTTGACCCAGGGAACTTTTTTCTAAAAAAAGAAAGAAACAAGGACCAGGGGTCACAAATGGAGATTAGATAAAGGGGCATTCAGAACAGAAAATAGGAGGCACTTTTTTACACAGAGAATTGTGAGGGTCTGGAACTAACTCCCCAGTAATGTTGTTGAAGCTGACACCCTGGGATCCTTCAAGAAGCTGCTTGATGAGATTCTGGGATAAGCTACTAACAACCAAACGAGCAAGATGGGCTGAATGGCCTCCTCTCGTTTGTAAACTTTCTTATGTTCTTAATACAGCAGATGCTTATCCTGGTGGAGTATAGGTTGAGCAAATCAACCCATTAGTTTCTTATAAGCATTACCTTAAAACAATACTGGACCGCATTGTATGCGTTTCTTCAAAGTCATCATCATATTTATAAAAATGCAGTGTCACCACAAACTCATGCCTCTCCTAAGACAGACAGCTAATAATACAGTGTCAACATACTGACAGCTGCTTGCAGACTAATTGAAATTTATATTAATACATTTTAACACTAGTCTTCTGGCTTGGCTGTATCATGTGAGCAAACATTAGCATGCAAACTGCCTGCTGGATGACTTGTAAATGAAACTGATAAATGACTTGTAAATGAACTGATAAATGAAAATGTTTGTCTATGATCACGATATTAACAAAAACCCCAAAAAAAATCTGAACCAAAATCTTTATTAAAATCATTGTGCACATTATTTAACAAATTGATGCTGCTTGAATTGAATGGAATGGAAAAACTTCCAGTCCAAACACTGTACAGGTGAATTAATGAAAAAGCAGTGAAGTGCAGCCGCCTCTGAATTGGAATATGACAGCTAATTTGGACCACACATCAGCTTCCCAAATGAATACTGTTTGGTTAGGAAGTACTACTGTCTCATATATATTATTTAATTTCTTGACGGACATTTAAAAAAAAAAACTTTAGAGTTGGTAGAGAACAATCTTTGAGGTAAATGTTGGGGGATTTAGGAATAAACATACAGTTTCATACAATTCCTAGGTTGTGTGTGGGTGTACATCATTTAGAGTCTATGAAATGGAATTGTGTTTGTATGCAAACTGTTGCTGCCACTTTGCTGTCTCCCAGGAGGCCTTTGTAAATGACATGGCACCATTACAAAAGAATTATCCTGGTAAAACATTTTAAATAAAAAAAGTAAAAGAATATTATTTTCTGTAAATGTTTTCTTACATACAGTACCAACTCAACAGGACTCAAATAAATTAATTATGAGCAAATATTTCTGCACTATGTTGTTATGAAAAACTACTTGTTAAAAACACAACATAAAAATCAATCAATTATATTCCATTCCCAAACTCTCAGTTCTGTACATCTGTTATTTCTGTAGTTGTTTACAAGAGGCGTGTGTGTTAACAGGTTGTGTCAGTGATTTTTGTGCTTGGCTCCATTGACATCAACACAGATAGCCAGAGACCAACAACAATACTGTACTGGATGCAAAATATTACTGTACATACATATTTCATTAAATGCTCACCATTACTAAAACTGACATAAGTGATAACTGCTTGCAATGAGATTATAATGGTCATGGGTCCCAATTTGCCCATAATGCAATTACAACAACTGCATTACAAGGAGGGAGCACTGAATGCAGGGCTAGTATCTTGTTGGATGATATTTGACTATGGAGTACACAGTATCAGATCAGTACCAGGAAGCTCTGCTAAAAGTGACACAGTAGCAAATGCAAATTTAAAACTTTTCAGTGACCACTTGTAAAGGTACAATAAAGCATTCTCCCTGTGATTAACACTGCAACCCAGCCTTAACCAGATCATTTAGAAAGGAAATGTTATTCTTTCCAAAGTACTCACATTTCTGGTGTGAAACCTATAGAAAGAGTTATACAATAGTGGTTATATTAATACACTACCTACAATAAGAGCTTTGACATGTGAAACATCTCTAAAACTAACATGGCATAACTGAAGAGAAAATGTTCTGAAGGAGTCTTGAAGTGTTGTAAGATAATGTGCCAGGATTTCAACTGATTCAAGCAGTGGTTCCCAACTCTGGTCCTCAAGATCCAGTCCAGTACTGACATATATATATATTTTTTACAACCAATAGCAAGTAAATTGAACTGGTTAGGGGTCACAAACCTAGTCTAGGGCTTGAAACAAAATCCTGAACTTGGACAGAAGAGACCTCAAAGGCCAAGGTTGGGGACCACTGAACTAGAGCTTTGCTAGAGCCTAAGACAGTAATACTATTTCAAATGGTACCAGTGCATTTAGGTTTATCCTCATTACCATGGCCATGCTTGTGCAGAACAGAGAATGAAAAAGTAGATCACTACGACCTACATTCTTGGCACGTATATGGGTCATTCCATGCCAACTCAGTGCCGTTGCCCATCCGTCTCAGATTTTCTTAGAAAAATTCACCTGGGGGGTTTCAGACATGCTGAGTTCAGAAATGATAGCCATTATTTTTTTTTACTTTTCCCCTTCAACCTGTGGTCAACCTAAAGTGAAAAAGGGACCTTGACCAGAAAAATCACCCTGGGTGCAATTTAGATGCTACCATCATGTGTAGCACCTCGTTCTACTCATATTGAATAGGGCTTTTCAGAAAAAAATACTAGGAACACCCTACTCACTTCTGGCAAATTGCCAGACGAGGGGTAAGTGACGCGTTTTATTCGAACTTCATCCTAACTCTTTACCCTGTAGGGGATGTGGGTCCTAAAATGTAAGTATTGCTGTAAGACCCTTAGGAACCAGTCTTCCAAATTCTGTGAAAAACTTTTGGTTTCAAGTCTCACAACTGGTCATTAAACCCCCTTGAAATTTGAATTTTTACTATTTGTACCAAGTTTAGGTCGTAATAACTTGCGTGGTGTTACTCCAGGGAAGATTATTATTATTATTTTTTTTTTTTTTAGAAAAAATGTGAATTTAGTTTTTAAAACCCAAATAAAGTAAGGTTTTGTGAGTTTCAAATGTGTCATCATAACAAAGTCCTCCTAAGTCCCATGCAAGTTCATAACCCCTACTGTTACTTTTTCTTCTAGATCAATCCTCAGAGAATGCAAAGTTGAAAAAATAGTTTGGATAGAGTGGCCTTAAGCAATGCCTGAATGCATGACAAATGCAAATACAAAAATCTGCCAAAAATCAAATTTCCCAGAATACCATAATATTTTGCTTGATGCTTGTAGATCTCATCAACATCTATCCAAACATATCTTTGGGTGATTTGTTGGCGTCCCCCCACGCAAGTTATTACGGCCTAAACTTGGTACAAATAGCAAAAATTCTAATTTCAAGGGGGTTTAATGACCAGTGGTGGGACTTGAAACCAAATGTTTTTCACAGAATTTGGAAGACTGGTTCCACACATGATGGTAGCATCTAAATTGCACCCAGGGTGATTTTTCTGGTCAAGGTCTTTTTTCACTTTAGGTTGACCTTTGCAAGGTCACAGGTCAAAGGGGACATTTAAAAAAAAAAAAGGCTATAATTTCTGAACTCAGCATGTCAGAAAATCCCCAGGTAGGTAAATCCGAGATGGACGGGCAACGAAATGTCCCTTTTCTGGTTGAGTTGGCGTGGAATGACCCATATGCAAAGTACCATCAAATACTACAAAATAGTTTCCAACAGTTATAGAATTCAGTAGCTCAGCCAGTCCGGTGCCTGTGATCTGAACTTCAAATTTTGGTCAACTTCAAGAATTTGTATAATAGGTCACCATTACAAATGGATTGGCATTTCTCAGGATACTACTAAAAATGTAAACCATGCACCCTAATACGAGCTGGAAGGTATTGGATGAACTGGCGCATCAATTATATTCCTCTCAGAATAAAATATGTACCCACAGTGGGGAGTACTTGGCACTGGACAAAAGAAACACAAGCACAGCTCTTGTATAACACACAATGTTTAGTTGAGGTTACACTCTGCGTCCTGCATAACAGCGAGGCACTAATTATAGCATATAAGAACCTACCTTACTATCCCGATGTCTAATGTCTAATGCTACAGCCGAGCGCAATTTTCATGCCTTCGACGGCTGAAAAAATACCTACAATCATCTAGTATTTGTTTCTCACTGGCAGGCAAGAAAGATGCTGGCTGAGATCAAACTCTCACACAAAATAATGCAAATAAATCACTTTTCTTACCCTGACCGATTCACTCGATAGTTACAGTAGGCCCTTGTTTATCTTCAGGCTTATTACTTGCTAAACCAGTTCTCAGTAATTCCTTCTGTGTTGGATTTCATTACCATTTTTCTTTTAAATTGCTCCTATTAACATTGCGTATCCCAGGAACTCCCAGCTTCCCAACATTGACTATAATGACTTGTTTTCACTGTTGCACACTAGCATAGCAACAAGCTAGTCGTGTTATTTGTTCTGTGTTCTATTCAAATGTCGCTTTAAAGCACATTGTTACACTAGGAACTTAACTGGCATAATATATCAAAAAGTTAAAGAAAAAAATGATCCTCAAGGAAAGTGGAAGTTTGACAGAAAGGTATTCGTAAGGGGCTTTCGTATCCAATGCTGTCAGTGCCACAATCACCCAACTTAAAGAAATCTTTCCTATCCACATAACTCCAATTTCATTGTAAAGCTTTCGTCCTCTGGAGGCAAGCAACGACATTAACGAGAATGCACATAATAAGAAAGTGAGTACAGCAGGGTTAGGAATCCAGCATTCTATCTGAAATAGACATTTTACAAAGAGCATTACAATCAGATTTGTTTTACTATTTTATTTGTACAGCAACAAAAACCGCCTCACTATTAAAATGATTAGAAATATTTTCCAGTTTTGAAAGAAATCTATATTTTAGCAAACATGACATGTGGAACTGACTTGGTTAAAGGGATCTCTGCTTACCGGCCTTCCTTTACGATATTCCACTTTCATGTTTCCGATTAGTAACCAAAGAGCTTTCTAGTGACTGCTTTGACATGCTTTGCAGCCAGTAATATTCTTGAAGACTAAGGACAAATGACCCAGGAAGTGCAAGTGTAACACATTTCCTGGAAGGGAAGCAGGAACTTTCTTTTTCATAGTGCTGTACCAAATATGATATGTTTTAAAATGGATGTTTGTGATTTTATGCTTCTTTGGAAACTGCACACGAGACTTATATAGTCAATGGCATTGCATGACAGGTAATAAGATCTGTACCCTAACATGTATGTAAGTATTGTGTTAACTACAACCACTTTAACCAAGCCACACAGGCAATACAGTTTCCTATGCAAACAGATGGTCTAAAGGCTAAATATATTTCTCATACAAGCAGACATTTATAGCTTTGCTTGTCTCCATTGCTATGGAATGATACACATTTTAAAATACATTGAGGCATGCATTACATGATGAGGGTAGGGACTATATTTACAACTAACAGACCTCCAACCTAAATAAACTAATCAAAGTCCACAGAAGAAAGACAAAAATAAAAGCCACAATGTGCTAAGGAAGCTTCAATGCACAGTCATCGTAGTGCAGAAAAAAAAAGCGTTTAAATTAATAATGTGACCAGTGATGCAAAAATGTAATTCTATAGATTACTGTTATTGTTACTTTTATTATTAGTGGTGTGGCTACAAGCCCAAAAGGGAATTAACAATAACATTTAGTTACAGGCACGTCCATAGAATATAACAGTAGTCAAATGGGATCAGTTTGACTAACAAAGCATCACAAGACTGAACAGTGTCACAATCATATTGATAAAACAGTACTCAGTAAAATACCAATTAAACAGTACCCAGTGCCCAGATATTAGGATGCATTAAATTAGTTTGATGTGCTGTACCTGTACATTGAATGACATCTTATTGCTAAGGGACAGAAAAGTATAGGCTTAAGCAATCAGCTATCTGATGACCAAACACGAAGATAACAAAAGTGTAAAGGATGAAATAAAATATCTTTCGGGCTACATTTTTTATAACCTTGCTGTAACAGGGGAGATCTGGACTGACTATCTGGCAAATGCGTATTACTGCAGGTAGAGGGTAGCAATCTCGTAGGAGCTGACTGTCAGTCATGGCGATGACATAGAGAGGTGGGGAAGAGGGTGTGTGGGCTTTCCCTCTCTCTGAGTGGCTGAGGGGCGGGCCTTGGGTGATTGCTTGGCTCATAAGAACTGCGCTTGGTTGTGCATTCGGGTGGCCGTGTTTGGGAACACACAGTGACACTGACAAAAGACGTCAGTTTTAAAACAAAAACGAGGCAAGCCTGGCTGGGGAAAACAGCCGGCCTTAAAATAATTTAAAGAGAAAATAAATAAAAGAAATAATCACGTACCCGAGGGGACATGTTTAGTTGTACGCGGAACTCTGGCCATTCCAATGTATAGGGTAACTGAGCGTAGGACGGAGACCCGTTCTGACCGGCTTAGCGGCTGTGGGGGCACTGCGTAAGCAGCACTTTTTTTGTAGTTTTATTACTGTGTTTAATTTTCCCTTTTTCTTTCGCCTTTGGTTTTCATTATTAATTACGAGCACTTGTTGTGCCTTTGCCTATTTACTTGTATTGGCTGGGTCAAGCTCCAAATATTATCCAGCAATGAGGTGCCATTATACAGCATTCAGCCGGAGCATGGATTTAGCTCCTCTGGACCCTCCTCAGCCACTTGGTCTGGAGCTCAAGCTGTCATATTCAAGCATTAACAGACTGACTGGTTTAGTCCCAACCTAGCTCAGCTGTGAAAGAAAGTAATAAAGCACTACAACCGGAAGAAGAGGGCTTTACCATCTGGTAAGGCCCATCTCCTGATATTAACCCCTTTGCAGCCTCCGTTGGCTATGTTTGATTCCCCTGGTGTTTTGGTAGTCGCTATCGTCCATGTTCGATTCCCTTTGTGGCATTTTGGTAGTCGCTATCGTCCATGTTTGATTCCCCTGGTGGCGTTTTGATAGTTGCTATCGTCCATGTTTGATTCCCCTGGTGGTGTTTTGGTAGTCGCTATCGTCCATGTTCAATTCCCCTGGTGGTGTTTGGGTAGACACCAAACGCCACGTTCGATTTTGTGCCATGCATCCCTTCTTAGCTATGAAACTTCGACATTCCATCATTAAACTGCAACACACTTCGTATAGAGACAGTCAAGCCCTTTGCGAACCTGCCATACTTGCCTCTGTTTACTTACACAGCTGTTCACTTTGAAGATAGTGGCTCCTGCATGGAGGGTTTTTTTTCGGCCCAACAAAAACTATTTAAAAGGACAACGAAAACATTGAATACATGAGAGTAATACGTTTTGTGATATTCTAAACTTTAGAAATATGTTTATTTAGAAGTATATGCATCTATAAACTGTCCCGTGTACAGTATGTACAGTAATCTCTCACACACAAGGTTTTAATGCAAAATGGCAACAGGAGACTTCAAACAGGGTTCTAATTTGATGCATCAATTCACCAATATGTAATCGAAGCTCAGGAAATTTAAGGACAGATGATCAATAATTAATGCATCGATTCATTGTTGTACCCCTAACATACATACATTGTGGCAAAGTGGTGTATTCTTTGCCATGTTTGGGACCTTTTTCACAGCTGAATTCAACTAAGGGCGGTGCCTGTATATTTTTTTATTTTACAAAACACAAAAAACAAAAACAAAAAAGCCTAACTATCTACGGTTGTATAGTTCTAAACTATACAACCGTACGGCTAAGCCGTTTACAGGTGACATAACATATATACTTTTTCAAGTATCACAATACCTTTTCATAAGGGCTGTCCTCACACACTGGTCTAAAGGTCTTAGCCTTAACACAGACCGCAGACACACCTTACAGAACTGTTTAAATACCTGTCTAACTACAGGCAGATGTCCCTACTTAAATTAGTGCCAGGTGATTCTCATCCTGGCTCAATCCCCAATTTACCTTCCATGGCTGTGAAAAGGCACCTTCAAAACACACATTTCTCAGTGTGCAGGGCCTCTGCCCTGTTACTCACATACATACATACATATGCACACACATGCACACACATAGTATTTTAGTGCAGTATTTTAATTAGTTTTGCCTCTGAGGATTAGGGCTACTGATTTTCCATTTTGGGGAATAGCAAATTCCATTTTTCAAATGTTGATAGTTAAAATAAGTAAATTAATAACTATTACCACAATATATATATATATATATATATATATATATATATATATATATATATATATATATATATATATATATTAAAGTCAAGATTTTCAATCAGACTCTTGTTGCTATAATAGTAAGTAAAGCACCTGAAAACACTTTATAAATATCACTTGGCTCATTGCTGGCATTAAAATAAGCAGGAAAACTTTATTATATTACAACAGTTCAGAAAACAAATGTCCAGCACTGTTGTGAGAATCATATTTACAGTCTTCCACTGACACTGTAGTTCAGTCTACAAATGAAGGTGTTTTGAAAAGACATGTTTAGCTTACTGCTGGCATTACAATAACAATAACATAATTCATATTTTTTAAATATTAATCACTTTGATAAAAGGAATGTTGACTGACTCGTTGCTCTACACAGGTCCTCTGCTGTGTATCACCTGATTGTAATTTAAATAGTGCCCCTTTTAATGTAAATGCATAATTAGTCACCCCAATTGTTTATTGGCTAATTCTGACTTGTTATTTGCTAAATTTAACAAGAGGTGTGTCTCACTGTCTTTATGAAACAAACGGTGTGTAGTGAGGTAACTACATCCACAAATGTATAGCTAGAAAAATAGCTTTGAGCTCGTTTCTTGTCTCTTCGTCGTCAGGTAACATAATTTAATTAAGAAACTGTTTTGGTTTAGCATTGCTAATTATAGCTTTATTAAATGCAGGTAGCGTGGAAACAAATAAACTAAACAATAATTAAATATGCAATTAATTTAACTTACCTTAGATCTAATTTTTTCAGCATAGAATGCAGTGCTTTGCCATTGTTGCCATCTTATTTGCTTTCTTGTTCTCTACGTGTTTACGACTAGCATTATGAGCTTAATGGTATTGACTCGTACATAATCACGCGAATTACAGCAAAACCTGATGAATAGTATCCCACCATCCTCATATAGATAATCAGAAAATGTTTTAGCTCTGTCTTTTGCTGAAACACTGATTTTTTTTTTTCTTCGTTGGTGCCATGTCGAGTTTCAGCAGAGACACATGATTGAAGTCACATGATGAATAAACTCAGCTTGGCTGGGTGTAGTGCAAAATATAAAAGATAAAAGTAAAAATAACATAACTGTCTACAAAATATCTAATTCTGTGATTCCGTCCACAGAAAATTACTAGTCCTACTTGAGCTGGAATGTCCCTTTATAGAAAGCGGTAGCCATACCTTACAACTGGTTCTGCATCTGCGCTGTGCATGCTTTTCAGTATTGCATTAGGTTTTAGGTTGACACCCCATAGATCAGTGATACTCAACTCTAGCCCTCGAGAACTATTCCATTCCTGGTCTTTATTCCAACCAGGTCCTAAATTAGTTAATCACCTCTTAGCAGCTTCAATTAACTAGATTAGAACCTGCTTGGAGTAAAAACCTAGACTGGATTGGATCTTGAGGGCCAGAGTTGACTACATGCAGCAAACTCCAACCAACCAGATTCAAAGCAGTGCAAAAAGGCCTTAAGGAATGCAAACAGTACAAACAACAGTTTCTACCTTCGTTTTTTTCCGAAAATAAATGTGTATTTATGGTCCATGGTTTATTTACTGCGTTGTGAAACAGGAACCACAAAGCCTTGGTAAATAAGTTGACCTTTTTGTGCAATACCTGTTACAAAACACTGTCAACCTTAACCTAACAACGGAAAGTGTCTGAGAACATTGGTTATGAATATGTCAATAATGCTGAGCCACACTGCACGGTGTATATGATATGGAATACACCAACTTCCTGTATATTAAAACAAACAAACCAAATAAAAACACAACATGCCACTGCATACACATATATAATTTACAGTCAACAGAACCAGACCCCGGAATGGGATGCTGTTACTTTAATCTCCCCCATATAGTCTGCTCTCTCTATATAAATACTTGAACTTGGCATACATAAGTAGTCATACGCAGTACCAACTAGGAAAATCCTATTTTTAAGCTACAAGCTGTACTGTACTGAATTTACCCAGCTTCTTCTCATTTGCACGTGGCAACCATTTGCTGTGGCTGATGATAATAATTCTTAGTAGTGGCTAAACTCCTCCCACGGTTTCCTGAGAACAAAGTCACCTTGAGTGAAACAGTACTTCTAAAGTACTACTTAATACTACTTAATACTTTTCATATACACCAGTGCATATCATGATAAGGACGAGATCTGAATGTGCAAGTCACATTTAATGACTCATGCTGTTAACTCAAAGTTTCAATAAAATGTTATATTGCTTTTATAAACCTATGCAAAAATATCATCTCTGTGGGTGTTTCCTGTAAAAAGAAGTTAGTGGAAGCATTGTCAGAGTGAATAGTAACAGAAGTCACCTTCAGTAAAAAAAAAAAAAAGAAAATTGGTGTTGACCCACATTGCTGAAGACAGTTTGCAGACCTTTAACTAGTTTCTTTAATATTACTAAACTTCAACAGACTCTGCTTTCTCACACTGGAGAATTCAGACGTGTAAGAAATGTTAAATAATGACAACATGCATCATATTTTAGAATAAATGTCCACAGAAAACCAAACCTCTAAAAACAAACATATTCATTTCAACTGACAAAACTAAGAATGGCTTTACTGTACATTTTTGTACATACCGGAAGGGACTCTTAAGATTAAATACCTTTACATTACCAGTGTGGTTATAGATGGCACACATGGCCTTTGTTACACCCTTGTTTAAAACATTATTAGGTCCTCCAACACACACACTGTACACTACTAAAAACAACTTAAACATGGGTAATAATGCAGTTAGTGGGGTAGTTTACACCTTTCAATGGAAGGGTTTCATGAAGGGCTGCCTAGCATCAGACAATCTGCATCGCCTCCTTCACGTAATTGACTCATCAGTCTGCATCTTGTGCTGTTCTATCTCTGGATGCTGAGAAGGCCTTTGATCGGTTGGAATGGAATTACTTGTGGGCAGTCCTGGGGCGTTTTGGCTTTGGTTGAACGTTCACGAATATGATACCTGCTTTACATAACAACCCGACTGCATGTGTGCAGACAGGCCCCGTTACATCCTCTCAATGTGCGCTTGCCAGGGGCACACGGCAAGGATGTCCTCCCTCTCTTCTATTTTGTTTGCTCTCTCGTTGGAGCTCCTCACTCAGGCTGTTAGGCAAAACCCTTTGGTCACCCCTATTGATGTAACAAGCTCTAAACATGACATATCTCTCTATGCAGATGGCATACTGTTATTCCTCTCAGATATATCTGAGTCACTTCCCCAAGCTCTTAAATTATTTGATGAATTTGGTTCAATTTCACTCTATAAAATGCCTCTGAACTCAGCTAAAAAGTCCCCTCTACATCTTGATGAACCAGCTTCAGTCCACTGGTTTTACTTATCTGGGCATCAAGATATGCACTCAGTTTCAACAAAAACTTTATAAGTGCTCTGACTAAAATCAAATCTGACTTACTCAGATGGTCACCCCTGCAGCTCACTCTGCATGGCAGATTTTCATCTCTAAACATGAATATTCTTCCACGAGTCAGATGTGTGTTCTCCATGCTTCCCTTATCACTTCCACATAAATATATAGAAAAAATGAATTCCACATGCTCTAGTTTTATCTGGAATGGTAAGCGCCCAAAAATTAGATTAGCAACACTGCAGCGCCCAAAAATACTTGAAGGTTTAGCCCTTCCAAATTTTAAATTGTATTACTGGACCTGCCAATTGAGTTTTTAAAATCTGCATGAACCCGGAGACCACTTGTGCATGGAGATCAATGGAAGAGACTACAAAATCTTCCTTTTGGTGGTCTCAAACAAGCTCAATCTCTTAAAATCGGTCTGATTATAGCAAACGCAATGGATGTATGGAGGAAAGTGAATAGTTTTTTTTTAACATTTCTGTTAAATTACACAAGCTTTCACCAATTTGGAATAACTCCCTTCTGTTGACGGGTTCTCAACCTTTTGCATTCCCACCTTGTCCACAAGGTGTTTATATTTTGAACGATATTTTTAATGGTAAAGGTTTACGCACATTCCAGGATATTAAGGAAACATACTCGCTCCCTGGGTTTTCTTTCTTTCTATCTCTTAGACTACACTCATCCCTTCGCGTTAATGGTTTCCCCTGGGATGCCCCTCTGTCCACCCACCCCGTAGTTAAACTATTTGTCTCATTGTCTGCCACAAGGTGCCTAGTTTCTTCTCTTTACAATTGTTTTACTTCCCATAATTCCAGACCCCTCCCGTTGACTATTATTTGTGACAGAGAACTTAGTAAGCTTGGTGTCACTCCCAACTGGGATAGAATCTGGGACAACATCTTTACATCATCCAAGAATCTGGCACACCAATTGATTAATTTTAAATTGACACATAGATTTTATGAATGTCCAAAAATGAAGGCTTTCTGGAAATTCATCACTTTGGTCATGGTCAAATTACTTGGAGTACAGGTGCCAAAGTGTCCTGGAGTGCTCCTTCTTGCTGAGGATTCCCAACTGACCCTTACTTTACATTCAAGACGAATTGTCCTAGCGGGTGTGACAGCAGCTAAGAAAATTATTCTGAAAGGATGGGTTGAGTCTGGAATATCTTTCAATTCTGTATGGCTTTGTTATTTAGTTGATATCATATTATTAGAGAGAACTACGGCAAGGCTGCACTTTGCCAGCTCAGCCACAAGTACAAGCAAGTACATTAAATGCTCTGCTTTCCGAGGAGGCACTGAGACTTAACTATGTTTCCAAACAAATAAAAAAAACTGTTCATAAAAAAAAACATTCCCAATAGTTTTTTTTCAATTTTTTTATTCACACATCATATATGTACATTATTTAAACACAAGGAAATTGCTTTTTTAAAACTTTTACTCAGGAACATTTGCCAGGAAAAATATTTCATGCCAGGAGAAAATAAATGTCTTCTAAGGATCGCAGTGATCCATATTGTGGGAACAGAAAACCAGCATTGTTACAGAATTGATAGTGATCTAGATACAATGCGTTCGGTCGCAGACATTTTATTTATTTTTTAACCTGGTGAATGGCAGGTTGATTTATTTTTTTTAAAAGTCAGCACTATGCTTAAAAATACAGCACTGCAATACGGACAACACAGGACATAGCAAAGGATACGTAATGTGTTTGTCATAACTCTTGCAGTTCTGTAGCACATTATGTTGTGGTATTATCTCTCTATGAAGAGGATATTTATTTATTTATTTCTTTGTAAATCTTGTAGGCCTCCCTGATTAAACCTAAAATAAATACTTAACATCATTAGTTTGAGATGCACTGTTTGAGGATAAGTGTTAGATGCCTTGTGTTCCTGGAAAAACAGAATGAGCTGAGGATATTAATGCACATTGGACCATCAGCACCCATGGAAATACGTTGGTAGAATGAAAATAACCTTTTTTTTTTTCAAAAACCATTGTCAACTGTTAAGCGTAATAAGTAATGAGATACAACATCATATCTACCAACAAAGTCCTTGAAAGGAAACCCACCATGCACAGTATCATGATATTCAATATTATCGCGATACTTTGGATTTTATGTCCATCACATTTTAAATGGCTGCCAAATTCCTTTTTTTGCAACAAATTGTCTCTTGCCACAGATTCTAAATCGGATTGAGGTCTGGGCTTTGACTGGGCCATTCCAAGACATTCAGGTTCTTGTTTTTAAACCACTCCAGTGTAGCTTTGGCTATGTGTTTAGGGTCATTGTCCTGCTGGAAGGTGAATCTCTGCCCCAGCCCCAGGTCTCTTGCAGACTGAAACAGGTTTTCCTCTAGAATTTCCCTGTATTTGGCTCCATCCATCTTGCCCTCAATCCTGACCAGTTTCCCAGTCCCTGCCGATGAAAAGCATCCCCATAACATGATGCTGCCACCACCATGCTTCACCGTGGGGATGGTGTTCTCAGAGTGATGAGCAGTGTTGGCTTTGTGCCACACATAGCGTTTTGCGCTAAGGCCAAAAAGTTCAATTTTGGTCTCATCAGACCAGAGAACCTTTTTCCACATGTTTGCTGTGTCTCCCACATGTCTTTTGGCAAAATACAAACGGGATTTGATATGGGTTTTTTTCAGCAATGGCTTTCTTCTCACCACTCTTCCATAAAGCCCAGCTTTGTGGAGTGTCCGGGTTATAGTTGTCCCATGGACGGTTTCTCCCATCTCAGCTGTGGATCTCTCCAGCTCCTTCAGAGTTACCATTGGCCTCTTGGTTGCTTCTCTGACTAATGCCCTCCTTACCTGGTCACTGAGTTTTGGTGGACGGCCTTCTCTAGGCAGAGTCGCGGTTGTGCCATATTCTTTCCATTTTTTAATAATGGATTTAACGGTGCTCCGGGGATGTTCAAAGTTTGGGATATTTTTTTATAGCTCAACACTGATTGGTGCTTCTCCAGAACTTTATCCCTGACTTGTTTTGATAGCTCCTTGGTCTTCATGATGCTGTTTGTTTAGATATACTCTCTAACAAACTCTGGGGCCTTCCAGAAACAGGTGTATTTAATCTGAGATCATGTGACACTTTAATTGCACACAGGTGGACTCCATTCAACTAATTAAGTGACTTCTGAAGGCAATTGGTTGCACCAGAGCTTATTTAGGGGTGTCACAGCAATGGGGTTGAATACTTATGCCATCAAGACTTTTCAGTTTTTTATTTGTAAATAATTTTGAAAAATATGTCAATCTTTTTCCCCACTTCGACATTATGGACTATTTTTTGTAGATCAGTGACAAAAAATCCTAATTAAATCCATTTTAATTCCAGGTTGTAACACTACAAAATGTGGAAAAGTCCAAGGGGGGTGAATACTTATGCAAGGCACTGTACATATACATATACATACATACACACACACACATACATGAAAACTGAAAATTCCAGTGTACTCACAGGCCATTGCCTCCAACTATGAAATTCAAATAAGACTGGTGAGAAAGTGCAACACTTATTTCTTACATATAAATAGAGAACTCTGGCATTTTGGCCAGCTTCAAATACTCCAATTCTAAGGAATTTCTTAATTCTTATGTATAACTAAATAACACATAAATACTTTCCTAGAAGCAGACTTTTTATAACTAAGCCAGATGTTTTACATACAGGGGTATCTCAGAAGAGCTAAAAAAATGTGAGCAAGCAATGAAAAAATCAGCCACTGTTGTGGAAGCTGATTCACATGGGTACTTCAAGAAATGGCTTGATGAGGATCTTGATTGGATCAATGAACAACCAAATGAACAAGATGAGCCAAATGGACCTCCTCTTTTTTGTAAAATTTCTTAAATTCTTAGTCACATACAACATAACACCTCCATGAATCTATACTGTTCAAATATTTTAGAAAGTAAAACAACCAAACACAGTATAATGCTAAACTAGACTAGCCTGATTGATTCATGTACACTGTAAAACATTTCTTTTTAAACAAACACAGTAACGTGTTACATAGGGAATACACATAAATGTTGCGTTCCTTAATTTTAAACACCATGCGTTAATTTTACAATTTTATAGTGTTAGATATTTTGAAAATCACCATTTCCAGATAATTTAATAAAATAAGAACTGCTTTACTAAAAACACTGCTAACATATGCAATTCAATAGTGAAAAATTCAAAGTTAAGCATTATATTCAATGCTACATTTCTAAAAGAAATGGACCACTAATGTAGATGCCTTCCTCTTACGTGCTATTAGAACAGAATTCTGTTTAAGGCTATAAATGTTTCCGTGAAAACAACACCCCAGTCCATATTAAATAAGAACATAAGACATTGTACTAGCGAGAGGAACCCATTCGGCCCATCATGCTCTCTTGATTGTTAAAAATCTTGCAAAGAAAGTAGTCTGGCTACTACAATAAACTGCAAGTATTTTGTATTGCTTTCATGCTGAACCTGTAGCAATCTGCATTGACAGACTTTTGTAGTGTGACTCGGAAGCTTTATAGCTCTTGTGCTTTCCTCTGCAGGTGAAGTGTCACATTGATCCTGTTAGGGAAACATGTGCTGGCAATGAAGTCTGTATTCATTCTGGTCTTTCCACCGGTCTTGCATACCCTTTAAAACACAGGATTTTCACAGCGATCACATTACAGGCACATAAAATACGGATGAACACAAACTCCAAAGAATAAAAAAACATTTTTGACATGTGTTTGAGTTTTAATGACACATGTCAGCAAATGATATTGCAGCTTCTAGCAAACGCACTGTAATGACGAAATAAACAAGCATCAATGAACTCCCTTTTGATCAGCTGCTAGCGCACTCCTGTTTTATGTGTTAACTTCGCTGTGACCTTTTTTATAAGTAATATGCACTGGGATTCACTTAAACTAAAAGAACTAAAGAAACTACAGTAAAAGTGAACTTCGGCAAAGAGATTGAGGTGGTGATTTGAAAGACGTTTCAATAAATTGGTGGCATTTCCTCCTTCGTTTTTCACTTCTTTAAAACACTTTCAACATGTTGACTTTCCGCAACCAGATTGCTGTTGTCATCTGGCTGAAATACAACATCAATCTTCTCTCTCCAGCATTCACCATGACTGCTGCAGTAATTTAGTTTTCCCAGAACGTGCAGGGTAGTTGGTCACTTCCGCTAAGCAGAAATGAGTAAGCTTAGTTCATATTGTTTTTAAAGCACACAATTACAGAGTTTTGTTTTAAAAGCTCAAAAAAAACAAAACAAAACAAAAAAAAAAACACTGTATCAAAAAACCGCTATACTTTGATATTTGTATTTTGCCCCGATATTAGGTATCGTAGGATTTTGGTATCATGATATACCACAGGTATCGATATACTGCAGAACACTAAAATGTTCTGCTACTTTCAGACTGAATTCCTCTTTTAAATTAAAAAAAACAGAGCACCTACAAATTGTCTAGTTATCACTGTAAAGTTAATAACAGCAGCATACCATATTTGGATGGTCATAATAACAGCCTGTACAAACTGTGACAGTAGCCTGATCTGCAATAAATGCTGGACAGTGAACTAGCCAACAACCCAAGCATAATACTGTATTCATGTGGTTTTCCCATAAAAGACACATGCAAGACATACAATCCATTACGTGGCGCAACCATCCTCCCAAAATATAAATCTTTACAAAAAGGTGAATATAAAAAACTTGATATCATAATCCTGCTGCACTGATGAATTAAATTGACTGCAGTCAACTGTGCCCTTTTAATAACTCCACTGTTATAGGAGTGTCAAGTTTAAACTTGTATACATATTAGTTCAGTTTACCAACTGAATGTTCAGCCATTTGCTAAAGATGTAACCTAAACCCAGATACAATCAACCATGTTACTCATTTGCATTTTTGTTGCTTGGATAGTGTCCGTGTCCGTCCCCCAGTACATTCTGCTGTGCTTAGTAAACAGGGAACACTGTTATAACAATGCAGTGTACGATTACAATCTCTGAAGCTTAGTTTAACTTTTGAACTGCAGGTTTGGCCCAATATTCTGATCCGTTGTGAATTTGGCATAGTCAATAAAAGTATAAAAGGTACAATTAGTGTAGTGCTGTAATAGTAGCCTAGGATATTATTAGAACATATTTTAGTATTGGAAATGGTCACGGTATTTCCATGCTTATCTAAAAGAATGCTGAAAGAGCAGCAAACACAGATCAATTCAAACAAATCAAGTAAATGAAAACAGCGCAACATGAAGGGAAATATGCATCGTTGACAGCAGGATGTTATTTCCAAACCACAAGACTTAATTTCAAATATTAAAAGGTTTCCATGCTTAAGTCACTATTCAGCCATCTCTTGAAGAATAAACATTGCCCTTTGGCGTGTGCAAGACGCAGAGAAAAAGATAAAGAGGGAGCACTTAAAAAAGAGATTTATGCCAGTATTAAATATTTGAGAGCTCACTGTCTGGTATGCATGGCTTATGCACCCATAGTGATTATGTGTTTAAAAAGAGGATATATCCGGATGGACATTCTATCTCCACACATGTTGGGAACAGATTATTGGTCATGTTTATGAAGCTTACAAACTCAGTGTGTTTTACTCATTGTGAATAGTTGTTCTTATCAGATCATTCTGCTGAGGTAAAACATATGTCAATTAATGTAAAGAAATGCTTTGGATAAGGCCTTTAGCAGTATAATGAGTGAGACTGTTTTTGGTGGAATTATTATAATAAATTAGGCCCTTCCTAATTGACATACTATTTCCACCAAAAATAGTTTGACTCATTATACTGCTAAATGTCCTATCCAAATAATTTCTTTACATGACAAAAATAGGTTAATTTCTACTGGATCACTTGTGATGGAACTGTATTGAAAGAGTCATAGAATACACCTTGAAAGGTCACATTGTAACAGACAGAGGCTGGACACAGACCAGCGACCTTGCAGTTCCCAAATTAATATCTTAACCAGAGCACTCAGGACAGATCCCTCTGGACAACAGTTTTTTTCAAGCTCTTATTCCATTACCATGTCTTCACTCTCAAGGGTCAGCAGTATCCATTGCAGCAATGCATCACACAACACTTCCTATTGCATGAACTAAATATAAACATTTCATCATGGCAGCAACAATACTGGACACCAAGACCTATTACTGTAACTGTTAACTTTTAGGAAGCTTACATCAATTTAGTTTTTGCCTGTTGTATAAGTTTTTTAATTACCTGGTTTCCACAAGCTTATACTGTTTTAGTTAAGTTTCTGAGAGATAAAAATATCACTGTACTTAAAGTCTTGTGGGATTTCTAGTTCAATGTACCAAAAGCACATGGAATGATGAACTCATACATAAATTCTGAGGATCACCTGCTATATAAGAACCACAAAAACGAAACATCTGTATAGCGTAGAAGGGTGCGATGTGAACTGTGAGAGAGCCTAATAAAGAAACGTAGCAGTTGAGTATACTTGCATTTGAAATGAGTATGATGAAAGTGATTCAGGGAAAGCCTGCTTTTGTTTCTAAAAGGTCATGTCTTAACTATTCACAGGAATTTGCAATAAATGGACTTGATAACATTTTGCATGTCACTGGAGTCCATTGAGCAATGCTGTGCACAAACAAAACATTACCCACCAGTAGGAGCTTTTTATATTTGCACAATTCCAGAGCCCATCAAACCAGCTACACTTGACATTCTGGTTTTCATAGTGGGAAAGGTGATTTCAGTTTGTCTGGGTGGTCTTGTGACGCCGTCACATATCAAGAAATTTAACAATACTTGCCGTCTGTGTCTGACAAACACACAAGTATTTTTTTGTAAGTTCCAGGCTGTCCAGGTGGCAGAACACAAACAAGCTACTTTGTCATTGATGTTGGTAAATGCATGCATGTATTTATTCTTACTGTAAATGAATGAACACTAGCATGGTTATTGTCAGTGATTATCAAGTATTGCTTTCTACTTTCTACATTTGTTTCTATTATTTTTAATTGCTGAGGTTCTTGAAAGTATTTTTTTTGAAGAGAAGTCAGGAGGCTGTTGATATTTGCTATGTAATTCAATTTCCATAGACACAACATTCTCAAGAAAGTGACACTGAAGAATAACAATACAAAACACTATATTTGTTTAAAAAAGGACAACTAATAGCATAAATTAAATCACTTTGATTGGAACTCTATTTGTACTGTGCTGTTGCTGTGCAGAGCAACCCCCACCAAATGTTCACACATTCATAGCATTTCCACCGGTCATAAATGCATAAATCACCAGGTATAAAACCGGATTCAACATTCCATTTGGGTCACTGCCAATTTCAAGTAGCATAATGTGCACTGATATGCAAAGCAAACACATTCTTCAGAATACTTTATTGTCTTCCTTTTCCCTTTTCAGTTCCACTTAAGAGGAAGTTCAACCTAACAGACTTTATTTATCCGGTGAATCCGTTACTGGCTCTAACCCACTGAGCAAAATGATGACAATCAGTCTGGTACAGTAGCTCCATGGATTGTTAATGAGAAGCCTTTCACCTTGCGGTTAGTGGTGATTAAAATGAATTTCATTCTGCTTTGAATGGCCTTCGCCCAGTTCTAACTGGATAGATATTTATATGACAAAACCAGTAGAACAACTTGAGGTGTGCCCAACAGAACTACCCGTAGCTGATGTTTGGAGTACAAATACTTTGATAAGTTTTCCTCTTTAGGGACAATTTAATATCTAGCAAAACACCCATGGAGCAAGGACTTTGACAAGATTTTAACTTGGCTTACATACTGCACATGTATCAAGGAACTTGAAAAAGGTTATTTATTTATTTATTCATTCATTCATTTAACCACCAATCGATCAGATTGCTTTGCATTTCTAATCACAGCTGGCATTACTGGCACATTCATCTGTAGTTTATCTTGCCAGGTTTGAATGGATGCTACAGCAAAGAACATGCATTAAGGGCTTGATTCTCTACTTAATGAACTATGTTCACAAAATACATTATAGCAAGATAGAAAGATACTTATTTATGAATATACTATATAATGTTTTAACTACTAAGATCTGTAGGCATTCTAGTATTTGTTATTGTACAGGTCAACACATAAAACAGGCCATTTTTTTATTTCCAGATATTATGTATAGCGTCAGCAATCAAGGTCGGTCTGAATTTGACCCTGTATGAATTTAAATAATGTCCTACAAATAATTTCATTGTCACTGTACATTGAAGAAAAAGTGTTACCCATGAGTAATACAGCAAGTGTTACTCAAACGTAGTAACAGTGTTAATACAAATGTAGTTGATGCAAATGAAAGTAGCTAGTTATGCAAAACTAAAAAAACAATATTCAAAGACACAGTATGATGTCTGTTACACCATTATAATACTGCATTACACCATTTTCTAAACCGTGTTCATTATTTATTGCCTTAACAATTTAGCAAAACATTATTAAAACAAAAGCCATGGAGTTCTGATTTTCAATAGATTCTCATTTCAGTTACTTTGGGTGTTTAATCTAGCCTTGCCTAAAGCAAAAACATTAATCAATACGTATCGCTATTCAAAATCTGTATGTCGGTATGTGTTTTGTATCCTGTAACCAATAAACCCCAATCATTAAATATATAAAGTGGGTGACAATAAGACCTGAATTTCGCCCCACAAAATATTGGCGAATAATTGAAGTCAAGATGATCCCATGACATGAACAAAAAAACTAGTGCAGTTTCAGGTTACATTTCCATCCTTTGTTATTATACACCTTGGACCAAAAATAAACTGCTGACATGCATGACTGTTGTATAGCTTTGCATAAAGGGGCACCCTAAGAGAAATACTGAATCCCAATGTATACACTAGTTTATGTCAAGGGAATACTCAAGGGAAAAATCCAGACCTTGTTGACTCCTATTGTTTCCTGTTCTAATTAAAACATCTACATAAAAAAATTATGTGTGAATGCCAGACCTTTTCAATGCTTAGACACCATTCCCAATGGTAGCATTGAAGGTGTTTCAATTAAATCTCCCATTACTCAGAGAAGTATCATACATTAACCAGTTACAATTACAATATAATGTGGCATGCTTTTCCTGGAGGTTCCGTAATTGCAGTCCTGAACATTTTCTAAAACAAGGCAAAGGTGAATTGTACTATAAAGATACAATGCACATTAAAGTACTTAACAGCTACTGTTTCATAGTTAGTGTACTACTACTCATTTAGTTTTCTGGAGTGGCAATTGACTTACCAACGCCTCTTACAATGAATCACTTATGTTGTATAATCCAAGCTGTATCTGTATGACTGTTAGCTGCATGCTGTATTGTAGGGGAAGCATGCAAATAAATAACTGCTACTAAACACACAAAGATGCCTATGAAGCAGCATCTACAGGGCATGAATACATGCATGCATCACACTAAGACACACAAAGTACACACCATGGTATGCAGTGGCTCTTTTACTCTTACCACAGTGTACTGTATAATGAGCAAACTCTGTGTTCTTCATACAGTACACCATCAACTTTATTAATGAATACTGTAGGCTGGATACAGAATGTAGTCGATCCTACAAGATCCGGACAGATCCATTGACATTGATTAAAAAAGAGCCATGAATTAATTTAGAAATGATTCCTTTTATGGATCTTACCGATTTATTTGTCTCTGTTTAGTGCAACAAATTATTTGAATTTATTCCAGTTCAGCAGTTATTCCAAAAAGCAGAGGCAAAATAAAATACAAATTGTCTGGGGGCTCCTGTTTGAACACAGTATTAAAAATGTCCTGCTTAAGATCACTCACTCTGCTTCAGTGGCTGAGTGCTGATCACAGGAGGTCGTGTCTCACAATCCTCTCTACTTATTCTACATATCTAACCCATTCTATATTAAAGGACTGTGCAAATAAACACATTGCCATACAGTATTAACTTGCCATTCAAAATATCTTACTCAGTGCTGCCAGTCAAAATACAGAATATTCCTGTTAAATCGGAATTGCATCATCAATAATATTTCAGTTGCCTTGGGCACACTGTCTTCCGCCATCTTCAGTTTATAACTCTAACAATTTATTTTCAGCTATTGGTCCAATCGATGCATTCAATATCTTGTTTGTTACAGAAGAACTGTGCAAATCAGTTCAACCTCACGATGCACATAAACTAAACAAAAGATGACAGCAGTTGTCTGATTTATAATAAAATGTTTTAGGCAACAACTGTGTTTCTGACAGGCACCTGAAGCTAAAAAGGATCAAAGACAGGTTTACTTGCTCTCTCTTCCATATAGTGATGTGGGGTGTGGGGGATGTGTTACGTGTCACTTAATTAAACTGGGGATCAGAAAATTACTTTAAATACCCTCTATTGTGGGAGATAACTGTGTACAGCTTTATTTTAAAAAGCCAACAATTTAATAGTGCAAAAAGAAAGTGTGAGAGAGGAAGAACTAACTACAGTGAGGTTGCACTTAATGGGAGTTGAAATATAATTTAAGATAATAGTGATTATTGTGATAAATTTTAACTGGTAATGGATAACTAAAATCATCGTCCAAACCTAGCAGGCTGTTTAAAAACAGGGGGCCAAGCAGAGAGTCTTGAAGACAGTTCTGCACTCTCAGCTCATCTTGTGCTATCCCTGCTCTGGTAATACACGGAGAATACTGACATCTTTTTTTTCCCTGTTGGGAATGTTCGCAATGGCCAGTGCTGCTGAGACATGGTAGTACAGCATGTGGTGCAGATTTCTCACTAGTCATTCTGCCTTCAGACTAAAGTGTGTTGAAGAACTGAAACAGTCAGGTAATTCCCTTTGCAGAAACATTCTAAAGAACAAAGGCAATTGACTGCTGTCTATACTTTGAAAATGAATTTAACTGCTGTAATTTTGTATCTGTGTTTTATATATCAGTCACAGTAGGTATCTAGTAAGAAACCTGTAAAAATGTTCCAATTCCTAACTCTTACTTGTAATCCACTCAGCAGCAGTAGATGGTATTTTGAACAGAGAATATAAGTATTCCAGGTGTATGCCTAATGATGTTGGGTCCCTTCATTTTTCTTAAATGTATTTTATTTCATAATTTACTGTTGATTCCAAATAATCCCACATTATAATATTAATTGGTTAGTTGTATCTTTTATCAGTATAAGAAAAGCACACTTTTTTCATTTGTTCACATTTTTGCTTTCCTGAGCTTCAGTTCATGTAAAGAGATTAAAGAATTCATCCTTCTGCAGGTTGCAGCAGAAACATGTCTGTATAGTTCAGGAAGCAGCACAAACTACCCCAGGGGAGAATCTAGAGAAAATAGCCAGTCATCAAGGCGCCTGGTGTATGAAGTAAGAGGTAACCTACAAACCAGGTAGTACACGCTTATCCGGTAACCTTACACGATTATTTACGAATCTGAAGTTATTTATTTATTAGTACACTTAGTAATATATTTAGGTTGCACAGGTACGCGCAGTGTATACTTAAAATGAAACAAAACCATGTTCAGTAATGTTCGAGCACAGGTAACGTAAAGGCTAGTCTTGGACAGTATTAATTAAAAAAAAAAAAGGTGTATGAAACAGGATCTAAAAACAAACATATAGATTTGCATATGACAATCTCTTACCCAACGTTTTGACTGCAATTTGCCTTGTCAGGGGAGGCGGGAGGTTTATGCAGACCAAATCCACATCCTGGTGCAGTAAGACATCGTCTATTCTGTAGGTGTAAAAGGGCACATTCATTTCCTTGGCCAGTTCCTCTGCTTCTTCCTGGGTCCGTCCCCAAAGTGCCTTCACCGAGAAGCCCTCGTTCTTCAAAAGGGGGATGATCACCCTGGCAGTCAAGCTGGTGCCAAACACCCCAACCCCGGGCAGCATGACTTTACACTCTCCCCGATCACTGATTTCTACTCCAAAGTCCTCACAGTTCTCATAATAGCGTAGTGGTATAGTACCGCGGCAGTAGAGGGAAGCTTCAACAGATACCTTGTAACATCAGGTCAGCCATCCACCTGCACAAATTGACCCGAGACCCCGCATTTTCGAACCCGATCCATTCTACTTCCACTTACAATCGTCGCCGTCGTCTGCTTTTAAAACATCCTCTTAGCCGTATTAAATTGTAGATGCAGCATGTTTAATCGTCCATGTCTGGCTGCCAATGTGTACTCATCTTGCTGATGAAGGATATGTCACCTAATGTTATTCCTGCATCGCCCTTTTTTTTTTTTTTTTAAGATAATAATAAACTCGGCTCCGTTACCGTTAGGTAATTAACAGATGGTATGTACAATATTTTATATCATTGTATTCCACTGGCCTAAGCAGAATGTGGTTACAATGTCTGAGACATGGTGAGTGTCATTATGTTTCTTGATTAATGTTGCAACCTAGTCCTGCACTGTTGTTTGCTGAATACGTCAGACTTTGTGAGTCTGTTCCCGCCCCCATTTTAACCCTTTGCCTCCGGTTAGGAATTGCTGTCAAAGTTAAAGTTTAGATCAAGAAACACCGTAGACCTATCTTTAAATAAATAAATAAATAAATAAAGTACAAAGTTAAAATAAATGGCAGTAATGCGGTCACAAAAATACTGCACTATTTTCAACACAGTAGATTTGATGTAATACTGCAAAGGAACCATTTAAACTGTTATACAGTGTGATTGTACTTTACTACATTGCACAGAGCAGTGACAGTACGCATTATCCCCGTTTGTTTTCAGATAGTTAATCAAACATTTAATTAATACCCAATGGAATACTTTTCATTGCCAACACATTTTTTTTAACAGTAAGCTACGCGATCGATTTGATTTTCCATCATATTGTATAAGCAGTAAATGAGGCTCTGAGAATCTCCCACACACTCAAACTATGCCATTTATATACTGTAAACTATAATTATTTATATAGGCTACACCTACACACACGCACATACACAAAAAATATTACAAACCAACTGTGTCAAAACATTAATGTTTTACGCTCCGAAAATCTCCACACAGTTTGGCGTTTTATCCAACATATATTTTATGTTTTATTTTATCCCACTGACTTTGTTGTTTAAAAATTGACGAGGGAGTAATGTATACTGACATTTTCCCTGCAGTCAACTGAAACAATCTCTTTAGTATTGTAGCGTTTTCAAGGTTCAAAGGATGAAGGCTAAAGCAAGTGTAATTCGTTACGGCTCAAGCCAATTTTATTTTACAAAGAAGTAAAATTAATAAAAGAAAGGGAATGGAAACTAGGAGCAAAATGATAAAACAGGCGGAACAATCCCCTTATTGCCTTGGAACATGTCAACTTCTACTAGTAACTGCACTTGCACTTTAGCTCTTACCCTCGCTCTCGCAGGACCTTTATAACCACTGGACCCCCGCCGCCACCTAACATAGGACCGCAGCCCCACTTTTGCAGCAAATATTCACCGACAGAATCCCCCAACACACACACTCACATACCCCACGACTCAGACACTCACTTTGCACCACCTCCCCTAGGTCTTGGCCACCTCGAAATGCCCTGTGCCTGGACTCCAGGGCACGGGCCGCAACACCTGCTCCCGGAGTGAGTGGGGAACGACCAACTGCCAGCGCTTTTGGCCGGTCGCCGGATGGACCCAGTCCTGGTACAGTCTCCAGGTGTCCCACTGCCCACAGAGCGCCTTGACCGCCGGGGTGAATGTCAATATCTCGGTCCCGGTGGGGCAGCGACCCTCTGTGAGCCGGTTGGTCACCAACCCTAACTCCGGATCTGAAAACTGCATCTGGGCAACGTCCTAATTCGGAATCCCAGACAGGGCCCCCATGCTGACAGTGGCTGAATTTACCCACACACCGGAACTGCGGTGCGCCTCCTTCTCTTCCAGCCACGCACCAAACCAGCACTGGGCTACTTCACAGGGCCGGCAGGAGAGGGCAGCGTTATTCCCATGCTGCCGAGCTCGAACTGGAAATCGAACCCCTGCAGCACCTCAATCCAGCACGCTGCCTGTCTTTTGGGTTCCTTGAACCGGAGGAGCCATTTTATTGAGGCGTGGTGGAGTACCGCCTGCACCGCCGCTAGCAGCTCCTGCTGGGTGACGCAGTAGTTTCGCTCCGCTTTACTGAAACCATGCTGTAATAGGCCACAACATGCTCTCCTTCAGGCCCCACCTATGACAGCATGCACCCAAGTCCAACGTCGCTGACATCTGTGTCTAGAACAGCAACACTGGGTCCCGGTACGTGAGGACGGGGGTCACCGAGCTTCCAGAGTGCAGTGTTGCAGTCTGTGGTCCAATAAAATTGCCTCCCCTTCTCCGTGATGCAGTGCAGTGGCTGGGTGACTTCAGCTAAGCCCTGGACGAACTGTCAGTAATACGACGCCAAGCCAAGGAACCCCCTCACCTGCCGGACTGACGTGGGCGTCGGCCAGTCCTGGACTGCCCCCACCTTGGCTGGGTCAGTGGCCACGCTGTTAGCCCCCACCACATGGCTAAGGAAATGTGCTTCCTGCCATATCAGATGGGTGCACCTTCAGGCCAGAGGCTTGGATCCGGTCCAGCACTTTCCTCAGGTGGGTGAGGGTCTCCTCGAAGGTTGAGGCATGGACGAGCAGTTGAGGCATGGATGAGCAGGTCATCTAGGTAGACTACACAGGCCGAACAGGGCGGGAGCCAGCGATCTCGTCCAAGGCCTTGTCAATGCAGGGTAGTGGGTATGCACCCTTCCGCGTGACCGCGTCGAACCGCCAGTAGTCAGCCTTACAGAGGCCGCCCATGGGCTGTCTGATGGCTCTATGACCCTGTCAGCAGCCATGTCCCTGATGATGGCCTCCGCAACCTCCTTCTTGGCTAGGGGAAACCGCCAGGCATGTTCCTGGCTAGGCGCTGCATCCCACGTTTCAATGTGGTTTTGGACCAAACTGGTCTGTGTGCAGTCCTTGGGCTTGGGTGCGTGTTTGTATTTCTGGAGGAGTTCCTTCAGCTGGCAGTGCTGCTCATCATTGAGTCCCTCTGTACTGCATCGACAAAGTTCCTCCACCACTTCAGCCTTGGTTTCCGGATAGGAGGTCCGTGGTCACTCCCAAGACTCGGACTGGCTGGCTGGCAGGCTGTTGGACTGGCACACTGGTGAGGGGTTTGGCTGGCTGTCGAGCTGGAACGCTGGTGGGCTGGTTAGCCAGTTGATTCCTGCCGGGCTAGCACGTGGGTGAGCGAGTTAGCCTGTGTGACTTCGGCCTGTTGCACCTCCCCCCCTCCTGGCTGTAGCTGGATCGCGATGGCTCCCCCCCAGACTTGTAGTTAGTGCTGTCCCAGGTCAAGCTTGACCCCCAGAGATATCAGGATGTCAACCCCTAGAATGCATTCTTCTCTGATGTCAGCCAGCCAGACTGGATTCTGGAGGCTGGTGTTTCCCAGCTAATCTTCAAGTTCCTGTTGGCCCCACATGGGCGCACTCTGGCCAGACACAGTTCTCAAACAAGCATCAGTGGGGATCCACGAAGCTTCACTGGACGCTCCTTGCAAGGGAAGCACGCCCGGCCTATCAACCAAGGCACTGAAACCCGCCAATGGTGCAAGGTACGTGCGTACGGTTACCCTGACCAATGCACCCCACCATCACAGTGTTTTCAGAGGGCAAGGGAGAATCGAGGGAGCTGCTGGCCGGTTTTTACTGCAGATGGGGCTTGAGTAGTGGTGGCCTCGGGTGGGTGAGGGCAGCAGGCTTGAATGTGGCCTTGAACGCTGCAATTCCAACACACGTGGCGGTCACTGGCATCAGACCTTCAGACCGAGCTCGGTAAACAACAGCGTTGCTGGGGTTTTCGGGTGTATGGGGTATGGCCTGAGCTACCATACGACCGACAAAGCCATTGCGGGCTGCTCGCGGGGGCGGCCTGGGCTGGTGGAAAAATCTGCTCTAGACGTGCCTCACTGATGGCTTCTCGCAGTGTTTTAGGTTCTTTTGAGACTTGTCAGAAAAGTTTTATGGGGCACTACCTACGTACAGTATGAAATTCATACCATATTTGTCCATTTGCAAAAAACAACAGACATTCCTCAATTTAAACCAGCCCAAAGCTGGTTAAATTTCTGCAATATGTTTGAGTCACCCATTGTTCAGTAAGGGCGTTGAAACCCATTACAGGATGGAAGGATACTCTTTCAATTAGAATATGCTTAGAGAGAGTCAGGCTTATCACAACCCCTTCCTTTCATGACTAACTTGGCTTCCATTTGACCCCTCTCAGATAAATAGTTTTCTCTAAAAACAATACCTACCACAGAATGTTACATGGAATTACAGTTTTGGAAGAAACAGAGGGCAGGATTTTCAAAAGTTCATAAATGATAAATCCATGTCTATCTTGTTAATAAATAATCATGCTAACGTGATTTCTGAAATTATGTTGATTTACGAAATAATGTTAATATCTTAACGAGCAGTGCTTGCAAATCTGTGTTAATTGTCTTAATTTATCAAGAGTTAATTGCACTTTTAATTAAAGAAAGACTATAACTCACCTGTGATGCCGATGATACAGAGACTACCTAGATAATTCAATATTTGTAGCTTTGGAAATATTTTAGACTTATATTTACTTGTGGTTATGAATGAGATTTGTTCTCTTGTTTTAACAATTTGTAACCTTAAGCCTGGAACACACTGCCCGATGACATCGCAAGAAGGGATGCATGGATGCATAAAGTACAGTGGCAATGGGGCGAATCAATAGGCAAAAAGATAAGGCCATGGCAGTAATAAATATCTACAGTTTTGGTTAGAACTTAATGCGATGTGATCGTGAAAACCACATATGGCTGGAGACATGCATGTATTCTCTCTCTCTATTAAACACACACACATACATACATATAAACATACATACCTACATACATATCCACACGGTATTCCATTGGTTTGTATTTAATGTCCGTGCCGATATTTTTTGAAAACAAGACCTGACAGCCCCACACTGTACTTTTTAAGTATTAGACAAAATATTTACAGAATCCTTAAAAACTGCTGCTAAAATCATGATTAATTTATGGTTAATAGTGTCATTAAATTATATCAAATCACGTTTGTGTCGCCCAAATGATTATAAAGTCAGCAAAAATATGTTTTCCCTTCGTTGTAAATAAAGATGTGATTTGGAATAGTGTAATTAACACTATTAATAATAAACAAATCATGCAGCACGGCCATAAGCATTCTGTAAACATTTTGTCAAATAGTTAAGAAGTGCAATATAGAGCTTGCTTTCAAAAGATGTCGGACATAAATTGAATACCTAATGTGATTGAGATCATTGACATGGATTTTGCCTAATGTATTTGTAATGTTGTCAGACTCCCCCACACTGTATGTACAGTGTACACTCTCACCTTCACACGTCTGTATGCACATGTGACAGGGAGCGTGAGGATCTGAGCTGCGACTCTCCCTCCCGACCCAAGAGGGTGCTAAGCAGAGGTACTTGCACGCCTGTTCAGAGTCGGCCATCTTGGTGCAGGGCGGAATGACCATATTAGGGGACAAGATTACTGTGATCAGCTGTGCTGCATTAGACAACTGACAGGTGTGGTGAGTCACGCTGATCATGGGGTGGAGTCTCCTAGTATATAAGGGCTGTCATTCTGTAAGTGCGGGCCTTTGAGGTAATACTAAACCTGGGTTGCTGAGCTGTGTTTGTTTTGTTTGTTTGTGTTCTACGTGTTTTTGATTTGTTTATCGTCAGGACCGGGGTCAGAGTGATCCCTGACGCCAAGGAGCTGCCGCACTACTGCCGGCACTTTTCACCTTGGACATCACATGCCCCACACAACTGAACTGGACACTTCAGCACCTGAGCACCTGCACTTTTCACCACCCCAAAAGTGCACCCAAAGAGCTGAGAGGGACTTGCTCTATTGGGACTTATGATTTGTATTTTTGTTGCTTTGGACTGTGTTTCCCTTTTAATAAAGTTCACCCTCTACCATTGTGGTAGAGTTTTTGCACCTCTATAAGTGACTCTGTGACGTCTGTTCCACATCCACACCCACTGCACCGTCACAATAGCACATTATAACATCTTCTTATAATACTGTATGTGTTCAGTGGCTACTTCTATTCATGTTGAGTTTATTTTTTCGCTGAGGCGAGCAGACAGTACCAGAGAAAATGCATGATTAAAGGAATTCACTGAACAATTAACTATAAACAAATTGTGTATTGGATTGGGGATTTCTATTGTAATTTTAAAAGCTTAATAAATGTATAATGAAGCATTACATACATGGTATACATGTATAATAACTAACAACTTCAAACACAAATGACACTTCAAATGTACTTATTTATAGCCTACAATCGTACATACTAAAATACATACAAAAGTAGATGTCACCATAAGAAAACAAATTCCAACCAATATACATAGATAGCTTACCCCCACCCCATCAAATATATATATATATATATATATATATATATATATATATATATATATATATATATATTAATCTGTGCCGTCTGATTTTTACCCAAATGCCAGTCGCCAGATAATCATAAATCAGCATTGTATATGTGAAGCTATCTAAATAAATGTACATTCTGCATGACAAAATGCACAATTTTAAATGAAGTTTACAAATTATACACAAAATAGATATTCCCATTATTCTTATTTCCATTTGGCTGCTGCCCGCTAGTGGGAGAGCCGCCTCCCTGTACGCTAGTAGTTTCCATAACAGTGAATTCTGCTTCCATTCATTTTTCTTGATCTCGTTAACATGCATTTTGATTAACAAGTTCCCCTCATCCAGCCGTTGAGACAGGAAGTGATGTACGTGGCCTGCGACAATTAAGCTTTTTAACGACAAATGCGTTCATTAACGACCTCATCGACTCAATTTCAAAGCATTAACGGATTGATTTAATTAACACTAAAAATCACTTGCTACTAAAGCTCTTGTTACTATACCACGAGTTCGATTCAATAACACTTGTTCTTGAAAATCCCGAGTCATATTCACAGTAGTAACGTTCCATTAAATACACAGGCCTGCAATGCACTGGCTAACTAACGCTTTAAAAACAAGGCCATTGAAAGTCACAGATGTATTGCCTCCCTTTTCAAAAAATATAAAAAACAATATTAAGCATTATAAACTGCAAAATTGCTGTGCACATTTAAAAGTTCTATACCATACTAAACTTCTGTATTTGGCTGAAGTAATGGGCCCTATTCACACAATTCTAAGGAACAGTTTGTTAAGTGCTGGGGTTTTTTCAGTCTGAAGTTCATTAAACCGTTTGAGAGGGTTTATTCTCATTTTTCAAAGCATTGTTTACATTGAGCGTCCTTAGAAAAACATTCCTTCAAGTTGTATAAATAGTTCCCAATGAATTCAAAGTTTGCCATCCCAAATTATTATTTGAACTGTTTCCGTTTCCAAAAAGTTTTGTTTATTCCAAGTCTGAAATAAAATGTTGAAATTTGCGACAGTTAATTCCATACAATCAACAACGTCTACACACACTAATACTGTATATTTAGCATTGGCTTTTGATATTATAAAGCAGACTATCAAAATGCAATTTCAATTGTTTTGTAGTTCTGGTAGCAAATTCTCGCTCTAACTTTTAGCTGGCTGCCAACTCAGTGGACAGGAATCAGTTTTTATGTCTATTGCTATAGGAACATAAAATTATAAATATCAACTATAGAAAAAAATGTGTTCAACAAAAGTGATGTTTTTTATTTTTTATTTTATATACTTGACATGTGTTTCTGGTGCCTAGTGATATCACAAAAGCAGTTTCTCCTTTTTACTCAACAGTTGCTAAAAGCTAAATGCTCAATTTTGAAAGATAAGGTTTTCAATATTATATGAAATAAGTAACTTATATTTTAAAATGTACAATATACACATAAAGAGGGCACATGTCACATAACATAGGCAATTCTACAAATACCATTACAAGCACCTATCTTAAATATTGGATGACATCTGCTGGAATACAAGGAGCAGTTGCTTCATGTCAAATATTGTTAAATGTTCTGTGTAGTAAATGGATCAGACATTTATATGACCTACTTCCAGGTTTAACTAGACCTATGAAAGAAAAGCTGGCACTCAGCTTCAGTAGCAGCAAGCAGCTTGCTCTGATTTTTACTGTACTTTTAGCTGTTCAATTAATTGAGGCTCAATACTTCTTTATGCAAAGCCAGAAAGCTAATCATACAAAATGCCACTCTATACTCCATATAGAAATATAGAGTATGTTGTGTGAATAGCATACTACTGCCTATAGTACTGGTGGTTTATACTAAGTGTGTTGGGGATTTATTTCATTGTCTTTCATTCCTCTCCCAAAGTAGTTTAGTTGTTCATAATGTAAGCCATTATATGGTAAAGCATTTTACACCTTCATAAAGAATACACAGTAACTATGGGCATTATTCATTATAGTCAATTTAAAGACCAACAAATCATGCAATATTCAGACAATGTTGTCTTAACATTTGTTTTAAACCAATAAAAAGCACTGGAATTCAAAATACAAGTACATTTCTATAACACATAATCATAACACCTTTGACAACAGTATTATGAATACATATGAGAGTTACATCAGTGATTAAAGGCAGAGTGCTATATTGTCCAGAAGGGAAGAGTTGAGTTTTACAGGTGTTGTCTGAAAAGGTGTGTCTTGAGGAGGCGCCGAAAGGTGGTCAGGGACTGGGCAGTCCTGACATCCATAGGAAGGTCGTTCCACAACTGTGGGGCGAGGGTGGAGAAGGAACAGGCTCTGGAGGCAGGGGAGCGTAGAGGAGGTACAGCCAGTCTTCTTGTGCAGGCAGAGCGGAGAGGTCGGTGCAGTGTTGCCAACTCCACAAAGCAGGAAATCGCTAGAGAAACCATACAAAGTTGCTAGATGTCGCTATTTAGACATTCTAAAGTCACCACTCCTCTTGGAATCACTTAAACAGAGTAAACACCAATATAAACAATATATTCCTGTTTATATTTGTCTGGATTATCTACCTGTACAGAGTTAGTCTGATTTAATTGATTTTATTGTGACATTATACATCACTTATCACTGATTTAGTACATTATGTTTGTATAAATAATTTATGTCGTTCGCTTCCGCTAACAAGGGGGCAGCAGTTGTAGTAGTTAATTGCATTATGATTAGCAGGTCACACTGTGCAGATCTGCGGAAATCAACACTACGTGAAGAACGCCACTACTGTACTACTTCAGGATGAGAGAAGCGTGGTGTATTGAGCTGTGTGTGACTAATGTTGTGATGATACAATTTGGCGACTTCTTTCTCTGAAAATCCCTGTTGTCGGCAGTGAAAGTCTCTAGATTTGTCGCTAGTTGCTTTGACGATGTTTTTGTCGCTAGGGAAACCCAAAAGTCGCTGTATCTAGCGACAAAATTGCTAAGTTGGCAACACTGGTTGGGTGGGGGTGTAGGGAGAGATGAGGGTCTGGAGGTAGCTGGGTGCAGTCTAGTCAAGGCATTGGTAGGCGAGTCTTGAACTGGATGCGAGCAGTGAGCGGGAGCCAGTGGAGTGCGTGGAGCAGTGGAGTAGCATGGGAGAAGCGAGGCAGAGAGAACACCAGGCAAGCAGCGGAGTTCTGGATGAGCTGGAGCGGACGGGTGGCGGACGCAGAAAGGCCAGCCAGGAGGGAGTTGCAGTAGTCTAGGCGGGAGAGTACCAGGGCCTGGACGAGGAGTTGCGTGGAGTAGTTGGTGAGGAAGGGTTAGGAAAAATTGGCAGGTGCGTGCTAGAGTGGAGATGTGCTGTGAGTAGGAGAGGCAGGGGTCCAAGGTTACTCCAAGGTTCTTGGCTGAGGAGGAGGGAAGATGAGGAGGGGTAGATTCCAGAGGAATGGAGAGAGAGATCAGGTGAGGGGGAAGATGAGGAGGAGAAGATGAGGAGGGGAAGAAAAGGAGGTCAGATTTAGAGAGGTTGAGTTTGAGGTGATGCGAGCACATCCATGAGGAGATAGCAGACAGACAGGCAGAGATACGGGAGGGGATGGTGGGGTCAGAGGAAGGAAAGGAAGATCTGAGCATCATCAGCATAGAAATGGTATGAGAAACCATAGGATGCGATGAGGGGGCCCAGGGAGTGGGTGTAGAGAGAGAACAGGAGAGACCCAAGATCCTTGAGGGACTCCTGTTGAGAGAGGGTGAGGTGTTGAGGTTGAGCCGCGCCAGGTTACCTGGTAGGTGTGGTCGGAGAGGTAGAAGAAGAACCAGGCCAGAGCAGTGTCAGAGTGTGACAGGATGGCGCAAGGGATGAGGCCCAGAGACAGACTGCAGTTCAAACAAAATACTTTTATTAAATAGAAAACACAAAATAAACAGGCACAAGGGCCAAACAAAAGGTTCTTAAACACAAACAATAAACACGAAGTAAAAACTTACAGAAATAAGGCTTCCAGGCTGAGCTTTGCCTTCATTGGATTGCAAAATTAACAAAAAACAGCACACAAAGAAAAAAACACACTTGCTTCCTCAGCTACCTCTCCCTACTGAGGAGCTGAGGCTTCCTTTTATGTCAGGTGGCTGGGTGATTGATTACTCATGATTCTCACCTGACACAATAAACCTGGGCAGGGAGGAGAATTTAACCCCATCCCTGCCAATATTTAAAAGGGCAAAGCCCTGCTCTGCCACACAGAGATTCCCAGGTCAGCGAGAGAGGATAGGAGAATAGAGTGATCGACAGTGTCAAAAGCAGCAGAGAGATCAAGGAGAATTAGGACAGAGGAGAGAGAGGCAGCACGGGCAGAGTTTAGTGAGTTAGTGAGAGACAGGAGAGCAGTTTCAGTGGAGTGAGCAGAGTGTTTGAAGGCAGAGGGAAAGAGGCCAGAGAGGAGAGAGGTGTTGAGAAGGGAGGAGATGAAGGGGAGTAAAGCAGGAGCAGCAGCTTGAAAGAGGTTAGTGGGGAGTGGGTCCAGGGTGCACATGGTAGATTTGTGGCCCTGGAGGAGGGAGGAGAGGTCAGTCTAAGAGGGGAGAGAAGGAGGAGAAGGAGGGTGAGTTAGTAGCAGTGTGGAGTAGTGGTGGAGTAGTGGTTAGGGCACTGGACTCTTGACCGGAGGGTTGTGGGTTCAATCCCCAGTGGGGGACACTGCTGTTGTACCCTTGAGCAAGGTACTTTACCTAGATTGCTCCAGTAAAAACCCAACTGTATAAATGGGCAATTGTATGAAAAAATAATGTGATAACTGTATAATGTGAAATAATGTATAATGTGATATCTTGTAACAATTGTAAGTTGCCCTGGATAAGGGCGTCTGCTAAGAAATGAATAATAATAATAATAATAGTAGGGGAGACAGAGGGTGTTGGGTTTGGAGCAGGAGGGGGTGGGGTGGAGGGGGAGGTGTTAAAGAGTTTGTGGATATCAGAGGAGATAGAGGAGGGAAGAGGAGGGGGAGGGTTGAGGAGGGAGGACAAGGTAGAGAATAGTTTCTGTGGGTTGTTAGTGGAGGATTGGATAATAGATTGGAAATAGGAGCGTTTAGCAAAAGAGAGAGGAGAAGGAGGAGAGGAGGGAGCGGTAGAGGTCTAGGGCAGCAGGGAGTTTGGTTCTCTTCCATTTCTTTTCAGCAGAGCGCAGTTTGGTTCTTGCTGAGTGGAGCACAGAGGAGAGCCAGGGTTGGGGAAGGGAGGGGCGGGCAGGTTGGGAGATGAGGGGACAGAGGGAGTCGAGGGAGGAGGTGAAGGAGGAGAAGAGGGTGAAGGTAGCAGAGTCTACAGAGAGTTGGGAGAAGGAGTCGATAGGATAGAGGTGAGAGAGAGCGGTGGAGGCAAGGACAGAGGGGGAGAGAGAGCTGAGATTACAGGGGGAGGTGACAGTGGGGGTAGGTGGAGTAGGGAGAGAGGGGAGAGACAGAAAAATAGAAGAAATAATGATCAGAGAGGTCCAGAGAGGTGACAGAGAGGGTGGAGGGGCAGCAGGCCTTGGAGAAGGTGAGGTCCAGTTGACAGACAGCTTTGTGGGTAGGAGGGGATGGAGAGAGAGAGATGTTGAAGGAGTGAAGGAGAGGAAGGAATCCAGCAGAGTGGGTGTGGTTGGAGGGATATTGATATCACCTAACAGGACAGTTGGGGTAGACAGAGAGGGGAGGGAGGAGAGGCAGAGGCAGAGGGATGAGTTTAGAGGGGTTAGGGGAGCAGCGGCAGAGAGAGAGGACGGGAGTAAGAGGACAGAATAATAGGGATGTGAGAGACAGTCATAGCTGGACAGGTGAGACAGATAGGTACAGTAGTAGTGGGAGCAGGAGCGGTGGGGGGGAGGGTACAGACCTGTCTAGTAGTTGGCGTCTTCCAGAGCACTGCTAGGTTTGAATTTTCTCCATCAGCCTCCTCGCAGGTCTCTCCTCGATGGCCACCCACAGCTAGACTCCTAGCTCTTTTGTAGAGAGGCTCTTCAGTTGGCTGGCGCTTCGTGCTGGCACAAAAATAGGCTAGCTGTCTATTATACTAACTACATGGATAAAAGCTGTGTGTAAACCAATCAGATTGAAAATCAACCTCTATTCAATTTAACCACAGTCACCTGGTACTAATCACAAGCAGTAGATCACCTAATTCAAACACCACCACCTTTATAATGTTACTTAAATACATTTAATGTTAATTACTTGAAGCAGGATCACTTACCTATCTGCCTCTGACTCTGGTTACCTGTACATATACAGTAGCAGTTACACTCTGTTAAGTCACCTTTATTAAGGTGTTATGAATGCTATATGGTATTAGTCGACAAAACACAGAGGACGGAAGGTGCCCACTTGAAGACCCCAGAGATGTACCCTACTTCGCTCAATCCAGACGGTTGTCATGCTGATGCACTGGGGAGACCGCACAGTGATCCCTGGAGCCAGCATCACAGCCATTGTGTGTGCTGGGGAGGCAAAATAAGCTGATCCCTGGAGCCAGCATTACACTTCAGCCATCAACAACAGGCAGAAGGATATCTACATCATCAGATGGAAAGAAATACAAATGGATGGAGACACAGATGGATCACATTAGTTTACTGTAAAACTACGTCTTACTTGGTGTTTATCTTGGCGAGAGCCGAGTTTAAATCAGCATGAAGTTTTAACATCTACTCTCATGTAATGGAAATCTAATTTAAAAAGTGTAATGTCCCAAAAATAAGGTGATTTCACACGAAAAAAAAACAAAAAATCAGCAATATCATGTGAACCTAAACAGCAGGTAGGCACAGGAACCTCTCAGGGACCACAGGAATACTCTGGTTGTGGATTTTTAACATTTCTGCTGCTGTTCTGGTGAAAATTTGTTTTCGCAGTTTCCAACACTAAGGAAGCTTCAAAAACGGGGAAACTTATTATGACAGATTGTAACAGGGGAAAGACATGTGCATTTGTATGTTACCAATTTAACACGGCCTACCAGATGCAAGCTTGAATTTCCCTGAAATGGTACCCATGTACCTAGTTCCACCCATTTTGACCTTAAATGAAAACCTATATTGATCTACAATAATATAAAACTTGAAATAGTGTCAAAAGCTTTTTTTCTTTTTTACTTTCTTGTTACCTTTTTATTAATAATTTAACTGTTTGATGTTCCAAAAGGTTACATATCGCCAAACTGGGACCTTTATTTACAAAATCTGTATTAATCTAATACGTTAAAAGCATGTAACACTACTTTTGATAACTAATTTATTTTCTGTATACATTACAGAATACTCTTCGTTCATCTAATTAGGCAGCTAACTCCCTGGCATTGTGTTGTTGCTCAAGTTATCTACATGGATGTGGGTGCAGCTGATGGGGACAATCCAGTGAAAACTAGGATTGGTGGCAATCCTATACAGTATTATATGTTTATCACAGATCAGTGGTCGGCAATTCAATTTGACGGCGGGCCAAATGACCCGTGGGCAGCCGCAGAGCGGGCCACTTGCTATACCAACCCCCCCCCCCCCCAAAAAAAAATTGCCATAAAAAGGTGTGGCAGCATACCAGCACGTCAGTAAGAAAGCTGGTCAGGCTGGTTGAAAACAAACCATCAAGGAAAAAAGAAGTAACAATTGTGATAGTATGTCTTTGTAACCTCCAAATAAATCTTAGTAATATAATATAGTCTATTAAGAGTTCAGCATTAGTTCAGTTTAACAAATCTGATATGTTGTAAGTGAAATGTAACTCAAAATGACTCCTAATGATGTAGTCACTGGGCTTATGACAGACCTTTTTGTACAGCTGAAAGACAAGGTCATACGGGGAGTCATGACCGCCCCCTTGTGGTAATATTAAAATGAAGTTCTGCCAAGGAGGCTTCAGCGGGCCGGATTTGGCCCACAGGCCGCCATTTGCCGACCACTGTCATAGATCAACCAAACTGAGGCAAATTAATAACACAAACCTGATTTATTCCTAATTTAGTAAAAGGTTGCCAACAGTATGATTCCAAAAGCCGTGTAATATACTGTAATGTAGCACTTTATTATTCATCCAGAGGCACCGAGATAAAATGTCCATTCACCTCTAATTACATACGGTACCTGTAAAAATAATACCCTAAGAGTAATTTTCCTTTAAATGCAACTGCAATGAAAAATCTGACTCTACCAATGAAAAAATACAAGAAAAAAATGATTTGGCGACCACAATTTCAAATAATTAAAAAAATATATTTCATTTACAACTTTCCACTCTCTTAATTCCTTGTATTACTTTTACTTTGTACTGTCTGTACAACAGAGAATATACCTAGCATATCAAACTGCATATGTAAAATGTTCCTGGCACAATACAGAGATCTACAGCAACAGAAACCAAGTACAACCTAATACATGTCTAGTTTGTTAACTCTGTACAGACATTACAAAAGAATATATTCGTAAAAATAATTGAAATACACAGCTGTAATACTTTCGTAATACATATGAAAAGTTCAGTTAATGTGACAATGTTTTTTTTTTAAATTTTATTTTATCTAAACTTATTGTCTAACTAGTTTACAAACTTTTTTTAATGGATACAAAACTTACAGTGTTTTGATTACATAATGTATTGGAAATATGATAATACATAGTGCAACTTGTAATATTCATGCTGTAACTTGAACAGTTTTACAAGCAAGCCAGATCTACACCTGTTGGGTGTTTTACATGTATAGTTACTGAGCAATGTAATTTGAATGAGAAACCACTTAGCTTGTTACTGGGGAGTAAATGTACTTTCCTCAACTAATACAAATTTAGTACACAATTTAATATAAATCTTGCAAGGCAAGTTAATTTCTGTCCTGAAATATGCCCTCTATGAAGCAAAGTGGTGGTTCAGACAGGGAACTCACTTTTAATCAGTCAATCAAATCAAGCTTATTAAGTGTGGATAACCAGACAGTTGTCAATCGAAATAGCAGTACCTTATCACTAACAACGTAATCACTTGTCCAACGATCGTCAGGGAATGGATTCAGATCTTACCTGATCCATTACCTCCCTGCTGCGAGTTAATTTGCCTACTACCCAGCCTCCACCTGTTTTTTGGCAGTTATCCTGCCACCTGCCCATGGCTTTCCTACAGTCAGCCTCTCCACTTATCAGTGGAAAAATTATGGGCAGGGTTTCCCTGAGGTGAGGCCAAAGGCCAAAGATGTATTATTATATGTTAAATGTGTTATCCTAGAACATATAATATGCATCAATGTGTTATCGTGTCTAATCTGTAATAAATATTGTATCTATCACGAGTTCCCTGACTAAAATCACGTTTTGCCTGAGTGCATTTTCTATTTTAAACGCACGTTGTTGTTCAATATATTATCCAGTTCCAAAACCACTTTAGATTTCTCTAATAATTGTAAACTTGGCTGTTTTTCTGCAAGGAGAATCCACCCCTAACCAACACGTCATCTGCAAGCGCATAAAGGTTCCTTGTGTTATTCTCCCATGTCGCTTCTTTTGTTTCGGCCTTTGACAGTCACGTGCTGGGAAGCCGAAATGGGAGTCGACCGCTTAGAGCCTGGATGAAGGGCTACCCTCAGCCATGGATTCTCTGAGGTTTCCCCCTACATTAAAAATTACAAATATGCGAGTAGGGGGGTTTTCCTTACCTGAGTGCTGAGCGGTTCGTATTTAGTTCTGCGGGGTGCGTGGTCAGGCTGGGCTCTTTCCCCAGTGCAGTCATGCTCTAGGGGACAGGCCGTGTCTCAGCTGCTCATTTTCATTAATGTTTCAATATTTTGGGGGGTAGGTGGCAGTGCGCCACTGTGGGGTGCGGTAATCATTTATTATTATTTTCCATTCATGGTTTGGTGGCCTCGTCTTTTTGGGGGGAGGTGGCCCACAGTCACTTCCTATCTGCGGCACTGGGATGCATGTAACTGTTCATGTTTTTCCAGCCGGCCTCACGCAGGTAGCCGTCGAGCACCCACGGACGAGGCCTCCGGCCAAATTTATCTTTCACTCGGGCCCTGAGTGCCCATCACAGTTCATTAAATCATCTTCAATTGCACTCAATAAATCATTAATTCATTGCGGATTCTCCGTGCTGAAATTATTAGACTACACCTCAACTGGATGGACCAAATCTTTGATTTCTGTTCTTATCAGATTACATCAGATTACAGTTAATACCGATATCAGGAAAGTTATTATCTGCAGTGTTATTCTGTCAAAGTAGGGTCTGGATTTAGGTCATTTGGGATTTTATTACTTAGGGGCCAGATTTATGAAGCTCTTCAAACTTTGCCCTTTTGTTTTCATTAAATGAAAATTAAATGTTATAATGTTAGTAATACAAAATGCAGGCACTGTGAGTCGTCAAATTCACAAAATCAATTGGTTGTTGCTAACTTTGTAGCATTAACTCACAAAAATGTTTGCAAATTTCAATTTTTTAATTTGCTGATTTGTTTTTTCTATTCTGTACTCATAGCAAGACAGAAACGATGCAGACATGATTTCAAATGTACGTTTTCAGAAAATACTGAAAACCAGAAGTATTTATATTTTCACTTTCTTTTTGGCATATTTCTTCCTATTAGAGTTAAACATTAACACATTGAAAAACACAACACCACCACCTTAATCACACAATACAAACCTAAAGTACATTTAGTAGTTACTGTAAAAGAAAAAAACTCTGTGCTTGACAGTATACCAACTTGTAAAACCTGTGTAAAACTCCAGCTAAAGTTTATAGTTCTGCAAAGCACAAACAGCTACAATTAACTGGGGCTTGGCATTTCAGATATACTGTGATAAAATGAAAATGGCAATTGATGTTGCACAATGTATGCATGTTTGTTTCGACTTGAGAGCGTCATCATTAAATCATTACTGCATTTATTGTTTTTAGTATCCTCTGTTCTTATAGAATATCCCTGACCAAGCTTGAAATTGTTTAATGTTCTTAGTTATTTTAATTTTTTTAAATTGTATTTTCCTTTTTTTGTTATAAATGTATCAATGATCTAGATGTATTATGGGATTCAATAAGTAAAACAATGTGGCAAGGACGGGAGTTGCAATTTACAAAGCAAACAATGTGACAAAAAGTAGCTTAAAAAAAATAAACGCATATTCAGAGAGCTCAAATTTTCAATCAAAAAGACTAGATTCATTCACCCCTAGTTTTACTAATAAATATTATGGAATGAACCACATTCTGTACATCACACACATATTTATTATTGCTGTTAATATAAACTAACAAACATATTATTATTAAAACAAATATATTTCAAAAAATAATTCGACACTAAAATTCCAACGTTATTACATTGTTGAAAATGTATTGACAAATCTACGGCTATTGTCATTTTTGAATTTTTTGTTTTTTCATGAAATTATATGCTTCAGTTTATGTGTGGAATGTGTCAATTTTAATGCACTAATTATTATTCTATAAATCTACAAATTGCACACCCCTTGTTACAACAAAAACACTGAAACACGTTTTCACTATCCAAAATCTTAATTTTCTCTACACAGTATAACAAATGCACAGGGAATAATGAACAACAACAACAACAAAAAAACATTCAAAAGATTTTTTGGATATGTAAACCTTATTTAAAAGAGTTTGCTTTAACAAGTGTAACAGCAACAAGTCATGGATTTTAAAACCAGTTTTACTGAAATGTACATTTGTAGCAAAATGTATAGAAACATCCTACATCCTTTGCTGGCCTCCTTATTTGAACATATTGCTTTACAATTTTGGGTTCAGAAAATGAATAACATTTTGATTATTGCAAGTCAAAATAAACTATACTGTAGATCTGTCCTACAGAAAACCAATAAACATAGCATCCTATTTAAAACAAAGGTGCTAAACTGGATTTGAAATGTATCACTAAATACTGTGTATGTACAAGGAATTACAGGCTGCATTACATCAGACCAAGGAGTGAAATATGGAGTGTGCAACATTATTCTGGGGTCTCAATACATGCTTTATGCTTTAAAAAAAAAAAAAGACCGTCAGGTGCATGCAGGAGCCTGTAGGGGGGTTGTATTCTCCGTGTATTCCCACGCTGTCAGGTAATGTGTTATGAAGGGACTCAGCTGTGAGGAAATTGGCTGACGTTCTGTCATTGGCTGGGGGGTGGGACTACACGGGGTGAATGAATTAATAAAAAGGCGCTGTTTTGTATCCTCTCTGGCTCATGCAGGAAACATAGTGGAGCGTGACTTCACGGCTGAATCCTGAACAATCAGAGGCTCTGGAGCAGCGACTCGGAGAGACGGAGTGGCACTTCAGCGCGAGGCTTACAGACTCGTGGTGCAAGCAAGGCACACAGGTTTATTTATTGGGATACTGTTTTAGTGAGTGAGTTTAGCGGGACTGAGCCGTCCCACAGTGTACGAGAGGGTGCAGAGCAGTGCCTGTTCCTCTGGGCTTCCACCGCTAGAGGGAGCAACGAGCCGTGGAAAAAACCTGCACACTTTATTTTGTAGTTTTTCCTTAAAGTATTTTGTTTTCCTTTTTCCTTTCGCCTTTTTACTTATTGTTCTTTTGGATTACACACCTGTGTGTTGTATGAAGACGGGGCACAATACCATTGTTGGTAGAGTGTCCTGAACTGTAACAAAACACCTGCCAACTGAGCGCAAACTAAGAAATCTGGGCGCCTGTGCCGGTGTTTCATATTTGAACTTTGTGTCTGTTTTGTGTCTTCCCACACCCTACTACAACCTAAAATAACGTTATTTTCTACTAGTTTCTAATGGCTGGTTGGCCTACTAAATAAAACTGGTTATTCAATGGTTCTAAAATATGTTGACACAATGTATCACATACTGTATAGGTATAGACGGAGCTTACTAACAAATAAAACATAACTAATGCAGATGTGCCTGTGGATTCTGTAATGACATAGTGGTCTACCGCATTTGTCTTTGCACAGGCTGGTGCACCAGCTGTTCATAAATACAGATACAGTGTTCCCATCATCTCATTACAGATAGCACATCCTTTCAAAGTGAACACCACTTTCTATAGCTGTGCTGGTATATCACTTGCACTAAGCAGGTTTTTATTTGAGGTCCAAAATCCAATCTACAGCATCCAATGACTGAAGCATGCCGAGTAGTGTTTTCTTGTCAGCTTCTCCTTTGAATCAAACCTAGGAGTAAATAGTGATCACCTCCCGTCCGCCACCCCGAACCAGAAGAACTCTGTTGAGGCCCTCTGTTAGGACTTCTAAAAACTCCATATCTGAAGACCTTCAGTCAAGGTTAATCACTTCACGCTGTATCTCAGGTGCCTTCCAGTATGCAGTAGCATAAGTTTTAAAGTTACCTCTAAAACTCTTTATCCAGAGTTTTATAGATTTAAATAAAACATGAGATGCGTAATACTTTTTTAATTTAGTGTATCCATACAGTCAGTGATGCCGTCAGGGGGGGGGACAACCGGGGAAATAATGTAATATTGTCAAAATACTTGTCCTTTGAAGTTCTGACAATATTTTTTCAGTAATTTAGGAGTGGTTTCTGGGTAACACTAGTGAAGAGAGATTCATTGAAGGTTAAAACAAACTCACAGTGAATGTACATGCTAAGATTAATAAACAATGCAGAACTTTTCAGTGACATCAGGATTTGTGTATTTGTTTGTTAGAATAACTAGGTTAATGCTATAACAGCAGATTTCTAGGCTTCTGATGCAGGTCTGCAGAAGAAAACCATTAATGCTAGTTTTGGCTGTTTTTTACGCAGGCTGTTATTACAAATCTCTAGGGGGAAATTTTACAGATGGTGTATAAGGGTCATATATTTTAATGGCGAGTCTACAGCTATGGCTAAAAGTGTGGCACCCTATAGAATTAACATGTTTTGCTTCATAAAGTTTTCCATATATTTAAAAAACTGACAACAATTGAAAAATGTGACAATTTGAAATCTAACATGAAATACTACTACTATTATGGCTTCTGGTAGATTATTGTGCTATAACTGTAGTTTCTTTGATTACATAAATAAACTATCTAAATTATGTTCATATAGTTATTTATAGCTCCTAAAATTCTAATGATGCAACATTTTTGGCCATAGCTGTATATAATGGAACATATGATGAATGTTTACAGTATATATAAATCATTAGGGAATGTATGGTTCAAATAGGTTTACTGTATTTTAACCATGCTGAACCTATATCTTCTTTAATTAAGACTGTCTTAACATGGAAAACAAACTAGAAGGGTATTTACAGGGCAAATCCTATCAATGTTTTTTTCCTACCCTAACTAGACCTGGCTTGTACCTGGAAAGCAGAAGTAAAGGATACAGTTCTCATCCCCACATTTGTTTTTCGGCGGTCCAGGCATGTTCAGCAACACCAGATGAGCATCCTGGGATTTATTTACAACCACCTCGTTAAGTTTCACTGCAGTGTGCATTCTCCTCACATTTGACTGATTCCTGCAATAGAGTATTGTATGTTATTTCGGTAAGATAAACGCTATTTGGCATGATATACCTGTCTTAGGAGATGAGATCAGTTTTAGATAACCATGACACTCTGCCACAGCACCCTATACTTAATATAAGATAATTCAAGAAAACATGTTAAATACAAGCATTTAGTGAACATTAGCCATTAATTATTATGACAAAATATCCAATTTCTGGTAGTTTAACAAACACTCTTTATTAAAAAACAAAAGCACTCAAGCAATTTCAAATATTTGTTCATGACAAATGTATTGGCACCTTTACATTAAATATCTGTATAAATTTAATAGAACTAATTACAAATATTATTAATTGATTGAAAACCATAACACAGTAACTAAGCTGCCTTGTAAAGTCAATAGCCAAAAAAAGAGGCAATTATTTCGAACATCTGTTGAAGAAGAACGCTTTGGCAACACAGCAGCTGATGGTCAAGACAAAGGAGTTGGATTCATGTTGCAAATTACAAATTGCAACAAAGGAAATGGCTACAGAACAGTATCAAAGAAATATAGGAAAGAGAGTGTACAGAAGGAGTACAAATGAAGTGTGCCGGTTCTCGCTACGGTATTTGGTGGCAGTGGAGAACACGAAAAGGCAGTGGAGGTGGCTGGAGGAGACAGCCTCTATGTTAAATGTCATCACGTACCCAAACTGGGACGTGGCTCAGATTAGCTCAGGGGGATCTGGGCAACCACATACTAGTAAGGAATAGGAGAGCGTCACTTAGACTCGCACCTCGCAGATTAGCAGAGGTAACGAGACAGTTTTTCTATGTAGTCTGGTTTACAGTGTTTTTGTTGTTTTCCTTTTTCCTTTGATAGTTTGATTTTTCACTTATCTGTTTATGAAACTGGCATGTGCTAAAAGAACTGTTGCAACAAAAATAAAACAAACAACAAAACAAACTACCATTGTTGGTTATAAAATAAAACTGTGCGCCTGTGGGGCGTCTCAACGAACATCTCTGACTCACTGTGACAAGGCTGGCTGAGTGATGACTTCAGACCCAGGAAAGGAAACACACAGGACGGTGAAATGATGAAGGCGCTTGCTTGCGCCGGTTTATTTCAAATAAAAAGGTTTGAACAAAACAGAAAATATATACTGAACAAACAAAACGGCACGTTGGCCAAAGTAAAGAGACAAACAAACAAAGTGGACGAACAGACAAACAAGTACCGCGCTGGTGCTTCCAGCTCGCAATAGCAATTGTTATTTTTAGTTTCTTTTTAGTTTTTACCTCCTCTCCACACCCGTTCTCCACTCACGAACACACAACCCTGAGTGAGTGAAATGTGCATATATATACTGTTGTGCCGGGATTCAATTACTAATTAATTATTCACTTGAATCCCAGCACGTGAACTAATTATGTGCAACCCCGTGCTCATATATTAAATACTTTAAATTCACGTGAAGTGATCCCCGTGCCTAAATACAATTATACATTTTAAACACTCGTGCTCATTACCCACATTATATCCCGTGTACCAACTACAATACACCAACATTTACATACTACATGCAACATATAACACTCACCCACACACCCCCTATCACAGAAGACATAATGGGCCCAGATTTCACCAACAAGATATAACATACTGGTTAAGAATGATCATAAGTGTTTAAAAGCCATAATAAAAGCAAAAGGAGGACACATGAACTACTAAAGCAGGGGTGCCAATACTTTTGTCATGAACAAATACTTTAAATGAAATAAGTTTGTTTGTTTTTTGATAAAGTTTATTTGTTAAATTACTTTTTGTTTTATTAAGAAGTAGTTAAAGATTACTAAATGCTTGTTCCTAACCTGTTACCTTGAATTATGGTACAATAAGCGTAGGTGCCAATACTTTTGTCTGCGACGGTAACACATCACCTTAGTATAAACATGGCAGTGTGGGACTTTTACACTTGGTGGAGTATGGAAAATAAAATCTAGCTTTGATGGAATGTATTGTTGCAGTCATAAGTTTTAATAATAAAACCCCCAATCAAACCAAACATACAACTAGGGCTCACTTGAACTTAATCAACTTCTTTTGCAAAGTTTTTTCTACCCACATAAAATGAATGCCTCTCCTAATAAATACAAAATGAACAAGTAATAAAGCAAACACCCCAAAACACTACAATTTCAACCAAGCCCCATACAGTTTGCAAGCTCAGCAGCTTAAACAGCAGCTTCGTAGGGTTACGAAATATCAGTGAATTTAGCAAACGCATTCTTCTGTATCATTTTCTGTTTTAGTCTTCACACCCTGGTGACTTTTGATATCTATTACACTTAGAGCAAATGTGACATTCACTAGGGGAAGGGTATTGCAGGGGGACCTGTTAATGGTTACACTCTGGTATAGCTGATGCAATGAGTTTCAACATGAGGCCACAGGGGTGTTTTAAACTTCGGAGGTTTAAATAGTCACCAGGAAGTGATGACTGAAACAGCAAATGATACAAATTGTATCTAAACCAGTGGAAAACATTACATTAGTGAATATAGCTAGGATATTTCATATGCATACCAAGGTGATCTTTAATTATATTATATAATTTAATTATATTATATAATTTAATTATATAAGCGATACATCTTGGTGTGCAATCCAGCCCTAGTGATGAATTGTTAATTATACAGAATCCTGGAGGCACAATTTTCTTAAATACAGAATTTGGTTTACACTGAAAATGAGAAGGTCAGATTCAAAATTAGCATTTATCCCTACCAGATATACCTACATGATAATTAATGTTTGACATGCATGTATTAAATAAAGGCCTACAGCTATGGCCAAAAATTTTAGGACTGAAATAAATAAATAAAAACATATGAATATAATTTAGATCTTTTATTTACCATCATGTAATCAAAGAAACTACAAAATGATGCAAAAGTCTACCAGAAGCCATAATAGTAGTACTGTATATGGAAAACTACAAAGTGGTATGTAATTCAATATGTTAATACATCATTCGGCAGGTTTGATTCAACTTTATGAAGCAAAATATGTTAATTCTATAGGGTTATGCAAAACTTTTGTCCATAGCTGTGTATATATGTATGGGATTATCAATGTTAATGTTAAACCTGGCATTAACTGTGGAAACCCTAAACCTTTGGAACAGACAGAAAAACAACATTTTACTTTAAAAATATCAGTACATACATTAAGATTACAGCATTTGAACTAAAATTATATATTTTTTGGAAAAAACAGTACAATTCTAGCCAACATATTTTTGTGCCAGGTACAGTGCTAGAGCATACAGCAATGGCTGTTTAGTAAAGCATGCTGTTCTGCTTTTCAAAGATGTAAATAGCTTTGTAAGAGCATTTCATATCTGTATGCATTATTAGACCATTATAACACCAGCATATGCTTTCCATATTAATAATTTCTACAGCCTAAAAATGTCCTGTATACAACTTGTGGAAAACAGTTAAAACTGAATATATACCTATTTATTTATTTTAAACAACTTCCCAATCCCAAAATCCCAACCAAAACGTGCAAAAACTCTCAAGAAAGACATATATAGTAACACAGCAGGGAGGGGGTTAAAATCCTCCCTGTGTAAAACATGTGCGCAGGCACAGTTTTGTTAGTAATTGTTTTGCTTTATTGTTTAGATTTGTTAATTGTTTTATTGTTAATTATCCCCTGCACCTGGTAGTGATTGTAAATTAGAACCAGGTGCAGGGTATTTAAAAGAAGCAGTCAGTTTGCTCTAGACTGCTGTGTGAAGCGCCCGCTTGCGAGTGCGTGCAGGTGTACAAAGAAAGAAAGAAAGAAAAGGTAGTGTGAAACCTGTTAGTGTTTTGTGTTAAAACTGTGTTTATTTTGTTTTGGTTTATGTTACAGGTAAACAGCTTATATATGTGTGTTACAGGTAAACAGTTGTTTATAGTTAGGTTCCTGTCCTGTGTTTTAGTTATTGCTCAAAAAAGAGCTAGGTGTTTATTTCGTTTTGGTTTTTTGTGTTTATTAAAAAAATAGCGCAACCGCACTTGAAAATCCATTTCTGGTGTCCTGGGTCTATTCTTAAAGGGGCAACGAACGACCGTAAGTGCCGGCCGGTTTACAATATATATATATTATAGTGATGTGGTAGCACCACTATAGTTAGGGGTGAGTTGGCAGTTTAATGTTAAACTCCATTTTTTGTACTTTAATAACTCTGACCCCGTTCAATGGATTTGCACCAAAATTTGGATGTGTTGTCCCTTTGGTTAGATCTCTTGATGTAGGTCATTTCCTTCTGCTCGGATATATGGATTCTGAGATTCAGATAGTGAAAAAAAATTAAAGATTTTGTTTTTTGCTGGTTTGTTTTTGTCAGTCTCCAGCTCCAAAATGGTTTGGAATTTGTGTTTGATAATAATTGAGTACTTCCTGATGCCTTTGAGTCTCAGTGGGGCCAGTACAGCTTCCATGCACTTCGAAAAGGCACGCAGAGCTAGAGAGAGGCCAAATGGCAAGACCCGGAACTCATATGCTGTTCCCTGAAAGGCGAACTGCAGGTACTTCCTGTGCGCTGGTTTTATGGGGATGTGGAAATAGGCGTCTTTGAGGTCCACCGTGGTGCACCAGTCGCCTGGCCTTGCATTGTCAACATTTTGAACCTCCTTCGGCTTAGATACAGGTTGACCTGTCTGAGGTCAAGGATCAGTCTGAGGCCACCATCCCGCTTGGGCACTAGGAAGTACCTGGTGTAGAACCCTTCCTCCAATTTTAGCCCATTTTTGCAGCAGAGCTGCCACCTCCTGAGACACCACTACGGAATCCTGTGGGTCAGTGAGTGAAGTTACAGTCACGCCCCGAAAAGGGAGGGGGAGCGTGCTTGAACTGCAGTGAGTAGCTGGTCTGAACGGTAGTAAGCACCTAGATGCCTGTGGTGCACTGACGCCAATACTCCAGATGGCTCCCTGAAAGGGGGCCCTGGGCCTGTGGCAGCAAACCCCTAGGGCTGCTGCCTAGCTTATGGCTTGGCCTGAGGCTTATGCCTCCGCAGCAGCAGATGCAGATGGCTGTGCCGGTCTTGAAGGCTGCTGGGGCCTAGGGTGCCAGTTTTCCACTGGTTTGCACACTGGGGGTGGTCGCTTGGGAAGCCTGCGCACCAGCTCCTTTGTAGATTTCCACGTTCAGTGACAGTGCTGCAGCATCTTGTCCACCGCGGGACTAAAGGTTTGCCCTGGTGTAATAGGGTCATCCAACAGCAGTGCTTTGTCCCCATCAGACACGTGTACCTGGGAAAGCCAAATATGCCTGCGTGCAGCCTACAGCCTGCCCATTCAGCTTTGACAGACTGAGCAGGTTCTTATTAACCAGGCGCAGCTCATCCAGCTGTTGTGTTGACTGTCAGAGAGGGACCTCAACAAACAGGACTGATAGGCTACCAGAATAATATTAAAGTTGCCCAGCCGTGCGGCAAACACACTGGCTGAATAGGCACACTTGAGAATCACCTCCGAGACCCGGCACTGCTTGTTGGGGGCAGATAGCATCCTTGGACAGGAGCGCTAAATTAGGCACCTGTACCAGCGCGGCCAGCCCCAGCTTCTCCACATCGTGCACCCTTGTGGCAAAGTGCCCACCCCTTTGTATTTATTTATGTATGTTTTGTATTATTATTATTATTATTATTATTATTATTATTATTATTATTATTATTATTATTATTATATTGTATTTTTGTGCAGGCGGATAAAACATTATAATGTGTAGTTGGTGGGGATGGGGTTAAACCCCCTTCCCTAGTACCCTCGTGGGAATGTGGCTGGAACCTTAAAGAAATTATTGTATCAAATTAGGTAATTAAGGCTCCAGCCACAGACTATAAAAAGACACACTCCAGGCTTATTAGGCAGAGAGTGTCAGAGGAGAGACGTAAGTCTGTGGAAAATAGGAATAAACAATTTCTATGTATGCTAGTTTCACAACCAGCATACTACTTGTTTTAGTGTTTGTTTGTTTGTTTGGCCCTTGTGCCCTTTTGTTTGGTATTTTGTTTAAATCTTTTGCTTTATTATTTAATAAAGCGCTGAGCGTCGTTGCGCTTCAGTTTTGCCCGCTATACCTTGTTTTGACTACTGCTTCCTGAACCTGATGTCACCACCCACACGCCACACAAAGCCATCTGTGACAACCCTATATAGAGTGTCCATAAACAGCAAGAGCTGTAGCTGGGTGACCCAAGGATGACTGGATCTCAAAAAGAAAGTCTGGGTGCACTGGAGGGGACTCAGGAGAGGTGGTAGGCTCCATTAAAGATGGATTACCTTGTCTCACCTTCTGTATGCCAGGGCAATTGCAAGACTGCAGTGGCACTCTTGATCAATGGTAGAAGCTCTGCTGACAGGGATAGCTTAACTGCAGGGTATGTGCTGTCCGACTTCACTTCCTCAGACAGGAATGCCAGCTCCTGTTCGCCCGCCTCTTCAGAGGCGGTGATGGACAGCATGTCACCCTGCTACCAATCTGCCCCTCGGGACCCCAAGGGAACAGGCAGGGCAGAAGCCGCCGAACGTTCCTTGGTGGGAAACTGCTAACCAGAACTTCTCCATCTTGTCAGAGTCCGCCAATCACTTGGATCGGCGACTCTCCTTCCTCTTCCTTGGAGGAGAAGCAGAGGATGAAGAATACTGTGAGGACGGCTTCCTGCATGGGCTTCTTTCCTAGGTGCGTCGTCTGCGCTCCCTTGGCACAGAGCCATGGGGTGAGGATGCAGCCACCTCTCTAAGAGAGGGTGATGGGGAAGAGCGCTGTGCAGGAGTGAGGGACACAGAGCGCTCTGTAGAGCTGCGGGAGACACGTTTCTCCAGTCATTATGTAAGTAGCAATGCAGTGTACAGTAACACTGTACAGGTGCTAACTCAGTCTGCTTAAAGACAACAAAAGGGCTGTTCAAGAACAAGACTGGCTTGGTACCGGACCAGGGATGTAAACACTGGTCGCTAGCGGGTCGGAACCAGGACGGTACCAGGAAAATATGGGGTTGGTTCGGTAAGTTTAGCACTGGGTCGGTATGGTACGTGGGAACAGATTGGGTTGGTGATCTCATTACCCGTACGGTACGGGTCCACCAGTGCGGGTAGCACTGTACAGGGACGCCGACCTGTGCAAGCTACTGGCAAAACCACTCAAGTCAGTACACACACGAGACTAACAAACGTAACGCACAATTTACGCAAAATTAATTTTAACAAAATGATTACAGCGTAAATAAATTATCGCATACATTATGTAAAATTATACAGTCATAAGCAGCAAGTACTTATCTGATACACTGTCAGGTCAGTCTTGAAATGAAAAATGGCGCAGAGGTCTGTGAGCGCAGTCATCTTATGTCCTCGGGGGCGGGCCATGACTGCGTCACAGGCTCTGCGAGCAGCTTTGACATATTTTATTCAGGTTTGGGGTCTTTAGGAGTTAAATACCCATTTGGTAATGGTTACATTTCATACTTAAAAAGGAACTTTTGTTACATGGTTGCATTTCCCACTACAGGATTGAACTGTCACAGTTGTTAACAAATCACTTAAGCTAGGCTTTTCTGCAACTGCAACATTTTAAATTAGTTACATGCGCAGAATATGAACATAGGAGTGTAGGCTCTAGTGTCTTCTACAGCAAGCAATTCTTAAGTACTGTACACTTCATTCAATTTTATTTTATATGGAAAGCAAGCGCTTCATTATATCACACATGCTATATATTATAGATCACATGGAAATAAAAGTGTAAGATACCTTCCAGCTCACAGGACATTTAAGTTTAAAGAAAATGTATACAGTTTAGCGATCAGAAAACTGTATGCCAATATTTTAGAATATTAAAAAAGGTTTAGATAAAAATGCAATTTGAAAACTTAGTTTTGTTCTTTGTGTGCTGAAAGGGAATAAAATGAAAGAACCACCAAAACAGAACTACTATCACACACAGCCTAAGTTAAAGTAAATGAGACTTACAGACTTTCCCATTCTCTAGAAGGAAGAAAACAAAAAAAAAAATCATAAATCATGAAGGTTAGATTTTACATCTATATCATTTACAGATATATATATAAAAAATGTTATTTTTAGGGGTACACAACATCCTTTAATTATTTACTGTTGTCTCCTGTGACAGATGTTATACTTTAATATCAAAATACCCATAATTGTTTATATGGTATACAGGTACAGAAAAGATGACCAATACTGAAACTAGGGTTATGCAATTCCCTATAACATGTTTTTTGTCAACAGATATTCAATGAAGCTGATATAAACATGTAGATTCCATAACACTGAACCAACCTGATCTGTTCAATTGGGTACCAATCAGTGGCAATTATCTTCTGCACTGAGTGATTTAAAAGCTGATGAGAAGCAACCCCCCCCCCTCCCCCTCCCCATTTTCCTTACTCATTTATCTGTGTTTATTTGTCATACCTTTATTGTATCTGTTTGACATAAAATTCTTTTGATTTCACTTTCTGACTTGTGTCAGTTCCCGTAGAAACCCATTGATTGTAGTCGTGGGCAACACTTAACCTTAAACTCGCCAACAACTGTGTGTCCCAGTATGTCCCAACAACGGAATCAAAAGCAGTTGCTAGCTTTTCAACATGTTTTGTGTCAATTTACAGCCTCACCTGAGGTACGGTAGTAAAAATGTAGCTCCCCGGGTGAGGAAAATGTCCTTTCAATCAGCTTTAAATCACTCAAGTAATTTTCATTGAATTGTGCAGATGAGGGAAATGCTTTACTATTTATCTAGGTATCCTGTTATCTGTCTGTACAAGTACTTATTGTAATAATGAAAGTTACAGTAAAATTAACAGAGAAATGCAGCCAAATACATTCCACAACATATTTTTGCAGGAGCTCAGATAAGCAGGAAAAGCCATTTTATTTATTTATAAAATTTATATTTAGAGTTTCTACTGCCATTTCCATCACCCCCAATTTAGTATATCCAATTATGTTTCCACACCACAGATATAGCACCTCATAGAAGGTCAGTGGAAAATGTTTGCTACAGGATCATGCATCCAGTTTCTAGCCAAATAAAATCTACTACACCAACATCCAATGCTCTTTTTGAAACACTATTGAGGAACAAAACACCGGGATCCTTCAGTGGTTGCTGTAGGAAGTACATTTTATTCAAATAAGAAACACCTGATGCATGACACAGTACTACATAGAAAGTGTAGTGACTTGTAAAATACCAATGAAAAGTAATGTGTTTATTATAAACATTACAGGATGTTCTGTAACCAGCTTTACAATGTACCGTTAATACTAATAGGATTTGCAGTACAGCCACCTGGGCGAACAAATCATAAGTAATACACCCAGACAATGGACCTATGATGTTCATACCTTACATATTACTTAGAGTGGTTCATAAGTTCAGTATGTTTTTATGATAGCTAGTCACTGTTATACTCCATTTTCCTATGTCAGATTTTAAGGGGAGAAAGTAGGAACACCTTTAAGCAATTCCTACGTGGAGTGTAACATTTCACCATGTATTGATGATACTTTATTTAGATGATATATTGTACCATTGTAGAGGTATTGTATGTATACTGTACTAGAAGACCAAAAGCACAACATTGTATTGCTCATTGCAGTTCATCAAATGGTTTTTGAATGAAGAATAAGTGTATTTTATAGTTTGTCCCATCTCTATCCTATTTAATTGTTGCCTTTAAACAAAATGGTCCATCATTAAATGACTTTGATCTTATTATGCATCACACATATAGCCTATCAGCACCACCACATGTATAGTGATGCATATTGTATTGCTACCTGCATATCGTGACACGTATTATGACATTAATGTACCGTTAAAACCATCTAAAATCCCTACTATTTGAAAACATACCTGTAATTTACATTACTCAACTGGTGATATTCAGACCTGTCAGCTCTCCCGTATTCACCGGGCATCTCCCGTATTTTGGACCCTTCTCCCGGACATCTCCTGGGACAGATTTCTCTTGTACTTTGCTCAAAACTCTACTGTTAAACCCCCTTATGTCAGCAAACCTTTAATGTCTGCAAAAGTCATGGCCAGTGTGTGGTTACTGCAATCCCAGTCTATACTTGGAAGGGTTTAGGTCCCAGGGGAGACCTGTGGCAGGCATTCATTCAGTGCGCGAGGCAAGTTCACATACTTAGCCATGCACCTGCACCCCAGAACCCCCTCCACCCCCGCATCCCCCCGGTGCCTCCACCACCGCCGCTGTACAGGGGAAATAGTTAAAAAGGTATCGCGGATTGCACCCCTTGCGATTTTGTATTTTGAAAAGTTGACAGGTATGGATATTGTAAAAGCATTACCCAGCTGATAGGATTTAGGAATATAACCCATACTGTATACTTTAAAGTTGGCCACTTGAGAGCTCTCACACTGAACTACTGAAAACTGGTACTTACGGTTTCATGTTGAAGAGGTCCCTGACCCCCATTCCTGCAGGTTCTCTGTTTCTGTTCCTTTCAGCGGTGAACTTCTCTTTGGTCCACGTCATGTGGACTCGATCTGGAACAGCATCAACCTTCTCGCTAATGGCTGCATGTGATGCTGTGTTTCTGTCGTGGATTAACTGGGCCTGAGGTGAACAAAATAAAGCCTTGAAGCACTTCTCAAACATCATGGGTATTGCAGCTTCACCCAGCTGCAGCTGAAACATATATCAGGCTTATGTGAGCAACCTTGTGATGCAATATGAATGAAAATCCAGTACTTTTTAATCACAAGGATGATTGCAGTAGGTTTTTTAATAGGGTGAGATACCGGTATTTATCTCTCTTATTTGCTACATAGGGGTAATTCTACAATACCTGTAAACTCACTCATTTAGTTTGCTCATTACACTTGTTTCACATTTTACATATATATATATTTTTTTTATAGAACAGGGAAATAATGTGGGTTTTAAATTGTTGCTTTATTTTTTTTTTGTTTAATCCTTAATATAATATTAACATACAAGTAGGCTATAGTCTATAAAGTTCCAATATTACTGAACCATTACCTCAGTTAGCAAGTACTAAAGGCACAGAAAAAGGGACAGAACCTGGAGAGGGACAATGTATTGCTAAAACACCAGCGGGCAAAACAGCGAACCTTCATTGATGTTGTCATATGCCACACTAAACCTTGAGTATCTGCCATTCATTTAACAAAACAAGCAGCATCAAATCACAGATTGCAAATTGCTAACTAAAGGCTTCTCAAAAAGTATTCTACAATGATCAGGATTAATGGGCCTTGAATGAATACCAAACTGTAAATAAAAACAGTCTTTGAATAAAGTGAGAGTTTCCTTGTGTGAAAGCTACATTACAGATACAGAATACGAAATGGGGTGTGCGAGGAAAATAATGGTTGAGATGTGGGTAGGCGTTGACATACAGTACAGGTGTTGGGATAAAGGAATACTTCGAGTGCCATGCTTTCTTACTATGGAAAACAAATCAATTTACTGTTGGTACATCCACATACCGCTTAACAACAATTTTGAGGACTGACTCTCTCCAATTATTTTTTTGTTTTATATAAAGTATGTACAACATCTATACTTTTGCCCTTACTTGTTACATTTATTGTATTGCATGCAAGTGCCATTTTGTGTAAATTTAAATACTTACACATCATTTAGAATATGTATGTTTGACATGAGGCTGATACTGCATGCCTGTTTCACATGGGCAACAATAAAAGGCAACAGGTAAAAAGCTAAATAATATAATATTCCTAAAATACTTTTAAATGTCAGTACTTTATATGTTTTGTGGAGTAATACTTTAGATTCCTTTAAAAGATGGAAGTTTAATTAGTTTTATTTCAGCCTTCAGTTATTTTCATTCTTTTTTTAAGTAGATATTTTTCATTTCACTTATTTAGTTTAGTGTGGTTTGCTGTGGCACTCTAAGTATTGGACTGGGAATGGCATTGGGAGGAGTCACAAGTACTTGGACTACCTCTTCCTCTTTGTCAGCGAGCTGTATGACAATTTCATCTTGGCCATCAGACGGCTGATTAGAGTGGTTCTTTCTTCTAATGGAGCTACGAGACCCGTCAGTGATGCTCTGAATCTGGGACATGATGGTCACCAGGTACAGACAGCAGACAAAACAGGAGAATGAACGGTCAGTTATATTGAAGTAACACTACAATACTGCTGCTCCAGGAAGCCATCAGTTTTATTAGTTCTGCTAATCAGAGAGGACCAAACCAACCACAATAAAACCAAGCAATTGTATTCATCCCTACACTTAAAAAATAAAATTGCAAACAAAAAGATGCCTGGTATTGAACATTTCTATTCAGTTATTGATCAATCCAATAGTTAACTTTTTCTCTTTTCACACTTAACCTTGTCCCTGCAATACCACTCATCTCTATTTGACTGCTTGGAGCGCAAAGAAGCACAATCCCATTCACAAAATAACATATGGTAAAGCAATTCATTTATATAATGATTATTATAACTGCTTCAGTCTTTGTATTAATCTATTATTGTTGCATTTTTTATTAAATAAAAAATGCTCAATTTGTGTAATCGAATGATGATTTCATAGTCAATGGTCTTTATTCTAAAAGATTTTTTTACTCAAAATCATTATTAGCAAAAAAACAAAAAAAAACAACTTGGAATAAAAAGTTTTTAGACTCATGTCCAGTGTATGAATAGAAGTCTCTGCTGTTGATTAATAGATACAATTATAGTCAGAAGAAAACAAACCAGAAGTTTACACAATTATGGATACAAAACAAAAATATAATAAAAAAACATATTTGTTATCCAATATCTTTTTGCAAGACATATTGTGTGAACAGGAATTCAGGGTTACCTCTCGTTCTCTTTCAGTTCTGGAGAGCTGCATCTGCTTCAGCATCTGAGATCTCTGCTCCATCACCAGAGTCTTTTCATATGTGAAGGCAGAGATGTCGCTTTCATGCTGATCAATAAAGTAAAGAAACAACAGTATTTACACAATATTCATTGTTTTTAAATGTACTTATTGAATAACAAAAAATAACTAAAGATTTGATACTGACCACTAATTGACATATCTATAGTAACTGTTCCCTTGGAAACACAGTGCAGAAAAAATAACACTTCGAAAGGTTAAAACACACAGCAACAAAACAACACAAGAGTTACAAAGTGCGCAAATCACAATTATAGTACAATAGGAAGGACTTACCATTTCAACTACCTCTACCTCTGCGTTAAGTCGCAGGTGGTACAAAAACATCTGCAAGTCTTTCTTCATCTGAATACTATTGTCATCCAATTGGGCCACAGTAAAGATGCGCATTTTACATTTCCTCCACACCTGTGAAGACAAATTAACATTTTAACTGGGGGTGTGTGATGGAGAGCGAATTAATCCGAATCAGCAATCTCCCTCTCGACCGGTGAGGGCACTGTACAACAGGAACTGCGGGCTTCATACTGAATGGTTGGGCAGTTCATTTCAGGGACAGTCGGAAGCCGTCCATTCAGGAAGAAGGCGGCGTTACGGTACCTGGATTCATCGCCCTAGTACGGTGAGCGAAGTTTCAGTCATGAATTGGAGGAGACGTGATTGAACTAGCTATCGGAGGGGGCGGGGCTTAGGGTACTTTAGGGGGACGTGACGCCGTAATCGCTTCCTTTGTTGTGGTTAATGGGAGGAGACAAGGACGGAACCTTGAATGAAGTGTGGTTCCATTGATAAACTGTTGTGTTTGTTTTGCCAGACGGCTGATTCGAAGCCGGAGCGGCAGGGAGAAGCCAGCCCGGGCCTGAACGCACACGAGCACCAGCACTCAGAGCACCGCACCTGCACCAGAGCACACAGTCTGGAGACGTGTGGTTGTGACTGTATTTCTTGTTTGGTGTTGGAATTATTATTTCGGGACTGCAACCCCTTTTGTTTTGTCGCTGGCAATACCCATTGCTGGGTAGAGCCAGCTTTATTATTTGAATCCTCGTCAAGGAACATTAAAGAAACCTGACCTGTGAACTTTGTGTTTGTCCTTTGTTGGAGCACCTGGAATCACCTGTACACCGGAGCACTACAAACCACATTGCCACAGGGTGGTGCTCAGAAGTACATGAGTTTATACATTATTTAATGAGATTTAAATCAACACATCATCCATACTGCAAGACTAAATAAATAAGTGTATACTACCTGAATGGTCAACACCAATACAGCTGCTTTAGAAATAAATGACAGTTGAATACCTTGTGCTGTTGAAGAAGGAAGGGCAGTAGCATAAGCAGTCCTCCATCGTGGACGATCCACCAGACATCAATGGTTCCATAACTGAAGCGCTCTTGGTTGCTTGGAAATGAGTCAATGTTTTTAGCAACCAGCAGAGCCTGGTGTGCTGCTGTCGTCTCCCTTACAGTCTCTGCAATACAAAAAGGAAAAACCATTATGCTGATATCCTGCTAATTGAATGGGTGACTAATTGATGCTAAAGGCATCCAGCAATTTTGTCACATTTCAGATATAATTTCACTTATAATTTGCACCCTGAGCTATAATTTAGTTTAATTAATAACATCCTACTGTTGCAAGCATTTGTCTCAAAATGTGATGTAGTGTCAAGGTTATGTTTGATCAGTGTAACATTTTACTTCATGCTTTCAAAATTCTGCAGAAGACAGCAAAAAGGAACGACACCTACCAATAAAATTCCTCCAGGAGACGGGATCCTCTTGTTGTTTCCACAACTTTGGCCAGGCCATGAGAACAGTGTTGTGCTTCATTCCTCCCAAGCCTGCAGACTGGATGAGGTGGGAAACCCCATCTCGTAGATTAGAGGAGACCACAACGTGACAGAAACCTTTGGTCTTCTCTGCAGCCATTGCAGACTTAACATTCTTTAAAGTAAAAAAACAAACAAAAAAAATAAAAAGAAATAAATAGTAAACAAATACTAAAATCACAGTGTATTAACTAGTGCTGGGACGAACTCAGAATATTAATGTTCAGATATCCATTCAAGATTTGAATATTTGTTAATTTGCAAAACGTTATCAAAGCCATAATAGGTAACACTGTATTATAGTTGAAAAATATCACAAAAGTAAGAATCAATTCTGAAGGCTTTACTTTAGTGAATTAACTACAAAACAAAGGGTGCCTTTACAACAGTTATGATTTTTAAAAAAAATGTTTGTATTGTGGTAAAGCATGTGGGACAGTGGCTGATGGTAAATATATTAGCCTTTGGATGAAGTGAGCTTTGTTCCCCTGTTCAGAACCTGTATAATGTGATGGTATGTTGGCTGCTATACCAACGGGTAGACCACCAGAGGTCATCCTTCTGCAACATAATGGTGTAGGTGTGCAATGGGCAATGATCAGTACAATTGATCACAGGTGAATACAATTAAAGCTATCATTATCTGGCCTGGGGGAGCTATTTAAAGCCCGTTGATAACAGTGTTCCGGGTTGAGAAGTAGGATACCTAATGGTACGTGAAATGGTGTTCGGTAAATAATTAACTGTTATATTTTGAGGACGTATATTCACAGGAATATCAGCCATCATGTTATTAACCATCATGTTATTAGTTCAGGGACAGACCTGGTGTTTAGTTAGCCCTCTACAAAGAGATAGGTGTTATTTTAATTTTTGTAAACAGTGTTTATTTTTCTGTAAATAAAAACCTTTTATTTTCATTCAATTCATGTCTTCCTGAAGATTAATTTCCTCCTGCCGACCACATTACCACAGTATTCAAGTTAAAAACAGTACATAATCCTTACCATTGTTGTGTCTCCACAATAAACAAAGAGGCCATTGACACATTTTTATTAAAAAATAATAATGGAAAATAGGGTGTTGTGCAAGGAAATAAAATAAGTATATTTATTCACCATTTTATTACATTCCACATAACAAAAACTAGGAAACATTTATTTTGCAAGTTGGGCCTGTGTTGTAAAATGTGAGGCATCTTGGAGTGACGTACCTCATCTGTATTATATGGCTCAGAAATTACCCTGATTGACTTGCTTCTGAAATCTGAAGCAGCAACTTTAGGTAGAGATCACTATTTGGCAGCTTGTGTTATGTGTGTATCCTATTTGTTCCAGCATTAGTATTATTAACCCTATATTGACAAATGCTGTTTTCAGGCAACCCACGGTTACAACACAGCTACAGCTTACTAAAAGAGCCAAAATCCAACATTATGGGGCATGTTATGGTAAAAAAAACATAAAATACTGCCTGAATACAACATTTCAAAATATAAGGTTAAACATCCTCTGCTTTTGGTAAGTTTACCATACATATTTTTTGCCACTAACTTTCCTACAAAATAAATCAAAATCATGGAGAGCATATTGTTGTTGAGTTTGACATTTCCAAGAATTTCCAAATATATAGTGCATATCCTACATATTGCATAAATGTAAACTGCAGTATGTTATGACAATATTTAACATCTGTGTGGATAGTGATATATCAAAATTCCAGTTTCTTAGACCTTAGAAACAAACTTCAGTCTTCCTGGATGGTAATAACGGAGGGATTATATCTGCTATTTTTGGTCATATTTTACAGGACGCTATGCAAGGTTCCTCTGGAGAATTAGAAGTTTTTTGCCCAGGAAGGATTACAAATAAAAATTATCTCCATTGGGAAGTCTTAGGGGCATCATTTCCTCTTTGTATATATAATGTAGTGAATCAACAGAAACGATGAGGTACCTTCAAAGTTAAAATAAACAATGACCATAACAGCAGTGAAAAAATAAAATCCCCAAAATGTCTTTGCACAGATATTACATCCCAAAATATCCTGGTACCTGCTCAGAATGTTTTGCTTCTGGGTGTTTTGCCATATATGTCCCCTCAATCACAGACCCAACTATGGTCAGTCCTTTCCCTGCCTTCAGCTGTGTGGTAAATGAGAGGAGTCTAGCATGTTTAACATTCTGTTCCGAGTCCAAGTTCAATAACACCATCAGCTGGGGCCTAACAAGAGACAAATCACAAAGCATTTTTGTTTTTAAAAAACAGCTCTTTTCTAATTATTGTGAAAGTGCATATTTGTAGTATACAAATCACAAAAGAACACTGAAAAAGTAAACAGCGGGCTGGGCATTTTAACTTAAAACAATTCTACGAGGAATGCCCACAGGCATACAAAGGTAAGTGTTTTTTTTTGTTTGTTTTAAGTAATTCGTTTATAGAAGGTGGGCTTTTAAATATCAGATATTGACAATCATATTTGAACCTGCCCTGTGCTTCGTTTAGTTCAGTTAACATGCTTAATACAAGGATGTCGTTTTCCATCACATACAGGAAGAACTTACCTCCAGTTCTTTGTGTGAGGAGGGGCTTCCTCCAGCCTGATCAGAGCATAGCGAGCTGCATTGAGAGACAAGCCTCTGATTCCATCACCCCATTCCTTTTCAGCTCTAACATAAGAATATAACAAATGTACATGTTCCATATGGTGAATTTACACACAATGCTATAAACTGAACGTAATCAGATAAAGAACTACAAAATAAAAGGACCAAGCAAGCGATTCACTTTAGGTTTTATATTACACTACATAAATGCAAACTGCTTCTTCGTTTCTTCAGTTAGTTTCTTAATTGGATGGGAGCAATTACATCACTGTAAGATTTCCAGATGATTTTAAATGTGTCACAACAGGCCCTTTCATTTTGTGCATGGTTCTTTAACATGGATCATGTATGTTAGTAACCATGATACCACACACTTCTTACACAGACTGACAGGCAGGAATCACCAGATTCTAATATTTGCAATAATTTGTGCAAAAGAACACTCTAAAAAGTTTCAGCATAACTGGATACGTGTGTCTCTACATAGATGTAAAACCATGGTGATGTGCCTACAAATGGGTGTCTACAATATATGGCAGTAGCCAGGCATATGCATCCCTTGCAAGAGAAAATAAGTGTGATAATGAAACTATTGGTTTTATAAAGAGAATACTGATTTAGATTTTAGATTTAGGTCACAGTTTGTGTGTTTAAAAAAAACTATACCAAAAACAGGCCAAGTAGACAAAAATTGTGGCACTGGCAAAGTCAGATGAAAAATTGTCCGTCTAACTGATTTAGTTGCATCTTAAATTCTACAAATAATCCAGACATATCAAGAGACTCTTTAAAGTACAGAAAGTAAAATCCATTGTTCTTACCCTCTGTATTCAATATATTTGTATATACATCCAGCAATCAACATGGCAACCAAGGCATAGTACCAAGAACAGATGAACATTAAGGCAAGACAAAGGCTCATTCCCAGGAATGAAAGAGTCCTAGTGAGATAAACAAACATATTAATACAGCTCCAATATATAAAAACAAAAATGATAATAAAGATTAATGTCCATGCAAAACATAATGGAATTTAGACAGATATTTGGACAAAGATAAAACCTTCCATGAGTATGACACTTATTTAAAGTAATGTCCACAACATTAGGTTATTATCATAACACTGGTTCCCTGAAATAGAAATGTAACCATTACCTCATGGGTATTTATCCTAAAAACCCTGATAACCTGAATAAGATATATCAAAGCTGCACGTCAGAGCCTGTGATGCAGTCATGCCCGCTCCCGAGGGCATAACTGGACTGCAGACACAGACATCATCATCATTTTTCCTTCAAAATTGCTGCAATCACGGATGCAGCGACCTTGAAGGTTAATGGTTACATTTCTATATCATGGAACCACGGTTATGATAATAACTAACGATCCCTATCAAGTACGAAATGTAATCATTACCTAATGGATAGAAATACCAAAGCTGTTGCAAGGCAATATTGCAGACCAACTGGAATGCCACAAGGCTAGGTCAAGGCCACCTTGCACTTCACCACGAGGAACCCCAGTACAAGTACCTAGGGCTAACAATTGAGGGAGAAACTCACCTCTATGTCTATTTGTAAGGGTTGACCCGGAAGTCTCCCTTAATACCCGTTCCAAAGCCAGGTCCACAACCTAAGTCTGTAGAACCTAGTGAAGGTATGGGTAGTAACCCTGTGACTCCCCACCCCTGTATATATTATGTATTATTATGTATTTTATTATGTATTATGTTTTGAAGGACGGGCAAAAACTTGTTTGCCATTATTCGTTATTGTTTTTAAATACCTCGTGAGAATGCGTACTGTTGGCTAGTAATTATTGAATTGGCTGACAATCGCACATATTTATTAAACTCGTGCAGATTATGGCCGAGGGGTTAATTAGATAATTAATAGCCAGTTAGTCCCTCGGCAATAATATAAAAGACCTGCAGCTTTGGCTGCACGGTGTGGGTTATCCAGAGGAGGAAAGAGACAAGTAAGAATCGATACTGCTGTTGTTGTGAATTCATTTCCCTATCTGACGTCACCACCAGCCATCTATGTCACAAACCCACACCGATGCATTGAAAATGTCATTGACAGATGCACCCTGGAATAAAACCCACGAAGTTGCCATGCCCCTGAAGGAATTGGTAGTGAGCTTTCTGGAGGGGGCAAGTTGGCCAGCTCATAGGCAGTTCTGCATGTGTCTGCTATCCATTTGGACAGCCTCTGCCTAGACTGAACTTGACCATGGGACTGTCCCAGAGCAGACAACACATTGTCCGGACTGTCTCCAACTTTTTGTACTGTCAACATAGCACGCCAGGGCCCGTATTGGGAAGTGCGTCTGGAACTGAGCTCCCTGTCAGACTGGAAGGAGGTGGAAAGAAGCCTCCAAATCCACAGACTGGTTGACATGGAATGCCGAGATAGTGTTTGGCAAAAGGCAGGATTGGTATGGAGCGTAACGCTTGTCCTGGCCTCTGTAAAAATCAAGCAGGTTCTCACTAAGGAGAAACCCTGCATGTCTCGCTCACTCACTTTGCGAAGGTGATAGCAAGCAAACAGTCGCTTGAGCGATAACATTTGAGCTAAGCTGAATGCGTGGGCTCAGATGGAGGCTTCAAGAGTGCATTGAGCACCACGTTTAACCTCTAGCGAGGATTATAGGCCAAACCACTTTCAACACGTTTTGCCCCACCAGGAAGCTGAGCTCCTGGGGAGACCGAGTCAATTTTACATGGCAAGCCGATTGGCTGCCAGATAGACCTTTAATGTAGAGGGAAATTCCTCCACCAAAACTGCAGTATTACTGCCATAGGACAAGTTGTGGGGTCGAACCCACGAGGTAGACACCACGTCTCCAAGACACTCCACTTTTACCTGTACTGGGAATGTGTGGACACTGCTGTGGCATTTTGCAAGGTGTCAAAAACCCTATCTGAAAGACCCATATGGCTCAATGCAGCCATTCATACCCAGAGCTACAGGCTTGATGGGTCAGAATGCCATAAGGTCCCACGTGCCTGGGTTCTCGTGTGCCCAGAGTAAAGCTTACAGTCACGCGATGGAGACTGGGCGACCTGAGGCCGCCTTTGTGGTTGACGTAAGCCACCACTGTTGTGTTGTCAGTGAGTAGCCGGTCTGAACGGCAGATGTCTGTGGTGCAAGTAGTAATTACTATAAGCCGTAACAATAAATCGCATTCATTAGTGTAATTACACAAGCGAATAAGCAGATATAAGTAACTTGATACTTATCTGTTCATAGATCTTCCCACTCACGTTCGGATGAAAGGAACAATGATGACAATGTCTGTTTCTGCAGTCCAGTTATGCCCTCGGGGGCGGGCAGGACTGTGTCAGAGGCTCTGATGCGCAGCTTTGATATATCTTATTCAGGTTATCAGGGTCTTTGAGGTAATGGTTACATTTCATACTTGATAGGGAACCATGTTTCATCACAAATGTTTCATCACCAAAGTGGTAAGCTCAGGTTGGACTAATATTTTTAGGAAAGTGCTCTGTTAAAATTGCAAAGTACAGGAAGGAGTAAAAACACTGAAGTACACAAATGTACAGTCTGTTGTCTCACCAGTGGTAGAATTTGAAGCGGGGTCTCCAGTTAGGTGTACAAAGCAGTGTTTGTACAGCACAAGCCAGGTTTACAAACATGTAGCACATCAAGAAGAACCTGTAAACATAAACATTGTGCATACCTATGAGTCAAGGCAATAAGTCACTCAAATTCATCCAGTGATTAAATCCGTTTGGTCTATTTCACTGATCAACACTGGAAATCAAGTTAAAAAAATATACTTATCATAACATTGGTATAAATTTAAAATTACCACTGTTAGGTGAATAAAAAATGTGTGTGTGTGTGTGTGTGTGTGTGTGTGTGTGTGTGTGTGTGTGTGTGTGTGTGTATATATATATACACACACAGTCAATTCTCGTTAATACAAATTTCAGGGGACCAGCAGAAAAAGAAAGAATCAAGAATCTAAAATAAAATGCATACTGTCAGTTTTTATTACAGTAGTTACAGTAACCCTAAAATCAAATGTAAATTCCAGAACAATGAAAGGTATTATAAAATGTAAAAGTACTGTGTGTTTTATTGACAATATGCCTGGAAGTACATTGCAAAAGAACTGCAGTTGAAACCTGCATGTCCCATTCTGCTATTATTATGAAACCACAAAAGCAAGGCATCCTCAACATCAGGGTATTGAGCAAATCAGAAATACTGACGACTTGCATCCACAGTTTGCTGTTCATAAGCCTGTATTATTGTACCGTTTTATAAAAATGGTTGTGTTTGTGGGAATGTTGAAATCTATAGCAGAATATTTCTTTTTCTTGGATGATGGTGCATTATCCATCACATTCAATAGCTTGTTGTTGGTGCATATACTTGGATGACCTGAAGTTCATGCTTCCTTGAAACTTTCACTGTCAGTCTTGCGGACCTCTTTGATGTGCTGTCAGTTTCTACTATGTTATTCTTAATTCTCTTGTGAACAATTAATTCCACGCCTCGTGTTTGTCCATCTGTAGTGCCTCGGTAGAAAAGAAGATGTCCACTCGAGTTCTAGCAGTCCGTCTTTTTGCCATACTTCGCTTAGTCCTACAATGTACCACTTCATTCTTCAAAGTTCTTCTTCCAACTCTTGAAGTCTTGCTTCACCTGAAAGAGATCTGCAGTTGTACGTGGCCAGGGTCAGTGTTCTGTGGCAGCCTAAAATCGTAACCCGGTGATTCTTAGCACCCTCTGCCTTCATGCCTAACCGGCCGCTGCCTTGGTCGTCGGCAATCCAGCCTCCAGGAACGAGGGCAATGTTTTTGTATGTGCTTTCATCATGAGGGGGTTGGCTATTATTATTATTATTATTTATTTCTTAGCAGACGCCCTTATTCAGGGTGACTTACAATTGTTACAAGATATCACATTATTTTTACATACAATTACCCATTTATACAGTTGGGTTTTTACTGGAGCAATCTAGGTAAAGTACCGTGCTCAAGGGTACAACAGCAGTGTCCCCAACCGGGGATTGAACCCACGACCCTCCGGTCAAGAGTCCAGAGCCCTAACCACTACTCCACACTGCTGCCCTTTAAATCTACTGTTTAACCGCGATCCACCAAGAAGATGTACAGGGAGGACAGAACAGTAAGTGAATCCACTGCTTTGGAGAAGTTGTGGATAAGGGCCATTGAGAAGACAGAGTCCACAAGCTTGCCCATCATCAAGGAAGTCTTTCAGATTTACAACATTCTACCACACAATGTTTTTGAAAATTTGACCTTGATTGACCTGGTTGATATTGTAATTTAGAGAACTTACCTCAGGGTGCTGTGTTTAAGTATAATCAAGTATATAACGGTACTTAAAAATAGTGCTCACATCACCCTTTGGAAACCGTATCTGTATTGTGAATCATTTGACATTGCAACTGTTGAATACAAATGCCTCTTAATTCTATTAATGTTTAAAGGGGGGTAATATTATGTTCTCCAGTAATGAAACCTGATAAATACAAATAAATAATAAAACAAGAGCCAATCTATTTTAATGTACAGAGGAGGTCTTCAATTACATCATTATTAAAAAAATATATAACACATAAATTAAATAGCAAAACAATTCTTTTTTTTTTTAACAATGAGCTGTTAAAACTGCTTTGGTCTAAAATTTAATATTTTAGACCAAATATTTTTTAAATATTTAAAAAAAACATGCTGAATATATATATATATATATATATATATATATATATATATATATATATATATATATATATATAGTATTGGATATTATAATGGCATTTTAAAGAAGAAATGTTCATTTTTAATACCAGTTAGTCTTTAACTCAATGTGAGAAACCGGTCAGTCACTTTAGAAATAATAAAAGTACAAATTATTGACCAATATTGACATTTTGAGCTCACTGGAATAAGATAACCGTGTTTTTTGGCCAGTTGATGAGTGCCCCTTCCACTTTGGCCGAGTATGTTACTCAAGCTTTTACAGCATAGTTCAATCAGCCAGAGTCAGGGGACCCCGCTGTACTTCGTCTTGAGAACCCATTGTCATAGGGGCGCGGGAGTTAGGGTTTCCCCGTGGATTCTATGTTAAGCTGAAATCTTTGCCCTTTAATAACTTTTGAGTCGTTTGACGGATTTGCCTGAAATTCGGTATGCACTGTCCCCTAGGTCCCCTGGATCTCTTGATGTAGCGTTCCAGTTGCTTGTGTGTTTTTGTGACATAGTGAAAAAAACGCAAATCATTGCTACTTTTTGCAATGTTGTCCCTTGCCCTGCGCCAAGATGATTTGGAAATTTAAACTGACATTATTTTGTGGTAGAACACACTAGGGTTACTGAGTATACCTGCATTTGTAAAAATCTTAATCCGTTCAAAGGTAATTCACATTTTCTTCCCCCATTGTTTTCAATGGGATTTCTACTTTTTGGATAGATGTCTGATATGAAAAAAGAATGTGGGCATCACAAAAAAATACTTTTTGTCGTCAGACCTCGTCAGGCTGCCATCTTGTTTTCTGTCCAGCTGGGATGCAGACAGACACAACAGTGGATCAGTTGCACTCGTTTAGACACCCGATGGTCTGCCATGTGTCTTTTAAAAAAATATATATTATAAAATGTTAAGAAATATAGATTTCAAATTATTTTTACGTGAGACCACTCCTTTTTTCACAATCTTTTTTTGCGAGTGCGAAAAAAGAATTGGACCTTACGAAAAAGGTACTGGGACTTAGTTTATCTTTCAATTCTTTTTTCGTGCGTGCGAAAAAATAAAATTCTCATCAAAAAGGATTTTAGAGCTTTCCTAACACTACACTACACTATACTACAATATACTACACTACAGCACACTACATTACACTACAACACTGTAGCGGTGGGGCAACTGCAACGAACATGGACTGGGGAAGGGGTATATATATATATAGAAAGTCTACACCCCCTTTCAAAATGTTCACCTTTTGTTGCCTTATAGCCTGGAATTAAAATGCATTAAAATAGCTTTTTTTTTCATTTATCTGCACATCCTACCCCACAACTTCCAAGTGAAAAAAATCTAGAAATTTGTAGAAAATTAATTTTAAATAAAAACTGAAATAGCTTGGTTGGATAAGTGTCCACCCCCCTTGTAATAGCAATCCTAAATTAGCTCAGGTGTAACCAATCGCCTTCAAAATTACACACCAAGTTAATGGCTTCCACCTGTGTTAAATTGTAGTCATTCACATGATTTCAGGATAAATTCAGCAGTTCCTGTAGGTTCCCTCTGCTGGGTAGTGCATTTCAAAGCAAAGACTCAACCATAAGCACCAAGGCCGCTTTCAAAAGAACTCCAGGACAAAGTTGTTGAAAGGCACAGATCAGGGGATGGGTATAAAAAAATATCAGTGGCCTTGAATATCCCTTGGAGCATGGTCAAGACGATTATTAAGAAGTGGAAGGTGTATGGCACCACCAAGACCCTGCCTAGATCAGGCCGTCCCTCCAAACTGGATGACCGAGCAAGAAGGACACTGATCAGAGAGGCTACCAAGAGGCCAATGGCAACTTTGCAAGAGCTACAGGCTTTTATGGCCAAGACTGGTCAAAGTGTGCAAGTGACAACAATATCCCAAGCACTCCACAAATCTGGCTTGTATGGTAGGGTGGCAAGAAGGAAGCCATTACTCAAGAAAGCCCACCTTGAATCCAGTATGCAAAAAGACACTCAGAAGATTCTGTAGATTCTGCAGCAATGTGGCAAAAAGTTTTGTGGTCTGACGAAACTAAAATTGAACTTTTTGGCCTAAATGCAAAGCATTATGTTTGGCGCAAACCCAACACAGCGCATCACCCAAAGAACACCATCCCTACTGTGAAGCATGGTGGTGGTAGCATCATGTTATGGGGATGTTTCTCATCGGCAGGGACTGGGGCACTTGTCAGGATAGAATGGAAAATAAATGGAGCAAAGTACAGAGAAGTCCTTGAGGAAAACCTGCTGCCCTCTGCAAGAAAGCTGAAACTGGGACGGAAGTTCACCTTTCAGCATGACAACGACCCGAAGCACAAAGCCAAAGCTACACTGGAGTGGCTAAGGAACAAAAAGGTAAATGTCCTTGAGTGGCCCGGTCAGAGCCCCAACCTAAATCCATTCGTTTGTGGCATGACTTGAAGATTGCTGTCCATCAATGCTTCCCAAGGAACTTGACAGAGCTTGAACAGTTTTGTAAAGAAGAATGGTCAAATATTGCCAAATCTAGGTGTGCAAAATTGGTAGAGACCTATCCCAACAGACTCACAGCTGTAATTGCTGCCAAAGGTGCTTCCACCAAGTATTAACTCAGGGGGGTGGAGACTTATCCAATTATCTTTCGGTTTTGTATTTTTAATATATAATTTTTTTCTCAATAAAAACTTCTTTCCCCTTAACAGTGTGGAGTATGGTGTGTAGATAAGTGGAAAAAAATGTCGACTTTCTATAGGCACTGTGTGTATATATATATATATATATATATATATATATATATATATATATATATATACAGCTCTGGAAAAAATTAAGAGACCACTGCAAAATTATCAGTTTTTCTGGTTTTACTATTTATAGGTATGTGTTTGGGTAAAATGAACATTTTTGTTTTATTCTATAAACTACTGACAACATTTCTCCCAAATTCCAAATAAAAATATTGTCATTTAGAGCATTTATTTGCAGAAAATGACAACTGGTCAAAATAACAAAAAAGATGCAGTGTTGTCAGACCTCGAATAATGCAAAGAAAATAAGTTCATATTCATTTTTAAACAACACAATACTAATGTTTTAACTTAGGAAGAGTTCAGAAATCAATATTTGGTGGAATAACCCTGATTTTCAAGCACAGCTTTCATGTGTCTTGGCATGCTCTCCACCAGTCTTTCACATTGATATTGGGTGACTTTATGCCACTCCTGGCGCAAAAATTCAAGCAGCTCGACTTTGTTTGATGGCTTGTGACCATCCCTCTTCCTCTTGATCACATTCCAGTGGTTTTCAATGGGGTTCAGGTCTGGAGATTGGGCTGGCCATGACAGGGTCTTGATCTGGTGGTGCTCCATCCACACCTTGATTGACCTGGCTGTGTGGCATGGAGCATTGTCCTGCTGGAAAAACCAATCCTCAGAGTTGGGGGAACATTGTCAGAGCAGAAGGAAGCAAGTTTTCTTCCAGGACAACCTTGTACTTGGCTTGATTCATGCGTCCTTCACAAAAACAAATCTGCCCGATTCCAGCCTTGCTGAAGCACCCCCAGATGAGTCCAATTTTCAGCTTTGCCCAACACCTGGTCGTCTAATGTTTAGACGGAGACCTGGAGAGGCCTACAAGCCACAGTGTCTCGCACCCACTGTGAAATGTGGTGGAGGATCGGTGATGATCTGGGGGTTTTTCAGCAAGGCAATGTGAAAGACTGGTGGAGAGCATGCCAAGACACATGAAAGCTGTGCTTGAAAATCAGGGTTATTCCACCAAATATTGATTTCTGAACTCTTCCTAAGTTAAAACATTAGTATTGTGTTGTTTAAAAATGAATATGAACTTATTTTCTTTGTATTATTCGAGGTCTGACAACACTGCATCTTTTTTCTTATTTTGACCAGTTGTCATTTTCTGCAAATAAATGCTCTAAATGACAATATTTTTATTTGGAATTTGGGAGAAATGTTGTCAGTAGTTTATAGAATAAAACAAAAATGTTCATTTTACCCAAACACATACCTATAAATAGTAAAACCAGAAAAACTGATAATTTTGCAGTGGTCTCTTAATTTTTTCCAGAGCTGTATATATATTGTGACAGGATGGTCGAGGTGGTGTAAATTATTACAATGTCCACAACTGTAATTGCTGTACATCAGCTGCTGGCATATTTATTTTGTTAGAAGGTGAAGGTAACAGAAAGAAAACAACTCAAATCTTCACTACCAACCAGTGGTAGCCTTTAACATGTCTGTGTGGAAATTTATCACCGCCAGTCTGACACCATTACCTCCACCAGAGTATCCTTACCTACAATGGTAGTTCTGTAAGACTCTGGTGTACCATACCCTTTATTATTCAACTCACACAGACCACTATTTACACTATATACATTCGGCAGTGAATACCTGACATGCACTTGGTTGGTTTGCTCTTGAGTGGGGTTTTGCAGTCTCTTTGCAACTACTCTGTTGCTTTGTTTAAAACGTAGGTTTTAGTAAGTAATTCTTTGCTTCACTTACTGTCTTCCAAGGAAACCTTTATTCCATTCTGGTTCCCTTGTTCTGGTTACTCCTGCGCTGAGCACATGGCCAGTCAGCTTTTCAAACAGACTTTGGTTTAACTGGACTTAGAGACTAGACTCCAAACTCAAAGGTCCAGGCTTTGCTTTATGTTCAAAAAGACACTTTTTGACCAAACACAAATTTCCTTTTGTTTAAACTCTTGTCTGCAAACCCCCTCTCACTCTTCACTAACTCCAACCACTTCTCCCCCGTGCAAATCTGAATCTGAATGCTGTTTTTTTGTTTGTTTTTTTTTGACTGACTGCTGCGTGTATTAAATACTTTTGAGAGCTTTGTGGATGACAAATGCACTGTATTTATTTTGAAAGGGATTACAGTACCTGTACATGAGAAGATATAAGATGTGTAAATATAATTTTAATTTTAGACCTGCAATATAACATTTAAACATGCATTCTGTAGTCTAGCGCCAACACTCCAATTTTATAAAAAGATTTATTAATCTGAATAAGGACTTTTGACACGAGCGATATTCCATGCCATACAAAACTCGCTTGAGTCGTTACATCAGCTTCTTTACTGAACGCTGAAAGAAGCGCCGGCTGACTGCTGAGACGTGCTTTTAAAGAGACCAGCTTGTTTCTCCTCAAGTCTGATCCAGGAGGATATTCAGATGAACATTTGTTGTGATTTGTTTCATAATGATGTTTGAGGTTGCTTGCCTTGTACAGACTACAGTGTTGCAGATGAGACACAGAGGTTTACCACTGTTTTCAGTGAAAGCAAACTTCCTCCCATTCTGGCTTAATGCCTCATACTTTTGTTTATTGCCCATGGAGGGTTTACTCAATGCCATTGTCTCCACAAAACGAACAAGCACTTAATTCAAAATTATGAAATTGACTTTCAACTGCCCATCCGGCTTTCACTTGAGGTGATCGAAATACGCATGTGCCAGCGAGCGGTGTCAAAAGTCATCAAGGGACGACATTATTATTATTTGTTTACTTATTATTTGTTTATTTAGCAGACGCCTTTATCCAAGGTGACTTACAGAGACTAGGGTGTGTGAACTATGCATCAGCTGCAGAGTCACTTACAACTACGTCTCACCCGAAAGACGGAGCACAAGGAGGTTAAGTGACTTGCTCAGGGTCACACAATGAGTCAGTGGCTGAGGTGAGATTTGAACCGGGGACCTCCTGGTTACAAGCCCTTTTCTTTAACCACTGGACCACACAGCCTCCTATAACATGTCCTTGCAGTGAACATGCAGGCTCAAAGAAACAGAAGCACGGGGAAGAGAAGAGAATAATTAACACAAATGAATACAGAGAACAAAAATAACTTGTTGTGTTTATTTTTACTTTCTTTTCGTTTTTGTTTATTATTCTTTCTACAGTTCATTCAAGCCACAAAGTGTGCGTCACCCTAGCATTTCACCGGGAGCTGCACTTGAACTGCCCGGGAGCTGTGGTTTGGCCACCTCTGACATATTGTATACAGCCCATGCAGCACCTTTTAGGCTCTCAGTTGAATTAGGAAACATTTTCTTACTTACTGTTTAGAGAGTCAGTGTATACTTACATTGAGAGAATGGGTGCTACACTGTCAAGAGATGCTATCAGAATTCCTATTTCACATATGCCTGCAGTGAGCAGCAAAGCCCAGGTCGGTTCTCCATTTGCTTTACCGTGACCAAACACCTAAATATGAGGAGCAGAAAATAGTTAATATTCTTCATGCAGATTTATAATGCATTTTTAATCCAGCTCCTTCATTCGAGCCACATATTAGGAATGTTATTAAGGTGTCTTTTTCATTTAGGAAATATAGCCATACTCCAGGTGCCTGCAGGCGGCCTGTACACAGTTCAGAATTGTGTGGTCCTCCAGCGCTGTAAGTTCTGGATGTGGCTGCACAACGGGCTTGCAGAGTGAAAAAAAGTGGATGGCTGACGGCACTCGTTTCGGAGCTCGTCTTTGTCTCTCCCGATTCGGGGTTTGCAGCTGTGAGCCACGTTGAACAATAATTGGACATTTCAAAATTGGAAGACAATTGGAAAAATTAATACAAATAATTGTTCAAGAAATACAGCCATACTAAGATGCTCTCTTTCTCTGCCGCATGCTGAGAGACTGATGCATGCTTTTATAACATTTAGGGTTGATTATTGAAATGATCTTGTCTCTGGTATTTCAGGTTGTGATATATCTCGATTACAGCTTGTGCAAAATGCTACTGCCAGAGTTTTAACAAGAACGCATTACCCCTGTGTTAGCAGCCTTACATTGGGTTCCTTTGACTTATAAAACTTTAAATGGCCTTGCTCCCCTATATCTAAAAGATTTCCTGACCCAATATGTCACAAGATGGTTTGCCTAGTATTCCACAGACACAGAGATGCTTTTAAAGTAAGATTAAAAACACACTTATATAATTTAGCATATATATTTTAAAGGGAGAATTTATCATCCTATTTTATACTATTTCTTTTTTTATAAATGATGTACCTTTTGCCACTGCTTAAAAACACAATTTTGATGTATGTAATTTAAAGAGGTAGTTTATCATGTTTTTAATATCTGTAAAGCGCTATACAAGAATATAAAGATTGATTGATTGACTGAAACTGGGAAAAAATGATTCCATCACTTTTTTCTTACTTGTAGAAAAGGCACTATTCCGTCTCTCGCAATGGCCTGCAGCAGACGAGGTGCTCCTGTAAGACTCTGCAGACCAGCTCCGCACGTGGAGAATAAAGAGCCAATGACAATCACCCATGGGGAGGGCCAAGATAAAATACCAATCACCAGATTCCCATTCACTGCCTCCCCAAACCTTTCAGAAAAAAACAATAACAATTTCATTCTTAAACAACAATATTATATGTCAAAGTAGTGTCCAAGGGTATATATGTCAAGCTGGTTTAGTAGAGAAACAGAAGGAATTGTAACCCTTTTCAGCATTTTCCTTCTACTTTGTCTTATGCCCTGGCTCTTGATATGGAACAGGTTTGGTGTTCTCAGCATCTTTTAATTTTGTGAGGATTAGCCCTGTGGGAATTGCAGGTTACCAGAGGGGGGGCACAAGGAGGAATACGTTTCTTGTAGTTTATCATATCTGCAATTCATACTTAACGTAATACTTTTATTGGTTTACATTATGTAAAGTCTTAACAGAACAATAACAGTAGCAAACAAGTAGAGGTGTGATGGAACTCTTATTTTCTGACTGATTACCTTTAAGACATGTGAAGTTGTTAGGTATTAATTATATGGAATAAAATGTTTATTATCATAACCCTGGTTCCTTGAAATAGAAATGTAACCATTACCGTATAGGTATTTACCTCCTAAAGACCCCGAAACCTGAATAAGATATATCAAAGGTCCTCATAGAGCCTGTGACACAGTCATGGTCTGCCCCAGACGCACTGCGGTCACAGACCTCAGTGTCATTTTTCCTTCAAATCTGCTGCCATCACGGACGCAGCGACCTTGAAGGTTAATGGTTACATTTCTATTTCAGGGAACCAGAGTTATGATAATAACCTAACGTTCCCTATCAAGTATGAAATGTAACCATTACTGTATGGGTAAGTGTACCAAAGCCGTCACAAGGGCAATATTGCAGAACGATTTGTGCGTTACCATACGGAACCCTAGTAACAAGTAACTGGGGCTAAAATATTGAGGGAGAAACTCACCTCTATGCCTGTGTTGTAAGGGTCGACTGAGAAGCCACCCTTAACATTCTAGTTCCAAAACCAGGGTTTTGAGGATCCACAACATTAAGTCTGTAGAACCTAGTAAAGGTATGGGGAGTAGCCCACACCACTTCATTGCAAATGTCCTTGACAGATGCACCCTGGAATAAAGCCCACAAAGTTGCCATGCCCCTGGTGAAATAGGCAGTGAGCTTTTCTGGAGGGGGAAAGTTGGCTCGCTCAGAGGCAGTCCTGGCTTGGACAGCAGCTGCCTTGACAGGGCTTGACCATGAAACTTAGCCCCATAGTAGACAAAAAAAAATTCGGACTGCCTCCAACTTTTCGTCATGCTAATGTAGTATGCCAGGGCCTGAACTGGGCAGAGCACATGGAGCTGTTGCTCTCTATCAGACTGGAAAGGAGGTGGATGGAAAGCCTCCAATTCCACAGACTGGTTGGCACGAAATGCCAAAGTAGTCTTTGGGAAAAAGGAAGGATTGGTATGGCGCATAACCTTTGTCCTGGCCTCTGTAAAAATTAAGTAAGCTTTCTCAATAGAAAATGTCTGCATCTCACTCACCCACTCTGCGGAGGTGATAGCGAGCAAGAAAGACGCTTTGAGCGATAAATATCTCAGCTGATTGCATTGGCTCAAATGGAGGCTTCATTACTGCATTAAGCACCACGTTTAACCTCCAGCGAGAAATAATATCCTTCATAGGTGGCGGAAGCCGATGAGCCCTTTCAAAAATTGTCCCGCTAGGAAGTAAGCTCCTGGGGAGACTGAGTCCATTTTGACCTGGCAAGCCGAAATGGCTGCCAGATAGATATTTAACGTGGAGGGGGACTGTGGAAAGGTGGTTAATTCACTGACACAGGAGACAGAAAACTGTAGTGCTAAACACCACTTGGGTGCACGATGTATTATTGTCCACAAGGCGGCACTGCTATCCTGTACGAAACAATAATCAAAACACAAGGCACAAAGAAAAAGAGAAAATAAATCACTATTATTTTCCCGCACGGCCTGAGACTCCGACCTACACTCCACAGTTCCCTCAACTGCGTAGTTTAAAAATATACTTTCGGGGGTCTGCCCAAGGTTTCCCCACTACTGCTATATTTATTTTCTTATCTTGTTTTGTGTTTTTTTGTTTGTGGGTGGTCTCCGTTCATTTCTCCATTTGGCCTCAAAGCTTCCACTGGCTCATTTACGTCCTATCGGGGAAGATCTGAGGGAACAACAGAGTGTTATTTTATAGGGCCAGCAATCCCCCAAGGCCCGCCTCTCAGCCACTCAGAGAGAGGGAAAGTTAACACACCCTCTTCCCCTCCTCTCCATGTCACTGCCATGACTGACAGGCGGATCTCTGAGGCTGCTACCCTCTTCCTGAAGCACTATGCATGCGTCAGACAGTCAGCACAGATCTCCCCTGTTACAGGGATGTTGTCATAAAGGTCCTGCAAAATTCTCAGTATAACTGCCATGGGACAGGTCGTGGGGTTGAACCCACGAGGCAGACACCACACCTGAAAAACATCAACTGCAGGGTCGATGGGTCGGGATGCGATAAGGTCCCTCGTGCCTGACTGAGCACAGCTGGCCACTCAGGAGCTGCATCAGGGTTGAAAACCAGAGTACTAGTGGCCAATAAGGGGTTACCTTGGCCCGGTCCTGTCTGATTTTCTCTAGCCACAGCAGGAGCAGTGCCTTGGCCAGTGAAAGATGGTTCTCATGTGCCCAGAGCAAAAGCTTGCGAGCCGCACGATGGAGACTGGGAGCCCTGCCCGCCCTGGCGGTTGATGTAAGCCACCACTGTTGTGTTGTCTGTACGGACAAGCACGTCTCCCTTGAACCTCCTGCAAAAAATTCTGCAAGGACAGGTAAACTGCCTGTATCTCTAAAACATTGATGTGGAGACCCTGCCCAGGGGGGTTCCACACACCTTGCGCACCCCTGCCATTCCACACAGCGCCCCAGCCCATGCTGGACGCGTCCGTGGTGACGACCTCTCTTCTGGTGACACTGTCCAGCGGTGTGCTGAGGCATAGATGGGCAGGCTGTTTCCACAAAAACAGCACCTTTAGACAGTGACAAGACACTGTCAATAGGCAGCCGTGGTTCAATGGAGGTTAAAAAATCCTGCTGTTGAACCAGGCCTGCAAAGGGCGCATGCACAGGAGACCCAATGAAAGGGTCTGAAAAGCTGCTGCTATCAAGCCCAGAAGTCTCTGGAACATCACTACCGTTTACAGCTCTTGAGCTGAAAGAGCTGTAAACAGGCAGCTATTCTCTGCATTCTGTCGTCTAGGGAGCCAGTTTGCACCTGGAGGTGGTCCCTTAGGAAGCTCCTTCGTGGATTCCCGTGCACGGTGACAGCGCTGCAGCAACTAGTCCACTGCGGGACCAAACGTATGCCCTGGTGTAATCAGAGCGTCTAACAGCGGTGCCTTCCGCGTCAGGCATGCATGCCTGGGAAAGCCAAAGTTGCCTACGTGCAGCTAACAGCACAGCCAAGTTTCTACCCACAGCCTGCCCGTTGAGTTTAGACACACGGTGCAGGTTCTTGTTAACCAAGCACAGCTCATCCAACTGTTGTGGTGAGGGCCTGTGGACCTCAGCAAATTGTACTGGTAGGCTACCAGGATGCTATTATAATTGCCCAGCCTTGCGGCGAATGCACTAGCTGAATAGGCACGCTTGAGGATCACCTCAGAGACCTGGCACTGCTTGTTGGGGCAGGTAGCATACTTGGACAGAAGCACTAAATTAGGCTAGTCCAGCAGCTGCTGTAACTACACATGTGCCGTGGCACCACGTTACAGTCAGGCCTGCGCTTAGTCTCTGTAAAAACAGAAAAAACACAACGAGAACACTTTTCTCAACAAAATACAGTAATTTAAAAATTACATAAATAACATAAAATGTCTCGTAAATTTTAGCCAAAGCCAATACGAGAAATAAATAACTCCCATCTGAAGCTATTGCAGCCTGGGGGGAGAGCACAAAGTCAGCCGACTTATGTTGCTTGATCCCTGGAAAGGAGTGACTCAAACCGCTGGCTTCACAAGGGGCACAAGGCCGCAGTGGGACGTAACAGCCAACACACTGAAGTGCACAAATATGCGTAATTAATAAAACTAATAAAGCAATTATTTTTAATATCACATATAGTTTGTGTAAAATCACAATAAATGAGAAATACATAGCAGAAAAAGTAACAAGTATTTATTTGAACTAGCTCTCCTGTCAGGTCAGTTCTTGAAAGTTAAAACTGGCATTGACCGCAGTGCTTTTGTGCCCTCGGGGGCGGGCCATGACTGCATCACAGGCTGTATGATATATCTTATTCAGGTTTCGGGTCTTTAAGGGGTAAATATCCATATGATAATGATTACATTTCGTACTTAACAGAGAACATGTCACTTACTCAACACAAAACAATGCGTCCCTGAGTTTCCCTTGTTTAGGCAATTATTATCAATCAATAAATATCTGGTGTTATTTAGTACAGAGCTTAATGCTTTTTTATATTTCTTTCATCCTTTTGATATGAAATGTATTTTTTCACTTTCCTTAATACCCTGAGAAATGTGTAATCTCTGCATTGAATTGTGAGCTTCTTCTTCTGGGCAAGGTGTAAATCAATAATTAAACTCAAAGAAATAGCTTGTGTTAGCTTTAACAGACAGTCACGTTTACATGACGAATCAGCTTAATTTCCTAGTTTTGCAACATATTTTCATTTTCAGTTTACAGCCTTTGTATTGCAGTACAGCAGTAAAAAAGTCAGTGCGGAAGTTAATTGTGATTGATTAGTACTCACTGTAAGGGTGTGGGAAGGGCAGCTTTTCTTGTTTTGAAATCAACACATTAATAAATAGGTGTTTTTTATTTATTTCACACCTGCCTATACCTTTTTAAATACTTCTTAAAGGTAATTACTTGGAAAACCAGCACACGCCTAGATAAAAGTGCATGCTACAATATAATCTACATAATCAACAAAAGAAATAAAACTTCCATTGCAGTGATTGGAGCCATTCCATTTTTTGTGAGTTTAATTAGACACACCTGATACCTATCAAGTATACATTATGTAGTTTGTTGCATTGTAAATCCATGAATAGTTCAACATGTTTTTAGAAATGGAAATTTGTATTTCTCTTACTTGTCTCTTAAAACCACACCTTCAATGCAAGCACCAAACAATACAACACAAGACATATCTGTTTTAGTTAATTAAGGTATAACCTGTTTAAAAAGATTAAAAATAGTTGTCAAGTACAAAGTGCAGTTGTGGTTATATTTTCATATACATGACATTTTAGAACATTAACAAATATTAATATATATATATATATATATATATATATATATATATATATATATATATGTATATCCAAAGATTTTTGTAATATAGGACACAAACAGCAAATATGATTTACATAAACAGAGCACCAGATATTATCAAATACATGATTTATAATAGTGCTGACTAGTTGATTATTTTTACCTTGACTATTCGACTGTGGCAAATAACACTTCTGTTTCAAAAACGTTGCAATTAAGCAACCTGGTTTCAAAAAGAAGCAGTACTTTTTTTCATTCAGAAAAATGGGGGCAAGCTTAGCATGAGTGGACAACTATACAACATATCTGTGTAATGGATGCCAATTTAAAATGCTACCACTACACCACCTTACTAAAGTCTGAGTGCAAACTTTGAACATTTGCTTTGCTTGGATTTATTCAAATACCATACTCCAAAATACAAAAACAGTATGACTGGCAGAAAGTTTATTTCAAAGGATACAAATAAATGAGGTGGTTGCTATAGCCATAATAGTGCCAACAGGGATGGACTTCTGAGCATCCTTAAGATCGCCTGATCTGTTAGAACCTGCCATGATACCTGAATAAACAAAACATTCATTGTACATTGAAACAAGTAAAGAGTTACACATTTCATACTTTCAATCTTTCTACGACTTTACATTGGACCTCAGATATATATATATATATATATATATATATATATATATATATATATATATATATATATATATATATATATATAGTATTTTAGTGTTTTCCACGGTTCTCATTTAATATAGCACTATCAATTTTCAGTGACTTTTTTTAATAATTCAAAGAACCCTATGAAAATGCACCACATTTGTATGCTATCCGCCACGAAACAAACTCATGGAGGATAGCATGCAAACACTCTACACCAGAAACCACAATGTAAGAGTCAAAAACCACAGTACTGCACTCAGGGAAAAACATGGCGTGACACAAGTATATTACAAGAAATCCACACAAGATGGCATGTCCCCAGCTCACTGTACACAACAACACATACAGTGCTGTAACGCCATAAATAAATCTATAAATTATATACAGTTATTATTATACAAACAAATAGGTGGATTTTCATATTGGACTAAATACACCCTTTTTATTTTTATTCAGAATTATGCTTTTTTAGCTCAGGTTTGCACAATTTTATTTTTAATATAAAAATAAACTCAATATGCAAACTAAAGTTGGATTTTTAAAGAAACAAATAAGCTTTTTGTCTCAAAAGGACACAAGCTGTCCTTACCAAGTTCCTTCCTCAGCATCATGCTTTTGTGCATGTGGCCAGGTTAACTTGACAATCAATAACCGAATTTACCCAATAGGCCACACTCTGCACCTGCATTTCCATTCTTCATTCTCCTTAAACCACATCCCTGCCAAACACTAAATGTATTTACAGTATTGATATACAATACTCATGTGACGGGTCTTTACCTGTTACAATTGATATGTGAGTTTGATTTTTAACCATGCTCCTACTGTCAACAGTGCACTTCCTAACCTTGATAAATATCTTATTTTAAGGTCCTCTATATAAATACATTGTTTTGGGGTCCCTCAGCTATATAGCCTTGTTTCTAACCTGAATTGCTTTGTTGTCTTGGCCTTCCCTGGCCTGACCCTGCATTTAATCTGTGGCAGAATCAGTTACCATCTGCACAACTGAATTGGAGTCACATGTCAGCCAGAGTGTATGTGACACATGGTTCACATGCATGAGCCCAATTCAGCCTGAAACAACATATAATAATGTACTTTGCTGGCCTAAGAAGATGAAACACAGTCTTCTAATTAAATTAAGAACATGTATACAGTAAACTCTTCTTTTGACTGGAAGTAGAGCTTTATATACTGTGACAAAATGATAGCAATGTATAGGTAATACTTATTCTGTTAGCACAATGTACTTTAATTAAAATGTACAACTGAGGAAACAGCTACAAAGCTATAACGTTAAGAATGGTTGCAGTATCAACTGTACAATATGTAATGTATGGCTCTTCAGAACAAATACATTTATTGTGTATGTCAGTTTATTTTGGCTTGCCAGTAATTTCTACCTGTGACAGAAGGAAAATAGATCCCAACCAAGAGAGTGAAAAAGGTAGCAATATCATTGGACACATAGGGAGAAGTGAATGTTGAGTCTGGTGCAAAGATGGAAGGCTGGTCTTTCTTTTCTACCAACATTCCCTGAAGTCCATAATCACTCCAGAGATTATCTAGGAGAAATGAAAAAAATGAAAATTATTGAACTGCTTTTGCATGTCATTCTATAAAATTCACAAGTACTGAAACGACATGTTACAATATTTGCAACAAAGAGTGAACAATTGCATGCAGGTGGTCTAAGAAATAGTGTTTGGTGGTAAAAAATAAGAAAATATGCAGGTTGAGGTACCTGACAATAGGCAACACATTTCTAGGATTATCACGAGATGAATGGTTAGCCCAGGTTGCAGAATTCTGATTCAGAAACGGTTTACGCCAAATCAGAAATAGATGAGATCAGAGGTTGGTGTGGTCACATTAAAAGAGTGCAGGGCCAAAAACATGAAGTTCTATTGGCTGACCATTTCCTAATCTGAATTCCTATGACCCGTGTTAGTAGGTCTACTATAGAATCTCGTTGGCTATCGCCTGGTGCCTCGAGCTGTCAGGTTTCATTGCTCTAATGATGTTTTTTCAACAGCAGTGTCAATAATCTTTATACAACCCCCTCCCTCCAAAAACTGAACAAAGTGTGACATTCTAAAAAAAAATCTGTTAAAAGAATTTACACAAACCAGTTATAACTCCACTGGCAAGTCCAGGGATTCCTTGTATTTCTGTGACATTATTCATCTCAAAATATTCGTTACAGGAGGCGTTGAGGGAAGGACTGTCACAGAACAGGCTCCAGAGCTTGGTGGTCACTGTTTCATTTGCTTCTATTACAACCTTCGCACACACATCATAGTTGCGACTTAATAAGGTCCGGTTTCCCAGGAGACATATTCTGAATTTAAAAACAGAAGAGGACAGAGGTGATGCCTGTATGCACAAGTTCCCGTTTGATATGGGTGTTTAGTTGATAGTAGTCTGAAATAGACAGTGGTGCTACTAAGCCCTGTAGAGCAGGTTTTTTTATTCTAATAGTACTAGCATAATTTTCGAGCAATTTCCATCAGGCATACCTAACATTCTATTTGACAATCTGTTGTGAATACAAATGTATATAGGTATATATCTAACTTTTAATTTCTTTAACACTTTATAGATGCATTTTTTTTTCCAATCATTACTATCATTATTCAAAATTACACCACATTTAACACCTCCCCCCCCCCCCCCCCCCAAAAAAAAAGAATAAATATTATCTGCTTGGTCTTACATAATAAGGAATAAACCCTAAATATAATTGTTTACTTACGGAAAATCAGGAGGATCAAAGGCACTTTTGATGACACCAGCATAGATCGCAAAAATAGAAAGCACCACGCAGGCTAGGAACACCAGTGCAAGTTTGTTCACGTATTTGACTCCAACATAAACTACCAAGGCCATTAAAACAATACAACAGGTTCCATAGACCCTCATATTGTTAAGCATGGCCTCTGTCTCTCCACCATTTTCACCTTTGAATATGGCTGCATTTGGGACAATGTAGGTCTGGAGGAAATAAAAATGAAGATAATAGGATAAATCTACAATTGCAAGTCGTAATGTCTGAATGCTACAGTACAGTAGACAATTCAGAGATAAAGCTACTCAACAACTGGATTTGGGCCATCATTTTATGAATAAATACTTAGAATAATTTGGAAGTAGGATTAATTTACTTACCAGAAGAATTTCAATGGTACCAAGGATATACATTGAACCAGCAAATGTTGTCCCCAGGTAAAAGCAAAGTCCCACTGCCCCTCCAAACTCTGGACCAAGAGACCTTGAAATCATATAGTACGAACCACCAGCTGTGAAATGAATATGACGGATCAGTTTAAATGGGAGTTGCAGAAATGGTTACTGTCTGTGATACAAATCAATACAGCATTTTATGATCCAGTGAATTACAGTGGGAGAACACAAGAAGATTATTTTTCCATTACATAATGCAGAGGATTTACCAAATTTAATTTCGACAGCTCTGTAAATGTAATGTATCTTTTTCCTACTTAAGTTTGCCCCCCCTGGCTTTGCTGCTCTGCTGCTTAGACACCTGATCTTGTTCAACTTGAGCAACAAAACAAGTATTGTTGTATGTTCAGTAGGTGAGTTTTGCGTGGCCGATGCAGATCTACATTATAAATACAGAAGCATAATAGTGTGTAACGTCTTCAGGTAAGGTTAAAAAAAAACAAAACAGAACCAACATTTAATTTGAACATGGTGACGCTCTTAAATTATATCATTTCGGGTTTCATGGTTTTGTAGAGTGCTTTCGATTCAAAAATAATTATCGGCTTTTAACTGGCCAAGTATCATCATTTGCCTCATCTCAATTTAAAACCCTACGTGAAGACGTCACACACTATTGTTATGCTTATGTGTTTATAATGTAGATCTGCATCGGCCATGCAAAACTCACCTGTTTACAAATTAAAAGGCGACAATTTGTTTTTAATTGAAAGCACTGTGGAGATTATACGCACAGCACAACCCAATTGTGTGATTTAAAAGTTTAACCGGCTTTCAATTGAAATGTGTCGGTTCAGTCAGACCTAAAAGAAAATTATTTGGAACCATTCCATTTCTAATATATACAGTGCCTTGCAAAAGTATTCAGACCCCTGACCAATTCTCTCATATTACTGAATTACAAAAGGTACATTGAAATTTCGTTCTGTTTGATATTTTATTTTAAAACACTGTAACTCAAAATCAATTATTGTAAGGTGACATTGGTTTTATGTTGGGAAATATTTTTAAGAAAAATAAAAAACTGAAATATCTTGCTTGCATAAGTATTCAACCCGTGCTGTGGAAGCTCCCAGTTTACACAGATGAAAGAAATTGCCCTAACGAGGACACAATTACCTTACCATTGGCCTCCACCTGTGAACCATTAAAGTTGCTGTCACATTTTCGGGATAAAAAACCCACTGTTGAAGGATCATTGGTCAGGCTGTGAATCTGAAGGAAAATGAACACCAAAGAGCATTCTACAGAAGTTACAGATAAAGTAATACAAATGCATAGATTAGGGAAAGGGTACAAAATAATATCCAAGTGTTTGGATATCCCAGTGAGCACAGTTGGATCAATAATCAGGAAGTGGAAGCTGCATCACACCACCCAGGCACTGCCAAGAAAATGCCGTCCCTCAAAACTCAGCGCTTAGACAAGAAGGAGACTTGTGAGAGAAGCCACAGAGAGGCCAACAATCACTTTGAAGGAGCTACAGAGTTCAGTGGCTGGGAGTGGAGTAATGGTGCACCAGTCAACCATATCAATAACACTGGCCTGTATGGGAGGGTGGCAAGAATGAAGCCGTTTCTCAAAAAGTACCATCTGAAAGCACGTCTGGAGTTTGCCAGAAAGCATGAGAGTGACCCAGCTGCGATGTGGGAAAAGGTTTTGTGGTCAGATGAGACCAAGATAGAGTTTTTTGGCCAAAACTCAAAGCGCTATGTGTGGCGCAAACCTAACACTGCCCATGCCTCAAGACACACCATCCCTACAGTGAAGTATGGTGGTGGCAGCATCATGCTGTGGGGATGCTTCTCATCAGCAGGGACTGGGCATCTTGTTAAAATTGAAGGAAGAATGGATGGAGCAAAATACAGGGAAATACTGCAAGAGAACCTGCTTCAGTCCGCTAAAAAACTGAAGCTTGGGAGGAAATTTCAGCAGGACAATGATCCCAAGCACAAGGCCAAAGCAACATTGGAGTGGCTCAAGAACAAAAAGGTGAATGTCCTACAGTGGCCCAGTCAAAGTCCTGATCTCAATCCCATTGAGAATCTGTGGCACTATTTGAAAATTGCGGTCCACAAGTGTCATCCAACCAACCTGAACAACCTGGAGCAAATCTGCCAAGAAGAATGGGCCAAAATCACTCCGACACTGTGTGCAAAGCTGGTACATACTTACCCCAAAAGACTTAAAGCTGTTATTGCAGCGAAAGGTGACTCTACCAAATATTAATGTGTGGGGGTTGAATACTTATGCAAGCAAGATATTTCAGTTTTTTATTTTCCTAAAAATATTTCCCAACATAAAACCAATGTCACCTTACAATAATTGATTTTGAGTTTCAGTGTTTTAAAATAAAATATCAAACAGAACGAAACTTCAATGTACCATTTGTAATTCAGTAATATGAGAGAATTGGTCAGGGGTCTGAATACTTTTGCAAGGCACTGTATATTCTAATTGGCTCATGAAGCTGAACTTGGATACAATGAACAATGAGAAAGATAATCTGGTGGCAGAAATACCATTGCAATTACAAGGAAACGAGAATTGATCTCCATTCATTTGCCTGGATGTGCAGTGATAAAACTAAATCAGCCTAGGGTCGGAGTCACTGATTCCCCAAACAATCATTTTAAAAATGCTCTACTTAAAAACTAGCATTTAGCTAATTCACTTTGCAGGATTTGTTTTCAACTTACAAGTTCAAATAAAACAAGGTGCATATATATATATATACTTGTATTACCTGGTACAACACCATTTGTTGCAATTGCACTCATTGATATAGCAGTAAGCATAGTCTGTAAAAAAGAGAGAGTGAAAAAAGTAGTCAGTATAGAATTACTTAAACCAAATATTATAGATATGCAGTACATGCATGGTGTTGGGTAACATGCAGGAACACATATATGAATGCAGTGAATGTAGTGGGTTTCGCAATGTCTATTTAATCTCTAACTTAAACCACTGGTAACTGTACTGCATTTATTTTATTTTTTTTAAATTTGGAATCGCCAATTATTTTTTCTCATTTTCTCACGGCTGCCACCCCCATGCTGACTCGGGAGAGACAAAGACGGACACACGCGTCCTCCGAAACATGTTTTTGTCACCTCTGTCACTAAGAATTACAGAAAAAATGGCAAATATACTGTGGTATTTAGTCAGAGAACAGAACAAAGAAAACTGAGGTAAGCAGTAGCAGTAACACTTTATTCAAAAGCCATCTGAGAAATCACCACGCAAGTCTCACTCAGCATGAAATATATATGCAGCAGCGGCATCTACTTATTAAACTAAATATCGCCTTATAAAATTGACTAGTGAGTATGCGATGTTTAAATTAGACACAACAGATCCATCTCACCACAACCCTCCGATTTCAGAAACAGATTTAAAACAACATTAAAATCTCTCTTGCTCTCTTCTGACACAACTGTTGGGCTTTTAAACAAGGTTGGGTTCAGAACATAATTCTATTGCGCTCGCTGCGGATGGGAAGGACTGTTTAGTCCACATATCATCTAATGCTGTTTTACAATCTAGGGAAATGATGCCGGTTACCGGCCATCGACAAAACCTGAGTAGGATAATTTCCTACACACACACACACAAGAAGCTCCTCCCTTGATGTTAAGTGCCAGTGCAGTGTTTATCCATGAATCCTCCCACAGATGTGGGAAATCAGTCTGCTTTCAATTCCCAAATTCAATTGTATCTCTGCCCCCTATTTTACTGCATTTAATCCTGTACTTCAGAATTCTGTAATCTGCCAAGTGTTTAACCTGTAGTACTTTGCATTTAATCACATCCTGATGTAACTATCACTATTTAATCATATCCTGATGTAACTATCACTATTATCTGCTGTATTATTGAATTTTGGTTTGTCACACTTGTACTTTGCTTGAACAAAAGTTATTGTATTTCTTGCTCTTATTGTATTACTTGTATTGTAACACTTGAAATGTATTTGCTTACGATTGTAAGTCGCCCTGGATAAGGGCGTCTGCTAAGAAATAAATAATAATAATAATAATAATAATCTCGAAAATGTTACTATAAATGGGAATGTTCAATGTAATGTGTATGGCAAATAAAAAAGTACAAAATATATGTATTCAGGGACTATTTTTTCAGTGGAAGGTTACATGTGACAGGCTAGCTGCAGGGATGACTTCAGGCCAGAGAGAATCACACAGACAGACAGTTGTTGCAGTGAATCTGAGACGCTGCAGCGCTCAGCGTTTTATTAACACACAGAAAATAAAAAGGTTGAACAAAACAGAAGACAGGACACGGCACTTGAGGCCAAATAAAACAGACAAACAAAATGGACTAACACTTAACAAATGGTGGACGGACAGACACACAAACACGGTGAGTAAAAATAAACAAACAAGTATCGTGCTGGTCCTACCAGCACGCAATAGCAATTGTTATTAATATTTAACTTTATTTCTCCTCCTCTCTCTCCCGTTCACTACTCACCGAACACCCAACCCCGAGTGAGTGGAACGTGCATCTATATATACTGTTGTGCCGGAATTCAATTACTAATTAATTATTCACTTGAATCCCAACACGTGTTGTGCAACCTCGTGCTCACATATTAAATACTTTAAATGCACGTGAAGTGAAGTGCAATTCCTGTGTCTAAATACAATTTTAAATAACTTGTGCTGCACACACCCATTTATATCCCGTGCAGCCATATCTATACACCAATATTAACACACCACATGCAACATACAACACAGAAATGCACATAGGGGCGGGCACATTGCCACAATACATAACATATTTCAAATTTTTTCCTTAAAAAAGCTAGTTCGAGTAATTATTTTCCCCCAAAAAATGTAGCCATTTTATAAGCGAAATAACCCACTCCAGAGTGTGCAGTAAGACCATTCTTATCGCATTTCCTGAGTGGTTGAAGGGATTCGGCCTGCGGCCTCATGCCTCACAACGCACCCAGGGCGTGCAGTAAGAATTGTCTTACCGCACATACTGTTGTGGGTTATTTCTTACATATACTAACAGTAGACTGTTCCCATGACAACGAGACGGGATTCTAAGCAGTTTTTGTTGCCTTCATCTACATGTGTTTTCATCTTTTTCTGCTTTCCAATAACAGCAATAGCATCGCCGTGTCTGTGTCTTTTAAGCAAAGATTCTTGAAAATCTGTTTTGCCCAGCAGCTTTTTCACACACACAGTAAAGTACATTTTGCCGTCTTGATAAACACGGGTACTTCATCTCCCATTCAAAATTATAAGAACGTAATTTCATTTACATTTTTCTGCATTACTACTGCTTGCAACTGCTTTGGTCACTGTAGTACAGTAGTCTCTGACTAAAAGGACCCTCCTCGGGAAGCAAGCGAAGTGTTCTCTAAGACGGAGTTGACCACCAGACACAATATGAATCAATAAAAATATATATTACTTGTCATGAAGCAGGTGCATCAACATATGAAATGAACCGAATAAGTATGTGTATGTTAATAAACAATAATAATAAAGCAACAGACAAACTAACATTAATAAACTAACTGTCAAACTAAATTGACAGCACCCCTACACATGTTTAAAAAAAGCAGCAGCAATATATAAGACATGCACATTATTTAATAGAATGGTGAAGCAACTCAACAGAACGGGAAAAATCTAATTGCTCAGCGACTTGTGTCTGATTCAGATTTTATTCAAGAGCTCGAACAATTCCCAACTTTTTGCAGCAAGAGAAACAGCGGCGCATTTTGCCGTTTTGTTTACGTGCCATTTTGTAGCAATGAGATGCATTCGTGGAAATCAAAATACAAAACAAGTCAATGATATTATGGCGGTTCTGGAAAGATTTAATAAACCAGTTAGTGTGCCTCAAGACACTTTTGGAATGAAAAGTCGCTTTTGAAAAAAATGAATAAACCATTTTAATGTCAGTTTGATGATAATGAGTTATCAGGTTACAAAAGAGTACTGTATCCATTGTGAACGAATCACTATAGGTGTCAAGAAGGTGTTCTTTTAAGCAAAGTTCCTGTTCCTTTAGCCGGAGCATTTACAATAGGAAAAATCAGTTTCACCCAAAGTGTGCTTCCTTAGGCTAAATGTTTTCTTAGGAGGTGTTCCGCAGAGACTACTGTACTTGCACAGAAGATGCTGACTGCTTAGCAAAAAAAATTCCGATTGACAACTACTTCGCCATAATGTCACAGACACTGGTCTGGCGCCAGAAACGTCTAAAAGTAAACATACTTCTTTATGTTGCTGTGTAAGCCAAATATGAGGCTTATTGCTGCCACCTACAGGACTGGAGTACCCTAATCAAGGCTGTTATATTCCTGGTTTTTTAAACAAGCAAGTATTTTACAGTCATTTTGCTGCAGTGTAATAGATTACCACGAATATGCATGTCTGAGTCCCTTTCCCATTCTGTGCGTGCCGTGAACACAAGACAAATACTTCCCCATCCAATGGATTTATTTTGCATCTAGGCCGCAAAATGTTGTGTTAATGCAACCTCTGTAATGTATTTAGGTGTAATGCATTTACGATATACCTCACAGTTCCTACGAGTATTTGATTACAGCACACCCAGGTAACGAGCCTAAACATGTAGGTAAAATTAACTTACACAAGAACAACACATGAAGACAATGGCGAAGGACTCAAGGATGCCAGCAGTTCCAACAATCCAGGTGAAACGGAGGAAAAGGATTACTCCCAGAATGTTCTGCATGCACGGGAGGTACACTCCAATGAAGGTACCCATTTGGGGACTCTGAAGGAAAAACAATAAAATGGGTTTTTTGTAAGAATGGTTATGTTCCTATTTTAAATAAAACAAACAGAAACATTCTAACGCAAGGCAGACTAAAATAAATATACCAGTTTACATATTTATTTTAATTTTAGAGAAGACAGAAAAAAGAAAACACTGCATCGTTGCCTATAAATGTCTCACACATATGGTACACAGATATCAGATTCTATACTTTGCCATATTTAAAAAGGGGTGGGGGGCTACTAGCATTAAGGATTTAACTTCCTATAGAATAAATCCATCTGGGGTTTGGGACCTGTTTAAATACAGCACCAAATTAAATAAAAAACAGGAACAAAACTGATTCATGAGGTTTTGCTGTTATCCTCAACCAGATACTCAACAATTCAGCAGATTTAGTGAAGAATAAACACATTTCATTGGTATATTCCTTGCTCCTGAATTTAGAAAACTTGGGCTGGAAATGGCACTTCGTGCCTTACTGGACTAAAAGCAGACTCTCCACTAGCCAGTTATATCCGCCATGACCATTTCCAAGCAGGAGATGTGAATATATTAGCGAAGGACACTTGGTCTTGTTAATAACACTTGGCACCTGTATAGTATTTTCAGTAGAAAAAGCAGCTGAAGGGACAGCAGATAATCCACTGAGACCTGAGGTAGTTCACAAAAACATGCAAAACAGCACTGGGTTATTTCAGTGCCCTGTAGCGATGGTGACTGTTTGTTATTTTTTACATTAGAACAAGTGGATACCATTTGGTTTTAACAAGGATTATGGATACATAATCATATTAATACCAGCATATCTATTTGTGTAAACTACCGGGACTGAAACATGATGTCAATTTCACAATGAAGAACCCTCCAAAAATAATTACAATACAACCTCCTTAAAAAATAATCTACTGTTTTCCATTAGGCAGGAAACTATAATATATATATATATATATATATATATATATATATATATATATATATATATATATATATATATATATTACCTCATTAGCTTAGTAGGGAGTACAGTATTTTATTTATAGAAAGCGAGGTTCAGTTTCAATAAAACTATATAGGTTTCATTGCCCAAATGATTTGCCCAGTTCTTACGTTACCATGTTGGGCAAATCATTTGGGCCATGAAACCTATATAGTTTTATTGAAACTGGACCTAGTTTTCTATAAATAAAATACTGTACTCCCTATATATATTAACTCTACAATCCATAGCTATAAGTTGTATTTTTTTTTTAACTGTTAATGTTCTATAATTACTAAAACTTTTGAAGCAGGACTTATACATAAAGGGCTCTATGTATCATTGATTTTTCTTTCGTATCTTCGGTTTGTGCCTGTTATTTTACGCATGCCTCTCACTGGCATAGATTCAACTAGCTGTCTGTATGTGAGACTTCCTGTTAAAACGATTACAGGCTTTTAGTTACTTAAAAATAAAGCACCTGAAAATATCAAATACATTTTATATACATTGTTTTTAATGTATTAAAAGTCTGTATTAAACAACAATGGCATAAATACATTTTGTTTCTTTTATATTTTAAGGTGCTTTATTTTAAACTTCACATTAATAATGGAAGGAAAACACGGAAACAAATCATTGCAGAGTTCTTTAATTAAACACAAACTGAAATCTTTTCTTCTCAGTAATTAATTATGTAGTGCATAGACCACTGAAATACGACGAAAAGCATTGACTTGCGTAACCTACTCTATGTACTGTACTGTTTAACTAAAATATACATAGACAAACAAGTTTTCTGCGATATTCTTAAGTTAAGCACTGAAAGCATAGGGAAGCATGGTTAGGGTACAGACGAGTACAAAAATGGTGAACTGGAGAATTACCATGCAAATTTCCATATGGTAAATAGAAACAAGCTTAGTTTTATTTACACTTTCTGTTTTTGGGGACCCTTTCTTTTAGATCTACGTTTTGGTTTGTTTTCTCTGTGCCCAGGGTCTGAGCTACATTTACCACAGCACATTCAGTTTGTCCATTTTTTTTAAAAAATTTAAATTCAAATACATTTATGGCAGGGCTTTGCCCTGCCCCCTTCTCATGTGCAGGGCTCCTCGCCCTGTCACACAGGTCAATTTCATCTTCGTGGAAATTTGTTTTCCTTTTCTTTTTGGCCGGTGCCATGGTTTCATCAAGGTCGGAGTCTGCAGAAGCCGTAGCTCCATCCTATTATATTTGCCTATTACTTCCTTCTGTTCACTATACCACTCATTTATCTTCCTGAAGGAAGTTCTAAATCTTGACTTTATGCGTTGCGAATCCATTTATAATGAAATGCAAATTCCGATGTCTCCTGTATAATGAGCAATTACAGTAGCTGTTCATGAAAAAGAGTTGTTTAGTACATCGCACTCAAAAATTCTACGAAGGACGGGGGCTACGAATTTGCAGTATTTACGAACACGAAAGTAATATTAGTACATAGAGCCCAAACTGTTTATACAGCTGTGTTGTGTTTTCCTTAATTTAAAAAGAAAAAAAAACACTGTTAAATAATTAAGGAAAGGTTATTCAGCAAATCTAAACCATAACTAGTGCTTTTGATTTTCGGTTTTTAACTGATAAAAAATGATAAAACACCCTGATACAAAACAAAAACGAAATTGGTGTATAGCCAACAAACACCGGAAAACACAACCGGGAATTTACTGTAACATACGATCTGTGTTCAGAATTTCAACAGCCGATTAGCGGGTAGAAAGCAAGTGTTCAAACAGTTTTATAATTCATTATAAAATCAAGTCATTTTTGTGCATGTATGTCTGTGTGTCAAATGGGAAGGCACTTACCTTCCAACAGTGGAGACGTACAGTAAAGAAAGATGCTTTATTTACACACTCGAAACGGCGTCAAAATACGCCGGACGCTGATGCTTTGAAGCGACGCGCTTGTTGTGAAAAGACCTCCCCCGAAAATAATAATGTCATAGTATATACAAAACCAAAGCACAAATAATAATGATTTAGATAAAACTCAAAAATAGCTCAAAATACACACAGAAAAAAATGAAATGAATAAAAACAGAAAAACAGAAGCCATAACATGACCATAACATACTGTTGACAAAATGACCACAGCATATTAAAACAGCATGTACATTTATGTGGTCATTAAACTTGCTCAATCTGATCATTAGAAGCCTTTGGAAACCAGGTTGAAAAAACACACCCCTCCCTCTGCCAGCCTGCATCCCATGGTAACTGTTCCCTTGGCGACTAGTAGTCAAGACCACGGAGGATGTTGACAAGCCCTCCTGTTTCCCAAAAAGCACCACGTGTGCACAAAGAAAAGATACAGAAAAAAGTAATGTTAAAAAGACAAAAAAATCATTACCACAATATTTTTCTTTTTCTTACTCCATTATTACTGTATAAAACCACGATGAGCATTGAACTTACTTTAATTTCCTTCTTCCTGGCCCCCTCATTATTCTCCGCCTCTTCATGTTCGACCACACCCTGAGTCAAATTAGTGTAATTTGCCAGTTTATTGAGAAGTGATGACACCATGGGGTTACTGTCCATCTCCTCCTGTTAACAGGTATACATGTAATATTCTTTAAGTTAAGCAGCAGCAGGTTAATCACAAGAAAGAGTCTAACAAGGCATAACCAGGTTACACAGAGTACTGTAGTCTGAGCTAAGCTTGACTGGTTTAGCCCAATAACCCAAGTGGATCAGGTTTAGTGCTGGGGATTGCCATCTGTGCTTGGGTTCAATGTCACAAAATATTCTTATGATGTAATTTCATAGAACAAAAATGTATTTGTTATCTGAATAATAAAGTTGACAGTTTTACTATGTCACCTGGAACTTCAAGGTTTAAGTGATTGTTATACAATTGTAAAGCTGAAACTACCTCAAACAGTGCCATGTTCTTCCCATCATAGAGGTTTCCTCTGTCAAGGTCACAGCTGTTAATAAAGGGGCTACTTTCTTGTGGGTTTCCATCTCCTGAACAACAAACAAACGAGAGAGTTGGTTAACCAATAGTCAGCAGTTTACTGTGACCATATTAAGCATTCTTTAAACTCAGAAAGCTAACAAAGTAAATATTATCAAGCAAACGGTTTATAATTAGAATTTTATGAGGATGGCTTTGGAATGACTATAAAAAATGATTACCACTGCTAGAAGAAGGAAAGTGACTGCTTCAGAATCCTGGCACCTAACTGCAAACAGCAACACTCTTGCATTTATATATGAATGCAAAAGCTGATTGTTGTTTGCAGAGCCCGATTAAAACAAAGGATAGCATTTAGATCACAAGAAGAAGTTAGGCCATACAACTAATACAACAAGGACGAGTATGTGCATTTTTATGATAGAGAGGAATGGGTATAAATTACCTTTTGGCTGTATGTGTAATCATAAGTTTCAAAATGACCAGAGTTGTGTGAGTCTAGCTGTACTTTAAAAAATGAAAATAGTTTAGATCTTACTTAGTTGCAACCGGCTAAATCACAGTACAATCAAAATAATCATGAGCCATTCTAGAAGCATAGTAAGACAGCGTGTCTCATTCTCAGGTGGCTGAAGACACTCTGCATCTCCTCCTGCCTCGAAACGCAACCATGGCTTCAGTCGTATCAGTGCAGTATTAGTGTGTTATTGATCACATTAAACCCTTGTTTGCTGAGCCCCTTTTGATGCTCTATGCTACAATAATGTTGTGATTTTGGGAGTCAGCTGTTTTACACCAAAATTACCATATGTTCCATTTAAGATACCCCAGGCAAACTATATATATTTTTTTGTCACAGTGACAAGTTTTTGTGGATTTCTAGTCATGTGTTTGTTTATGTATTTATTATTTATGACGGCGAGGCGCTGTGTGTTCTGTTATTATTTCTGTATTTAGTTATTGTATTTAAATGACGGCGAAAGCCATGTCTTTTTGGTGTATTATTTATTTGTATGTTATCGTTGTGTAAATGATGGCGAGCGCTGTGTGCTTGTTATTGTTTTTATTTAAAATGTGTTCTGGCAGAGGCGAGAGTGGGTACTCGTCCTCTGCCAGGAATAATTAGAAAACCTCGTGCAGAAGATGGCCATCTCCCGAATTAATTAAGTGATTAATTTGTTGCTAAATCGGGAGATGGTCATCTGCATAAAAGCCTGCAGCGCTCTCAGTTCGTGGTGGGTGTATGAGAGGAGCGGAGAGAGCGAGGAGAGAGAGAAAACTAAACTAAATAATAATAATAATAATAATAATAATAATAATAATAATATAGGAACAGTGAAGGCTACTGCCCAGCCTGACCTGTTGTTTTGTGTTCGTGATTTTGTTTTACCTGTTTTATTTTCGCTCTGTGAGTAAGTTTCTTTTTGTTTAAACCTTTTATTTATTTTTGTATTATTTGAATAAAATGGCACCGCCACTTCTCTTTGTTTGGAACCTGCAGTACTGTTGGTGTCAGTGTTTTTAGTTCCTGCTTCTGCCTTGACGTCACCGCCCAGCCACCCTGTCACATATCTACATCATCCTTAGTCCCTAAAATCCTTACGTTTGATGTACGATTTTAGAGACTTTTAAGCTGCTCGATTTGCCTATGTCTTTGTGTAAATTGTTTTATTCATTTTTGGGTTATTAATTGCTCTAAGCTGACACCAGGCCACTGACTTTTCCACTTCGAATTATGCAGCCCACGGTGTATATTACCTGCCCCAATTTCATGTGCCCAGTATGCCACCAAAGAATGAGATACCCAGGCAAAAGTATATATGTCCTGAATCTGCACAAAATAAGGATTTTAGAAATAGGTAACATAATACCTCCCTTCAATGGTTTGTTATCCATAATCCTTCTGCAATCTGAGGTAATGTCATTGTATGTAGTACTTGCTTATCACAATATGGACCTCTGCATATGTCAGCTTTAGTTTAATTGTTGAAAAAACAGTGTTTCTGAATTCCTTGGTGTGTCCTGGGTTCAATGATTTAAAATATGTGCACCTTTATACACATTTGAGGCGTTTACATGTCCTAGACTGACACCAGGCCACTCTGACTTTTCTACTTTGAGCTATGCAGCCTATAGCACCCACCTCCATTTCATGTGCCCAGTATGCCACCAAAGAATGAGATAACCTGGCATAAGTATACATTTTCTGAAACTCTACAAAATAAGGATTTTAGAACACCTCCCTTCAATGGTTTGCTACCCATAATCCTCCTGGAGCCCGAGGTAATGTTGCCACATGAAATAAAAACAAGTGTTTTTTTACTACCTTTGGTTACGTTGGTTTGTTTTGAAGGTTTATTTAGCCCTTCCAGTACTCATGTACTGTGTGGTACTTTTCAAAACACTCCTCCAAACAGAGGCCTGGCTGAGAGGGACAGCGTGGACAATGCTGTTCACTAAGCCTCGCCATAGTTTCTGATCTTTTAGTCTCTGGTACTCTTTGTGTATCGAACAAAAGGCTGGAGATCACAAAGAAGAGCGACCAGAATTATCCCGGGTTTAAAAAGCATGTTGTAAGCAGACAGGCTAAAAGAATTGAATCTATTCAGTCTTGAACAAAGAAGACTATGCGGTGATCTGATTCAAGCATTCAAAATCCTAAAAGGTATAGACAATGTCGACCCAGGGGACTTTTTTGACCTGAAAAAAGAAACAAGGACCAGGGGTCACAAATGGAGATTGGATAAAGGGGTATTCAGAACAGAAAATAGGAGGCACTTTTTTACACAGAGAATTGTGAGGGTCTGGAACCAACTCCCCACTAATGTTGCTGAAGCTGACACCCTGGGATCCTTCAAGAAGCTGCTTGATGAGATTCTGGGATCATTAAGCTACTAACAACCAAACGAGCAAGATGGGCCGAATGGCCTCCTCTCGTTTGTAAACTTTCTTATGTTCTTATGTTCTTATGATGCTTGGCCAAAGCACTGGAGTAAAATTTGTACTGCTGCAACATCCAGTTGCTTTCACCTTTGAGCAATCTCAGCAGATAACAACACGTAATGTATTGTGAAATGTATTGTACAACATAATGTGTCTACCTAAAACCAGAGCACAGCAGGGGAATTTTCACATGCACATTTATTTATAAAGCAAGTGCCTGCCAGTTCATTTTTCGTTTCAGTGCTTGGCAGTATGGTAACAAAACCCACAGTTCCAATAAACCAGGGGTCAGCAACCTATGGCTCACGAGCCATACCTGGCTTCAAGTAACCAAATATGGCTCTCAAGTCTCTAAGCCATTCACAAATACACACACACAAACACACACGCACGCACGCACGCACACACACAAAAAAACAATTAATTAAACATACTATTAGCGTCATCGCACATCTACAAATGACCATGTGATATCTCAATTTATTTATTTATTTTTACATACACCTACTCACTGCTCTTTTATTGGTGCTTGTATTCCTGGAGTCTGTTTCATTGTGTTTTGATTGGTCGAGAGACCTGTCAACAAACAATATGCACACGAGTCACAATCTGTAGACCCGCTTTTACTGCGTTTTTTTCAGTTTCGTAGTGTAGAGCTCTTTAGTTTCATTAAAAAAATGGCAAAAAGAAAGAAGTCGGATGAGGAATACCTTTCTTTTCAGCCGGAATGGAGACATAAAATCATAAAATCTAATATACAACATCTCATGACAAACCATGCTGCATTTGCAATGAAGTACCCAGAAGGTGAGGTGTGGAAAAAGGCCTGCGAGGAGCTGCAAAGAAAAATGAAAGTGGGGTAAAGTAAATTACTTGCATGGTCAAATAAAGGTGGAAGTTTAAATTCATCAAGTTTCACAAGCTCTTTAGAGATCGTTCGCAAAGGTAAGCCTTTCACTGATGGAGAATATGTGAAGAGCTGTATGCTTAATATAGCCAAAGAGCTATTTGACAAAGACAAAATCTTGCAGCAAATACAAGATATGCCTTTATCTGCAAAAACAGTTCATAATCAAGCTGTGAAAATGGCTTGACAAGCAGCAAATAGAAAATATAAGTTCTGCTACATATTTTTTGTTTGCTTTGGATAAGTCAACGGATGTCTGTGATGTTGCACAACTATTTATATAGGGCGATATATATGTGGCAACTACGAGAAGAAATGCTTGCAATACTGCCAATGAAAAATCAAACAAGAGGTGAAGACATACTTAAAACTGTACTGGATTTTGTAGCTAGAAGCAGATCCAGTTAGGGAAGCTTGCTTCAGTGTGTACTGACAGTGCACCCAGCATGATGGGAAAACACAAGGGATTTGTTGCTCTTTTGTCAGAACAAAAGAAATGTCCCATTTTAAACTTTCACTGTCTGCACCAGGAAGCTTTTATTATCTTGTGGACATTACAGGTCATTTGAATCAACTTCATGTTACACTTCAAGGGCAGGGAAACACAGTCCTGCCTCTACAGCAGGCAGTTTTTGCATTTGAATCCAGATTGTTCTGTTCATCAGAGATATCGAGACTGTCAGACTGACTCACTTTGAGATGTTATGAATGTTTCAAGATTCATGCATGGTAGAGGATCCTAGCAACAAGCCTCGTTTTGTGGAATTTCGCAGACACAGAACTTTGTTCAACTTTATGATTCGTCCCCATGAAACTTGTGTGGAAACACTGGACTTGATGGTGATTCCAGGCATCTCAATCAGAGATTTGTAGCTGGAAGCTGATGACTTCAAGGAGTCAGACATTTGGGTTGAAAAGTTTCGCACTCTAAATTCAAATTTGAAAAGCCTTGCTCAGCAACACGCATAACCCTGGTTCCCTCAAGTAGAAATGCAACCATTACCGAATGGGTATTTACCTCCTAAAGATCAGGAACCTGAATAAAATATATCAAAGCTGCTCACAGAGCCTGTGATGGTATAAAATGACAACGCTCACAGACGTAAGTGACATTTTTCCTTCAAGCCTGCTGCAATCATGGACGCAGGGACCTTGAAGGTTAATGGTCTGTAGAACCTAGTAAAGGTATGGGGAGCAGCCCACACCACTGCATTGCAAATCTCCTTGACAGATGCACCCTGGACTAAAGCCCACGAAGTTGCCATGATCCTGGAGGAATGGGCAGAGAGCTTTCTGGAGGGGGCAAGTTGGCCAGCTCATAGGTAGTCCTGACTGTGTCTGCTATCCATTTGCACAGCCTCTGCTTAGATAGGGCTTGACCATGGGACTTCATCCCAAAGCAGACAAAACATTGTTGTCCAACTTTTTGTCCTGTCAACGTAGTACATCAGGGCCCGCACTGGGCTGCAACTCCTGTCAGACTGGAAAGGAGGTGGAAGGAAGCTTCCAATTCCACAGACTGGTTGACAGGGTTGATAAGTACTTCTTATAAGCAACAAGTACTTATCTGATAGGCTCCTCCTGTCAGGTCAGTCTTGAAAGGAAAAATGGCGCCGAGGTCTGTGATTGGTGTCATTTTATGCCATGACTGCATCACTGGTTCTGCTAGCAGCTTTGATATATTTTGTTTATGTTTTGGGTCTTTAGGAGGTAAATAACCATTCGGAAATGGTTACATTTTGTACTTGAAAAGGCAACTGCACAAATGGACTGTGTAATAGGGGAGATCTGTACTGACTTCTCTGGTGTATCCGTGTTTCTGCAGGAAGAGGGCAGCAGTCTCGCAGGATCCACCTGTCAGTCATAGCGATGACACGGAGAGGTGGGGAAGAGGTCTCTGAGGCTGCTGGAACCTTGGTCGCCAGTTGGGTGCCGGTCTACGTACTGGAGGAGGCCGTTTGGGGAGCAGGCGCGCCAGTTCCTTTGTAGATTCCCATGCCCGATGGGACCAAAAGTGTGTCCTGGAGTAATGGGAGCATCCTGCAATGGCGCCTTGTCCTCATCAGCTATGCACGCTTGGGATAGCCATAGTTGCCTTCTTGCGGCTACTAAAGCAGCAAGGTTCCTGCCCACTGCTGCCCGTTCAACTTTGAAATACGGAGCAGGTTCTTATTCACCAACAGCAGCTCCTCGAGCTGTTGTGGTGTGGGTCTGTGACTCTGAGGGATAGCCTTTAACAAACAGTTCTGGTAGGCTACCAAGATAATGTTGTATTTGCCTGTGACAAAGAGCGAATGAATATGAATCAACAATCTCCCTCTCGACCTGTGAGAGCACTGTACAGGAGGAATTGCGTGCCCCGTACTGAATGTTTCGGCAGTTCATTCCGGGGGCAGTCGGAAGCCGGCCATTCAGGAAAGGGATGGCGTCACGGTACCAGGAGTCCCCGCCCTAGTACGGTAAGCAAAGTTTCATTCATGAATTGGAGTATACGTGATTGAACTAGCTATCGGAGGGGGCGGGGCTGAGGGTACTTTAGGGGGATGTGACGCCATAATCGGTTCCTTTGTTGTGGTTGATGGAAGGAAACGAGGACTGTTTGGAAGGAGAGTTAAGTGTTTTGTTTGTTTTTGCAACCGTGTGTGTTTTGTCTTTGTCAGACTGATTAAGCACGGATCTGGGAGCTGCAGCCTGAGGCCAGCGATTCACCCGGACTTCACCGAACCTGCACTTAACCGGCATCATTGTATCCAGCACCGCACCTGCACTCAAGCACTCACTGTCCGGAGACGTGTCTGTGTTTGTGTTGTGTTTGTGTTTTGGGATTATTATTTCGGGACTGCAACCCCTTGTTTTGGCACTGGCAATACCCATTGCTGGGTAGAGCCAGCTTTACTATTTAATTACGGTTCAGGGAATAAAAAGGAACTTGAACCGTGAACTTTGTGTTGTGTCCTTGTCTGGAGCACCTGCATCACCCATTCACCACGCATTACAACCCACACGTTCACATTGCCCAACCATTATTATTATTATTATTATTATTTATTTCTTAGCAGATGCCCTTATCAAGGGCGACTTACAATTGTTACAAGTTATCACATTATTTTTACATACAATTACCCATTTATACAGTTGGGTTTTTACTGGAGCAATCTAGGTAAAGTACCTTGCTCAAGGGTACAGCAGCAGTGTCCCCACCTGGGATTGAACCCACGACCCTCCGGTCAAGAGTCCAGAGCCCTAACCACTACTCCACACTGCTGCACACTACTCCATGCGGCGAACACACCGGCTGAGTAAGCCCTCTTAAGGAGCGTCTCCGAAACCCTGCACACTTTATTTGGGCAGGTAGCGTCTTTATTCAAGGGGCTTTTACCAGTGATGCAATAGCGGCATCTACTGGAGAAAAATTAGACAAGCCAAGCTTCTCTGCCTCACGGCACGGTGCAAACGGTATGGTGCCGTGTACAAGCACGGTACAGGTGCAAACGGTACGGTGCACGGCGCACGGTGCACGGCGCACAGTGCACGCGGTATGGTGCAAACGATATGGTATAGTGCAGAGCATGGTACACTACCGTTTCGGTAAACTCGCTCACTAAGAATGGTGGTAGATCAATGACCTACAGTTACTGAAGAAGCAACATACAGGGATGCCCACCTGTATAGCTTCTGGCTTAACGCAACACAGCCCTAAGACTGCAGGAAGCCTGCTGTCACTGATAGCCTTCGCAGTGGCACTGCAAGCAGAGACCAGAGCGGCAACGAGCAGTTACCACAAAACCGAATATAGGTTTGCCCACCTATATAACGCTATTGGCTAACCAGCAGCTCAAAAACTGAGGAAAGCCAGCCTACTACTAGAGCCCTAACAGTCTGCACACTAATTTTGCAAGCAGAGCTTAATGTGGCAACGAGACACTGAGGAAAAAACTGCAAGCATCTTGACCCGAGCATGTGTCTCGGTCTTTAGCATTTCTGTGGAAAAAAAAAACAAACAGAAAATACACACAGAGAAAAAAAAATACATATATATATATATATATATATATATATATATATATATATATATATATATATATATTTTTCGTTTGTTTTAAGCTTGAGAGAGAATACAGTAGCCAACTTAAGGTGTTCGATCCCGGGGATCACCGGCTTCGTGCAGGTGATCCTTGTACTGAATCAGCAGAAATATTTTGGATCTTTGACGCAGCTGTCTTTTTCGTTAAAGACTTTTAAAGAAATTGTGCATCTCTATGCATTGTGTTCAATCATTTACCAGAAGCAAACTAAACCGGCTTCCTAAATACAGTGCAACAATAAGGGAAACGTTTGCTGTATATTTAAGTGATATGTATATTTACACTATTCTTTCAGAAATGGGAATTTTCACAGGGAACTATGTATTACGTAGCAATGAGTAAATTCCATGGAAATCATGAAATCAATGACAACCGTGAAAAAAATGATAGTTCTGTGTAACCAGCAAAACTAATTGCATACGACAGTTCAACTAGATAAACAAAACAATACATCAAATATAATTACTGTACGCACTAGTAACCCTGAATTTTAATTCTTACTATACATTGTCAACTTTTGTCACCCTTGGGAAATTAGTTGTTGACAAGAAACCCATTAATTACTTCTCGGTCTTAAACGTGCCCCAGCGCACCCACTGACTGCATGTATGGTGCACTTATATAATATCACCATAACTATTTTCATTTGGGCTGTAGCATGCTGCATTTATCCAGCTCTACAGTAAAAGCATTGCTTAACTTACTGATATACTGTGGTCTTCAGCACATTTTAGCCATTACTGAAATCCTACAGTACAGTATAAAAATGACTTTAACTCAATGTAACCTTGGCTACTACTGTATATAATGTACAATGTTGTCTGAGGTATTGCTGCCAATTACATATATACTTAAATGTATTATGCTTTTTGCAACATAGTTACGGATGTGTTTGAAACCCTGTTGAACCATCACCCGTCATCAGACTGTGCCACTCCACAAAAAAGGGTTAAAAAGATGAGTAGCCTACTATTAAACAGCAAAGTTTTTTGACATGCTTTTGTAATTGGAAAACAAGTTAATAACTCATGTTTTAGGAGCGATGATTCTGACAAAATGTATTTATTAGGTCTGGCCTAAATACTGTTTTTATGTGGCTTTATGTGACTGTGACACAGAATATAAGTTTCCTACAATATTAAAACTTAAGGCAACTCATATCGCAAGTGACAATCATGTATGGTTTCTATTTGATGTGACAAATAAATATTGAGATGAGCAGGAACAGAATATATTTTTGACCTTACTGTCTTCTTGTTCACTTTAATGCAGAGGTATCAAGGAGCCCTTTGTGACCCACCAATACAAATTGCATTACTTTACCTATTAGCTACCACTGTTTTATGTTCACTGCTTAGAAGTGATCCCATTTATTTTGTTAAAGCCACTCATTGAAAAGCAGCCAAGTGTACATTTCTGTTTTGAGGAAATATCTGTATTATCAAGTGATCCATAGCACATTCTCTGTACACTTATGAGGAGGTTTGCATGTCATGCATCGTAGTTATGGGTTCTGATTTTTGGTGCTTTACCCTGACTTTTCTACTCTCCTTTAAGAATTCAACTGATCCATCTTAAGCCATTCGTGTGACTCAATCACAACTGAGAAACGCAGTAATAGTAAAAATTATATCATTTACGGGTTTTTTCTGTGAAGCAACTAAATTGGCTTTTAAATCGTTAGTTTTTTAAATCAAATTTTTAGAAAAGTCGTCGAAAAACACTGAAAATCCAAAGTCCTAATCATAGTACTGGGTCACCCTGGATAAATATGGTATGCAAACTTAACATAAAAAAGTAACATAAATTATCAAAGTGTGATGATAACAAACTAGAAACAAAGAAATTCATAATACAATTTCTAGAATTGACATAGAATGTCTCGCTTTAAAAAAGCAAAACCAGGGTCAATTTCCCTGTAAATTAGAGATGAACTTGTATCGAATAAAAATAAAGCCACTAAGGCACTCCGAGTGGAGTGCAGGATGCACCCTATAGCCTGGAGGTCGTCGGTTCGAGTCCAGGCTATTCTATTGCTGACCATAGACGGGAGCTCCCAGGGGGCGGCACACAATTGGCAGAGCGCCGCCCGGGGGGCGGGGGGGGAGTTTCGGTCGGCCAGGGTGTCCTCGGCTCACCGCGCACAAGCGACCCCTGTAGTCTGGTCAGGCATCTGCGGGCTTACCTGTTAGCTGCCCAGGGCTGCATTGTCCTCCGACGCAGTAGCTCTGGGTGGCTGCATGGTGAGTCTGCAGCGTGTAAAAAAGTGGCCGGCTAACGGCACACACTTCGGAGGACAGCATAAGAACATAAGAAAGTTTACAAACGAGAGGAGGCCATTCGGCCCATCTTGCTCGTTTGGTTGTTAGTAGCTTATTGATCCCAGAATCTCATCAAGCAGCTTCTTGAAGGATCCCAGGGTGTCAGCTTCAACAACATTACTGGGGAGTTGGTTCCAGACCCTCACAATTCTCTGTGTAAAAAAGTGCCTCCTATTTTCTGTTCTGAATGCCCCTTTATCTAATCTCCATTTGTGACCCCTGGTCCTTGTTTCTTTTTCAGGTCAAAAAAGTCCCCTGGGTCGACATTGTCTATACCTTTTAGGATTTTGAATGCTTGAATCAGATCACTGCATAGTCTTCTTTGTTCAAGACTGAATAGATTCAATTCTTTTAGCCTGTCTGCATACGACATGTCTTTTAAACCCGGGATAATTCTGGTTGCACTTCTTTGCACTCTTTCTATTGCAGCAATATCCTTTTTGTAGCGAGATGACCAGAACTGAACACAATATTCTAAGTGAGGTCTTACTAATACATGTGCTCGTCTTCGCCGCTCCGGAGTCAGCACGGGGGTGGTAGCGGTGAGTTGAGCCTAAAAATAATTGGATATGCCAAACTGGGAGAAAATAATAAAATAATTGTTGATTACTACATTTAAGAAAAAAAAAATAAAGCCACTGTTAACCAGTTTCTAATTGCAATAAAACCCTGACTATGGGGAATAACCCTGGTATTTGACCTTGTATTGTTATGTATAGTAGCGGTCACCGAAACAGTCGACCATATGGTAATGCCCTATAAATCAGGGTTATACTGAAGCAATAGAGCCGGAAGAGGGCTTTACTGTCTGGTAAGACCCGCCTTGTGTTGTTAAATGTCCAGAAGGAGACGGCATTTAACATAACAAGACCAGTCTTTATTTTGTTACTTTTGATTTACTTAATAAATACGCTGTGCAGCCACGCAGTTTTGCTCGCACCCTGGTGTTTTTGTACTGCTTCCTGGTCACTGACGTTATACCACACACACCTCTCAGCCAACCTGTGACGTGCATTTGAGGACATTTTTGGAATCGGGTCCGAACCGGGTATAGAAGGAGGGGGGAGGGGAGGTGACATCTTATATACTTATAAACAAGCACTAGTGATACAGTTCTACCTTAGCATAAAAAAAACATTAGAAAGACAACAACAATCACAGAGCAAAAAATACGTCAAAATAAACTCATCACAGCTGAGATCAGACATTAGTCCAAAACAGGTTTAGCTGACAGCCCTAATTTACAGACAACATTCAGAGGGTGTGTACAAGAAAGGAGAATGTCTTGCATCGAGCAATCAGCCGATTGATTTGGAACAGTGAGAGTATAGTTTAACATAGTTTAACATTCAACGTCCTTTACAGGAGATTAAGGCCCTCGTATTGACCAATCAGGTTAAAGGAAATCCATTTTCTAATGCTTAATTGTACAATTTGGGTAATGCATTATACTTTCAGAATGTTCTGTGCAAACAGTTAACTAATTTACTACAACAGGATAGTTTTAATTTAGTCGTTGCCAATGGTTTTTATCCCGGTTTTCTCCCCAATTTGGAATGCCCAATTATTATTTTTATCGCGATTCACCGCTGCAACCCCCCGGCGACTCGGGGAATGGAGGCTGAAACATGAGTCCTCCGAAACGTGTTCCTGCTAATCCATCATTTTTCGTACTGCGGATCCACAGCGAAGCCACCAGACCTATAGTGCCGGAGGACAACACAGATCTGAATGGCTCCACTACAAACCCGCAGGTGCCCTATCAGCCACAGGGGTCACTGGTGCGCTGTGAACCGTGGATTGCCCTGCCGACCTAAGCCCTCCCTACCCGGGCAGGGCTCGGCCAATTGTGCGCTGCCCCCTAGGAAACCCCGATCACGGTCGGCAATGACATAGCCTGGATTTGAACCTGCGATCTCCAGGCTATAGGGCGAATCCTGCACTCCACACAGAGCACCTGTACTGGATGCGCCACTCGGAAGCCACCCTTACATATTGTTCTTAAATTCAAAATCTTTTTGAAGAGAGGGATTTGTGCATGCAGTCTATTCTGAAACATAATATTCCTTTAACATGTTTTCACGAATATTGAACAAACAATGAATATGTCTTTGCAGTATGTATCAATACACAAAAGCCCCCCAACATCCTCTAAAAAAGAACTTGCTCTATTAGAATCAGCACTTTAATAAGGTAATTCGACTAAGTCCATGTGATGGCTGTAATAATAGCTAGCTTTTTTTCTCCTTTACTTTTTCTTATACAAGTCTATGCGTATAGGAACACCTCCTAAGAGAACATGCTCCGCCTAAAGGAACAGGAACTTTGCTTTAAAGAACACCTTTTTGACATTCTGATTTCCATGAGTGCACCTCATTGTTACAAAATGTCATGTAAACAGACGGCGAAACCCACCGCTGTTTCTCTTGCTACAAAAAGATGAAAATTGTTTGAGCTCCTTAAAAAAACCTGAATCAGACACAAGTCACCGATCAATTTGGTGTTTTCCGTTCTGGTGAGTTGCTTCACCATTCTGTTAAATAATTTTTTGCATGTCTTGAATATTGCTCCTGTACAGGTATTCATAATTAATCTAGAGCTGTTGCTGCATTTTTTTACATGTGTAGGGGTGCTGTGTTAATTTAGTTTGACAGTTAGTTTATTAACGTTAGTTTGTCGGTTTCTTTATTATTATAGTTTATTAACATACACTTGCCTATTGTTTTTCTCTTATTCTATTCTTTTCATATGTTGTGCACGTGCATTAACTCTGTCTTAAAGAACACTTCGGCTATAAGCACACTTCGGCTAACAGAACACTTCGGCTAAGAGAACACTTTGGCTAAGAGAACACTTTGGCTAAGAGAACACTTTGGCTAAGAGAACACTTTGGCTAAGAGAACACTTCGGCTAGAAGAACACTTCGCTTGCTTCCCGAGGGGTGTTCTCTTAGCTGGAGACGACTGTATTAAAATGATTTTCAGTATAGAAAACAATGTTCTTATAAAATCACCTTTAATGTGACCTGCTATAATAGTGCAGTAATGCAGTTATAAATGTAATAAAATGCTTAATGTGGGTCAATATGTATATCTGTACTGTAGTTATTTACGTTCTTTTTTAAATGATAATATGTACAGTACATATTTAAACTGATGCCACATCTAAATTTAAGAGTCATAGATACTCAATGAGCCCTGGAGTACATGGATTATATACTGTACTTATTAATTACATTAGAAACAAAAACAGATACAATGGACCCGCCTGCTCAAGTTATTACCTTTTCTATATATATATATTGTAAACGATTCACCCTCGCTCGCGTTCGTTGCCCCTTTAAAAATACGACCCAGAACACAGAAGTGGATTTTTCAGCGCGTTTGCGCTATTTTTTTAATAAACAGAAAACAAAACAAAACACACAAACTCAAAATAAACACCTAGCTCCTCTTGGAGCGCTAACTCAACTTTCAGGAATCCCCTTCCTAACACGGGACAGCTACGCTGTTTACCCGTCCTCACAAAACCCAGGTTTAACACCGCACTTACTATTCTCTCTTCAATGGCTACTCGGAGACAGCACCCCTCTCTGCCTCCTTCCATTCAGCAGCCCCGAGCAGACTGCCTGCTCTCCTTTTAAACTCCCGCACCTGAGTCTAATTCCCTAATAGCACAGGTGCGGATGATAATTAATAATCAAACAATTAAACTAAACAATAAGCAAATCAATTAGCAAATTAAATAAAACAATAAAGCAATACAAATCAAACAATTAACCAAAAGGTGCATTCTCACATGTTTTTTCTTGCAGGGAGGTTTTAACCCCCTCCCTGCCGTCTCTCACAACCCGCTATATTACAATATATATATATATATATATATATATATATATATATATATATATATATATATATATATATATTGAAAAGGTAAAATATATATATATATATATATATATATATATTTTTTTATTTTTTTTTTACACCATACACAGATTGTGAAATGAGATTTGGGCTTCTGTGTTCATGCGGTTTTAAAAAGGCCTTAATTACAGGCAATTGAAATATATGAACAAATATTTGTATTTTATTTATGTATGTATGTATGTATGTATGTATAAAGTGCTGTTCAACACAGCCAACAGCTCACAAATGAATCATAAGACATTCTCAGGATTCGCAGCAGGCATGTGATGCAGACTTCATATACTTGGTTGGTTAGTTAAAAAAAGAAGATCATCAGCTATGGCCAAAAAATTTTGCATCACCTAGAATTTTAGGATTTAGAGATAATAAAAAAAAATAATAAAATCAACTTTATGAACATAATTTAGATCTTTATTTAACATCATGTAATCAAATAAACTACAAAATGATATAGCACAAGTCTGCCGGAAGCCATAATAGTAGTACAGTATTTCATGTTAGATTTCGAAATGTCATTTTTTCAATGTCAGTTTTTCGTTAAGTATATTGGTAAACTACAAAGCTATATGTCATTCAGTTAACACTATTCAGCAGGTTTCATTTGACTTTATGAAGCGAAATTAGTTAATTCTATAGGGTAATGCCTGCTGCGTATCCTGAGGATTTCTTATGATTCATTTGTGTTGAACAGCACTTCTATAAATAAAAAAAAAAAATACAAATACATTTAGAATTGTAAAAGACACAAATATTTTTTCAAATATTTAAATTAAAACATATACAATGCTACAGTATATAGCCTAGAGAGTTGTGTGACATTTAAAATGAATAAGCTATGTGAAAATTAAAGAAAATGCTTTGTAATTAGTGTATGAAAGATCTGGCACCTAAAAGCCGTTCTGAAAGATTGAATGTTTTTTATGAATTTATATAAAACTTACTGGAGTCTGTGTAAACAAGCATTCTTTGCATGACCTGCTAACCTTTCTTGTTCTTAAAAATCTTTAAAAAAAAAAATACTTTAAGGTGAATAGCCAGGATTTCCTAATTCACTCAAGTTGTTGGCAAGTAAATTGTAAAAACAGGTCAATTATTCTATGAAACTAATGGCTTTTTATTTGATATAACTATAGCACCCAAACAGAGGAACTATGTATACTGTATGTTTATTCCATATGTTTAAAGAAAGTCTTTGTACCACCTACCACTAACTAAAATGAAGAAACAGAGTATCTAGCAATAAATGGCAGCATGTGCTATTTATAAACATTATACACTAATGCTTCCAGATCTCTGAGCTGGATGTGTACATAAGAGAGGCTGAGACTGATTGAGGAATACAGCTGTCATTTCAATCCGTTTATCCAACAGTGAGGATATTACTTTTGCTATATCAATCTAGATCGCAAGTCACTAAAATCAAGTCAAATCAGATGACAAAAATCTAAATTACAGTACATAAAAAACCAAACATTTAGCACTTTGCAGCAGGATAAAGATATTCCACTGACCCAAAAGGGCTTGCAGAAATAGTTTTGATTTGATAAAACAAGTGATTTCTATGTGCCACTTACTCAGGCTTGGTGCACTTTCCTCATCATCTTGCACATTCATATCACACAGTTGTTGATGTTGTTCTGCTGGAATCAAGTGTTCAGATAACTAAAGCAGTGGTAATTCTGTAAGTTGCACTTTCCCGTGAAGATCCTGATAGTTGAATGGTCTTAGGAGCAGCAAGATAATTCATCCAGGCTTCCCGAGGCTGACAGGCTACCTACAACACTCAGTGAGGCTGCACTGCAGCAGCTCTTCAAATCCTGATCCGTGATCAGTGTAACGGAGGGAGGAGGGGTCCTTCTCCTATCCGGTAAAACACACTTTATGGAAACTTACATAATTCTGAAACCAACAGTTTCTATTATATTAATCAATATTTACACCCATTAAACCAAAAAAAATGTATTAAATACATATTAGAGTAGATCTATGCAACAGTATGGTTATACATACGAGGTATGTTTTTATGTGTGCAGCACCTGTCTAAGCTATTACACAATTACAATACCTTGGTTAATGTACTCATGTAGACACACGGTCCTCACTTGTCCCAATTTAAAGACATTGGGGGTTATGTTCAAAGGAGACATGTTGGAGGATCGCATTATTTCAACCGTTTTTTTTAAGCACCCGTTTTTCCCACCGATTCAGTATGTTCTAAAGTTGCTGAAAATACGACGGGACTCTATCCGCTAGTTTGGTTCATTAGTTATTCTGATGGTTTCTTTTGGTGGGATACGTAATGATCTAAGAATCTGTGTCTATTTTGTAAAGACGAAAGTGGTGGATAATGTAAACTTCCATCAGTTAGCTTTCCACCTGCTTCAACACGGTCAATATGACTATCCGCAGGTAAAAAACAGGGTGACAGCAAGTCAGACCGAGTCTCCCTGGCATTCAACGTGGATCCTGTGTTAGAAGCAGCTGTGATTGCGTGTGTGTATTACAATCCCACGCTGAAATACAATCCCATTGCAATGCACACAATTCACTTCACCTCAAGCCGATCTAAAGAAGATCCGACCATCCCTTCGTGTCAAAGTGAGACTAATTTGAATTATTCTCCAGGGTAGCCCCAAATGGATCAAACTATAGGCTACTTTGGAAAATTACAAAATTAAAAAAAACTAACTAAAAAAAAAAAGAAAAAAGCATTAATGTGACGATGCTGAAGTTGTCTTCTTATTCGCATCCCAGCTTCTTATTCGCATCCCAGCTTCTTATTTGCCAATATCCACACATGTAACTAAAATTGAATAAGTAACTGGGGTATTTCAGAGGTTAAATCGCCACGGGCTGCTCATTTCAAAGTTAATACAAACACAGGGGAACCCCTCTACGTCATCCATATGTATTTATCCCGGCCCAAAACAGAATTTGGTACAAAAACAGCAGACAAACATGGCACACATAGAAATATTAACATTGGGTTTAGTGCAACATTACAAAGTAGGTATTGTATTAACTTTGAAATGAGCAGCCAGAGGCGATTTATCCCCTAAAATACCCCTAGGCCCAATTACTTATTCAATTTTAGTTACATTTGTGTATATCATCAAATAAGAAGCTGGGATGTGAATAAGAAACTGGAATGCGAATAAGAAGCTGAGATTATTATTATTTGTTTATTTAGCAGACGTCTTTATCCAAGGCGACTTACAGAGACTAGGGTGTGTGAACTATGCATCAGCTGCAGAGTCACTTACAATTACGTCTCACCCGAAAGACGGAGCACAAGGAGGTTAAGTGACTTGCTCAGGGTCACACAATGAGTCAGTGGCTGAGGTGAGATTTGAACCGGGGACCTCCAGGTTACAAGCCCTTTTCTTTAACCACTGGATCACACAGCCTCCTATATGCAAATAATATGAAGCTGGCTGAATAAGAAGCCAATAATAAACACCGGAAAAACACTGGAAATGGTTACTCAATTCACGCTGACTTCATCACCACTTTCCCACTTAAAAAACAAAAACCTAACACATAAAAAACAAACACAAACTACCTTTCCCAGTGCAGCTGGGCAATGTCTCTCAATCCTTCCTGGCTTGTATATCTAGCATTGATTCATTCTGAATACTTTAAACCTGAATGGAGGCTTGTTCGCATTATTTTAAGCTGTATTACAGTTAAGATACGGAGGATTTAAAACAGAATTGCAAATTGTGGCAAAATGTAAAAAAAAAGCCTACACACAAAAACTTCAGGGGAATGTGCCCGTGACCATAAGGATTTATTTATGGAAGACAGCAAAGGATAGAAGGTGCAACTTAAGTGTGCAAATACTGTCGTGTTACAACTATTGCGACAGAAAAAACGCCCAAGCATTTTGGAAAGTAACCGAAAACAATAAATTCATACAGTATAAAAAAAGTGAAAGTATAAAAAAACGATTTATATAAAACTCAAAAATAGCTCAAAATAAGCACCAAAATATGTAATTAATAAAAAACGAAAAACAGAAGTCCTAAATATAATATATAATTTGCGCTGTATGGTGATTGGTGGTGAGGGCTCTGTACGTCATTGTCTCTGTGTATCTTTGTTCTCATTGGTACCTCTTGGAGGTTTGTAATAAATGTGCACGCGGTGAACCCAAGTCTCCTCACTTGTGCGTAGCACACGTGGCCTTAAAGGCCACCTCCCCCCATTAAAAGCCCCAAAGTCTTGGTCAGGGTCCTGGGCCAGGAACGGAGGTATCAATGAGCCCACGGATGGCCATGTTGTCAGCAGCAATGCTGGCCTGGGTGATGGTGGCTTCTCCCATAGGAGCAATTCTGGCAGCGGAACTGCTGCCTGTGACAATGCTGGCAGTGGAAATGCGGCCATTGGCAACGCTGGCAGCCGTTGTTTATTAAAATTATTTTAAAATGCACTCTAAACTTTATTTGAAAAAATGCTATCATTCAACCAGCAGATGTTTGTCTAGAAAATTACCTTTGGTAAAAAAAAAAAAAAAAAAAAAATCTCAAGAATGAAAAAACATAACAAATGTTAGGCTGACATAATCTAGCCCAGGATTATTTGGTTCACTCATACATTACATAATCAGCATTACATTGTTGATTGAGGACATGGAGTCTTTCTAACAGGCCCTAGTAAGAAAATTAACCTGATTTCTCTCACATGAAGTTGCATAATATTTAACAATCAGGTAAAAATTTAATTTTTATGAACACAATAAACAGTGAATTGATGCCAGTTTTCCTATCACAGAGTCATATGTATGTTTAATTATATCTACTTTCCCACATGGGGTGCATATGGAAAACCACAAGTTTAATCTTTTGCACAAGATATTTAGAGTAGGGGTTGCACTAAATAGTCTACAATTCAACGAGTTAAACAGAGAAGTTAACTCTTTAACCGCCCATGTCATGTTGCATCATTGTTATGCAGCTTGAGTTGCAGGCGCTTAAAATGTAATAAAAAATACATTTAATAAAGTTCCCAACTATTGTATTAAAAATTATTAATAAAAGTTAAGACTACAATAGAGCCCTTGGCTTGGAATTTATTCTCCTTGGGAAGAAATAGTTTAAAAATTGTTTAGTAAAAAAAGTCAGGCTTTGCCAGCTCGAAGCAGGAACGATGTCGTACAGCAGGCAGGTGGAGAATTATTTCTGAACTCCGAAGCACTGAGGTAAAATTGTATGTGTGCATGTTTAGATTTGAACAGACTGTTTTGTATTTGCAAAACATTATTCACAACATGTTTGCATCACAAAAACATTACATGTTCAATGCAAAGAAGTTACTACAGTATTATTGTGTGTTTAAAGTTTACCAAACAATTAGTATTTCAATGGTGTTCAGCTGTTTGAAAGTGTTTGTGAAGTGTGCAGTTTCAGATGGGCTGAGGCTAAGAACAGCTACGGTAGCAAAATCCATACATTAGCATAAAAATGACAACTTATAAAAACAGGGATGCACTGATTGTTATTTTTTGGTCCAACTACAATTAACAATATTCCATATCAATAATGGGCAGATATCAATTTTGTTTTCATTATTAATAAAACAATTGTAAACCGCTCCGAACACTAACAATACCAGTCAGCTCTAGGTCAAGCACTGTACTGTTAGCATCAATACAATAAACCCTCAAAGAACAGCCAAGATTGAACCATAAACAGAAATACAATGAAGACTTTCTCAAATCTTACCCCATTGCTCACAAATAGAAAACTATTTGAAACATTACTGTGTTTACTTCAAACATTACCCTGAACTGTGCCAAAACAAAGGAATTTGCAGTACTGTCCATTGAAGCAATCCACAGCTTCTTTCATCACCAAAATTCTGATTTATTATACACTGCAGTTTTAACAGTTTGTTCATCATAGTGTCACATAAAATGGTATATCTATATTCCTGTTCTTTGTGCACACTACAGCAATCAGGTTATTCGGGTAGTGATTTGTTTCATTTTCTAGCACCCAGCCTTTTAATAATAATCTCTTGAGACGATTAAAAAAAAAAAAAAAATGAAGTTATCATCTTTGATATTTGCTCTTTTCTTTATACAAAGCTTTCAGCTCACATTCACACATTAAATCTAAAGCCATTTTTTGTAGAATGAAAACAAGTTGCCTCCATGCAATTTTTAAAACTGAAATACAGCTTCTGGCAAACTTGTATCTGTATTGGGAGAGACTGCTGCTGATGCTTTTCATTAGTCACTCTTATAAAGCCTTTTCAGTGTGACTAACCACATAACAGGATTAAGTAAATCCTGTACTTTTTTCAGTGCTCAACAAATAGAAGTTGCCTAAGAAAATAGTTTTACAAAGACAGATACAATTGAAATATACTTAATTTGGTGTAAGGTACTCAATACATTCAATAACTGACTTCTTAGATAATATCTAATGCACTGGAACCCGCTGTATAGCCAACCCTGCACATACACCTTACCTTAAGTAGGGCATACGTAACAAACACATTATATATTTTTTGTAATTAAATTGTTCAGTTACGCCCACATAGCTAATTAAGCTAAATTGTAAAGGAACAGACATAAGTCATGTAAAGCCAGAGATAGCACAGTCTGCCGTTGTACATTTTCAGGAGCCTCCATGGCAACCTGACGTCACAGTATTGCCATCACCACATTAATCCCACTTGAAGAATGAATCCAACCCAGTGACTGCTTGTTTCACTCTACAAGGCCAATGGAAATTAGAATTGTTCCTTGCTTTCATGTAACAAGTTTACATGTGTTATTGTGTCTTTAACCTACATTTCACACTTCACAGTGTTATCTGATGTACAGAGGCATTGATAGCAGGCTTTAATTAATCTCATAAGCATTTTTTCAGCATGTTACTCACGCCCAAGTAAAAAATCTCAATTAATCAATATAATCCTGTCATCTTTTAAGCCTGAAAACCCATTACTACTGAGATTAATAATAATAAAAATCAGCAACAAATATGTTATTGCTAGTTTCAATTTTATATACCCAGTTTAATGTCTTTTCAGATTTTATCAGACATGCTGTTTTACACGCCTCTTGATAAACAACTACAGTATACCAGTTTACATGTAAATACATTGTTCTTTAAAAACCTGTACAGCTTTAGTTTTTTTGTACATGCAGTAATTAGAATATACAGTACTTTACAGTGGAGTTTTACACACAAAACAAAAAAACACATGTACCTAAAATGCTTCTTTTTTTGGCTGTAAGTCAACTGCAATGTTGTACAGAAAACAATAACACAGCGAGCAGCAAGTACACCTCAATAATAATAACTGCAGTGACTATTCTCAGGAACTAAATCAGAAACAAAACAACACAATAACAGGGCTCTACACTGCTACTAATTTGGTCGCATATGCCACTAGAAATTTGTGATTTATTTTTTAGCTGACAGTATAAAACATTAAAGAAAAAAATAAAAAAAAAATACAGCTCTAAACTCTCATAGCTCAATCGTAATGTACTCTGGGAATGTAATTTATTGGTGTCCAGTGCCCACTGTTAATCACACAATAAAAACTACAAATCCCATACCCTGCCAGTTTCACCGATTTATCAGTGTGATGGCTGATCGTTTACAGAGAGTTTGAAAACTTGTCAAAATAGGGTTGCCACCCGTTCTGGTTTTGCCTGGATTGTTCTCTTGTGGAGGCAGCTGTCCTGGGAAATCTGTACGACTTCCCGGGACATTAAATGTCAAAGTATATGATTTATTTATTTATTTTTGTACGAAATTGTGTCCCGGTTTTTTGTAAGTCAGACATGGGAACCCTTTGTCAAACCAAGATGAGGAAAATAACAAATTATTTTCATGTGATTGGAGAAGTTTCAAAAGAAAACCGCAATGAACAAAATGTCTTTACAAGAAATGAGCAATGAAGGTATTTTTTTTAATTATTATTATTATTATTATTATTATTATTATTATTATTATTATTATTATTATTATTATTATTATTATTATTTCCAGTACTGAAAAAAGGTTACACAAGTGTACAGATCTGTCGAGACTAAATGTAGGTGTACTATATAGAATTTAAATATGTATCATGCACTTAAAACATTAATATATGTGATTTATTTATTTATTTATTTATTTATTTTCTTAATCATTACCCGCAAAAGATCCAGGTACCCGGGTATTTTTCATGGCGGGTACCCGGTTCCAGATTTTCTACCCGTGTCGACCTCTAATATAGGCAATGCAATGCTCCCTGTGACTTCTGCACTACATGACTCACCCTGCATAGTACCGCTTGTGCTTTTATCAAGTGAGGCACTCAGGGACATTGCATTGCACGACTTTCATTCTTCTTCTTTTTCTTCTTCTTTGTCGTAGTCATCATAGTAGTGTGGTAGTATTGTTGTTGCAAACTTTAAATAACCAGTAGACTCCAAACATATAACCTGTTCCAGTATTTGACATAGTTATTAAATTGCTAAGTTTAATTTAAGTTTAATAAGTTATTTATTTATCCGTAGAAATACTGATTTTTTTATGAAATTGGTAGTTTTGCCTATTGGTAGTTTTGCCTAATTTCATTACCTGATAGAAATGTTATCTATTGTATAGGAGAAAAAAAAGGGTTGGCAACGAGACAAAGGTATGGCTGCTTTTTTTCTGTTGTAAAGCAGCCACTGAACTTTATGCAAGTACAATCTCGGTCTCTTGCATTTTGTGATAATTCTGTATTACAAAATGCACCAAGTACTCTATTACATCTTACGTTGATATATCAACACCTGTTACCATCTTTCTATTGCTGGCCTTTTTAAAGTTTTAAACCCAAACATTTTATTGTACTTTTGGTTGTTTGTTTTTACAATAGTGCTTAAAATGTATTTCGTAATGCAAAGCTATAATTTAATTTCGACCTTGGCAGCTGCATACAATGATGATGTGGTGATTTTTAGCTCTACCTGGAAAGAGCATATTGTTAGACTTTCGGACGTCTTGCACTCTGAGGGAGGTGGGGCTGACGGCTAACCTGGGGAAATGCACATTTTCTAGAGACATACGCATTTGGCAAACAAGAGACCCAATATATTGGCTTTACCATGGGTAATGGATGGGTAAAGATGATCGCCTCAAAAGTCCAGGCTTTAGTGGACACGGCGATCTCGAGAACCAAGTCTCAGGTGAGATCACTATTGGGGTTAGCTGGCTATTATCGCCGTTTTATTCCAGAGTATGTCATCATAGTCAACCCCCTGGTCGATCTCACCAATAAGACTTCTCCAAAAGTAGTTAAATGGACAGGGTAGTGCCAGGGCGCATTTCATATGATTAAAGAGAAACTTTGCCAAGCCCCTGCTCTTATTTCACCAGATTTCAGCAAGGAGTTCATCCTCCAGACCGATGCCTCCCAGATTGGTCTGGGGGAGTTTCTGTTCCAACAAGTAGATGGAGTAGAACACCCTATTATTTACATGAGCAAAAAATGGCTCCTAGGGAGATTAACTACTCTGTCATTGAGAAGGAGTGTTTAGCCATCAAATGGGCTACTCACGCTCTTCGATATTACTTAGGGGGACGGTCTTTTTCTCTTGTCATTGATCATGCTTCTTTAAGATGGTTACACACAATGAAGGACAACAACGCCCGGATAACTCGGTGGTACCTGGTGTTGCGGGTAAGGAGCATCAAAATGCAGATTTTTTTCCAGGGAGGGCGGTCCATTGGGGGGCTTAGAGTTGTCTGAGTGTTCCTTCGGAATCACTCTGAGGGCTGAGGTATGTGACAAAGAGAGAAAGAGTCTAAGCTGTAAATCTCCCTCCCAACCAAATCTTTCCCTGTAGACTGGTCAACTCAACGGTGGACGGAAACCGCACGTCGGCCATCTTGGCGGAAGCGTGTAGCGGCACATACACGAAACAAATCCCTTGCGATCGGCTATGGCGATTGGAGAAAGGCTGATTGCAGGGAGGAGTTGGGTAGTACAAAGGGGTCGCTGCTACGTGAGTACTCCTCTTATGCTGAGTTTTGATTACGTGGCCGGAGCCTGCATTTGTTTGTTTTTGTTTCTGTTATTGCAGAGGAGTAGGACAGAGAAATGTATTTTTGTTTACAACTGACGGTCGCCCTGGATAAGGGCGTCTGCTAAGAAACAAATAATAATAATAACACAGAACAGAGCTGCAGGCATGCAGCCAGCACTAACCCCGACTCAATGTTTTCACTACACAGCACAGAACAGCACAGCAAAGCACCACCTGCAAAGAGCACAGCATACACCAAGAGCACAGTTTTGTGCATGGAGGATTCTGGTACTGGAGTGTTATTGTTTGTTTTGTATGGGACCGCCATGTTTGCTTCCGTCTGCTTTTTGTTTGAAGAAACCTTTTTTTGTGAAATGAAATAAACAGATGTTTTTTGGAGTAAACCATTGTTGTTGTTTAATCATTTACCACACACCACTCACCATCCTTGTCACAGTTACCTTGTTTATGTAAATACTCCCCAAACACAGCAGAGCATGATAAATTTAAGTGAAAAGTGTGCATTTGTTTTTGAATGACAGTGTGTTCAGAGAATGATTGTGTCTACTTTTGCCATAAGGCTGTACCCAGATTGTATCTAATACGGGACTCGTTTGATGCAGCACGGAATTAAAAATATACATATTATTTTGCAAAAGAACAAAGGGAGTATGAGGCTGTGACAGAGATCGAATGAGTCTTAGTGTTAGATCTCCCTCTCGACCTGTGAGAGCACGGTATACGAGGAACAGAGTACCCTTAATGAAATGGCACGACAATTTATTCCGTAGGGTAGATGGAAGTCGGTCAGTTCGGAAGGGGGCGGAGCCATGGCACCCGAGCTCAGTGACCCAGACGGTAAGCGGCGTGGCATCCGAGGACTGGAGGAGCGGATGCGCTCGTTAACCTCGGGGTCATGGGCGAGGGTATAAATAGGGGGCATGGCTTGAGTGATCTGTTCCTTTGCATATGGTTAAGTTAAATAACCGAGAAGGAGCCCGTACTGTGAGGAAACCGTGAGTGTTCTGTGTCTGTGTATTAACACTGTGTGTCTTGTGTGTTATTTGTCACAGAGGATTACTGAGCACGATCCGGAGCTGCAGCCGCAGGCCAGCGAAAAACCCGGACTTCACCACTCACCTTTCACTACCAACTGTCTTTGTGTTTGCACCTTTTAGCACTTGAATCACGCACTGTCTTTTGTGTTCGTGTTTAGTGTGGGTGTCGGAACGGGACTTTGGGGTTGCGGGTCAAACCCGCGGGATTATAAATTAGAAGTGATACACGCCGCTGTATCACTTCCAGCACTATTATTATTTACAGGTTTTGCCTTGAGGCTCTGGACATTTACTAAAATAAATAAACACCCTTGCACCTGTACCAACGTCTGTCTGTGTGATTCTTCTGCACTGCACTCACCTGCACGTCATTACCACTTTGCCACAGAGGCCCAAATCTCATAGCAAACAAAAGTAAAGGGGACAAAGCGCTGACCAACATAACATTCACCAGTGATAAGACTTAATTATATATATATATATATATATATATATATATATATATATATATATATATATATATATACACAGTACTGTGCAAAAGTTTTAGGCAGGTGTGAAAAAATGCTGTAAAGTAAGAATGCCTTCAAAAATAGACATGTTAATAGATTATATTTATCAATTAACTAAATGCAAAGTGAGTGAACAGAAGAAAAATCTAAATCAAATCCATATTTGGTGTGACCACCCTTTGCCTTCAAAACAGCATCAATTCTTCTGGGTACACTTGCACAAAGTCAGGGATTTTGTAGGCATATAGTCAGGTGTATGATTAAACAATTATACCAAACAGGTGCTGATGATCACCAATTCAATATGTAGTTTGAAACACACTCATTAACTGAAACAGAAACAGCTGTGTAGGAGGAATAAAACTGAGTGAGGAACAGCCAAACTCAGCTAACAAGGTGAGGTTGCTGAAGACAGTTTACTGTCAAAAGTCATACACCATGGCAAGACTGAGCACAGCAACAAGACACAAGGTATTTATACTGCATCAGCAAGGTCTCTCCCAGGCAGAAATTTCAAGGCAGACAGGGGTTTCCAGATGTGCTGTCCAAGCTCTTTTGAAGAAGCACAAAGAAACGGGCAACGTTGAGGACAGTAGACGCAGTGGTCGGCCAAGGAAACTTACTGCAGCAGATGAAAGACACATCATGCTTACTTCCCTTCGCAATCGGAAGATGTCCAGCAGTGCCATCAGCTCAGAATTGGCAGAAAACAGTGGGACCCTGGTACACCCATCTACTGTCCGGAGAAGTCTGGTCAGAAGTGGCCTTCATGGAAGACTTGCGGCCAAAAAGCCATACCTCCGACGTGGAAACAAGGCCAAGCGACTCAACTATGCACGAAAACACAGGAACTGGGGTGCAGAAAAATGGCAGCAGGTGCTCTGGACTGATGAGTCAAAATTTGAAATATTTGGCTGTAGCAGAAGGCAGTTTGTTCGCTGAAGGGCTGGAGAGCGGTACACGAATGAGTGTCTGCAGGCAACAGTGAAGCATGGTGGAGGTTCCTTGCAAGTTTGGGGCTGCATTTCTGCAAATGGAGTTGGGGATTTGGTCAGAATTAATGGTCTCCTCAATGCTGAGAAGTACAGGCAGATACTTATCCATCATGCAATACCATCAGGGAGGCATCTGATTGGCCCCAAATTTATTCTGCAGCATGACAACGACCCCAAACATACAGCGAAAGTCATTAAGAACTATCAGCGTAAAGAAGAACAAGGAGTCCTGGAAGTGATGGTATGGCCCCCACAGAGCCCTGATCTCAACATCATCGAGTCTGTCTGGGATTACATGAAGAGAGAGAAGCAACTGAGGCTGCCTAAATCCACAGAAGAACTGTGGTTAGTTCTCCAAGATGTTTGGGCCAACCTACCTGCCGAGTTTCTTCAAAAACTGTGTGCAAGTGTACCTGGAAGAATTGATGCTGGTTTGAAGGCAAAGGGTGGTCACACCAAATATTGATTTGATGTAGATCAAATCAATATTTGATTTGAAAGAAATCCTAAAGATCAAGAATCCAGTCGTTCATTCACCAGTCACCAACACTCATTGCAAGTGAGTGGATTCAACTGTACGTTTTTTTAAAATTCAAAACCCAAACTTATTGGTCAGGTGTTTCGAGGTAATTCCCAGGCAGGCTACAATTAGCTGTCCCAGAATACTGTACCACATGCAGTATTCACAATTCACCACTGAGACGGCGGGAACCAACGAAGTACAAGAAGCTTGATAACCTGCAAACTCAAGCTATGCAGCAAAATTGCTATGCATATTCTTTAAGCATTAAATCGAAATATAATGCATAATTCATATTTTTTGTAAAACACCCAGTACACAGCTTATCTGGAGTGCTAGGTGTACGGATTGTTTATGACAATGGCCAGATATGCAGAACTTAAGAGGGTTCAGTAGAGACCATGATCTAAACACTAATAGTAATAGTATGAGGCAAGGCAGTGTCAAGTGTTTTTTGTCAGATTCACATTTTATACAATTAATTAAAGGTGTAGTACTTCAGGTATTAAAATCCAATCTCTTACTCATTATTAGTTTTAGTACCATTTTCACTGCACCACCAGTTTTTTAGGCACTGTTCCAGGAAATGCTGCAGTATGACTTCATACAGAATGCAGTCGTTCCACCATTAGGATAATGCCAGGCACACAACTGGTCATATGATTGTTTTAGAGTGCAGGGACACTATTAAGGCCCAACACTTTCAAAATGACCAGGCATGTCATGTAAAAATAAAACTTCCTCTTTTCATGAATACAGTTCTTTTACTGTTTTTGTTTCAAACGGATATTTAGTTATACTATCTATATTTATTTACAGTAAACTGACAAGTAGTGTAAAGGGCTGTGGCAGGGTGAAAGCCCTGCCGGTGTACAGGTGTGGGTCTGTGTGGGGAATATTGGGTTGGCAGGAAGGGGGTTAAATTCCTACCTGCCAAAACACGTGGGAATGTGGCTGGAGCCGTAAATGGAATACATGATTAATGATGAATTAGGCTCCAGCCACAGGGGTATAAAAAGGAGAATCACAGGTGGTTTTAAAAGACTTAATGTTGGTGAATTAATGTCACGAAGGTGGGTTTGTTTAATGTTCAGTGGTGTTTTGTAGTAGTGGTGTTTAGGGGAGTACAGAGCCATGTTTACATGGAAGCCGTGTTACGGCTTAAAACCACGGGGGGAATATTTAAAGTGTTGGGTACTGTTTTGTTTAAATGTTTGTTTTGGCCACTGTGCCACTGTTTGTTTGGTTCCTGTGTTTTGTTTATTGTTTTAGTATTTATATTAAACGTGTGCATTAGCGCTTTAAACTTGCAGCTTTCTGTGTTCTGAGTCTCTCTTCACGCTACCCTGTCACAAGGGTGAACACCAGCTTTTTAAAACTGTTATTATTTAACTGTATGTAAATATGCTCTGATATTTCTATGACAATACTCACCAAAAAACTTTGTAAAAACTAAATAAATCAAGGTGCATTCAAAATAATTTGCATTACACTTTTGTCTCTATTCCCATGCATCTGGGTCAATATAGGCCAAGTAGTTATGGTTGGTGCTAGTAATTGTGAGCCCCATGGCATCACACATACAATAGCAGGGCACATGACTTCCCCACCTCCAGTTACAACTGCAATTAAGAAACTAACTAGCAGTCTCCCCAAGGCTGTTATGTGCAGCTCAATTTCCTTAACTGCCTCCAGCCATTTACCATCGCCATCCCTATAAATGAGACCCCCTCCCTCTTACGGTGTTCTAGATGTTCCCCTCTTTAGAGTGACATCATGCTGACGGCCAGACATGTCACAAATTACCAAACCACCCACATACTGCATGATACTCTCCAAAAGACTTAATCAAAAATAATGTATTATAAATAAGGCCCTGTGAAATCGTGGACATTTTCTTTTAAATTCACGGCAGTGTCACGGGTAAAGTATCGTATTTTGCGGAATGTACACTGAACTATTTTGTAAATTATGTGTACAGATTATTATTTTAAACATCAAATATAGAGATAAATGCACTGACATCATCAAAATCAACGTCAAAGTTATTCAAGCACTTTACAATAGCTTGTAAAATGGTGTTGTAATTAACAGCCTGTAGCTAAAGTGTATCTGCAAGGGCAGCTTTCAGTTCTAGTACGTCAGGTGCATGTTCACCATTTAGGTCTTGCAAAACAAAATGTGTAACCCATACTGATCTTCATCCACTGACAAGCAACCCGACTGTTTTGCAAATTCCATAATCTCCTGCTTGTGATACTCGGCAACTTTAGGTAAGTATTCACATCTCAGCTGGGCTGATGAAGAAATCAGTCCACCATTTGCTACACTCAGTCTGAAGAATTTACTTAATTTTTGGTTGTCCAATTTTTCAAGAGGAATATTTGCGCAAACAAAAGCCTCTCTGTTACCTTTCTGATTATCTGCTTATAAATCAGTTTTAGGGACCTGCAAAACTAACAAGCCCCAAGGGCCAGAGCAGAATAAACTCCAAGTTTATATACATATATAGCTCTGGGGTAAACCTGTAAACAATTGTCTAATAATAATAGCGATGCACCTTATATGAAACAAACAATGACCACTGTAGTAATTAGCACAAAATATCTGAGGTTTATTACAAGAGAATACAAGCTCAACACGTGACTTACTCACAGCATGGCCAGGAGAGAGATAGAGAACTCAGAACACTTCCCTGACAAAACACCCCTCCCTCACTGTACCCAGACTTCCCCCATTTTAAGGTACAGTTTTGTAACACAACCCCCACCCTGGGTGGTCGTCAGCCCGACACCAGCCCTGCATATTAGAATTGGTTCAAGAACACGGTATAAACAGTAATACATAACTTTCAATCAACATGTGTAAACAATCATTCCACAACATTGGCAATATATAGCACAGTCCAGAGGGGTCTTTCCCCATCAGTTTCTTGAATTAACAATAGTGGTCATAAATGAAAAAAACATATAGTTCCAAATGAGCATATGAATGTCCAGCTATTTAGTAACAATGTCCACAGTCCATCAAAAAGGTGCCTGCATGCACACCCAGGGCATACCAGATACAAACTGATAAAGTCTTTAGAACAAGTCCAAAAGTTTGTGGCAAAATCCATATCCTTGAAAGAAAACTTCTATCAGTTGCACAGTCCATGTTACAAAAATCAAAAAATATATATATATCCAATGTTCAACAGCAGATCCTTCTGCTGTCCCATAGTAGGATGCATCACTTGTCCATTGTGACACAGAAGGTTGTGCCTATTGGAAGCTTTTAGGCATTTGGAAACAAGGTTACATTATAATAAAAAGACATTATGCAGTTAGTCAGTATACTTTATAGCTTAATTGTACCAAAGCATTTCCATTAGTTCAATCAGATCACACCATTAGAACACAGTATACAGAACCATGCATAAAAATGGCAAGATTGTAAACATGCATTTAAAGAACACAACTGCAGCTACACACATGAATACATTTCCTCTTTCCCACTTCCCTATTTTTTTTCAGATACAACACAGAAATAAAGGAGAAACCATTACATTGAACATGCAGTAATAACTCTTCAGTTTTTTCATGCTTTAGCTGAACTGTAATTTGAACACATTACAAATGGTATCACATTGAAGCATTTTATCAAAGAAAACAAAACAAACAAAAAAAAAATCAGTTTGTCATTCACACTTGTCACTTTAGCTCAGTTAGTTACCCAATCACCATATCTGTTAGGTGGTTTGCTGCTTCCTTTGGATCTATTTTGAACAAATGGTTGGCTCTCACTTGTTTTATCTTTATTAACTTGAACCCTTGGGTTTCTTTGAAGTACTATTGCGAGACACCATGCTACCCCCACTAGCCTGATCTCAGGGGGGGCTAGCTGGAGTCACGTGAGACCCCGGGTGGGTCAAACAGGTTTGAGAGATTCAGGTCAGTGTCTAATGGGTCTGGATCAAGTATTGGTGGTGGAACCTCTACTGGGCTCCACACCCCAGCCTCTCCAAACACCCAGGCATTGTCTAGCGGTGTTCGGGCCTTGTAAGGTTTGAGCTTGTCATGGTGCACAAACTTTGCTTTAGTTTGCTTTTTAATGGGGTACACAAGGTCGTCCAACTGACCCAGTACAAAATATGGTCCATCGTAAGCTGGCAGGAATTTGCGAACCCGATTCTTCACACGCCTTGTGCCTTTTACCAAATACCAGACAGCGTCACCAATCTGGTACTGAAACTGCTGGGCTCTCTTGTCATATTGCTTCTTTGCTTGCTCTGAAGCTTGACCAAGGATGTCTCGAGCTATCCGGTGAGCTTGCTCCATTTGCTCTCGTAGTTTTACAACATACTCAGGCTGGGTCAGGTAGGACTCGTCATCTGGTGGGCTGCCTGCAACCAGATCAATGGGCTCTGTGATCTCACACCCTAAGAACATCATGTTAGGTGTAATTCCCGTAGAGTTGTGCTTGGTGGCACGATAGGCCATAAAAGCAAAAGGAATCATGATATCCCAGTCGCAGTGGCACCGTTCAGCTGTGGTGGCCAGGATCTTCTGTAGAGTGGTATTAAACCTTTCCACTTGACCATCAGATGGGGGTCGGAAGGGTGTGGTCCTCGTCTTCTCGATTCCCAGTAGTTCACACATTCTCTGGAAAACGTCTGACTAAAAGTTGGAGCCTTGATCACTGTGCAGGGTATAAGGTGTGCTATACCTGCATACCCACTTGGAGGTCAGAGTGTCAGCTACTGTCACGGCCTTGTCATCTCTCAGTTGCAGTCTTTTCCATTGAGTCCAGTACACCTTAGTGGCTGAGCTGAAAGGAGATATTGTAGATCATTTAGGTTAGACCCCTCCTTACCATTTCAACTTTAGCACCTGTCCAATATCTGGGTCAGTTATATGTGCTTCTCTTAAACGCTCCATGGTCCATCCAGTAAAAAGGTCTGAAGGATTCACTACTGCGTTAGAGACTTTGGCTGTGAATGTTGGTTGCATGCTTGTCTCCAAACTGTGGTCACAAGAATCCATTACCGGCCAGTTCGAAGGTTGGTCGGAGCTCACATCATCATCAGCATCTTTATCTGGTCCTTCTACCCCCGCTAGACATAGCATTGGCAACCTGGAGCTCCCACATTCATCAGGTAGACAGTTTTCTGGGGAACCCAGGTCACATTGAACCTCTTGGTCATGGCACTGCTTGTTTTCTGACACAGTGTTTGGCATAGCACAGAGACAGGACTTTGGGCAAGGTCTACTGATGCCGTCCTGGGCGGTGCACTACTTTGTAGTCGTACTCAGCAAGCTTATCGAGCCAGCGAGCAAGCTGGCCTTCAGGTTCCTTCATGCGCATTAACCAGAGCAAGCTGCTATAGTCGGTCCTCACTGTGAAAAACCGTCCCAGTAGGTACTGTCTAAAGTGAGATGTGAATGCCACAACTGCAAGATGCTCTCTTTGCGTTGTACAGTAATTCTGCTCAGTGGGGGACAATCTTCTACTGCCATACGCCAACACGCGTTCCTCCCCTTCCTGGACCTAGGAGAGAACAGCTCCTATTCCATGATTACTGGCATCGGTGTCCAAAATCAGACCATCACCATCTAGCAGGTAACCAAGGATAGGGGCAGAAACCAGCCAGCTCTTAAATTCATCAAATGCCTCCTGGCAGGCATCAGTCCAGGAAAACCTGGCATATTTCTTTGTCAAGGCATGGAGTGGCTGGGCAATAGTCGCAAAATCCTTCACAAATCGTCTGTAGTATGATGCAAGACCAACAAATTGTCGAACTTCTGAGACATCTTTTGGGGTAGGCCATTCTTGAACTTTCTGAACCTTCTGGGGATCAGTAGTAATTCCCATCTCTGAAATATGTCCTAAGTATTTCTCCTGCCGGCGAAACAGGCAGCATTCTGCAGGCTTGAGTTTTAAATTAGCACTGCGCAGCCGATCAAACACTTGATGCAGCCTAGTCAACATCTCCTTAACACTGCTCCCCAGCACAATGATGTCATCTAAGTACATCAAACATGTCTCCCACTGCATGCCAGACAAAACCCTGTCCACTAGACGCTAAAGTCGCCGGCGCATTACATAGACCTTTCCGGCTGCTGAAGGCGGCTGCTTTGTGTGCTCTGGGGGTCAGTTCCACCTGCCAGTACCCCAATGCCAAATCTAAAGTGGAGAACCACTTGGCATTAGACAGTGTATCTAAGGTGTCCTGGATACGTGGCAGTGGATATGCATCCTTAACGGTGCGCTCATTTAAGGCTCCGTAATCGACACACAGTCGAAATGTTTGATCTTTTTTACGCACCATTACTATTGGTGAGGCCCAACTGCTATTGCTTTTGCGTGCCAGACCAGCTTCTAGGCTTTGCTCAATCTGGGAATCTGCATCTTGCTGCTTTCCTTTGGCCATGCAACGTGGTTGTTGCTTCACAGGTGACCCCACCCCCGTCTGAATGTCATGCTACACAAGATAGGTGTGGCCTAAGTCTCCAGGTCTTGTGGAAAAGATATCAGTATATGCTTGGAATAGCTGAGCTAGCTCTAATTGTTCTGAGTCTTCTAATTCTTTAGAGCTCTCTGTAAACAGTGCATTCAAGTGGGCAGGTACAGCATAAGGTTTGTTCTGGCATTGCCGGTTAGCAGTACAAATGCTTGGCACTTCTGTGTACGTAACAGTGGACACCAGATCTGCTATCTGCAACAAGCCTGCTACAGCTCCCCTCTTCACAGTGACGACCACAGTTCCCGGGTTATATACTCTCACAGGGACTTTCCCTTGTGCATACTGTGTGTCAACCAAGACTCGGGCTACCAATACCCGGTTCTTCTCAACAAACCCCCTGGTGGGGCTCAAAACAGCTTGACCTGCTAATGGGCTGCAATAATGAACATTACCAGGTACAATGTATTCTTGTCCCGATTCAGTAACTGCTGTACGTGCAATGCGAACTACATGCACCCTGGGTTTGTGGTTTGGGTCAAAATAAGACACCATTTCACCAAACAAGATGATTTTCTGCTCACCAAAAATCCAAGCGTGCCTTAGACTGCTCCAAAAACAGGTGTTCTAATATTACTTCAGCACTCTCTGCAACATTGGCAACCAAGAAATTGACACTTACTGACTGAGTTCCAACCTGAATAGGCAGGTTTACTTCCCCCAACACTAACACCTGGGCATGACTGATCAGGGATTTCACTCGACTGTTGAAGGGGACGCTGTAAATCATTGGGTATGGTGTGGTAGTACTGGAGAGGCAGAATGTTTCTCAGTGCACCACTGTCTAGAAGAGCACGAACTTCCAACTTCCAAATCAGAATATGAATACACATTTCTGGCCCCTGTCCCTTAACCCTTTGCGGTCCTATGTCGGACCAGGTCCGACATTACAATGTTCCCTTTCCAGTCCGATGTCAGACCCTGTCCGACATCATCAAAAAGACGTAAAACACAGGTCTATAGTCGTTTTTTCTCCAGAAAAAGCCGAGAAAACCATTCAATGGCCGGGTGAGACCGGTAGGAGCCGAGAGAAGCTGAAAAAAAAGGGGTGGATATGAACAATACACATAGCCCCGGCACCACAGAGATAACACGGACATAAACAAACAATATAGCTGCTTCTGCATCCAGCGCTCAAAGAATATCACAGACATTTGCAGAGCTTTTTGAGATGTTATAGTAATAAAATAATGACTTGGATTGCATTATTGAGGAGTTTGGTGATAAAATGAGTGATCAGGAGATGATTTATCGGTATGCACGACTATTGAGAGGTATGTGAAAAATAGGGGTGGGGCGGGGCTGGAGATGCAGTACTGAGTGTCCTGTTGATATGCAGGGCCTTTTAAACCTGTTTTACTGTGAAAAAAATACATTTAAACAGTGTGTCTAAAATAAACTGCGCGTGTGAAAATAAATTGGACCTGATGTGCCTGAGACGCGCTAAATAAATGGACCGCAAAGGGTTAACTGTGAGGACAAGGCATTAATGATACATGCGCCCCACCCCTGAACAATTGTGGCAAATTATCTCAGTCCAGTTCTTTTTCTTTACAGTGGAATTTTTCTTTTTATATTTTGCATTGCTAATCTCAGGTTTCCTAGGCAAAGGTTTTGGTGCTTGAACATGGTGCAAGGCCCTCAAGTCAGGTTCACTTTGTTCACTATCTATTGTTTCCCCCTCAGAAAAATCTTTCAAACCCACCGTCCTTGTTCTTCTCTCAGATTTGCCCCTCGCACCTAACTGCATTAGTTGAGTAACACTCTTAGCAGCCTTTCCGGTCGTTTCGAACCGGTGAGCTATTTAATCAGCCTTAGCCAGATTGTGTGGTCATTTCTCTAACAACTTTTGTACAAGCTCTGCATCACATAGAGCATTAGTGAAAACCTCAACACCAATATCATCTTGGTCAATTTCAGAATGATCAGCATACACAATCGACACTTTCTCATAAATATAATCCCTGAGAACACGTATCGGTTCCCCACGTTGCCGGATTCTTTGCCGCAATTCTATACCAAGAGCAGCAGCACCTCTGAAACCATTTGCTTGTAATCCCACTGATCAGATCTGGGTTTTTTGTGCACAATGCAAACCGCTGCCCCAACCAAACAATACTTAAGCTGTACAGCCATGGTTCTTTCTGATCAGTGGTTAGCCTTTGCACAATTTTCAAAGCAGCAGAGAAAATCTCTCCATAAACCAGAGCCATCAAACTGTCCAGGCCACAGAGTAGGAATTCTTTCCTTGTGGGTCGAGCATTCACTATCGCTACTGCTGGCTACCTGCCTGTGTAGCCAATTGCGTGATTGCTTCCTCCGATTACACCCTGCTCTCTCCCAATTGGCTGTGAATACATAAGACCATGACTATTTCTAGCTACAAAATCAGCATGGTGCTGGTGACCTGGCATTGTTGGTGTGTATGGCACAAAAAGTGATTCACCGTCCTGCAATGGTGTTGATTGGCGGTGACTGTAGGCCACTCTCACCGGAGTGTTAGTAGTGTCTCTAAGCCCGGCTGCGCAGAGTTTGACACTTGGTTTGCATCAGTTTGATAATTTACAAAAGGATTGTTTGCTATAAATGGATTCATACACACTTGACTTTGCTGCTGTGGTACAGAATAACCACTGAATGGATTCAAAGTACTTGCATTAGCAGTGTATTCATTCTTTACAGCAGTAAATTCACTACTAACTGGTCTCACACTGTCTGCAGTAAACAACTCAGGACACACAGACACAACTTCAGCATTTGCAGAATGAAAAGGGTTCATATTCACATTAATATATTTTAGCCTTAAGAGGGAACCCTAATCGTAACTAAATATTATAACACAATCTAATTCTGAAACTGTATTTTTATTTCTTAAGAATATTGTACAAATCACAGTATTGGGCTAATTTCACGATTTCCGCGCAGCCGGTGAAATCGCTATTTACACAGGGCTTTAATTATAAAGCACACAACAGAAAAGTATATTCTGCAAAGGCACCCCTCCAATGAGTCAAATTCCCTGCATGGATAACAAAGTTACGCTCTCTGTGCACTATCCTTCTGGGATCAAAAGGCATCACTCCAAGTCCCTAAACCAGGTGGCACAGCCCTGTACAACACCCAGGGGGAAGCCCAGTTGAGGGTGTAGTAACATGAATAAAACAGAGAAGATTGTGTTATAATATTTAGTTACGATTAGCATTCCCTCTAAGGCTAAAATGCGCACATTTTTCGCAATAACTGGCAACAATCTTTGCACTCACTTTACTAACTTTCGCAAGTTATTATCATATATACCATCATGTCTGTCTTGCAGAAGATTCTCTGATTTCCCTCTGTAAACATGTGCATTACATTCGTGCAGAGATCACTCGGGCGCAAGCGAATCTACAGGGTGGTCAAAGCAGGCGTCTGGCGATTCTGCCTCTATGGAGAGCGCTGCTCGGTGCTGCTCATGAACTTTGAGGTTTTTAACTCGTTGTATAATTAATATTGATCAGTGAAGCACAATCTTTCTGCATTATTTAAAATTATAAATACTCCGGTAAAAATCACAATACTCATACTTTTATGTTTTTTGTTTTATTTCCCTTTTAAAAAACAACCATTTCAAAAATATCACCATATCAAGCGTTTTGAAACTGGTAAAAATGTAATCAGAATATTAGAATCGAAAATACACATTTAAGTGTATAGTAATTAAAGATGACATACCATGTGCATTATTTATTTTTTTGCAAGTTGAGTTTATTCATCATGTGACTTCAAAACTCAACATGGCGTATACTGGTCTTCAAGTTTTGCTGTAAATCACGTGATCATGTACGAGTCAATACCATTAAATATCAAAATTCCAGTTGTAAACATGTAGAGAATAAGAAAGCAATAAGACGGCAACAATGGCAAAGCACTGCATTCTTCTATGCTGAAAAACTTAGAGCTAAGGACGGTACTGCGATCAAGGCAGAGCTTTCCCGAAGGTAAATTAATTGTGTATTTCATTATTGTTTAGTTTATTTCTTTCCACGATACCTGCCTTTAATAAAATGATATTTAGCAATGTTAAACCATGGCCGTTTCTTAATTGAATGTTATTTTCTGACGATGAAGAAATGAGTTCAAAGCTATTTTTCTAGCTATACATTCCTTAAAGGAAATTAATCACTTTACTGTGCAGATGTAGCCACTACACTACACAACGTTGATTTCATAAAGAGACACACCTCTTGTTAAATTTTGCAAATAACAAGGCAGAATTAGCAAAGAAACAATTGGGAGGATTAATTATGTTTTTTCATTAAATATTAAATTACAATCAGGTAATACATCGCAGTGAACCTGTTTTAGAGCAACGAGTCAGTCAACACACCCTTATCAGTGTTTCATATTTCATCCTGGTTATTATTATAATGCCAGTAAAATGCTAAACTTAATTTGTGGAGTGCTGTACATAGGATTACTCTCACATGACATTGCTGGATTGTTACTAAACTTTTCAATATTTATTGAAACTAGATATTTACATAAGACGTGTTAACTGCAATGCAAAACCAGATGGGTCTGTTTAACACTCATTTTATACACAGCTTGATAGTCATTTGAAACTCATTTGAAATGCCAGAGAATATTTCATAAACTAACTTCACTTTGTAAGAGTATGTTGCACAATAGAGCAAACCATGGAAGCATACCTGTCAAACTGTAGCATGCAGGAAGCAGGCAATCAGGCCAGTCAATAAAATTAGCTTTTTTAACTTTGTTTAACTGTTGCATTTGGACGTTATTTAACCCAGACACATGTGACTCGTTTAGAATCATAAAATGACTTACTCTATACTGTAAGTTTTCTTTAAAAAAAAAATAATAGAAACAAGCACAGTGGGCTGTGGTTTATTGAAAATAAATAAATAAATAAATAAATAAATAAATACCACTACAGTATGATACAGCATATTCAGAAATAGGATACATACTTTCCCAAAAATACAAGAAAAATAAATGTGAAATGTTAAATAATTTACAGAGAATAAGTGTGTCGAAAGTATGTTAGAACCCACCGAAACTGTCGTTTTTAATACTAATATTTCCTCCAAAAGAAATACAACACTTTTTTAAAATTATTTTTGTATATTTAGTTGGTAGTACAGTAATGCCCCTAGATAATAAGGTACATAATAATGAATGGTTAAATGGTTAAACAAACTAGTATCAATTATTAACCTTTTATCAGAATGTTCCTAGACAGCATGAAATAGAAGTGTGGCTAATATTTGACAAATCCATGTGACTGAAAATTATACGGCTAACAATTTCCTCTAAAGAACCAAGTTATCGAGCCTTAAAAGACAATGTATTGCTATCCACTGTATCTTGCTTTATAAACTGTTTTAGGGCTAGGGTCTTTTCAGACTTGACTCACCTGAGAAGACCCCGGGAAAGAAAACCAGTCCTTCCTGTTCTCTGTCATTCATGCTGTTCTCCCCTCCATCCTGAACAGACTTTGCCCCATCTTCCACAGGGACAATGGTGAAGTTGGTGGGCATTTTGAACCATGCATGTGCTTTCAGTCTCTCTGTATCTCAGTTTCTAATACAGAACTAAGTTAGCTTTTTCACTTCCATTGCTTAGATACTGGTCCCATGTGACCACTTTCCAAACAAGGAGTGTAACAGAACTCCTCCCTCTGGTTTAGACCTTCACCAAACTAGATTATGTAATCATGCTCCCTGGTATCAAGGGCAGGGCTGCACGTTGTGAGAGATAAAAATCACTTTTTGTATCAATGTTCATAATAATAACAGTAATATAAGGCATACTGTACACTCAACTGTGCATAATAATGCTGTAATTCTATCGAGGCTTTCTGGTGACATATACAGTAAATCACACTGCCCAATGCGATTGTCGCATAACACACAAGCCGATGCAAGGGAATACCATTACACAATATTAAACAGGTTTAAAGTTTGTGAGCTGACTGAAATCGATTGGCCAATCCTGTAAATTTGCATCACAAAGCATAACACACTGTCCAATGCAACTGAAAAATTGTGTCGCAATTGATCGCATTGGGCAGTGTGTACCGGGCTTTACAGGCTTATTATGCACAGTGTTGGTGTATATTATTTGTAATAATACATGGTGACATAACAGGCAGAAATTGCAGAGCGCGCAGTGTTTATTTTATACAATTGAAAATTAAGTGATGGGAATATTGGAAAAGTACATTTAAAAAAGTTTAATTAAAAAGTTTTGTATTATTTTAATTTGGTGGGGGGTGATAGGCGCGGGAAAACTGCATGTATTATTACTAAGAATCAGAGTAGAAAATGTACAGCTGCTTTCTGAGGCCAAAAGTCTAAACTGCCTAACATCTCATAGAGGGCAAGTGGCTGATGTAATTTCTCATTGAACTTGTCTTGTACTTACGTTATTCTGCTCTTCCATAAATTTCTCCCAGTATTCTGCGAATAGAACTTAAAATCTGCAGACCATTGTTGTTTTGGTATTGATTATGTTTTGCTGTGTTCATGTACTGGTGGTAGAGTTTGGTTTACAAAACTGGGGTTAGCAGTTTTATCATCAACCTTATTATACACGGGCAATCTTATTACACACGGATCTCGCGCCACCTCATAATCTTATTACACACGGGTCTCGCGCCACCTCATAATCTTATTACACACGGGTCTCATGCCACCTCATAATCTTATTACACACAGGTCTCATGCCACCTCATAATCTTATTACACACAGGTCTCATGCCACCTCATAATCTTATTACACACGGGTCTCGCGCCACCTCATAATCTTATTACACACAGGTCTCATGCCACCTCATAATCTTATTACACACGGGTCTCATGCCACCTCATAATCTTATTACACACAGGTCTCATGCCACCTCATAATCTTATTACACACGGGTCTCGCGCCACCTCATAATCTTATTACACACGGGTCTCATGCCACCTCATAATCTTATTGCACACGGGTCTCATGCCACCTCATAATCTTATTACACACGGGTCTCATGCCACCTCATAATCTTATTACACACAGGTCTCATGCCACCTCATAATCTTATTACACACAGGTCTCATGCCACCTCATAATCTTACACACGGGTCTCATGCCACCTCATAATCTTATTACACACGGGTCTCATGCCACCTCATAATCTTATTACACACGGGTCTCATGCCACCTCATAATCTTATTGCACACGGGTCTCATGCCACCTCATAATCTTATTACACACGGATCTCGCGCCACCTCATAATCTTATTACACACGGATCTCGCGCCACCTCATAATCTTATTACACACGGGTCTCATGCCACCTCATAATCTTATTACACACGGGTCTCATGCCACCTCATAATCTTATTACACACGGGTCTCATGCCACCTCATAATCTTATTACACACGGGTCTCATGCCACCTCATAATCTTATTACACACGGGTCTCATGCCACCTCATAATCTTATTCCACATAGGTCTCATGCCACCTCATATTCTTATTAAACACGGGTCTCATGCCACCTCATAATCTTATTACACACGGGTCTCATGCCATCTCATAATCTTATTTATTTATTTATTTCTTAGCAGACGCCCTTATCCAGGGCGACTTACAATTGTTACAAGATATCACATTATACATATATCACATTATTTTACATACAATTACCCATTTATACAGTTGGGTTTTTACTGGAGCAATCTAGGTAAAGTACCTTGCTCAAGGGTACAACAGCAGTGTCCCCAACGGGGATTGAACCCACAACCCTCCGGTCAAGAGTCCAGAGCCCTAACCACTACTCCACACTGCTGCCCCTATTACACACAGGTCTCATGCCACCTCATAATCTTACACACGGATCTCGCGCCACCTCATAATCTTATTACACACAGGTCTCATGCCACCTCATAATCTTATTACACACGGATCTCGCGCCACCTCATAATCTTATTACACACGGGTCTCATGCCACCTCATAATCTTATTACACACGGGTCTCATGCCACCTCATAATCTTATTACACACGGGTCTCATGCCACCTCATAATCTTATTACACACGGGTCTCATGCCACCTCATAATCTTATTACACACGGGTCTCATGCCACCTCATAATCTTATTCCACATAGGTCTCATGCCACCTCATATTCTTATTAAACACAGGTCTCATGCCACCTCATAATCTTATTACACACGGGTCTCATGCCATCTCATAATCTTATTTATTTATTTATTTCTTAGCAGACGCCCTTATCCAGGGCGACTTACAATTGTTACAAGATATCACATTATACATTATTTCACATTATACATATATCACATTATTTTACATACAATTACCCATTTATACAGTTGGGTTTTTACTGGAGCAATCTAGGTAAAGTACCTTGCTCAAGGGTACAACAGCAGTGTCCCCAACGGGGATTGAACCCACAACCCTCCGGTCAAGAGTCCAGAGCCCTAACCACTACTCCACACTGCTGCCCCTATTACACACAGGTCTCATGCCACCTCATAATCTTACACACGGGTCTCATGCCACCTCATAATCTTATTACACACGGGTCTCATGCCATCACTGTGTATAATAAGACTGTAAAACACCAAAGTTTATAGGAAAATTATCGTTCACCGTGTACAGAACTATACTAACAATAATAATATAAGTGGTGGGCAGGGACTTTGAGTCACATGGTTCATATAATAGGTTTGAATCATTAAGGCTATGTAATAATACAGTAAATGGGGTATTGTACTATGGGATTCAGTTGTGGAAACAATATTTAAATTTGTATACAACAGTTATCTGGTCAGCATGCCATTTTTCATTGCCATTTTATAAACACCAATCCCTTCCTTGTACATGTACTGTATCTATAATATTGATAATAAATTGCGTAACTTTAGGTCTACACCTTTTCCTTAGGCCATCACCAACAAAATCATTTTGCGGTTAGATCACCCACCCTAACTGGTCACAAACTCAGTTGTGAGTTATTAAAAAAACATCGGGCATAACACTATAAAACAATTTTTAAAAGAGGAAAAAACAATAGAACAACAATAAGGATATTGTTCTTTATGACATGTAATGAAATGTTTTTGAAATCTTTGGTGGATACAGTACACCTTTGGAATACAATATATTATAAACCTAATAGGACATTGGACGCTGCCTCAGCAAATCAAGATGCAGCATTTCAGGTCATTATCTATCAGTGAACGCCTGCCAGTTTAAACAAAATCCCTAATTTCTAGGTTTTAAACAAGCAATATCACAGTATTGGAGTACTTGGTATGTTGAAAGTTCGTATTTAGGGACTTGACAGCTCCATTGTTAATACAATCACAATGGAATTCATCTACAGTAAACAGATGCGGTTCTCCTCCCCATTTGAACATGTAATTCATAGGTTGCAGGGGTCCCCACAACATTTCGAAAGTTCCTGTTAAAGATTCAGTTTAACAAAGTTAACATTAACATGTAAAAAATATTTCAATGGGAACTGAAACAAAAACAACAAAAACATCACCACCGTGTCTGACTATCATACCACTATTAACAATACAGTCATTTTTTATTTTATTTTTAGCAACAAGTCCTCCGAATGGAATGATATCTGAGACTAAAAACAATGGAACATTTTTAATATTTCTTAAAGAAAAGAAAATCACTTTGAGAAATGAATGACATTTGTCACCATTTTGTTTAATGAAAAAACAAACAAATCAGACATGAAAATGTTAGGTATTATCATCTTTTTGAGGTTGTGGGGGCGGAGGGAGTGAGAGTGTCTAATGCTTCAGGATATGCTACTCCTTGAAGCATGGAGCAACGCACAGAGCTTGGCGCCGCCTCTTCGCTGTCACTTGATGTTGATGGTAAATATTCTTCACTTACATCTTCACTGACACACTCGCTGACATCCGATTCAGTAGAAGTATTGTATGTATTTGAATTTAAATCAGAATCTGAATTCAGTATTATCGCAATTTTCGCCAGTTTACAGACATTGCTGTCACTTTTTGTGATGGTTTATTGTATGTAATTCAGTCAATATCTAGAAGAGGGCGCAAGAGACCAATAAAAGGTGTTACAGAAACCTAGTGTTATAATATTATGTGATCAGGGGTTTTGTAGGCTCAGTAATTCAAGTTTAAAGTTGCAGAATGTACCGGTACATTCGTACTCCCTGGGAACCAGAGAGCAGTGAACGTACCGGTACGTTTGTACTACTCAAAGGGTTAATTATTCAATGTAATTTTTACAAGAGACTACAAAATAGAGGTATCATACAATGCCGGCAGTCATGGTTAATTATTTATACTTAAACCACTGTGGTTAATATTAATAATCAAGCCGATACTAAATTGCAGATTGCAGCCAATAAACTCTGATTTGAAAAAATAAAATAAAAAAAAAGTAAACACTAAACATAATGGTTGAAATGATCTCTAAAGATACATTGACCATCAGCACTGTTGACGGGCAGGGTTAAATAAATAAAATAAGAAATTAAAAAACATTAGGTTATTATCTATCGTCAACGGGTCCCCGCCTCCTGTTATGGAGAACCAGTGGGTCGATTCCTGGGAGGCAAAGATCTATCTCTGCTCTCCCGAGTCTCTCCCAAACGAGGCTCACCATGTCATGCTGAAGCCTCCACTCTGAGGCCCTGGGAACTCCCCTTGAGAGGTCCGTCGCCCGCTCGTGTAAATGAGCAAATGGAATTGAGATGTAAAATTTGTGTTTTGCAAAGCTTGTTTTTCTTCTTAGTCCACAATAACAACAAATGATTCCCACACCGCGGACTTGCATTTTTCTGTGAGCTTTTGTTCATGGAATTCATTTTTCTTATGTTTTTCTTTCACGTTGTTCATAAACACATCCATTACTCCAACTTTTAAGAATGATCTAAAAGAAACACCTTCATTATGGGTCACATGTTTGCTGCTGCGCTCTACAAGCCATGTCATGTGCTACTGGGGGAAGCCAATCCACACAAAAGGAATTATAAACAATGATTTTTAGTACCAAAGGGAGCTTCTTTAATAGTAATCGACAGTTTGTCAAACAAAATCGGACCCGACCCGACCCGACCGATTGTTGCGTAACAATTTTGCACCTGAAAACCTGTTCAGTACAGGTCGGGTCTCGGGTCCTTGGGTCCGGGTAGACCTGTGAAGACCTCTATTCCACACACCTGGTGCAACCCTGCCATTCCACACAGCACCCCAACCCAGGCTGGACGTGTCCGTGGTGACGACTTCCCTTCTGGTGACACTACCCTGCGTTACACCGAGGCGTAGATGGGCAGGCTGTTTCCACCAAGAGAGTGCCTTTAGACAGTGGTGACACTGTCAACAGGCAATCGCGTTTCAATCGCGTGAGGATGCTACCACCTCTCTACCAGAGGGTGATGGGGAAGAGCAATGTGCAGGAGTGAGGGATGCAGAGCGCTCTGTAGAGCTACAGGAGAGAAATTTCTCCAGAGTGCCATGCTTGTCCTCAACAGGCAGACTCACCTTGCATTTGTCACAGGGATAAAACCCAGGAATTATGCAAGTAGCAATGCAGTCTACAGTAACAATGTACAGGTGCTGCCTCCATCTGCTTAAAGACAACAACGGGGCTGTTCAAGACCCGAATAAGACCAGGTTGGTACCGGACCATGGATGTAAGCACCGGTCGGCACCAGGTCAGTACGGATTCAGTGACTTTTAGCACCGGGTCAGTACAGTATGGGACTGGTCAGAACTGGGATGGTACCGGAATGGTACTAGTTTGGTGAGTGTACAGTACCGGGTCGGAACCGGGATGGTTCGGTACTGGTTTGGTGAGTGTAGAGCCAGGTCGGTACAGTATGGTACCCGTGCGGTAACCTCGTTCCCGGTTCAGTACGGTACACTACCGGGTTGGGAACGGAGCGGGTCGGTGACCTCAGTTCCAGTACGGTACGGGTCCACTGCTTCACAATTACCGTGGGTCGCACTGTATAGGGATGCCCACCTGTACAAGCTACTGGAAAACACACTCAGTCAGTCAGTATTCACACGAGACTGAGGGAAGTCTGCTTGTTAGAATGAACTAACAGCCCCTGTGTGAATCAGCATCAATATGCTGTGGTAGAGATTGCAAGCACTCACAACCAGAGCACCCTTTTGCTCTGCGCAGCGCTGCTGAGCTCAGCAGCTTCCGTCACTACAAGTGTGCCACAGCACACGCTGTAGACAGACCTGCGTGTAATCTCTGTGAAAACAGAATGAAAAAAAAGTTATATTTTTCTCAACAAAATACAGTAATAACAATTACTTTAATTATACAAACCGCCTCGGAATTTTGGCCAAGGCCAAAATGAGAATAAAATAACTCCAGCCGCAGCTATTGTAGCCTGGAGCAAGAGCACAAAGTCTGTGGCTTCATACGGTGCACAAGGCCGCAGCGGGACGTAACAAATAACAGGCTGTAGTGCACAAATACACGTAATTAGTAAAACTAATACAGCAGTTATTTTTAATATCACATATAATTTGTGTAAAAACACAATAAATGCTCAAATCTATAGCAGACAAAGTAACAAGTACTTTTCTGAATAGGCTCTCCGTCAGGTCAGTTCTTGAAAAGAAAAATGGTGCAGAGATCTGTGCATGCAGTCCTTAATACCCTCGGGGGCGGGCATGACTGTGTCACAGGTTCGGCTGAGCAGCTTTGTTCTATCTTATTCAGGTTTCGGGTCTTTAGAGGTAAATACCCATTTGGTAATGGTTACATTTCGTACTTGAAAGGGAACCAATTGTATCTGAAAGATACACAATTTTACTCTAAACCTTTAAGAATAAATTATTAAAGAAAAAACAAATCTGTAATAAAGTGATTCAGTTTTAAGATTTAGTTTTTGATTGAACACAACTCAAACAGTACCTACATCCTGCCTCAGGATTACATCTACTTCCAAGCTGCATGTTGCCCTGACCACTTATAGTTTAAGAAACACAGTTTGAGATTTGTGTATTGCTCTTTTTAAATGTGCAAGAATGATACAGGCTAAAAACTGTTGCTTTGAACCAATGGGAAACAGTACTGATTGGGTATCGACAGCTTATAATTTCTGCATTTTATTCACTTAAGGTTCAGTGTCAGCTACAATAATAATAATATAGCTGATATTATGTGTAACCATATTGTTTCAGGCTCTGATTTGCTGAATATGTCTCCTAAACTTGCAGAGAAAAAATGTACACATTAGGTTTAATACTAATGAAGGCACTAGGCGAAATGTTTGGTTTCTTAGTAAGCTGGTACAGTATTTCAGCATAATGAATAAGATATATTTAAAGTTGATTTAAACATGAAATTAAGTACAATTGTAGCAGTTGTTTTTTGCTTTTAAAAAAGACGATCAGGTGTGTACCAGACTTTAGCCAAGAACAAACATTTATGGGAAATGTAATTTTTGAAGTGTAAATTGACAGTGGTATTAGCTTAACCATTTGAGACTTGATCCTTCAAAATTATGCTGTTTTGAATGGAAAGTATTTCAAAGCGGAAAATGAAACAAGGGATGTTAGTTTCATATTAAACCCAAAACAAAAAAAATAAATAACAAAGTTGGTCTGGCTGGTATAATTTACTGTAGTTTGAGTGCTATAAAAGAGAATCTGCATCAACACTATTACAGTTTTGGCGTAATGGAAGTCTGGATATCAGATCACGTGCTGTCAGTTTAATAATAACAGCATGATCTGAGCATGGAGCCTCCATAGGGCTGAAGTTCAGATGCAGAGGCAGAGGATAAGAGTGAAGGCAACGCCCAGCCTGGAAACTTTATTTGTAAGTTTTGTTTTGTGTTTATTTTGTGTTTGAAACCTTTTTGTTTGGCCCTTGTGCCTGTTTATTTTGTATTTTTGTTTATTAAAAAGCTTTATTTTGAACTTTCAAACTGTCTCTGAGTCTCAAACCTTTGTCATCTTGTCACATTTGGTGCTCAGAAGTGGGATAACGCCACCTTGAGACTCAGAGACAGTTTGAAAGTTCAAAATAAAGCTTTTTAATAAACAAATACAAAATAAACAGGCACAAGGGCCAAACAAAAAGGTTTCAAACACAAAATAAACACAAAACAAAACTTACAAATAAAGTTTCCAGGCTGGGCATTGCCTTCACTGGTTTTCAAAACTTACACAACAGCACACACAGACAAACAGTTACTTCCTCTCCTTCTGGAACTCTCTCCCTAACTGGGAGGCTGAGGCCTCCTTTTATGCCAGGTGGCTAAGTCCATAATTGAATTAATTGACTGATTGCTCCCACCTGAAGCAATCAATCTGGGCAGGGAGGAGAATTTAACTCCTTCCCTGCCAGTATTTCTAAGGGCAGAGCCCTGCTCTGCCACAGGGTCCTTTGTGTATTTCTGCTTTTACAAATATAAATGTTAAAGCAAATGTTATAATTTAAATAATTTGAGGGTGGTACAGTAGACTGACCACTGTATATATCAACTCAACAGACCCCAGTTTTTCTCCCCAACGTTTGTAATTTTATATGGAATTATCAGATTGACTTTGTCATGCAAAGGAAAATCTTTTAGAGCCAAAATCCCATTTGTAGTCGAAATGCATCATAACACTGTATTTGAGAACTGTGTGCAAGTAGTTAAATGTAGATCAGCTTACTGTTTTTACTATGTATTTGTGACGGGAAGCCCCGCCCCTATGTATATTTGTGAGCTGTTTAGTATGATTTACTGTATTATTATGATTTATTGTTTTATGTATGACAACGGAAAGCATAGGAGGTCTTAAAATAGGGACTAGGAGCTCTTAAAATAAACAAATCCCCAGGGCCGGATGAGATCCTCCCAATAGTACTCAAAGAAATGAAAGAAGTTACTTACAAACCGCTAACCAAGATCATGCAACAGTCTCTTGACACGGGTTGTACCGACAGACTGGAAAACTGCAAACGTAATACCGATCCACAAAAAGGGAGACAAAACCGAACCAGGTAACTACAGACCAATAAGCCTTCTATTATATGTAAACTTATGGAAACTATAATAAGATCCAAAATGGAAAATTACATATATGGTAACAATATCCTGGGAGACAGCCAGCATGGTTTTAGGAAAGGGAGATCGTGTCTAACTAACCTGCTTGATTTTTTTGAGGATGCAACATCGACAATGGATAATTGCAAAGCATACGACATGGTTTATTTAGATTTCCAGAAAGCTTTTGACAAAGTCCCGCATAAAAGATTAATTCTCAAACTGACCGCAGTAGGGATTCAAGGAAATGCATGCACTGGGTCAGGGAGTGGTTAACATGTAGAAAACAGAAAGTACTGATTAGAGGAGAAACCTCAAAATGGAGCGAGGTAACCAGTGGAGTACCACATGGATCAGTATTAGGTCCTCTGCTATTCCTAATCTACATTAATGATTTAGATTCTGGTATAGTAAGCAAACTTGTTAAATTTGCAGATGACACAAAAATAGGAGGAGTGGCAAACACTGTTGCAACAGCAAAGGTCATTCAAAATGATCTAGACAGAATTCAGAACTGGGCAGACACATGGCAAATGACATTTAATAGAGAAAAGTGTAAAGTACTGCATGCAGGCAATAAAAATGTGCATTATAAATATCATATGGGAGATACTGAAATTGAAGAAGGGATCTATGAAAAAGACCTAGGAGTTTATGTTGACTCAGAAAAGTCTTCATCTTGACAATGTGGAGAAGCTATAAAAAAGGCCAACAAGATGCTTGGATATATTGTGAGAAGTGTTGTATTTAAATCAAGGGAAGTAATGTTAAAACTTTACAATGCATTAGTAAGACCTCACCTAGAATATTGTGTTCAGTTCTGGTCACCTCGTTACAAAAAGGATATTGCTGCTCTAGAAAGAGTGCAAAGAAGAGCAACCAGAATTATCCCGGGTTTAAAAGGCATGTCGTATGCAGAAAGAATTGCTAAAAGAATTGAATCTATTCAGTCTTGAACAAAGAAGACTACGCGGTGATCTGATTCAAGCATTCAAAATCCTAAAAGGTATTGACAATGTCGACCCAGGGGACTTTTTTGACCTGAAAAAAGAAACAAGGACCAGGGGTCACAAATGGAGATTAGATAAAGGGGCATTCAGAACAGAAAATAGGAGGCACTTTTTTACACAGAGAATTGTGAGGGTCTGGAACCAACTCCCCAGTAATGTTGCTGAAGCTGACACCCTGGGATCCTTCAAGAAGCTGCTTGATGAGATTCTGGGATCAATATGCTACTAACTACCAAATGAGCAAGATGAGATGAATGGCCTCCTCTCGTTTGTAAACTTTCTTATGTTCTTATGTTCTTCTTATGTTCTTATTATTTGTGGCGCAGACGAAAAGTCGCCGCCATTTGTATTGTTTATTTTGCTGTACCTCTCGTGAGAATGCGTGACTGTCGGCTAAGTAATTATTGATTATTGAACGCAGACTAATTTAATGTGACCATCTCCGGATTGATTGATTGTTGTTAATCTGGAGATGGTCGCATATAAATGGAGACCCACTGCTTTTGCAGGGGGGAGTGGAGAACAGAGATGTGCTTGTCTGGAGATAGACTGGAAATACGATTGCTATCCTACAAACCCGACCTGCCTACTAACCTTCCTAAAGGGTACTCGTTTTCATTAGTTTTGTGTTCTGTTATAGTGTTTGTTTACTTTGGCCAGTGTGCCCTTTTGTTTTGTGTTTATTTAAATTGTATTTATTGTTTAATAACTAGCGAGCGCCGTAGCGTCTCATATTTACCCCGCAGTTGCCATGTGTATTGCCTTTACTTCCTGGTCTGACGTCACCCACTACAGCCAACCTGCCACAGTATTATAAACAGACTTTAATTTTAATAAAGAAAATACCTCCATTTAATGAAACAGCCCAGCCTGTTTGATTTGGCAAGGATAGTCATGCCTAGGGGTTGATCATATTTAATTTTAAAACCTATTCTAAAGAGCATAGGTTTTTTACCATGTTTAGTCAGTTAGGTAAGAAGCTACAGAATAAAGTATGCAATACCCATGGTACATGTAATACCATTATAATCTGCTGTCCAGTCAAAATAAAGAATATAGACCCAAAATGTTTACAGAGCACCTGCCTCTACAATTAAGAGACCACACATGAAAATAGCGCTGTGTTCACGGGACAGGCTGGGGCAGTTCAGGTGTACACTCCCATCACCACCAATATATTTAATAGACAGGTTTCTGTTTTTTTGTGTTTCCCTCTGATTTCTCTACTCTCCAATAAGAATTATTCAATTGATCCCTCATAATAATAATAAATTTATTTTGTATAGTGCCTTTCATTAATTTGTGTATCTCAATTACAATTAAGAAATGTATTAATAATAGTAATGATAAACTTGTGAAGTACTGTATTGCGCGTTTGTGTATTTGCTGCACATACAGACAGTGTTTGCTGTGTTACCACTTAATAAAAAAGAAAAAAGGTATGCAAGTATTCTAAAACCATGAAGTTATGTTAATTTTTTAGTGCTGTGTTTTAATCAGACTGACATTGGGAAGGTAGTAGTTGGCATGACAACGTCTGTGTTGCCCTTTCTGCTAAGTTTTTGTGCAAGTTTATATTTTCAAAATGTACGGTACACTGAGAGTGTGTTCTTTTGATAATATTGTCATGTAAATAGTTGTTTTCACTTTAGATAAACCTTTGTTGCCCAATGTGTTAGCACAGATTAATGTTAAATTGTGATTGTGAGCTGTATCTTTTCATAAAAGGTCTGCTTAGCTTATTCTAACATAGTATTTGCTACACAACCAGTACTGTACTGTTCTATAGAAATGTTAAATTTTACATTCTTAAAATACTAACTTTGTAGAAATAAGATGTTTTTCTGAAATAGTATTGTGTTCTTCTATATGATAGATGTTAAGCAAGAAAAAGCTAATTTGCAATATCAAAGGAACATAATGCTTTTGCTAAAACATTAATTTTCAACAAGAACATTTCATTTCATATTACAGTTAAAAGTTATGATGTTATTGAACTTATGAAACAGTCCTTTACAAATCTCATTTACCATCGGAAATCCTCTTTTTAAAATCTGTGCATGGTCCATACAATTTTTCAAAACAGAAACCAGGTTATATACGAGCACACAGAGCGATTGCACAATACAAGCTGAATCACAACCAGTTGATTTAAAAAAATGAATAAAATAACCATGACCTGACTGATATAGGGTGCCATGCTAGGCTTTGCCTCGGGTGAACCTAAAGAGGTGGCCTCGGTCTGTTTGGCAAACCCACCGTGTTTGGTTCGCTTGCTAAACCTCAATGTGAACAACTGCTAGACTCTGTCCTTTTGCGCTTAGGAAACAAACTATAGAAGGTAACCTATACAAGGTTGTTAGCATTTTTATGGTTCCCTGCGTCTATATGCACAAACAGCTTCTTCTATTTCATGCCGCTTGTTTTGTAAATATTTAAACTAATGCACAGATCGAATGCAGTTTAAATATGCTGCCCAATCTTGACCGTGCTTTTTAATCATTCTTGTATTTAAATGCCCTCAAAATATTAAGAATCAGTTAACTCAAGGTAGGATATGGGCAGGTAGTATGTTTATCTAAAAACATTGTGGTTTCTAGCTTTTCAAGTGTTGTTCTACTATGATTTAAACACACAGATATTTATTCATGGACTTTGCTATGGAATACTGTACAGTAGAAGATGCTAAGAGTTGGGACAAGTAAACAACTCAAACGATTTCATAATCATATAGGTTACAGCTTCTTGATCACCATAACACAGGTCTTTCAATTATTATTATTATTATTATTATTATTTATTTAGCATATGCCTTTAGCCAAGGCGACTTACCAACTAGGGTGTGTGAACTATGCATCAGCTGCAGAGTCACTTACAAAAAGTCTCACCCGAAAGACAGAGCACAAGGAGGTTAAGTGACTTACTCAGGGTCACACAATGAGTCAGTGGCTGAGACAGGATTTGAACCAGGGACCTCCCGGTTACAAGCTCTTTTCTTTAACCACTGGACCACACAGCTTCCTACTATTATCCCCTTTCTCTTATGTCACTGTGACCTTCTTTAATTAATGTTACAAGGATACATGACATTGTACATAATCACACACATTAAGACATGATCAACTCTATCACACAACTCATACTGTAGAAGAGTGGATGTGGCATGGCAGCAGCTGTGTGTGTGGAATGTTAGGTTGGCAGGGATGGAGTTAAATCTGTCCCGGCCAGCAATCACAGGTGTGGCCATTTCCCAATTAGGTAACTGATTCTAATTGGGGAGTGGTCACATGTATAAAAAGGAAGCAAAATGCTTGGTGTGTGATTTTTTTGTGGTGTGATTTTTGTACTGTGTTGTAACTTTGTAGTGATGGCTAATGCCCAGCCTACAGGTGTTTTGTTCTATTGTTTGAACCTGTTATTTTGACCCTGTGCTGTGTTTATTTTGTTCCTGTTTTTGTGTTTGTTTTGTTAATGAACATGCACATCCGTGCTTAAACTGCAGCTTTCTGTCTCTGGATCTCTTTCCTGCCGGTAACAGCTTGGGCCGTGATGCTACACTGTCACAGTGGGCCAGCTTAAATACTGTACACTGTACTGTAATATCTCAAGCTTGTTTACCTGTAATTGTATTGACAACAATGGAGGTTAATGTTTTATCCAGGTTCACACAAAGATAAAGACTACATAATGCAAGGCATAACATTTGGATAGATTTCAGAAATTCTCGATTGTTTTTGGCCAAACAATGTATTAACCCTGAACATAGCAACTATGACGTTTTAAGTGTAACATATTGTATGCATTTATTCTTTAAAGTGATTATTATGCAATGAGGTTTTAGTGCTTTTGCTTGTGATTTGTTTTACCCACACACTGCTGCCAGCTACAGGACTAACAAAGTAAAGCCTATTCCCACACAATACAAACTGGATTTAATAATAATTTGCATGCATGCTCCAACTGGCATTTAGAGTTTGAGACTGCTTATCTAATAATCCTATTAAAATCCCCTAAAAACATGACCAACTCACAATTATATAAATTAAATGAAAAAATAATTTAAAAATTCTTATTGAGGGAAGAGAGCGGGATACTGTACAGTTGATCATTTCCTCTTACACTGCAGCAAATATGATACATTTTGTATAGACTAGGTGAGTTTAGGCTATTAACTACAATATTTATATATTTTGTATAGACTAGGTGAGTTCAGACAATATTAAGTACAATATTTATCAAATAAGTGATGCCCTTACGAGGCATGTCAAAGTACTTTAATTTGGTTTATTTTGTAGCAACAAAATGGCATCTCTGTTTGTTGAAGAAATAAATTAGCCTGCATTTGGTTTGCTTTTCATTTTCAGTTATATTATACAATGTAACAACCTGTTAAGTGTCAAATTGCAGGAGCGTCAGGCACAATGTAGGTTGCTTATTTAATTGCAAAGAAGGCGATACAGGTGTATTTAAAAGAAAGAGTCCAGCTCTTCAGCCAAAAGCAGAGAGGGAAAATACGGTGGTGGTATTTGCTGTATATAAAGGATGCCGTGTGAACGCTCCACTTGGGTAATGGAATGCCAACATGGTGGTGTAATATGGAACCAAACACTCCCAAGATTTTCAGATAGTGAGTGGAAAAAACATCTGCATGGGAAGAGAAACATTTGAGTACCTGGCTGAACAACTGCGTCCTGCACTGCCAAAGCAGACAACAAATTTAAGACAACGACGACGCTTGGCTGGTGTTTTGTGGTGGCTTGCAACACCATGTGAATATCGTACAGTTTCTAATACTTTTAGCATTGGAATATCCACATTATGTGGTCTTGTGCATGAAGTATGTAAAGCTATCAAAAATGTTTTATATAGAAAATATATAAGGCCACCAGTGGGGCATAGGCTAAACAACACCATTGAAGGCTTTAGAAAAAGAGGACTCCTGCAATGTGCTGGAGCAATGGACAGGACACACATCCCAGGTATCACCCCATCACACAGCTCAGCCGATTACTATAACAGGAAGGGATGGTACTCTGTTATCTTTAAGGCTGGGACGATGCCTAATTTTTCACTATCGATATATCGTTCTCCAAAAAAGCTGATGCATCGATTCATCTACGTTATGAAAAGATAAATAAAAAAAACGCATTAATCCATGTGGAGCTGTGGATTACTGTGCAACATTGTAAGTAACACTTTAAAAACTATTATACATATTAAATTGATTACATCAGTTTATGCATATACAGTAGTAATTATATATATATATATATATATATTATTTTTTATTTTTTTTATCTTAATCATGTTATTATTCAAGAGAAAAAAACTAAATTTAAAAAAAGTTATCGCTATCCACAGTAGTTTAATAAAAAGAGTGTTGTCCATGGCTTATATTTGAACTGTGTTAAGGACATGACAGTGTCCACATTTTGTTTTAATTTAAGAGATGACTGGCACTTGCTTACAATCTGCCCAGCATTACAGAATACCTGGGGACTGACGCTGCGGGATGCTTTATACTTCTGATCAAGATACAGCTTTTGGAATGATCTTGGTTGTTTTTCTTCATTTTTACTCAGGGGTAGTTCAAATGAATAAATGCAGATTTTGTTTGAAGTTTTGTAGGGTGCCATCTCCAGAGGTCGCATTTACACAGAATTCTGCGTTACATACGCAGGACATCTTAATAAACCCCAAAAAAATAACAGCAGTGCGTTTCTAAAATGCAGATGTAAAAGACATTTCCCCTTTTCATCCCTATCCAATAATTTGGTTTATATTACAAAGTAGTTTTATGCAATGCAACGTGTAAAAAAACATACTTTTTATAATACCTATGAAAACACAAAACTACCTTCATGTGCATAATGCATGTATCCATTTCTTAAGAAAAAGCATGCTTTAACTTACTGATATAAGCTACTGTACAGTTTATTTATTTTGGGCTATTGCCTTACACAAAAGAGCTTACTAGTAGTTAGCTTTGCTCTTTTGTTATTGTCACAAGGCTGGCTGGTAGTGACACGTCAGACCCGGAAGAAACAGACAGACAGAGACAGCGAGGTTGGTGAAGCTGAGCACTTGGTTGTGCTCAGCATTTAATAAACAAAACGAGAGAACACAAAAACACAGGACACGGCACTCTACGCCAAAATAAAATAGACAAACAAAACGTACTAAACACTAAACAGACAAACGAACAAACACGGTGAGTGAAAACAACTATCAATTTAATTTACTTTATTTTACTTTCTCCTTCTCACTCACCGAACACCCAACCCCGAGTGAGTGCTACGTGTCTCTATATATACTGTTGTGCTGGGATTCAATTACTAATTAATTATTCACTTGAATCCCAGCACGTGAATTCATTACGTGCAACCCTGTGCTCACATATTATTACATACTTTAAATGCAATCCCGTGCCTAAATATAATTATACAATTTAAATCCTCGTGCTGCACACACCCATTTATATCCCGTGTACCAACTACAATACACCAACATTTACACACAACACGCAACATACAACACAGAAACGCACACAAGGGCAGGGCACATTGCCACAGTTATTCATTAGTTTTAGCACGTGACCTCGACCCTGCTTTTAATCTATAGCCGAAGCAGTTTCTAACTAGGTACTGCCCTCTAGCGGTCAGAAAGACGCTTAACAAGCCGCACCGCAGTGACAACGTACCGTAAAACGCACAGACTCACGTCGTCAGGGGAAATCATAATGACTGCACCTGTACTAAATTTACTACTTAAGAACACAATATATATATACAGTTCTGGCAATGTCTAAATCAGATTGGCAAATTTTACCCGAATTGAAGTCAAAGTAGATGCTATAGTCAGAGATGAAAGTAACTTTAATTTCTTCCTGGTGTAGTGTTATTTTCAGGTACATGTTATAAAGTGGTATTCAACACACTGTGCTTGCTCGCGCGTGCCTAAACAACTTCCACTAAGAAAGCAGGGAAGTGCCAATTCAAATATCATACGTTATGCTGTTTTTACATTTTTTTAATTGAATTTATCATATTTTCCAGTCTTTTATGTTGTTTTTAATGTAATTTATCATATTTTTCCACCATTAAGAAAACAGTATACGAATATTTATCATATACAATACATTGGGTCTTGTACATTTTTTTTTACTTGTACAACTTTACGGTGGACTTCTCGTGAATTGTTTTTTTTTCTTTTTAGAGAAATTAATTGTCTGTTGCCAGTTTAAGTATACCTCTGTAGGCAATAGGAAAACAACTGATTGCACATGTACCAAAATATGACAGCGCACAACTTGCAATCTGACATCGTACCACTTTCTGCCATTACATGAGTCTAGTTGTGGTACGCATACCACATTCTGATGATGTACCACTTTCCAACACTACACCGGATCTACAGTCCAGATCACAGCTTCTATCAAAGTGAAAAACAACGTCCACAAACTTGAATTTAAAGCGTATCTATAAACTTCAGGTACATTCAAACTGTATTCCAATTCCAATTCCAAAAGAAAAGGTGACAGACAAGTTGAAAAAGGCATGCAAATAGAATAATCTAGCTAGAAAAAATAAATCGAAAATAATTTTTTGTATTTTTATTTTTTATTATTTGTGCCTTTTTCCTGAGGGATATCAGACAACGTCCATTAGGTAAACTGTTCCCCCACTACTACCACAAGTTGAATGAAAATTGATTTGAGTGTTTCAAGGACTCGGACTTGGACTCGAGACTCAAAGTTAAGGACTTGTGACTTGGACTCGGATAGTCTGCTGTATATATACATGCATATATTGCCCATTTACATATAGCTGAATCAATCAAGCGTTGAAACAGACCAAATGTTTCTCAGTTTTACAGACACTTATGTGACATGGCCAGGAAAGACCCACAATGCCAGAGTATTAGCAAGCTCTGATTTGTACATTCTTGCAGAAGAAATACGCAATGGATATCTTTTCACAAGAGAGATATGCTTTTTTTTTAGTAATGGTTTGAGGCTCAGCGGTCACTCCTTTAAACATGGAATCTGCCTGTTCATCAGTGATCAGGAGCTATATGGTCAACATAATTTAGTATCTTGCATAAATCCAATTGTTTCTTTTATATACATCCATTTTTGGGGGGATTAGAAGTCAGAAGTCATCAGTGACTCAGAAGTAACAGTTTTACTTATTGGTGGTCCCGCCTACCCCTCAAAGATGGCCAATGAAAGGATTTCCAGGCAACACAGAATCAAATGAAGAAAGAATTTTCAATCACCGCCTTAGTTCAGCCCGTATGGTGGTACAGAATGCTTTTGGTCAGCTAAAAGGGAGATAGGAGATAGTGTAGATTATTAAAGTGGTGTGATATTGACATCTCTTTGGTTTCGAATATAGTTACTGCATTTTGTGTGTTGCATAATGTATGTGAGGTACATAGAGAATGTTACCTTCCTCTTTGGGACCAAGAATGTGAGGAGGAAGAGCAACGCCAAGGGTTACAACAACCCCACCCGACTGGGACACCGAACAGGAGCAGTGGAGGGCTGAAGGGGCCCCCCTGTGCGTCTTGTGCAGGGAGTTTGGGCATGATCGGGGGACTGCCCCTATGAAGACCCCTGATTCTGGGAGGCCTACTCAATGGGGATGGTGTCCTGTGCGTCTGGATGGTTTTGGCTGCTGGAGCAGCGACCCCCATCACCTACGCCTGAGTGGGAGGAGCCCGAACCTCCTGCGCCCAAGTGGGAGGAGACTGAGTGTCCACAGCCCAGAAGGGGGGAGTTGGTGTGTCCACTGCCCAAGAAAGGGAAGACCCCAGGTCCACTGCCCCAGAAGCAGGAGGTACCAGGTACAGCAACTACCAGAGAGCCGCTGGGATGCCATCCTCCGCGTTGTTATGACCAACTGCTGGTGCCCCGTGTGCGGAGAGCTGGGGCATCATTCCCCACTCAACTGCTCACTCCACGAGGAGAAGTGGTACAAGAGCTGCTGGAGAGGAGACAGACCTAAAGGACGAGGAGTCGGTGCGTCCACAGCCCAAGAGGGAGGAGGCCAAGCATCCACAGCCCAAAAGGGAGGAGGCCGAACATCGACAGCCCATGTACCCAACAGCAGAGGAAGAGTGCCTGCTGGTTTCGCCTCCACTGCCATGGGAAGACTATGTGCCACTCCTACCTCCACCAATAGAGGGACAATGCCTGCTGGTTTCGCCTCAACTGCCGTGAGAAACTACTTGTCGCTCCCACTTCCTTTAGCAGAGGGAGAATACCTGCTGGTTTCACCACAACCACCATCACGAGGAGAGGAGCAGGAGCATCCTCTCCCTTCACCACTGGAGGGACCAGGACAGGATGCTGGCGGTTCTCAACAGCCCCTGCATAAGTTGCTGAGGGGAGCACAGGGGAAAACCGCCCAGCCGCAGGAGCTGCGAAGAGGGCCACCCCCAGCACCACCGATAGTCCTGGCTCCATCACAGGGAGAAATGGAGCTCCTACTGCCAACTTCATGGCCAGGGGCGTCACCTCCCAAGGGTCCACTGCCGCCGTCGCCTCCCGAGGGTCCACTGCTGCCGCCATCGCCTCCCGATGGTCCTCTGCTGCTGCCGTCGCCTCCCGAGGGTCCGCTGCTGCCGTCGCTGCCCGGGGGTGCCCACACGTCACCACCCGGGGATACCTGCACGTCACTGCCCGGGGATGACTGCACGCCTGAGGATACCTGCATGTCACTGCCCAGGGATGCCTCCACGACACCGCCCGGGGATGCCTGCACGTCACCGCCTGGGGATGCCCCCCGGCACCGTCCGGGGATGCCTCCATGTCACTGCCCGGGGATGACCGCCTGTCATCGCCCGGGGTGATGTTAAATCCAGCAGGAGCCTTTGTGCTGCTGGAAAGTCTGGGGCCAGAGCTACAGAGCACGAGGGAGAAGTGGAGCTCCCGCTGCCGTCTTCTTGGCCAGGGGTTCCCTTCCTGAGTTCAGTGCCTGAAGGTCCGGAACTGTCGCTGTTGGAGGGTCCGGAGCTGCAGCAGGTTGGAGGTCTGGGACCGCTGTCGCCTGGGGTCGCCAGCTCTGCTTCGCATGGGATCGCCGGCTCGCCGTTGCCTGTGGTCGCCATCTTTGCCTTGTGTGGGGTCACCGGCTCTGTTTCTCCTGGCGTCACCTGCTCGCCGTTGCCTGGGGACGTCTGCGCGCCACCGCCAGGGGATGCAGCCTGCGTGCCACTGGCTGGGGTTGCCAGTGTCCCACGGCCCGAGTTGCCACTGGTGGGCCAGAGGAAGTCTCTGTTCCCACCACAGGACTCTGAAAGGGACTTTTGGAGTTTTGAGGGGGGAGGTGGCCGTTTGGCCATGTGTGCTGTGCACAAACGGGGGCGAGTGTGACGGGATGCCCGCCCCTTTTATTATTTAAATATGATTATTATTTTTATTGTGTTATCATTATTATCAATGTATTAGTATAATAAGAATGTATTTCGGGTTTATTTAAAAACACGCCGTTCTGTTTGTTTGTTTATTGTTTGGCAGCAGGGATGGGGAAGCCCCATCCCACAAAACCCTGTGTAGAAGGGTTAATTAATTGATTAATTTGTTGCTAATTGGAAGATGGACACCAGTATAAAACCCTGCAATTTTCCCTGTTTCGGGGTGGAGTGTTTTGGTGTGAGAGCAAGAGAGTTAGACGGGAGAGAAACAAAGCTAAACAAAAGTAAGAAAGACAAAATGACAGGATCAGTGAAGGCGATTTTCCAGTTTTTTTTGTGTTCGAGATTTGTTTTGGTTAAACCTTTCATTTGCTCTGTGTGCAGTGTTTTTGTGCAACCTTTTTATTTATTTTTGTGTTGAATAAAAACGTCACCGCAGTGCACATTGTCCTGTTTCTGGTCTGACATCACCACCCTAAGGGAATGATTTAAACAGGCTCATGCTAATAACAGGTAAAGATTGTGTGGAGGTACTGTGATGGACAAAGGAGGGTCCGGTCTGTACTTCGACCTTCAGATACTAGAGGGCGCTGAGCCAGCTGAAGGTTTTCCCTTACCAGGATCCACTGGACCGTGATCTCTATCACACTTGGAGGCAGCCATCTTGGTGCCTGCTACTCCTTCATCTACGGACAGTTTTCCGTGGATTTTATTGGTTACAATTTACTTTTGTTTTGTGCACTGGAGCACACCTGCCCTTACTTAACCCAACATGCTTAACACCACAAAAGAATGAATACCAACTCTGGTTGTTTCTTTTAAAAACTGTTTGGACTTCTTTTTTTTCTCTATACCACACCATTGAGAGCTCAGCCATCCACAGGCACTGTTGTGTTTAATGTTTGGTAAGTTATTATTGTGCTATTATACTGTGCACAGTGTCTTGCATAAGTATTCACCCCCCTTGGACTTTTCCACATTTTGTAGTGTTACAACCTGGAATTAAAATGGATTTAATTAGGATTTTTTGTCACTGATCTACACAAAATAGTCCATAATGTCGAAGTGGGGAAAAAAATCTACATATTTTTCAAAATGATTTACAAATAAAAAACTGAAAAGTCTTGATTGCATAAGTATTCACCCCTTTTGCTGTGACACCCCTAAATAAGCTCAGGTGCAACCAAGTGCCTTCATAAGTCACATAATTAGTTGAATGTGCAATTAAAGTGTCAGATGATCTCAGATTAAATACACCTGTTTCTGGAAAGCCCCAGTTTGTTAGAGAGCATATCTAAACAAACAGCATCATGAAGACCAAGAAGCTATCAAAACAAGTCCGGGATAAAGTTTTGGAGAAGCACCAATCAGGGTTGGGTTATAAAAAAATATCCTAAACTTTGAACACCCCCCGGAGCACAGTTAAATCCATTATTAAAAAATGGAAACAACCAATGGCAACCAAAAAATGGCACAACCGCGACTCTGCCTAGAGAAGGCCGTCCACGAAAACTCAGTGACCAGGTAAGGAGGGCATTAGTCAGAGAAGCAACCAAGAGGCCAATGGTAACTCTGAAGGAGCTGGAGAGATCCACAGCTGAGATGGGAGAAACCGTCCATGGGACAACTATAACCCAGACACTTCACAAAGCTGGGCTTTATGGAAGAGTCGCGAGAAGAAAGCCATTGCTGAAAAAAACCCATATTAAATCCTGTTTGGATTTTGCCAAAAGGCATGTGGGAGACACAGCAAACATGTGGAAAAAGATTCTCTAGTCCAGGGGTGGGCAATTCCAGTCCTGGAGGGCCGGTGTCCCTCCTGGCTTTTGTGTCAACTGTGCTCTAAATTACTTAATTAGACCAATAATTGGTAATAATTGGTCCAATTAAGTAATTTAGGGCAAAGTTGGAACAAAAGCCAGGAGGGTCACCGGCCCTCCAGGACCGGAATTGCCCACCCCTGCTCTAGTCTAATGAGACCAAAACTGAACTTTTTGGCCTTAGCGCAAAACACTATGTGTGGCGCAAAGCCAACACTGCTCATCACCCTGAGAACATCATCCCCACGGTGAAGCATGGTGGTGGCAGCATCATGTTATGGGGATGCTTTTCATCGGCAGGGACTGGGAAACTGGTCAGGATTGAGGGCAAGATGGATGGAGCCAAATACAGGGAAATTCTAGAGGAAAACCTGTTTCAGTCTGCAAGAGACCTGGGACTGGGGCAGATGTTCACCTTCCAGCAGGACAATGACCCTAAACACACAGCCAGAGCTACACTGGAGTTGTTTAAAAACAAGAACCTGAATGTCTTAGAATGGCCCAGTCAAAGCCCAGACCTCAATCCAATTGAGAATCTGTGGCAAGACTTGAAAATTGCTGTTCACCAACGGTCCCCATCCAACTTGACAGAGCTTGAGCAATTTTGCCAAGAAGAATGGGAAGAAATGCAGGATCCAGATGTGCAAAGCTGGTAGAGCCTTACCCAAAAAGACTCACAGCTGTAATTGCTGCCAAAGGTGCTTCTACCAAGTATTGACTCGGGGGTGAATACTTATGCAACCAACAAATGTCTTTTTTTTGTTTAATTGACTTTTGTGTCACAATAAAAAAATATTTTGCACCTTCAAAGTGTTAAGTATGTTGTGTAAATCAAATGGTAAAAATCCCAATTAAATGCATTTTAATTCCAGGTTGTAACACTACAAAATGTGGAAAAGTCCAAGGGGGGGGTGAATACTTATGCAAGGCACTGTATGTACAGTAACCATTTTTTTAAGGGTTCAAATAGTTTTGTCACTCTGTAAACCAGCACACTGTCTAATCCGGCACAATCTTTTGGTCCCAAACAAAGATGGATTGAACATGTTTTGCTGTATTCAAATTACTGAATGGATACCTAGAACAGGTAATAACCTGTTGATATAATTACATGTTGTGAGGATGTTTTTAATGCAGCAGTAATACTTTACCACACTGAGGGCTGTTGCTATGGTTGCAAACGAGTCGAAGTCTAGGGTGAAATGTACTACACAAGCGCAATGCGGTTAACGACTTTTTAGGGAATGATTTGCGGCAGCAGTTTTTCTTTGCGATTCAGTCTTAGATGAATATGTAATTATAGGCGTTCCTGCATACATTCTCAAAAATTGGGTGGCGATAGAGCAAATGAGGGCTCTCAGACATTATAATGAGATAAAGCTGCCGGCAATTGCAACACTCACAATTGTATCAATTTTTAAGAACTTTTGAAAGCACATTTTAAACAGTCACAATTAGGAAAACTTTAAAAGGCAGTATGATATTTCTGGTTTCCCCAACATGTTAGAAGCAATAGACTGCACACGTGTGCCACTAACCCCTCCAGCTCATTCTGAACATCTGCATAGGAATAGGAAACACACCTAATGTGCAGGTGGTTTGTAATTGTGCAGAATTTAGCACTGCACCACTGACTAACTTAAATTAAAAAGAATATACATTTGGCTTATAGGTAGTGTTCTGCGTTTCCGGTTTATTCTGAATTTTACCAAAAAATTAGTTTTTTGTTTTTTTTTTAAACCGGATGTCGGTTTTTACTGATTTATACCTGATTTTTGTCTATTATTCAATATTTTCCCAGTACTATTTTCTAGGAGATACACAATATTTTGATCAAAATGCTGTTTTATTTTGACTCAGACATTGTAATAAGCAACCCTACACTGTATCCTAGTATACAGCAGACGTTTAGACGTCAGAGGACAAATAACGTAGCAGAAAAGTTTGGCTTATCAAAATCTGTTGTAGCCCACATTTTGAAATTGGCTATGAAGCTGCACACAAAAATTGAGTGAGTGATTTACAGCTGGAGGTGCAGAATCGTAAAAAACAAACAACATTTAAAATGATGCTTCTGAATTAAATGTAAGTACTGTATACCAAGTGTGTTTACTGTTTTTAAGGATATTGATAGTATGGTGGTGTTGTACTATGTGTACAATACAGTACTGTATATACTTTTTGTTTTGCACATCTGTGTAGTACTAGTAAACAGTTGTTTGTTCTGATATTTGATTTTTTTCGTGTTTATTTTTTAACACTGTAATGAACCAAGACGTGTATTTCAATGTGCTGTTTATACAACTGTAGTACACAAATCGTTTTTCCATATTCATACACTTGAAAATGTGGTTTTTCACTTAATAACAATGTTCAGTTAATAACAACTTTTTGCTGGGAACCGAAAGGTTGCTAGTAATCGGCATCTACTGTATATGTTAAATAAATTCCTGGAAACTTTTTTTAAAAGATAAAAACCGAAAACGCGGAACACTACTTATAGGCTACTCATTATAATACGAATTAGTGGTATAATGCAAAATTTGGCCTGGTCCCTTGAAATTCGTATTAACAAGAATTGACTGTCCTCATGTAAGTATCATCACTTGTCAATGTAGCACCAGGGTCTATTTTGTGTTAATTGTCTAGACTACTAATTAGGCCAAATTAAAAATAATAATAATAAAAAAAATGCTAAAATCATTTAGTTTCAATTTTAAATAATCTTTTATTCGCATTGTACACCAATGTCTACAATGTAGCAGCAAGGTTTATTTTGTGTTACCAGTAGCCTATAGGCTAAAGTAAAAAGAAAGTGTGTTAGGTATTAATTTCATTTTACTACTGTACTGTATACTGTATAGGCCTACTGTACAAAGCTTTTTTCATATTTTTACATAATGTAATGTGTAAGTTTACCCAAAACACATTAGTGTTATTTCAGCGCAATGATTTATACATTTAAAATATATTGAGCACTATAAATGTATGTATGTGCAATTTTGTTGCATGTTTTTAAACCCTACACCTCCTTATGTCAGACAAAAATGTCTGGTTTAGCGAGGGGCTACTGTATGATTATGAAAAGCTTTTTGATAGAAACACATTTTTCATTTCGGGGTGAAGGAGGGGGGCCCACTATAGAATCTGATGGGTTACTGCCTTTTATTATTTATTCAAAACAATATTGCACGACTCAAAATGCTAGAGATCTTGCGAAGATGACGCAACAAATATATAAATTAGTATATTGCAGTTCTCTTTATTAACATATTTTCTCTTAGTACATACGACAGAATGTATACTTTGCGAACTGTCGCAACGAAAATGCAAACCTGTGGTATGTTTGCGCTGCGACTTGCCCATCTTCGTACATCTACACCTCAATGTTCCTGGCACTCACAAAAGATGATTGTACTTGAGGAACCTGTTTAGAATAGCCTGCTCTCAACTTGGATTCTAAATGTAGCAACAGGAAGAATTTTCCGTTGTGTGTGGGTATGCTGTAATTGTATACCTGCCTAAAATAAATCTTCTGTTGTTTATTTTAAGAGCCTTAAAAAAGATTGTTGTGCTATTTTCCTGACCATGAAACAGATTGTTAAAGAGCAGCATCTTAGCACAGTGAGCATTTGACATTTTATTTTGCTCGCAACATCTAATTGAGTACTGTGATCTAAACCCTTTTTTTTCCAAGTGTGGAAAAGCATATTGTCTATATTTCAAGCATGACCCATCATTATAGTACATGTTAATCCAGCTAAACAAAGTACTGGTATTGGTTACAGTGTTCATTTCTGGATCCAGTAATGCTATATCACTTGTTTTAGAAACTGTTACAGTAGATATTGTCCAATTATAAAATGGTATCCTCCTCCACAACAAAGAAGAGAGTCCACGCAAGCTTTGGGCAGCCCAGAGAAAACAAACAACAACTTCCAATACATGTGTTTTAAAGAGTAATTTAATAACCGCTCAATCCTATCAAATAAAGGAAAGAAACTTCAGGGAAGGGCAGAGGAAATACTGGGAACAAATTCCAAGCAGAAAACAAGACTAGATGGAAACCAAAAACATCTTAGTCAAAGATTCCTCTATACTTCTGGTGCTTCTATATATATATATATAGATTACATATAGCTACAGTATATGCTTCACCCTTTAAAAAATAAAATAACTCTTTACTTCGAATTAAAAGGAATAGGAATACACTTCCTGCTCCTTTTCCAAGGATCCAGATTAATCAAAATGTATTTGGAAATTGAAATATAACAAAGGCAACAGGATAAGCAGGAAAGGATGCGACAGGCAGAGCAGCTATTGCCAGGGGATATCAGCACAATTTTTCCGACCTGTAGTTTCCAAGTTTCCCCACACAGGACCAATAACTGTAAAACAAAATGTACATACCAACATTGTCAGTGTCAGAGCATGTGGTCATAGAATCATGTTTACTTTTTAACCACTCCAAATAGATAACAGAGGCGACAATGCTGACATTTAAGATGTTGAGTTGTCACTGGTTCCAGATTAGGCCATAATAAATAAATGACTTGTATGTTTGATTACTGTAACCCACCCATCATTTTAAACTATCCAAATATTTTTTGTATGCACTCAGAATATATTTTTTCTATTTTTATTACAATCAAAGAAGCAACCTGTACAGTGTTTCCCAGTACAGTTTGCATTACATTTTACAGCTATTATATTCTGATCATATCAAACAAGAATCACCAAACCCTACCACTTTTTTTTAAATTGACATATGGACACCCAGACAATTCCCAGACCAGTGGCTTTGGAGATGTTCAAATTTCTAACCCATCATTACAGTACGTGTAATCCAAGTACCCAAAGTACCAGTACTGATCACAGTGTTCAGGTTCTGGGTCCTGTAATGCTATAACTTGTTTTAGAAACTCTTACAGTACATACTGTCATCAAGAGAACCCAAACAACAACTTACACTGCAGGTTTTTTTAAAGACTGAAAATTGAATGCAATTTCAGGGAAGGGTGAATGAAATACCAGTCTCAAGAAGTTCCCAAGTTCCAATAAGTGAAAACAACGACATAGTCAACGATTCTTCTTTATGGTGTTCATTTTAATACAGATTTATTTATTTTTTGCAACTTGTCGGCTACATGATTCACACGCATTTAAAAAACAAACAAAATGACATATTACCATACTAGCCACAAATATAGTGAACTGCATTAAATCCCTATTGTCTTGCAAATATTTTATATTAACTACGCCCATAGGAAAATACACTACTGTACTTTCAATCAGAAATTAAAGGATTTAGCTAATGCTTACAGTAATAAATAAAAACTCTTACATTGTATTGAATTGATTTTATCTGAAAATGGCTATTTGGTAGCATATCCAGTCCAGAAAGTATTAATTTTAAACAATTGGAAGCGTACAGTACATATGAGAAACAAAATGTGTACAATTAAATCAGTACATTATTACTGCATCTTAGGAACAATGACAAATACAATAGAAACAGCGGCTTACTTTTACTTTTACTGGAAAGCATCACTGGAAAGTTCATGATTCAGGTATTTATTAAAATATAAAAATGGGGGTACTCTTCTCACTTATATTCAGGCCTTTCTATAATAAAGACAACAGTAAGAATTGGAAGGGAAGTGGCAAGCACAGCAGCTATGCCTATTATTGCCAGGAGATGTCAACAGAAGTTTAGGATCAGTTTTTTGGGGTTTTTTTAATCGCCATCCATAAATACAGCTAACCAGAAAGGGAAAAATAGCATCTTTCTCATTGGAAACAGAACCCTCACACTTTCAATGCACAAATCGGGGGATACAATGCAGATATTTGCAATTACAATTCACATTTCTATTGCTTTTCTTCCCAAGGATCCCAAAGCACACAAAAAAAGTTAAACTGTTAAATGAAAAACAAAAGTTAATAATAAAATGGAAATTAAAAAATGAACAAAAATGTGGTTTTAATTGTAAAAGCTAGTTTGTAAAAATAGAACTAGAAAAGTGTACAAGAATGTTATATATATTTTTTTCTTAAACCTTTATTTTACTAGGTAAGCACATTGAGATTAAAATCTCTTTTACAAGTGCGACCTAGCCAAGAAAGGCAGCAGCAACACAATAAAACACTGTACAAAAACACAGATACAAAAATAAAATACAAATCATAATAATACAATCAACAATCAAATAGTAACAAACAGTAACAAGTCTACTCAACTACTTAAAACATGCACAACTCTCAACTAGATAATCGTGCAGCTTACTCTTAAATTGTACTAAAGCTATTCGGGACTGCAACTTAACTTTAGATTGTAAATCATTCCGAGACCAAGGAGCAAAATAGGCAAATGATCTTTTAGCAGCCTCTGTTCACTTTAGGAACCGTGAAATTCAAAAATGTATGCAATCTAATACTGTAGTTACAAAAAGCGAATATAAAGTATTAATTTATATATGGAGGTCATTTACAAAAATAGCCTTATATAACAGAATATACCAGTGTTTCAATCCAGCCAACCAAACTGTATAACACACAATGATGAGTACTGTAACTTGAATTTGTAATACATCTCAAGGCTGCATGATATATAGGATCCAGTTTGCTTAATGTTAAGGGTGATGCAAACCTATAGACTGTGTCCCCATAATCAATTTGTGCATAACGATGCTACAGTGTTTAATGTTCTCACCAATGTTATTAATATATAGGATAAACAATAACGGACCGAGAATAGATCTTTGAGGAACACCCTTATTTAACAAAACAGGACTTGACATCATATTTGCATGTTTGACAATCTGTGATCTATCAGAAAGTTAATTTTGAAACCATCCAGCTGCTTGCAATCTAATACCAGCACACAATAATCTTTTATTGAGTAACGCATGATCGCCTGTATCAAAGGCTTTGGAAAGATTAATAAACATGTTGATTTTTTATCTCGAGTCATTTTGATATCATCCATAACTTTCAATGCTGCAGTCACAGTACTATGACCTGACCTCAAACTAGATTGCATGTTGTTTAAAATATTGTTTGCATCCAAGTAACATTTCAGTTGATTACTGGCCATAGATTCCAAAACTGACAAATTGGAAATTGGTCTGTAATTGTTCACGTCAGACTGATTTCCAGCTTTTAAGAGAGGAGTAGATTATAATTGTTCATGTCAGACTGATTTTCAGACATTAGGCAGTCTGACTCAATTGAAAGATTATAAATATAAGTAATAGCTACAGCAGCAATTTTTAATAAAAACGGATCTAGGCCATCAGGATATAAGTGGAATAAAAAATAAAACATACAGTTTAATTGTAAAATTAAAAAAACTAAGATAAAAATCCAGTTTGTAAAAATAGAACAATTAAAATAAATAAATAAATAAATAAATAAATAATAAAAGCTTAGGTTAAACTAGATGGTAACTTTACAAGTAAAGTTGTGGGGCTTGCTTTATTGGGAAAGTGGTCAACGTAGCTGATTGGTGTCAAAAGTCACATTGTTTTCTAATTGTCTCATGCTTAGAATGTGCTAGAATTTGAAATTTCTCAAAGTTCTATGACAGTTAATTCAACCTACTGAAAGAAGTTAATGCGGTTACTAAAACAGCTGGACCTCTTGATTGGTAGACGCCATTCCTGTTTTGATTTCATATTTGAATAGCTGAGAAGTAGAGGAAGATTTAATTTGATCTATTTGTCTAACTTGTTGGGAAAGTGGTCAAAACAGCAGTTATTTCTAAAAGTTCACAGAAAACGTAGTTGGTGCGGTTACTAAAACAGGTGTACCTCTTGATTGGTAAAACGTTTTTTCTGTTTTGATTTCAGATTTGAATAGCAGAGAAGTAGATGAAGATTCTATATGCTCTAACTTTTTGTCTTACTTGTTGGGAAAGTGGTCAAAGTAGCTGATTTGTGTCAAAAGTTACATCGTTTACAGTAAATAGAATGTTGGAAGTCTGGGAGTTTTTAAGCAATGGGGAGCTTTAAAATGTTGAAAAAAGTCCCATTAAAGTGAATGAAGATGGACAAAAAAGGACAAAAAGCTCAATAGTTTAAAAAGTATAAAATTTATCAAAAAGTTGTATACAAGCACACTATTCCAGATCGGTCTACACGTTTTAAAGTTTAAACGGCGTTTCTAGCTTAAACGGTGTAAGAGGAGTAGCGTGCCGAAGAAGTAGAAGAAGATTTACAGTGGGGACTCTTGCTTCGCAAGCCCCACTAAAAAGCTAATTTATAAAAATGAGATTTAGAACCAGTTTAGAATTTTGAGTTGTCATTGGTTTTAATTTCAGCATCAAACAGATAGGGCAGAGTGAATTCTTACTGTAATATATTACACACCTACACAAAAAGGTCCACTAAATAGATTTCCAAAATCATGAAGCTAAAATTCTGTCAATAAAAATTATTGGTTTCAGACAGTACTTTTATTTTTTTTTTGCAATGTGCAAGACATCATTTGAAACAAAATATAGACTTAATCGCCTAGTGCATACCGGTATTTTATACGTTTTCTTAGTTGGCTAGTACTGTAGATGCAACACGACACCAGATTATTTATTATGCTACGTTATTAATAATACAAGAGTGATGCCTAGTATTATTTTTGGAACGATAATATACATTGCAAATAAAATATAAATGTTAACTTTTTTTCTTACCGTATTTGTTTGGTTCCCTGCTGTACTCTAAGATGGGTACAGCTGTTGCTGCCGTTTCCTGAGCAACAGCGCTGTCATTCCCATTCCCAGACCATCTTTGTCTCCCAGGTGAAGTGTCTGTCACCTTGTTGTTTGCTTCTTCAGGTCTCCCAACAGGGATAACTACGAACCTTTCAGACATAACACTCCCGTGGCGTGTATCTTCTTATTAACTCTTCCCCAGCGAGATAAACTTTCACAATGTCCCAGACAGATTAACGTGACTCAAAGTCAACAGTCTCCAATAAACGTATGCACAAGACTAACACAAATGACACCGACTGATCCGTGGATTGAGTACACAAGGGGCGTTGTTAAGTCAAACTCTCCTCTTATTGGCTACTCTTCCAGTTGTGCCTAACTCATCCTGGCTTAATGTAAACCAGGAAAGAAAAGGAACACTTAGCATCCATTCTTATGAATTGTACTAAGATACAACTTAATGACATGTACTGAACTATGCATTGAGGTTCATTTCTAAAAAAAGAAGTCTCCAAAGAATAAGCTTAAGCAGTAAATATAATACATTTGATTAATCAGCTCACAAACAATATTGTTGCACTGTATGAAATTGCTATCGGAAAAAAATGAGGCAGTCTTGACAATGGAGCACGGTTCAAAAGCCAGCAGGATCTTTATTTGCAGCAGCAGGTTCACAGCAATTAACACAGCTCACAGCACACGATTCTCCACTCTCTGAATCCACACATACTCACACACCTGATGCACCCTCTATTATCCCCCTCACACCCAGACACAGAAAACACAAAGTTACAAGTATGTGAGGATTAAACACAAAGTGACAATTATGTGAGGCTTGCCCAATCAGCGCCCACTGACCTTTGAGTAAAAACAATGTAATAGATTATCACGTTCCTCACCCAATCAGTGTCCTGTGCAGCCGCATGGGGTTCACATGAACAGCACCTGGTGACCCCTGTTTAGACTGCCTGATCCAGCGTCAAGCCCCAGCACCGAGCACCCTGCCGCATGGTGCAAGCAATCAAGCCAGCACATTAACAGTTCCGGAATGCAATACAGCCACAGACAAAGCTGGTCCGTCTGCACCTGGTGCTACTATATATATTAATTTGATTTAAATGGAATAAAATTCAATGCAATTAATACATAACAGTAAACAAAAACTTTAAAAATAGCAATATTATCCAATCTTTTACTTTACACTGTAGTTCCATGGAATACCCTCACACTAATAAATGTATCATATTGAATGAAACATCGGTTAAATGCATACTGTCTGTAATATTAGACATTTATATAAACACCATTGATTATTAAACATAAAAGGCCCTATGATATAGAATGAGAGTATTTCAGTAATGTACAGTGCCTTGCATAAGTATTCACCCCCCTTGGACTTTTCCACATTTTGTAGTGTTACAACCTGGAATTAAAATGGATTTATTTAGGATTTTTTGTCACTGATCTACACAAAATAGTCCATAATGTCGAAGTGGGGAAAAAAATCTACATATTTTTCAAAATGATTTACAAATAAAAAACTGAAAAGTCTTGATTGCATAAGTATTCACTCCCTTTGCTGTGACACCCTGGTGCAACCAAGTGCCTTCAGAAGTCACATAATTAGTTGAATGGAGTCCACCTGTGTGCAATTAAAGTGTCACATGATCTCAGATTAAATACACCTGTTTCTGGAAGGCCCCAGAGTTTGTTAGAGAGCATATCTAAACAAACATGAAGACCAAGGAGCTATCAAAACAAGTCCGGGATAAAGTTTTGGAGAAGCACCAATCAGGGTTGGGTTATAAAAAAATATCCCAAACTTTGAACATCCCCCGGAGCACAGTTAAATCCATTATTAAAAAATGGAAAGAATATGGCACAACTGCAACTCTGCCTAGAGAAGGCCGTCCACCAAAACTCAGTGACCAGATAAGGAGGGCATTAGTCAGAGAAGCAACCAAGAGGCCAATGGTAACTCTGAAGGAGCTGGAGAGATCCACAGCTGAGATGGGAGAAACCGTCCATGGGCTTTATGGAAGAGTGGCGAGAAGAAAGCCATTGCTAAAAAAAAACCCATATCAAATCCTGTTTGGATTTTGCCAAAAGGCATGTGAGAGACACAGCAAACATGTGGAAAAAAGGTTCTCTGGTCTGATGAGACCAAAATTGAACTTTTTTGGCCTTAGTGCAAAACGCTGTGTGTGGCACAAAGCCAACACTGCTCATCACCTTGAGAACACCATCCCTACGGTGAAGCATGGTGGTGGCAGCATCGTGTTATGGGGATGCTTTTCATCGGCAGGGACTGGGAAACTGGTCAGGATTGAGGGCAAGATGGATGGAGCCAAATACAGGGAAATTCTAGAGGAAAACCTGTTTCAGTCTGCAAGAGACCTGGGACTGGGGCGGAGGTTCACCTTCCAGCAGGACAATGACCCTAAACACACAGCCAGTGCTACACTGGAGTTGTTTAAAAACAAGAACCTGAATGTCTTAGAATGGCCCAGTCAAAGCCCAGACCTCAATCCGATTGAGAATCTTTGGCAAGACTTGAAAATTGCTGTTCTCCAACAGTCCCCATCCAACTTGACAGAGCTTGAGCAATTTTGCCAAGAAGAATGGGCAACAATTGCAGGATCCATATGTGCAAAGCTGGTAGAGACTTACCCAAAAAGACTCACAGCTGTAATTGCTGCCAAAGGTGCTTCTACCAAGTATTGACTCAGGGGGGTGAATACTTATGCAACCAACAAATGTCTTTTTTTGTTTAATTAACTTTTGTGTCACAATAAAAAGTATTTTGCATCTTCAAAGTGTTAAGTATGTTGTGTAAATCAAATGGTAAAAATCCCAATTAAATCCATTTTAATTCCAGGTTGTAACACTACAAAATGTGGAAAAGTCCAAGGAGGGTGAATACTTATGCAAGGCACTGTAAATGCAAGGTGGAAAGTGTGACTGAAACTCACAGACATCATTTAACAAGTCTTTCTATCAAAAGGTTTCTACTCCTTCTCTCTCCTGCAATACTTCAGCCATACAGCTCTGCTCTGTACAAAAGCACTTGCTTTTCTACATGTCCTGATATAAAACTAACATCATCCATAACATTAACACACTCAATTGTTAGACAAACTCAGGTACAAAGAATAACTATTTAAATTCTTTGTCAAACTTTTTTTTACAATACATCTTTATTAATCTCAAAAAACCTAAAGAAACTTAGTGAAGTAATTGTATGAGTTTGTTCCACTTTGTGTAATGTCTCCCTGTGATAATTGTCCCTTGTACAATTAACTGTAATTAACCATGGTAAATGCATAGTAAACTGTAGTAAAAAAAAGAAAAAAAACAACTCAGAGGTGAAAACACGGTTAATAACCACTGTAAAGCATTCGGTAGTATGGATAGTTTGTGTTTTTTGGCAGTACTGGTAATACATTTTCACATAGCCTTATTTATAAAAACACAGTGGTGTCATTAACATAAATCTAAAATGACTTGAAGTGGCACTCCAGTCAATGTTTAGACTGCACCCTGTAATGTTGCCAGCTATTTAGTGTGCTTAGGAGTGATTATTTTATTTCAGTCTTGGATGTAGAATGAATAGGTTCTAGTTTAAAGTTGTGCTCTCAGCTCAACTCTAAACTAGAACCTATACATAAACACCTACAATTGTAGTTCCTCTAGTCTCTTGTGGAACACTTTTGGGTTTACCACAGGAATTTCTTCCTAAGCACACAGCTGTTGAATAGTGCTGATATTATTATTTTAAAAATGAGAATCTAAATAGTTATACACAATCCAGGCCTGAATATCTCCAGAAGGCATTTTGACTTCACATGCATATCATTGGTACAGCCTGCATGTGTTCAGTTTCCTCATTCACATTCTGTGTCAAACAAAAGTTTTCAAAAATGAGTCACAATAGAATTTGGCAATTTTGACATCCCACATCAAATGACCCCTGGCAAGGTACCGGTACTATATATATATATATATATATATATATATATATATATATATATATATATATATATATATATATGGGTGATTAGGTTTCTTAGCTTGCAAACATTGGGCCTGAATTGAAGCTAGATGGCAAGATCTCAAAACACTGCCATCTTGCTGTTTAAAATATGTAAACTAACACTGCACTAACACACATTTTGCAGCTTGGATTGGGTAATAGGTGAGACATTTATTCTTGTCTATGCTGCAAATGCAGTGCTTAGCAGAGCATGTATCAGTTAACATTGCTGGATTGTAAAAACATAACCCCAATTTCCCAAGTTTTGTGGTTCCCTGACCCGTGGCGTCGCAACCTTAACATTATCTTAACATAGTTTCTTTGCAATGAATTTCCATTGGTTTTGTAACAGCAGTTCACCCTGTGGGTTGAATCTAACTAGCCCTTGTAAAGTTGGCTTTAGGCCGTATAATGAAAACTCGGTTGCCTTTTATTATTTTTCTTGCTGTTTTAACTACACTACCTTATCAGCTTGCACTGCATATTTTGCTCTGCACTTCTATTAATACTGCCTGTTGAGATGCACGTTGCACTTTGTGTTTTACATTTAACTATGAAACTTCTTATTGAATTGAGATGAATCTTGGTTAAGACATTCTTTTGCACAAATGAAGATAATCAGAATTTGGGGATATAAGGAGGTGCCTGTCTGCCTGTCTTTACATGCATATGTATACTACTCTTACAGTTTTTACTTATACAGTATACAGAGATGAAATTAAATCTGATTACTGTAAAAAGATAAGAGAAACAACTGGACCATAAACTTACAGTACAACTTTTAATTATTGTTATTCTGTAAGTACAACTGGATTTTGTAATAAAAACGTGTTCAAAAAACATATTGAACATAGGCTTTTTAAACTGAAAATAAAAAAAATGCATGATACCTAAATAAATATGAATTTTCATGAATCATGAAACTTAATAGAAAATCTGTAAATTCAATAGATGCTAGTATCACATGTAAGCATTAGCAATTCAATATTACCGTCCCATTGGGGCTGGCAGGGGTTAGCCACCCTAGTTTGCAGTATCCAGCTCTGTGTTTTCAAATGGAACAGGATGCTGGAGACACCCACCCAAGGCTTCTAAGAAATTAAAGAGAAAAATACCCCATACAGTCTGCGAGAACGGGGGGTTAGGAAAGGAAATGGATATGAGAAGGGAGAGTACTTTGCAAAGGACTAGCTCAAGATCTGCAGTTGGCAACGACATGAAGCTCCAGGTTTGTATCTGTGGCTGGAGCAGACAATGGTTAGGGGTTTGAAGATTCATCAAGGGAGAAGAATGCTTGAGGGAAAATTTGCAATTTTGTTTTTCAACTTCAGAATTCACCACTACATGGCAACATCTAGAAATTGGAATAATGGCAGGATGCACCATTTCTCCACTGGCTTTTACCATGGCAATGGAAGTAATCATTAGGACATGAAAATGTGTAGTGGGAGGAGAGCGCTTGGCTTCTGGAATGTGACTGCCACCAATTAGAACATACATGGATGACATGACAATCATGACTACAACAGTAGCCTACATTAATCGGTTATTGGGCAAACTAATCAATAACATTGAATGGGCACGAATGCAATTCAAGCCCACTAAGTCAAGGAGCATGCCTATAATTAAATTTAAAGTAGTGGATAAGAGATTCTACATTAACAGTGAGGCAATACCAACAGTGTCTGAGAAGCCTGTGAAAAGTCTTGGGAGATGGTATGATGGGGACCTAAAGGACACAGTTTGTGTGGGAGAAGTGAGACAACAAGCAGTGGAAGGGTTGAAGAGCATAGGCAGCAGTGCTTTACCCGGCAAACTTAAACTCAGGTGCTTTCAGTTTGGTCTACTGCCAAGACTAATGTGGCCACTCACTGTGTATGAGGTTTCCTTGACAACAGTAGAGAAGCTGGAAGCGTTAATCAGTTCATGGTTATGAGTTCCACGCTGCCTCAGCAGAGTGGGACTATGGTAAAGGGATACTGCAGCTGCCAGACTCAGCTCTAATCAAGGGGTTTTAAGTGCATTAAGGTTCAATTGGAAATGACATTGGTAGAGTCACACAACAAATGTATGAGGGAGGCAGCAACTGTGTTGAAAACTGGAAGAAAGTGGGCGGCAAAGGAAGCTGTGGAAGATGCAAAGGCTGTCCTTTGGATCAGTGATATCATGGATCAAGTATAGCATGGAAGAGGAGGCTTTGGTGTCAGTTCAGCTCCTCCTACATGGCACAAATCAGCTCCAGTTGAACAGAGGAAGCTGGTAGTCAATGAGGTGCAAAAGCTGGAGGAGAGGATGAGGTGTGTAAAGGCAGTTTCCCAGACCAAGCAGGGAGAATGGACGAGATGGGAGAGTGTGGAACAACGCAAGATCAACTGGCGAGATCTATGGACAATGGAACAGAGCAGGATTAGTTTCCTCATCAGGTCAACATATGATGTTCTAACATCACCACAGAACCTTAATCTATGGATAGGAGAGGATCTATGGTGTCCTTTGTGTTCATCGCCAGCTATATTAAGACATATATTGACCAAGAACAGATATTCAAACCAAAACTTGTCTAGGACAACTGGAAGCTGCTAGAGACTGGAAAAATGCTGGCAGATGTTGGGCAATGGCTTATTTTCCCACCTGCGATTGCCACCACTAACTTCTGATATTGTCTTGTGGTCTGGATCAGCATGCTTTGTTCACCTGGTAGAGTTAACAGTGCCATGGGAGGATGCTGTGAATGAGGTGTATGAAAGGAAGAAACCTTGGTACACTCAACTAGTTGCTGAAGTGGAGCAGTGAGGCTGGAGAGTCCAGGTTTACCCAGTGTAGGTGGGTTGTCGAGGATTTGTGGCACACTCCACAACCCGGTTTCTTATAGACATCGGATTCAGTGGTCAAGAGTTGCGATGCAAAAAGATTCTGGTTGGGGACCTCAAGCACAGTAGAAAGAAAGCAACATCGATGGAAGGAAGGTAAGTAAGCTGGGCTTTGCTGAGTGGGGGACAGAAGGGGGTGATGCTGGGACACCAGAATCACTGTCGAGCCCTCTTGTCGTGGGCTAGTCGACGAAACACCAAGGATTAAAGGTGCCCACTTGAAGACCCTAGAGAAGTACCCTACTCAGCTCAGTCCAGACGGTTGTCACGCTGATGCGCTAGGGAGGCTGCACTGTGGTTAATCCCTGGAGCCAGCTTTGCAGCCGTTGTGTGTGCTGATGCGCCAGGGAGGTAAAATAGGCTGATCCCTGGAGCCATCATTACACTTCAGCCATCAACACCTGGCAGAAAGATATCTGTACCATCAGATGAAAGGAAACACAGATGGGTCACATTAGTTTACAGTAAAAGAAGCTATGTCTTAGTTGGTGCTTATCTTGGCGAGAGTTGAGTCCAATATCAGCATGAAGTTTTAACACCTACTCTCATGTAATGGAATTCATAAATCTTGTACTTAAAACTTTAAATTATTTATTTCTTTATTTTACTTTTTTATATAAATGCACATTTGTCATATTAGCAATCTTTTTTTTTTTACTTTTTGTATCAACCCCCTAGATAGTTTTACTTTAATAGCTTAAACATAATATAATTAACAAATAGTAATAAATAAACCAAAATGTACATCAGTTCAAACTGCCCGTATACAGTGTAGTCAATAATATTTTTAAACTCTAAAACATCATAAAATATTTTTTTATTTTTTTATTTTTTATTTTTTATAAATTTAGTCGTCGCCAATTATTTTTACCCCGGTTTTCACCCCCAATTTAGCATGCCCAATTATTATCTGTATCCCCGGCTCACCGCTCGCAACCCCCCCGCCGACTCAGGAAACGGAGGCTGGAACACGCGTCCTCCGAAACGTGCTCCTTCCAAGCCGTCATTTTTCGCACTGCAGATCCACAGCAATGCTACCAGACCTATAGTGCCGGAGGACAACACAGATCTGGCGGCTCCGCTGCAGAGCCACAGGCGCCCTATCGGCCACAGGGGTCGCTGATGCGCGGTGAGCCGTGGATTCCCCTGCCGACCTAAGCCCTCCCTACCCGGGCAGCGCTCAGCCAATTGTGCGCCGCCCCCTAGGAACTCTCGGTCACGGTCAGCTGTGACATAGCCTGGATTCGAACCATCGATCTCCAGGCTATAGGGCACATCCTGCGAGGAGCGCCTTTACTGGATGCGCCACTCGGGAGCCAGGAACATCATAAAATATAGCAAAATCAATCAGTTTTGTTTATTTATGAAAAGACAGACATTAAACAATTAACAAAGCAGAGATCAAAACAGATAGTTGACGATAATGTCATACAATAGTCGTATCTTACACAGACGGTTTAACAGACTTCAGTCCCTTACACCCCTTGCAGTATCCATTAGTATCACTGTCAGCAACATTAGCTTTAATACATTGTTTTACTATTTTATGTACCAGTACTTATACCATATTAAGAAAAATGTACTGCCACAGGCACACCAAAGTTCTGAGACTGATGATTGACAGGGTCCATTAGGTTTCAGAATTTTCTGCACATGCTTACATTTTTAAAACCATAATATTATTTTAATATAATATTGTTTCACTTCGGACTGCCAGTAGGCTGCATTCCGGTTACAGTTCTTTTATAGAGACAGCCAATAAACAAAAATATTTTGCACAGAATTTCTTCATACTGCTGGGAGGCAGTCTGGAACATTGTGCCTTCATGACATCAAAACTTCTTTGGATCAGGTAGAAATGGGACCTTTTCTGCTGTACCTGCATGTGTGCTGGAAGTAAAAAAGTCAACAAGCTGACATTTAAATAAACAAAACATATTTGGGGCAGTTTCAAAGCAGCCAGTATAAATCCTTAACAAAATAATATACTCCCTGTTTATTGGTACTGTAGTGTATTGTAACATACTTGGGTGAGTGGATGCCTGCCTAAAGAAAACACACTACCAAGCAGGTAGTCCAAAACAACCCTACCCCCAATCCAGGGCTGTAACTTCTTTTTGTGTTGATTCAAGTTGCCTCACTGTCACTCCACAACTGACTTGCCAACCATCAACAAAATGAAGACACAGATAAAAAGACTACAAAACCAAAAGGTCGAATGTTACTCAATTTGTGTGCTATATAGATAGATAAATAGCATAGGGCACCTCACCCAAAGGGCAATTTAGCAACTAGTTCGAGATTGATCCATTATCTTTTGACTGTTGTCCACAAGCACAGATTTATTTTAAAACAGTAAAATGATAAAACATACCAGTGCCCAGTTGTAATTGGTGCTGAAGCTATGAGGCTGTATAGTGCACTCGTGAGACCAGACTTTGAGTACACAATAACAAAGAGACACTGTGGCGCTGGAAAGAGTCCAAAGAAGAGCAACCAAACTAACCGCAGGGCTTAAAGGAGTAAGATATGAAGATAGGCTGAAAGAACTGAATCTATTTAGCCTAGAACAAAGAAAAGTTGAGGGGGTGGGGGGCATGATTGAACATGTAAACATTAAAAGGAGTTGACATAGTTAACCTTAACCAATACATTACACTCAGTACAGAAACCAGGACAACAGGACATAATTGGAAATTAAGTGGAGATAGTCTTAGGACAAGGAAGAAAATACTTCTTCACACAGAGTGGTGAGGGTATGGAATGGTTTACCAAGACTTGTTACTGAGGTAGAGTCACTTGGATCCTTTAAGATCTGAGATCTAAGCTCTGAGATCAATCAGTTACTAGGAACCTGACGAGCTTAGATGGGCTCTTGTTCTTACATTTTTATGTTCTTATTTTAAATTATTCAAAATAAACTAATTCACATGTACTCTAGTCTACAGTTGTGTAAAAAAACAAGGAAGGGCCTTATTTTAATAATTGCTAATAGTGGTCATAGTCAATAATGGTAATAGTCATTGCCAGACTAAATATATATATATATATTTAGTCTGGCAATGACGGTGAAAATATGTTGCCTTTTTGTGTAAAGTAATATTGGCTGAAAGAGAGGTAATGAAATACTTGGAATAAATAACCCAGTGCAGTAGTGTGGAAGAGGGTCACTGTGAAGGTCAATTAAAATAGAAACCCATTCACTATCCATTTGTCACTATAATTAGCAAGTTGTTGATGCATGAGCGTGGGCCATAGCCTTGAAAGCACACCCATTAACCAATCAAAGGCTTTTATCAATCTGCACCATACATAACCCACAAAAGAATGTTAAGATCACATATCTATACTCCACCACCCTTCCTGTAGTTCCCTGTAGTTTATTTATTATGATGACAACTTATGAGTCTATCCAAAATATTATTTTACCAGTATAAGCTCTTTTTCAGTTTTTTGGGATGTTTAAACTTAACTTAAACAGCGTAGGTCTGTCCTTTATTCCTACCCAGCTATCTTGCTTGAAAATCAGGCAGATATGCTGGTAAATCTCTCAGCCAGAGTGTATTCCTCTTGTGCAATTTGTATTCATGCAAAGACAATGGGTGTATTATTTCACTTAACTGTAATAGATATTTTTCACTGGAGTTGTTTCACATCACATTAAATTACAAGGCGTGGCCTGTTATAAAATAAAAATAAATCTCTTGAAAGTATATCAGAATGACAAATGTATGTTTTGGATTTGATTTGCACTTTCAAGCTCACTCAATCAATGTACAATACACTATTTCTTGTGAAATGTTAATTTTACAAACTAGGTAGAAATCATTACTTGCTTCGATTTTCATAAACTTGACCTTATTTGACCCCAAATCCACAATTGTTAGATTTAAAAGGAAAATATAAATAAAACAAGACAAGTTCGCTATTTTATTGTTCTATAGATCCTAATACCGCTACACTAAAATAAAAATTGCAGGCCTAGTATTTTTGCTGTATGCAGTAAGTATGTAGTACATGTGTTTTGTTTACTTGGCCATTTTTTTTTAAAGCTGTCTTTGTTTATTTTCCACAGTACCACTATAGACAATACAGGGAGGCTACTTAACACTGCCCCTATCTCCTTTAAAAGTTCATATGTTTCAACACGATATACAAATCTGTCTGCTTTACCACTGTCCACAAATTGTGAATTTCACTTTACATTGTAGATGATTACTAAAAATATTTAAAAGGCCAAAGAGTTTTCTTGACCGTTACTGCAGCTGAGATTGTTTTTAAAGAGTCCACAAAGATGTTCCATTTTCAGTAAAATACACTTCATTACAACTTGGTATGGGTTGAGTATGCAATATAAGTAATCTTAACTGGTGTATTCTTCTTGATGTTTAGATTCACTTTGTATTTTTCTGTTTCAGTCATCAAATGCCTGTTCAAACTCAGCAGAGCTCTTAGAATCATGTCAAACCTCTTAGTACAGCGGGCAGAGTGTAACCACCAACCTGTTCCTTTGCAACACTCTGCCCCTTGTGGTAAGAGTAAGATATATCACATACAGCACATTTGATATTTCTTTTATCAGCCAGGGGCAGAGGGTTGCAGGAGAAAATGTTAATGATTGCATTCTGGTGACCATGATGTGCAAGGGTGATTTTTAAAAGAAACATACCAAGATTGCTTCTTTTACATTTGTATTTGACAAAGCTGCCTAACAAGAATTGCCTGTTCTCATGGATGTTGATGTTGAAACTCAAGTAACCTCAAATGTACTGTGTGAAAGTACAGTGAACTCAAGACACCACTTTAATTCATGGGGAGATGGAATTTGGATGGAATTTAATTTTTACTGTTAGTTATACATATAATTGAATTATACAATAAACAAAATAAACAAAAGCATATTCCCATTCCCAGACATGAACACCTATCTACATTCAGAGGCTTAGGCTAAGGTATACATTTGATTTCGAAGTGAAGTTCAATTTATGTGTAGTTACTCCAGGAGCCTTACCCTAACCTGCATTGTATGACATTTGATCCAAAGTAGCTGATGACAGGATATTCAGATAAGAAAAAATATCTGGATAGGTTTGGGTACTTTTATAACATGCAGGTACCATACCTCTACTTTTTATAAGTGTGAAAGCAGCAGTAGCCTACTATGACAGGGTAGCCAAGGGTGGGCCCAGGTGTTATTGACAGAGACTCAGAGACCAGAAAAGCTGCAATTGAGAGCTCACGTACACTTCTAATAAACAAACAAAAAGTACAACACAAAAAGCACACAGGCCAAAATAAAGGTTTAAACAAAAAAAAAAAACTGTTCAGGCTGGGCAGAGCCTTCACTGAACTTTTCAACTTACAAAAAATGCAAACAAACCACAATAACAAACGCAGTGCTCACTCACCAAATCCTTTCCACCAAACAAAGTAGTTTTTTATACCATTAATCATCAATTATTCAATAAAGGCTCCAGCCACATTCTCACATGTTTTTGGCAGGGATAGGAAATTAACCCCATCCCTGCTAACACCACCAAACACCACAAACAATATTATTTACAGCTAGGCCCTGCCCTGCCACACCTTCCTTAAAGTTTAAGCACATGCAATGTACATTTAAATGCAGCATTATTAAAATGACAGGGGCTGCAGACTGTCACATTTCACTCCAATGAACTGTGTACAGTCACCGTTGCACTATTTTTCAGCTGCTAGATAATTATTTTGAGCAGAGGAAAGATTGCTGGCATACCAACAATGCCAGTTTGAGCTGGACAGAATGATCTTGGCACTACAAAAACATGTACTGGTACAAAACATGTTTCTGTAATGACACGCACCAATTTGCTTGTGTAAATATAGAAGCTTGTTTCTTATACTTCTGCTTCTCAGGCAATATTAATTCACTTGGAAATTGCTGGCAACTGATGTGAATTCTTGGAGTTACTCCACCTAGCATACCTGTGCAGATGTTTTTTTTTTTTAGAATGACATGTCAATTAGACAATTAGAAGTATAGGTGTGGGTTGCTGACAAACAATTGTACTGAGCCTGTGCTGTGTCTTAAAAAAAAATACCTTGTGGTTCATTTAACCAAGGCATTTGAAATTTGTTTTGCTCTACATACTGTATTTTTTTCTTGAAAAAATGTTTTATAACATGCTTTATTTATTATTATTATTATTATTTTTATTATTATTATTTATTTCTTAGCAGATGCCCTTATCCAGGGCGACTTACAATCACAAGCAAATACATTTCAAGTGTTACAATACAAGTAATACAATAAGAGCAAGAAATACAATAATTTTTGTTCAAGTGTGACAAACGGGTAGCATAGTTGGTGAGGAAGGGTCGGATTCTTCGGATGTTGCTCAGGAAGAATCGGCAAGTGCGTGCCAGAGTGGAGATGTGCTGGGAATAAGAGAGGCAGGGGTCCAGGGTGACTCCAAGGTTCTTAGCGGAGGAAGAGGGAGAGAGTTTGGTAGATTCCAGAGGAACAGAGATAGAGAGATCAGAGCAGGGGGAGGAGGAGGGAAAGAAAAGGAGGTCAGATTTAGAGAGACTGAGTTTGAGGTGATGCGAGTGCATCTAGGAGGAAATAGCAGACAGACAGGTAGAGATACGGGAGATGATGGCTTTCCTTTGTTTTCGCAATTTCTTTTATATAAATATGTTGTCCTTGACTGTCTAATAAATTGTTGCTTACTTGATCTTTTGGGATTTAAAAGGAAGAAAAATGTTCCCTGAAAGAGAAGACGACCACTAACGAACATTATGTATGGGATATGCCTACCCATTGGGTAGGTATCGCTGCGCTCTCTATACCAGAGCTGCCGATAGGCCCCTTCCTGGGATGATGCACTCGGTCCCGCCCACTAAGGGATTAAAACAGTCATCCTGAGGATGCCATTTCTCTTTTTCCATCGAACCCATGAGGGCGAACGATGTGACCTTGCAGTTGGTGGTCTTCTTCTCTTTCAGGGAACCAGGGTTACGTTAAGTAACCTAACGTTCCCTTTCAATTCGAAGACGACCACCAATGAACATTATGGAAGGATAATGTATACCAGAGCAGTCGCGAGGGAGAAGGAACGGCAGCATATGAGGGATGCATCAGAACTGCATAATCCAATGGTTAGCTGTATAAGCTTACATCCTCAAGGACCCTTGTGCCTAATGAAGGCAGAACAGGACAGCGCCTGTAGCTCACTTACCTGCTTAGCGGAGGTGATAGCTACGAGGAAGGCTGTCTTCATAGACAGGTACTTCAACTCTATGGAGTGTATGGGCTCAAACGGGGCCTTCATGAGAGCTTCCAGTACAATATTAAGGCTCCATTCGGTCAGAACAGTCCTGAAGGGAGGGCGTAACAGCCGAGCGCCTTTAAGAAATCGAGTAGCCAAGAAAAGCGCACCCGGAGACACCGAATCTACGGGGGCATGGCATGCAGAAATAGCTGCTAAATACACCTTCAAAGTGGAAGGTGACTGTCACAAAGACGGCCAGAGTGAGTGGCGTCAGACCAGAAGCAGGAAGGAATACAAACACAGAGACTTGGATTTTGGTTAGGCTGAGCGCGTGATCGCGCTCAGCATTTAATAAACAGAAAATAAAAGGTTTGAAACACAAAAACACGGGACACGGCACTATACGCCAAAATAAAGAGACATACAAAACGGACTAACACTAAACAAACGGTGCACGGAGAGACAAACAAACACGGTGAGTACAAACACTTTTAGATTTCACTTTACTTTCCTTTACTTTCCTCCTCCTCACCCGTTCTCCACTCTCGAACACCCAACCACCAGTGAGTGAAAATGTGTCTCTATATATACTGTTGTGCTGGGATTCAATTACTAATTAATTACTCACTTGAATCCCAGCACGTGAATTCATTACGTGAAACCCCGTGTTCACATATTATATTTTAAATGCACGTGCGTGATGTGCAATCCCGTGCCTAAATACAAATATACACTATTTAAATACACGTGAAACACAGACCCGTTTATATCCCGTGTACCAATGACTATACACCAACATTTACACACGCAACATACACACAAAACACACAAATGCACACAGGGGCGGGGCGCATTGCCACATATACCCCCCCTTGTGCGCAGCACACATGGCCTCAACGGCCACCTCCCCCCTTAAAAACCCAGCAGTCCAGAACAAAGTCTCGGGCTGGGAAGGGAGGCTTCAGTGGGCCCTTGGCTGGCAATGCTGTCAGCACCCCTGCTGGTAGTGGCACGGCTGACAGCCTGTTGGTCCCGTCCTGCAGCGAAAAAGCTGCGGGGGCAGGTGGTCCCCCGACCTCCCCCTTCTTCGTAGCCGGCAGCTCCCTCCTGTGGGGCTCCGGCCACAAGAACTCCTGCAGCGAAAAAGCTGCAGTGGGAGCAGGTCTCCGGACCTCCCCCACGATCTCCGGCAGCGAAACTGCTGCTGGGGTTGGTGGTCTCCAGACCTCCTCCCCCTTCGTGGCCGGCAGCTCCCCTTTCTGGGGCTCCGGCCACCGTACTCCCTGCGGAGGTACGGGCAGCAGAGGCAGCTCCTGCTCCTCTGCTCCGGGCGGTGGTGGAGGCAGAGGCAGCTCCTGCTCCTCTGCTCCTTGCGGTGGTGGTGGCGGAGGCAGAGGCAGCTCCTGCTCCTCTGCTCCTTGCGGTGGTGGTGGCGGAGGCAGAGGCAGCTCCTGCTCCTCTGCTCCTTGCGGTGGTGGTGGCGGAGGCAGAGGCAGCTCCTGCTCCTCTGCTCCTGGAGGTGGTGGAGGCAGAGGCAGCTCCAGCTCCTCTGCTCCTGGCGGTGCTGGCTCCCTCTGCTGTGGCGGCTGGGCATGTGCACGCCGTGCTGCCTTCAGCAGCATAGCGAGAGGCTGCTGGGGGACACCAGCATCCTGCCCTTCTCCCCCCCAAAAATTTTCAGGGGGTTGAGCCTGTAACCCCTCCCCTTCCGGCTCTTGGGGCTGAACCAGCAGGCATTTCCCCTCTGCTGGTGGCTTGGGTCCCAGAGCTGTGGAAGCCCCGACTTGCCTCCCTTTGGGCTGTGGACGCACCGATTCCTCCCTTTTGGGCTGTGGACGCACCGACTCCTCCCTTTTGGGCTGTGGACGCACCGACTCCTCCCTTTTGGGCTGTGGACGCACCGACTCCCCCCTCTTGGGCTGTGGACGTTCGGGCTCCCCCCACTCAGGCGTAGGACGTTCGGGCTCCTCCCACTCAGGCGTAGGACGTTCGGGCTCCTCCCACTCAGGCGTAGGACGTTCGGGCTCCTCCCACTCAGGCGTAGGACGTTCGGGCTCCTCCCACTCAGGCGTAGGACGTTCGGGCTCCTTCCGCTTGGGCTGTGGACGCTCAGGCTCCTCCCGTTTGGGCTGTGGACGCTCAGGCTCCTCCCATTTGGGCTGTGGACGCTCAGGCTCCTCCCATTTGGGCTGTGGACGCTCAGGCTCCTCCCGCTCGGGCTGTGGACGCTCAGGCTCCTCCCGCTCGGGCTGTGGAGGCAAAACCAGCAGGCATTCACCCTCTGCTGGTGGAGATGGGGACAGCAGGTACTCACCCTCTGCTGGTGGAGATGGGGACAGCAGGTACTCCTCTGCTGGTGGTCCTGCTACCTGGGCTGCTGTTCCATTTATGGTTGCCTCCAGGTAGCTGAGGACAAACTCCACACCTTCCTCCAAGGTGTTTGGGGTGTGTTCCTCCTGATATGCCTCCCATCTCTCACAGTCCATCATCCACAGAGCCCGGACGACCATGGGCAGAGACTGGGCCTCCAGCCCAGCATTCTCCAGGAACCAGCCCCGCAGTTTGATGGCGTCTTCTGCCATTGACTCTCTTTTTTTCTTTTTTTTTTTCCCCCAAAAACAATATTTGTAATCCTTTTTTTTTTTTTTTTTTTTAAACAAAACCCCTCCTGGTCTGACGCTTGGAGGCGCGGCTATCCCACGATGACACCACGTGTCACAAAGACGGCCAGAGTGAGTGGCGTCAGACCAGAAGCAGGAAGGAATACAAACACAGAGACTTGGATTTTGGTTAGGCTGAGCGCGTGATCGCGCTCAGCATTTAATAAACAGAAAATAAAAGGTTTGAAACACAAAAACACGGGACACGGCACTATACGCCAAAATAAAGAGACATACAAAACGGACTAACACTAAATAAACGGTGCACGGAGAGACAAACAAACACGGTGAGTACAAACACTTTTAGATTTCACTTTACTTTCCTTTACTTTCCTCCTCCTCACCCGTTCTCCACTCTCGAACACCCAACCACCAGTGAGTGAAAATGTGTCTCTATATATACTGTTGTGCTGGGATTCAATTACTAATTAATTACTCACTTGAATCCCAGCACGTGAATTCATTACGTGAAACCCCGTGTTCACATATTATATTTTAAATGCACGTGCGTGATGTGCAATCCCGTGCCTAAATACAAATATACACTATTTAAATACACGTGAAACACAGACCCGTTTATATCCCGTGTACCAATGACTATACACCAACATTTACACACGCAACATACACACAAAACACACAAATGCACACAGGGGCGGGGCGCATTGCCACAGTGACCTACCAGCATCAAGCAGTTCTTGCAGAAACCGTAAGATGACTGGCAAAGGGCAAGATATGGGGTCATGGCTTCTAGCCAGACATCAAGCTTGGAAATACCTCCACTTACGGGTGTACAAAGACCTAGTGGAGTCTGCCCTAGCGCTCTGCAACGTACCCACAACCGCATCTGATAGTGAAGCCTACAACGCATCAGCATGGTTTGTTTTGTACTATTACATGTAGGATAGACTAAAAAAAAGCTTTCTAGGTATTAATTTGATTTTACTACTGTACTGTTTAAGCCTATTGTACATATCTATATTTTTACATAATGTGTACAAACACATTAATGATATTTTAATATGCCCTCATATGTATTAGGCTATTAATATATATATATATATATATATATATATATATATATATATATATATATATATATATTTTACTAAACTAACATAAATCGATTGAAAACATATCAAATACATATATAGTACTTTAATTAATGTCAAAATAAATAAATAAATAAATAAATATATACATAAATATATGAATAACTAAAATACAAATAAATGAGCTTGGGGTCAGTGAATATAATGTAGACACAATTAAAAAGCGCTGTAACATTGTGTCAAACAGTTGAAATTTGTTTCTAACACTGTTTGATCAATAACGGTATTTAAAGGTCGGTTGGGTAGGTTTTTTTTCAGTAGTATTATATTATACTTACTTAGTTTTATTACAGGCATCATTTTCTTCCCAAATGGAACTTCAGAAATGGGTTTTCCGGGCGGTTTTATGAATAAAGTTAGGTATTTATGTGAAATAAATGTCTGTTCAGGCAGATTTTTTTGTCAGCACTATGGTGCTCTCACCTATTTATAATAATAATAATAATAATAATAATAATAATAATAATAATAATAATAATTTATTTGGCTGACACTTTTTTTCCAAAACAAGTTACAATTAGTTATTTTACATACAAATTCTAATATATTCCAGCACCCTAACCACTCCACATTCCACACTCCACACTCCACATTCCTGAATACATGTATAAGGCGCAGCTCTCAGGATTACAACATACAGGATTTTTTTTGTTTGTTTTGTTTTTTTGTTTGAGGTTAAGAATATATTTACATTGGGGACGTGTTTCTTTATCTTAGGGGGTTTTATTTATTTATTTATGTATTTATGTATTTATTAGTTAGTTTAGTTAGTTCGTTATTCATATATTTGTGTGTATATATATATATATATATATATAGATATATATATTGTGAAGGGTTTTAGTCCTTCGGGTTCTTTTTCAGCACTTTAAATGACCCAGCCACACACAAAACTTGATTTTTAAAAGCGCTGTGGCGCTATTTTTTTAATAGTCACAAAAACCAAAATAAACAAAACAAACACTTAGCTCTTTTACGAGCACTAACTAACACACAGGTACACCCTGACTACAAGTGGGACAGCTAGGCTGTTTCCCCACCAAACAGTAAATAAAACCACACAGGTTTAATACAACACACTTTAACACACGACTGCTAGAAGCAGAGCACCTCTTTCTGCCTCCTTCTACTCAGCAGCCTAGAGCAGACTGACTGCTCTCCTTATAAACCCTGCACCTGGCTCTAATTTACAATCATAGCCAGGTGCAGGTGATAATTAACAATAAAACAATTAACAGAAAAACAATTAAACAATAAGCAAATTAACAAAATGTGCATACGCACATGTTTTCTGCAGGGAGGATATTAACCCCCTCCCTGCTGTGTTACAATATATATATATATATATATATATATATATATATATATATATATATATATATATATATATATATATATATATTAATTAAAGTACTATGTTTTCAATCAATTTATGTTTGTTTAGTAAACAAAAAAAATATGAATAGCCTAATAAATACGAGGGCATATTAAAATAACATTAATGTGTTTGTACACATTACATTATGTAAAAAATATAGATATGATTAAACAGTACAGTAGTAAAATCAAATGAATACCTGGTAGGCTTTTTTTTTTCTTTAAGTCTATCCTACATGTAATACAGTACAAAACAAACCATGCTGATGCATTGTAGGCTTCACATTGTTGTAAGATGCAATAAAATATTATTTTAAATTAAAACTTAATTATTTCAGCATATTTTCTTTTTTATCTTAGTCTACTTACAATTAGCCCAAAATAAATCATAGTGTCGCATTAACACTTTCTGGCTATACAGGACCTTAAATATCTGCCATTTAAAATCGGTATTTTTACAAAACACACCTATGCGCTCTGCTTTGCGGCAGCACTCAGTCAGCAGAATTTTGGGGTTATTTTTATCTGCGCGAAATCCTTGTCAGACCTTCGTGAATAGCTCATGAATGTATGGCAGCTCATTATCTGATTTTAACATGCTGCTTTGCATACGTGAACATCATTAATTCAATGTTTTCTGCACGGAAATGGGAATAGTAAATAGGACGTGGACAGAACTGCGCACAAAAATCATGTTTTGTGTACGGTAAACGCATAAATTAGGCCCTTAGTGTTTGTAATGATCCCTTTAAGACCTGTCTAGGGCACCTGCCTAATAAATGTCACTTATTGAGCCCCATGGGAGTGGCTGGTACAGTTCCCTTTCAAATACAAAACGTAACCATATTTACCTTCGAAAGTCTTGAAACCTGAATTCTGATTTACCAAATCTGCTCAACAAGCCTGTGACACGGTCATGGCCCACCCCCGAAAAGGACTGCGCTCACAGATCTCAGCGCCATTTTTCCTTTCAAGACTGACCTGATCGGAGAGCCTGGTTCAGATAAGCACTTGTTACTTCTGTCTGTATATATATATTTGCATTATTGTGTTTTTATACAAATTATATGTGATATTCAACTAATCGTTGTAATTGTTTTTACTAATTACGCATATTGTGTGCACTACAGCCTGTTGCTTGTTACGTCCCGCTGCGGCCTTGTGCCCCGTGTGAAGCCAGCAGCTTTCTGCTCTCCCCCCAGGCTGCATAACTCCAGCTGGAGCTTATTTTAATTCTCAATTTTTCTTTTTAGTACCTTAAGAGATGTTTTATATTATTTATGCAATTGTTTAATTACTGTTTTTTGTTGATAAAGTATTTTCTCTTTGTGCGTTTTCTGTTATTTTACAGATTATAGTCGTCGGCCTGTCTGCAACATTTTGCTACAGCACACGCTGTAGGTCAACAGTGGCCTGGTAGCTTTTTCACTCACCAATAAAATTTAAGTGTTTACATGTCAGTTTGCAAACATGCTTCAGGGTGAGGCGTTGGAGAGCTACTTCAAGGTTATGAAACATTCCATTCTACATATAGGCAATAATGATATATGTTAATTACCATGAAGAGATTCTGTTGTCAGGAGGCTTAACTGTAATTATGTGCCCTGATGATAGATTCAAATTATATCTGGGATGTGGATGGAAGAATACTGCTAACTAAACTAATTTTGACTGCCCTTATTCAATTTAGACATTGAGACAGTAAAATACAACTATAATGTTTTATTGGAAATAATACTTACTGTTTTAATTGTATGTATACAAGTGGAAATAATGCTGACACAAATTGTGGTTAGATGGTGTATCAAAATGTTCTTGGCGTTGACCCTGATCCAGACATGCAGGCACAGTGTGATAATATACCGTAAAACTTCAATTAAACGCCTCTGGTGTTTCTTTACAGTATTTGCCAGGAGACCTGGCGCATATTGGAGACCGGTGTTTATATTAGATCACGAGCTTCACATTATTATTATTATTATTATTTATTTCTTAGCAGACGCCCTTATCCAGGGCGACTTACAATCGTAAGCAAATACATTTCAAGTGTGCACATGCATCATGCGGTCTTTGAGAAGCCGCTAACACACAACCTTGTAGCAACATTGTAACTCAATTTAAACATTCCAGCAACTTTGTTAAAAGGTTGCGTGTCAGAGGGAAATAAGTAACAGTTTTATTTTATAACAAAATTGCATTGTATTGCACACCCTCAAGTATAAAGCGAAAGTATTATTACAGTATACAGTATACAAAACATTGGAAAATGAACAAGCAGAATTATGAATTTGTATTTAAAAATTAGTTCTACCATTGTTAATAATAATAATAATAATAATAATAATAATAATAATAATAATAATAATACAAACTTCTAAAATGTTTTTTTTAAAAATGAACAATAAAAGCATTAAGTATCATTATCAAAAATAATTAATTGTTTAATCTCAAAATTGTACATTGTTAATACAACAAAACATGTTAAAATACACTAAGAGCTGGGGCTCCTGAGTGGCGCATCCAGTAAAGGCGCTCTTCGTGGAGTGCAGGATGCGCTTTATAGCCTGGACGTCACCGGTTCGAGTCCAGGCTATTCCACAGCCTACCGTGGACGGGAGCTCCCAGGGGGCGGCGCACAATTGGCCGAGCGTCGCCCGGGGGGAGGGAGGGTTAGTTCGGCCAGGGTGTCGTCGGCTTACCTCACACCAGCAACCCCTGTAGTCTGGCCGGGCGCCTGCGGGCTTGCCTGTAAGCTGCCCCAGAGCTGCGTTGCCCTCGGACGCTGTAGCTTTTAGGTGGCTGCATGGAAAAAAAGCGGTCGGCTGACGGCACACGCTTTGGAGGACGGCGTGTGTTCATCTTCGCCCTCCCGAGTCAGTGCAGGGGTGGTAGCGGTGAGCTGAGCCTAAAAAATAATTGGACATTCTAAATTGGGAGAAAATAATAAAAAATAATTGGCAACGACTAAATTTGAAATAAATAAATAAATATAAAATACACCAAGAGGCTTGTATCTGGCTTACTTTCAGCACACTTTAGATTATCAAAACTTTTAATTATCTAATAACTGCATTAAACAAATATGCATTACATGTAGGCCTACCTTAAATTACATTTTCTATTATTATTATTTATTAATCCTGAGAGTAACTTTCATCACTGTTACTTATTAGCAGTTCATTACGCTCAAGCTCCTCCTCATCTTCCTCAGCTTCGTATTGGAGACAGGCGATTATTTGAGATCTGGCAATTATCTGAAGTTTCACGGTAGATAAGAATAGCTTTGCACACATATAAGAAACACTTTCAATACGATGATGGACCGAGTTGTGCAGTTCAGTTGCAGGAAATGTGGGCCGTGTATTAACTGCTGTAGCTTGTAAGTTCTATATAAGGAAAAACAAAAGGGAGAATGTATTATTATTATTATTATTTATTTCTTAGCAGACGCCCTTATCCAGGGCGACTTACAATCGTAAGCAAATACAAATGTATGTGAAAATGAATTGATATACAAATGTATGTGAAAATGAAATGATATAGTGGGTATAATTCCACAGACAGTTGAAATTCGGTTTCGTTTACTCGGGGCTGGAGGTGCTTGGGTTGTGTTTTTCTACTTGCATAGCAGGGTGTCCTTGAACATTCTGTTGGGTATATCCCATGTTGTCAGATAAGAAGTATGGTAACCATTGGAGGAGGCTGCGTGCTGGTGGCTATAAATAGCAAATGAAAAGGGTGCTCCTTTGTAGTTCTCTGTACCATGGTGGGCTACCAAATCTGCTGAATGCAACGGTATTGTAATGCTATTAAGATGTCTGCTTGAATAAAAACTACTCTGCTGAAACACAACTAAAGTAAGAGACTTTGTGAAGTTTTCTTACAAGAAGGTAAAACACCTACACACATGCAGCAAGAGCAGAGCTTCGGTGGTTGCTTGCAATCTCTTCCACAGTATCTTGATGCCGTTTTGGTGACAGCTTTAGCATCACCATTACAAAGGCTGTTACTACCATTCTAACAAGCAGGCTTCCCTCAGTCTTGTATGTTGTACTGACTGAGTGGTTTTACCAGTGGCTTGTACAGGTGGGCATCCCTGTACCATGCCCCCAGCGGTTACTGCGAACCGGTGGATCCATACCATACCGGTACCGAGATCACTGGCCCGCTCCGTTTTCGACGCAGTACTGTTCCGGTACCGAACCTGGACCAAGGTTACCACACAGGTACTGTCCTGGTGCCATCCTTGTACCGACCCGACCTGGTACTGTCCCAGGTTCTACCCGGTCCTACCCGGCCCGATACCGACCAATGCAAGGCCAGCCTGTCTATGAAGGACAAGCACGGCAGATGCTCTTCCTACCTGTGTCGGGGGCCCTGTTTGAGTGTTGCGGCCATACTTTTGTAATGTTCCCTTTACCCGTGTGATTGGATAGTTTGGTTATTTTGGCCGTCCACGTGGAGTGTTACTCATTGGTTGTTCTCGTTCCGATGCAACCCCTTGTTCTCTATTGGTCTGCTACTCTGCCCGCTGTTGGCTGAATTTATGTGATGGACTGGTTCCTGTCTTAGGTATCACAGCATATTTAAACTGTCTGGCTTGCTGTGCCGAACTTGTTATTCTGCGATCGTGAAGATAAGCCATTTGTTCAGCAGTTAGTTTATGACTCTTTTTAGTGAGTTTGTCAGTGAGGGAGTTTGTGACCAGAAACCAAGAAGACACAGAGAATGGTTTAAGATTCCCCTCTGTATATTATGACCCCCCTTTGACGCTACGCAGCAGTCATTCGATATGAAAATGAAAGACAAGCTATCAGATACAGCTCAAAAGATGTATTCATGAACATCATATCTAACGTTTGCACAGCAGAAACACAGTATTTAAATGAAAAAATAAAAATAAAAGGCTTTATTTTCAAAATTAGCACAAATAACGCATGAATTCAAAAAATGAAAAACTATAATAAAATAAACATTTGAAAAGAAAATATTGTGTAAACAGGTGTAAACTGTTATATGTACATACAAAATTGTAAAAACAAAGTAATTATTTACAAAAATAACATAAAAAGGCTTCCCTTTCAATTCGAAGATGACCACCAATGACATTATGTATGGGATATGACTGCCCATTGGGTAGGTAATTGCTGAGCTCTCTATACCAGAGCTGCCGATAGGCCCCTTCCTGGGATGATGCACTCGGTCCCGCCCACTAAGGGATTAAAACAGTCATCCTGAGGATGCCATTTCTCTTTTTCCATCGAACCCATGAGGGCGAACGATGTGACCTTGCAGTTGGTGGTCTTCTTCTCTTTCAGGGAACCAGGGTTACGTTAAGTAACCTAACGTTCCCTTTCAATTCGAAGACGACCACCAATGAACATTATGGAAGGATAATGTATACCAGAGCAGTCGCGAGGGAGAAGGAACGGCAGCATATGAGGGACGCATCAGAACTGCATAACCCAATGGTTAGCTGTATAAGCTTACATCCTCAAGGACCCTTATGCCCAATGAAGGCAGAACAGGACAGCGCCTGTAGCTCACTTACCTGCTTAGCGGAGGTGATAGCTACGAGGAAGGCTGTCTTCATAGACAGGTACTTCAACTCTATGGAGTGTATGGGCTCAAACGGGGCCTTCATGAGAGCTTCCAGTACAATATTAAGGCTCCATTCGGTCAGAACAGTCCTGAAGGGAGGGCGTAACAGCCGAGCGCCTTTAAGAAATCGAGTAGCCAAGAAAAGCGCACCCGGAGACACCGAATCTACGGGGGCATGGCATGCAGAAATAGCTGCTAAATACACCTTCAAAGTGGAAGGTGACCTACCAGCATCAAGCAGTTCTTGCAGAAACCGTAAGATGACTGGCATAGGGCAAGATATGGGGTCATGGCTTCTAGCCAGACACCAAGCTTGGAAATACCTCCACTTACGGGTGTACAAAGACCTAGTGGAGTCTGCCCTAGCGCTCTGCAACGTACCCACAACCACATCTGATAGTGAAGCCTACAACGCATCAGCATGGTTTGTTTTGTACTATTACATGTCGGATAGACTAAAAAAAAAAGCCTTCTAGGTATTAATTTGATTTTACTACTGTACTGTTTAAGCCTATTGTACATATCTATATTTTTACATAATGTCTACAAACACATTAATGATATTTTAATATGCCCTCATATGTATTAGGCTATTAATATATATATATATATATATATATATATATATATATATATATATATATATATATATATATATTTACTAAACTAACATAAATCGATTGAAAACATATCAAATACATATATAGTACTTTAATTAATGTCAAAATAAATAAATAAATAAATAAATATATACATAAATATATGAATAACTAAAATACAAATAAATGAGCTTGGGGTCAGTGAATATAATGTAGACACAATTAAAAAGCGCTGTAACATTGTGTCAAACAGTTGAAATTTGTTTCTAACACTGTTTGATCAATAAAGGTATTTAAAGGTCGGTTGGGTAGGTTTTTTTTCAGTAGTATTATGTTATACTTACTTAGTTTTATTACAGGCATCATTTTCTTCCCAAATGGAACTTCAGAACTGAGTGTTCCGGGCGGTTTTATGAATAAAGTTAAGTATTTATGTGAAATAAATGTCGGTTCAGGCAGATTTTATTGTCAGCACTATGGTGCTCTCGCCTATTTATAATAATAATAATAATAATAATAATAATAATAATAATAATAATAATAATAATAATAATAATAATAATAATAATAATAATTTATTTGGCTGACACTTTTTTTCAAAAACAAGTTACAATTAGTTATTTTACATACAAATTCTAATATATTCGGACCCTGGACCCTGCGGTCAACAGTCCAGAGCCCAGCACCCTAACCACTCCACATTCCATACTCCACACTCCACACTCCACATTCCTGAATACATGTATAATGCGCAGCTCTCAGGATTACAACATACAGAATTTTTTTTGTTTGTTTTGTTTTTTTGTTTGAGGTTAAGAATATATTTACATTGGGGACGTGTTTCTTTATCTTAGGGGGGTTTATTTATTTATTTATTTATTTATGTATTTATTAGTTAGTTCGTTATTCGTATATTTGTGTGTGTATATATATATATATATATATATATATATATATATATATATATATATATATATATTGAAATTAATTAAAGTACTATGTTTTCAATCAATTTATGTTTGTTTAGTAAACAAAAAAAACATGAATAGCCTAATAATTACGAGGGCATATTAAAATAACATTAATGTGTTTGTACACATTACATTATGTAAAATATATAGATATGATTAAACAGTACAGTAGTAAAATCAAATGAATACCTGGTAGGCTTTTTTTTTTCTTTAAGTCTATCCTACATGTAATACAGTACAAAACAAACCATGCTGATGCATTGTAGGCTTCACATTGTTGTAAGATGCAATAAAATATTATTTTAAATTAAAACTTAATTATTTCAGCATATTTTCTTTTTTATCTTAGTCTACTTACAATTAGCCCAAAATAAATCATAGTGTCGCATTAACACTTTCTGGCTATACAGGACCTTAAATATCTGCCATTTAAAATCGGTATTTTTATAAAACACACCTATGCGCTCTGCTTTGCGGCAGCACTCAGTCAGCAGAATTTTGGGGTTATTTTTATCTGCGCGAAATCCTTGTCAGACCTTCATGAATAGCTCATGAATGTATGGCAGCTCATTATCTGTTTTTAACATGCTGCTTTGCATACGTGAACATCATTAATTCAATGTTTTCTGCACGGAAATGGGAATAGTAAATAGGACGTAGACAGAACTGCGCACAAAAATCATGTTTTGTGTACGGTAAACGCATAAATTAGGCCCTTAGTGTTTGTAATGATCCCTTTAAGACCTGTCTAGGGCACCTGCCTAATAAATGTCACTTATTGAGCCCCATGGGAGTGGCTGGTACAGTTCCCTTTCAAATACAAAACGTAACCATATTTACCTTCGAAAGTCTTGAAACCTGAATTCTGATTTACCAAATCTGCTCAACAAGCCTGTGACACGGTCATGGCCCACCCCCGAAAAGGACTGCGCTCACAGATCTCAGCGCCATTTTTCCTTTCAAGACTGACCTGATCGGAGAGCCTGGTTCAGATAAGCACTTGTTACTTCTGTCTGTATATATATATTTGCATTATTGTGTTTTTATACAAATTATATGTGATATTCAACTAATCGTTGTAATTGTTTTTACTAATTACGCATATTGTGTGCACTACAGCCTGTTGCTTGTTACGTCCCGCTGCGGCCTTGTGCCCCGTGTGAAGCCAGCAGCTTTCTGCTCTCCCCCCAGGCTGCATAACTCCAGCTGGAGCTTATTTTAATTCTCAATTTTTCTTTTTAGTACCTTAAGAGATGTTTTATATTATTTATGCAATTGTTTAATTACTGTTTTTTGTTGATAAAGTATTTTCTCTTTGTGCGTTTTCTGTTATTTTACAGATTATAGTCGTCGGCCTGTCTGCAACATTTTGCTACAGCACACGCTGTAGGTCAACAGTGGCCTGGTAGCTTTTTCACTCACCAATAAAATTTAAGTGTTTACATGTCAGTTTGCAAACATGCTTCAGGGTGAGGCGTTGGAGAGCTACTTCAAGGTTATGAAACATTCCATTCTACATATAGGCAATAATGATATATGTTAATTACCATGAAGAGATTCTGTTGTCAGGAGGCTTAACTGTAATTATGTGCCCTGATGATAGATTCAAATTATATCTGGGATGTGGATGGAAGAATACTGCTAACTAAACTAATTTTGACTGCCCTTATTCAATTTAGACATTGAGACAGTAAAATACAACTATAATGTTTTATTGGAAATAATACTTACTGTTTTAATTGTATGTATACAAGTGGAAATAATGCTGACACAAATTGTGGTTAGATGGTGTATCAAAATGTTCTTGGCGTTGACCCTGATCCAGACATGCAGGCACAGTGTGATAATATACCGTAAAACTTCAATTAAACGCCTCTGGTGTTTCTTTACAGTATTTGCCAGGAGACCTGGCGCATATTGGAGACCGGTGTTTATATTAGATCACGAGCTTCACATTATTATTATTATTATTATTTATTTCTTAGCAGACGCCCTTATCCAGGGCGACTTACAATCGTAAGCAAATACATTTCAAGTGTGCACATGCATCATGCGGTCTTTGAGAAGCCGCTAACACACAACCTTGTAGCAACATTGTAACTCAATTTAAACATTCCAGCAACTTTGTTAAAAGGTTGCGTGTCAGAGGGAAATAAGTAACAGTTTTATTTTATAACAAAATTGCATTGTATTGCACACCCTCAAGTATAAAGCGAAAGTATTATTACAGTATACAGTATACAAAACATTGGAAAATGAACAAGCAGAATTATGAATTTGTATTTAAAAATTAGTTCTACCATTGTTAATAATAATAATAATAATAATAATAATAATAATAATAATACAAACTTCTAAAATGTTTTTTTAAAAAATGAACAATAAAAGCATTAAGTATCATTATCAAAAATAATTAATTGTTTAATCTCAAAATTGTACATTGTTAATACAACAAAACATGTTAACATACACTAAGAGCTGGGGCTCCTGAGTGGCGCATCCAGTAAAGGCGCTCTTCGTGGAGTGCAGGATGCGCTTTATAGCCTGGACGTCACCGGTTCGAGTCCAGGCTATTCCACAGCCTACCGTGGACGGGAGCTCCCAGGGGGCGGCGCACAATTGGCCGAGCGTCGCCCGGGGGGAGGGAGGGTTAGTTCGGCCAGGGTGTCGTCGGCTTACCTCACACCAGCAACCCCTGTAGTCTGGCCGGGCGCCTGCGGGCTTGCCTGTAAGCTGCCCCAGAGCTGCGTTGCCCTCGGACGCTGTAGCTTTTAGGTGGCTGCATGGAAAAAAAGCGGTCGGCTGACGGCACACGCTTTGGAGGACGGCGTGTGTTCATCTTCGCCCTCCCGAGTCAGTGCAGGGGTGGTAGCGGTGAGCTGAGCCTAAAAAATAATTGGACATTCTAAATTGGGAGAAAATAATAAAAAATAATTGGCAACGACTAAATTTGAAATAAATAAATAAATATAAAATACACCAAGAGGCTTGTATCTGGCTTACTTTCAGCACACTTTAGATTATCAAAACTTTTAATTATCTAATAACTGCATTAAACAAATATGCATTACATGTAGGCCTACCTTAAATTACATTTTCTATTATTATTATTTATTAATCCTGAGAGTCACTTTCATCACTGTCACTTATTAGCAGTTCATTACGCTCAAGCTCCTCCTCATCTTCCTCAGCTTCGTATTGGAGACAGGCGATTATTTGAGATCTGGCAATTATCTGAAGTTTCACGGTAGATAAGAATAGCTTTGCACACATATAAGAAACACTTTCAATACGATGATGGACCGAGTTGTGCAGTTCAGTTGCAGGAAATGTGGGCCGTGTATTAACTGCTGTAGCTTGTAAGTTCTATATAAGGAAAAACAAAAGGGAGAATGTATTATTATTATTATTATTTATTTCTTAGCAGACGCCCTTATCCAGGGCGACTTACAATCGTAAGCAAATACAAATGTATGTGAAAATGAATTGATATACAAATGTATGTGAAAATGAATTGATATAGTGGGTATAATTCCACAGACAGTTGAAATTGGTTTTATTTACTCGGGGCTGGAGGTGCTTGGGTTGTGTTTTTCTACTTGCATAGCAAAGTGTTCTTGAACATTCTATTGATTACATATCAGCTACTTGCATAGCAGGGTGTCCTTGAACATTCTGTTGGGTATATCCCATGTTGTCAGATAAGAAGTATGGTAACCATTGGAGGAGGCTGCGTGCTGGTTGCTATAAATAGCAAATGAAAAGGGTGCTCCTTTGTAGTTCTCTGTACCATGGTGGGCTACCAAATCTCCTGAATGCAACGGTATTGTAATGCTATTAAGATGTCTGCTTGAATAAAAACTATTCTGCTGAAACACAACTAAAGTAAGAGACTTTGTGAAGTTTTCTTACAAGAAGGTAAAACACCTACACACATGCAGCAAGAGCAGAGCTTCAGTGGTTGCTTGCAATCTCTTCCACAGTATCTTGATGCCGTTTTGGTGACAGCTTTGCATCACCATTATAAAGGCTGTTAGAACCATTCTAACAAGCAGGCTTCCCTCAGTCTTGTATGTTGTACTGACTGAGTGGTTTTACCAGTGGCTTGTACAGGTGGGCATCCCTGTACCATGCCCCCAGCGGTTACTGCGAACCGGTGGATCCATACCATACCGGTACCGAGATCACCGGCCCGCTCCGTTCTCGACGCAGTACTGTTCCGATACCGAACCTGGACCAAGGTTACCACACAGGTACTGTCCTGGTGCCATCCTTGTACCGACCCGACCTGGTACTGTCCCAGGTTCTACCCGGTCCTACCCGGCCCGATACCGACCAATGCAAGGTCAGTCTGTCTATGAAGGACAAGCACAGCAGATGCTCTTCCTACCTGTGTCGGGGGCCCTGTTCGAGTGTTGCGGCCATACTTTTGTAATGTTCCCTTTACCCGTGTGATTGATAGTTTGGTTATTTTGGGCGGTGCCTGAGTCCACGTGGAGTGTTACTCATTGGTTGTTCTTGTTCCGATGCAACCCCTTGTTCTCTATTGGTCTGCTACTCTGCCCGCTGTTGGCTGAATTTATGTGATGGACTGGTTCCTGTCTTAGGTATCACAGCATACTTAAACTGTCTGGCTTGCTGTGCTGAACTTGTTATTCTGCGATCGTGAAGATAAGCCATTTGTTCAGCAGTTAGTTTATGACTCTTTTTAGTGAGTTTGTCAGTGAGGGAGTTTGTGACCAGAAACCAAGAAGACACAGAGAATGGTTTAAGATTCCCCTCTGTATATTATGACCCCCCTCTGACGCTACGCAGCAGTCATTTTGACGGGTACATTTTAAACAGCTTCGATATGAAAATGAAAGACAAGCTATCAGATACAGCTCAAAAGATGTATTCATGAACATCATATCTAACGTTTGCACAGCAGAAACACAGTATTTAAATGAAAAAATAAACATAAAAGGCTTTATTTTCAAAATTAGCACAAATAACGCATGAATTCAAAAAATGAAAAACTATAATAAAATAAACATTTGAAAAGAAAATATTGTGTAAACTGTTATATGTACATACAAAATTGTAAAAACAAAGTAATTATTTACAAAAATAACATAAAAAGGCTTCTCTTTCAATTCAAAGATGACCACCAATGACATTATGTATGGGATATGACTGCCCATTGGGTAGGTAATTGCTGAGCTCTCTATACCAGAGCTGCCAATAGGCCCCTTCCTGGGATGATGCACTCAGTCCCGCCCACCAAGGGATAAAAACTGTCATCCTGAGAAAGCCATTTCTCTTTTTCCTTCTCATGATGGTACGGTAAGACCTCTGTGTTGAGCTGAGCGTATTGATAGAAAAGAGCTTCTCGAGTCGAATCGAGTCGATTGTATTTCCCTTGCATTCATGCTAAAAGCTAGCTCGCCGCTTTCCTGGAATCAGCGACTCGGAAAAGACCTCGCCTTTCGCCATTCTGTCTTTCAGCGGCCTCCTCGCTTGCGTGGTAGGCCGCTCTTTGTTATCTGTCTCTCGTGCCTGTGAAGTCACCCGCAAGTGATTGTCTATTTCTTTCTTGAGAGTACACAGTTCCTCCACGGGGCTAGGCCTTGCCGCATCCGCACTGTCGAGTAGACCTCGCCGGCTGTGTAGGCCCGCCCACCTCGGTGAGTTGGGCCTTGTAAACAAACAGTGTGCTCTCCCCTATCTATTCTACCGCAGTTTTCTCTGTCCGCTACCGACTGGCCCACAGTGGCTTTGGCCTTTGTGTCCCCCTGGTGCATGCTACGCGCTGACCAGGTGTGTGACTGCACGGTTAGGGTAGGCACAATTTCATAGCTGCCCCCTGGTGCTTCGGTACTGCGGCGCACGCATAGCCCTTGGTACTTTGGTATCTCGGTCCGCAAGGTGCTCATTGCACACAGCACACGGTACCCAGCGCTACAGCGTCAGTGCACATAGTGTTCTTGGTACTCGGTGCTCACTGTGGCGATCTCTTCGCCTCGACAGAGAAGCATAGCCCCCTGTGGTACTCCCTCTACCGCTTAGGCGGTCCACTCGGCGTAGGTCACCTTCCACTTTTAAGGTGTATTTAGCGGCTATTTCTCCATGCCATGAACAGACAGAGAGGTGTGGTTTGGTGAAGCTGAGCGAATGCTTTCGCTCAGCATTTAATAAACAGAACAGAAAATAAAAGGTTTGAACAGACAAAACACAGGGTACGGCACTTGAGGCCATAATAAATAGACGAACAAAACGGACTAGACAGACAAACAAACACGGTGAGCAGATAACACTTATAGTTACGCTTTCTTTTACTTTTAGTCACTCCTTCTCTCTCTCCCGTTCTCCACTCACCGAACACCCAACCCCGAGTGAATGCTACGTGTCTCTATATATACTGTTGTGCTGGGATTCAATTACTAATTAATTATTCACTTGAATCCCAGCACGTGAATTAATTCTGTGCAACCCCGTGCTTACATATTACATTTAACCGGCACGTGAAGTGATTTGTGCCCTCCTCGTGCCTAAATACAAATCTACCTTTTTAAATCACACGTGAAACACAGACCCGTTTATATCCCGTGTACCAATCTATACACCAACATTAACACACGCACGCAACATACAACACATAATATGCACACAGGGGCGGGGCACATTGCCACATATACCCCCCCCTGTGCAAAGCACACATGGCCTCAATGGCCATCTCCCCCCTTAAAAATCCAGCTGTCCAGGACAAAGTCTCGGGCTGGGAAGGGAGGCTTCAGTGGGCCCATGGCTGGCCATGCTGTCAGCAGACGTGCTGACAGCTCCCAGACTGACTCCTTCAGCCGGGGCAGTCCTGGCAGCGGAACTGCTGCAGTGGGAGCAGGTCTCCTGACCTCCCCCACGATCTCCGGCAGCGAAACTGCTGATGGGGTTGGTGGTCTCCAGACCTCCTCCCCCTTCTTCATGGCCGACAGCTCCCCTTTCTGGGGCTCTGGCCACCGTACTCCCTGTGGTGGAGGTACGGGAAGCAGAGACAGCTCCTGCTGTTCTGCTTCTGGCAGTGGCGGAGGCAGAGGCAGCTCCTGCTCCTCTGCTCCTGGAAGTGGCAGAGGCAGCTCCTGCTCCTCTGCTCCTAGTGGAGGAAGCAGTGGAGGTGGCGGAGGCAGAGGCAGCTCCTGCTCCTGCTCCTCTGCTCCTGGCGGTGGTGGAGGCAGAGGCAGCTCCTGCTCCTCTGCTCCTAGTGGAGGAAGCAGTGGAGGTGGTGGAGGCAGAGGCAGCTCCTGCTGCTCTGCTCCTTGCGGTGGAGGCAGAGGCCATGGGGCTGATGCTGGCCACTCAGAGGGAGGCTGTGGCGGTGCTGGCTCCCTCTGCTGTGGCGGCTGGGCTGGTGTGCGCCGTGCTCCCTTCAGCAGCATAAATAGAGGCTGCTGGGGGACACCAGCATCCTGCCCTTCTCCCCCCCAGAAAAATTCAGGGGGTTGAGCCTGTAAATTCCTCCCCTTCTGGCTCTTGGGACGGCAGCGATGGCTCCTCCCCCTTTAGCTCTCGGAATGGCAGCAGCAGGTGAACCAACAGGCATGCTTCCTCTGCTGGTGTAGATGGGGACAGCAGGCATTGTTCTTCTGCTGGTGGAGGTGGAACCAGCAGGTATTCTCCCTCTGCTGGCAGCTTGGGTCCTAGGGCTGTGGAAGCCTCGACTTCCCTCTCTTCGGGCTGTGGACGCACCGACTCCTCCCTTTTGGGCTGTGGACGCACCGACTCCTCCCTTTTGGGCTGTGGACGCACCGACTCCTCCCCTCTGGGCTGTGGACGCACCGACTCCTCCCCTTTGGGCTGTGGACGCACCGACTCCACCCTCTTGGGCTGTGGACGTTCGGGCTCCCCCCACTCAGGCGTAGGACGTTCAGGCTCCTCCCGCTCAGGCATAGGACGCTCAGGCTCCTCCCGCTTGGGCTGTGGACGCTCAGGCTCCTCCCGCTCGGGCTGTGGACGCTCAGGCTCCTCCCGCTCGGGCTGTGGACGCTCAGGCTCCTCCCGCTCGGGCTGTGGACGCTCAGGCTCCTCCCGCTTGGGCTGTGGAGGCAAAACCAGCAGGCATTCTTCCTCTGCTGGTGGAGACGGGGACAGCAGGCATTCTTCCTCTGCTGGTGGACCTGCTACCTGGGCTGCTGTTCCACTTATAACTGCCTCCAGGTAGCTGAGGACCAACTCCACACCTTCCTCCCAGGTGCTTACCTGTTCCCTTGCATACGCCTCCCATCGCTCGCTGTCCATCAACCGCAGGAACCGGACGGCTACTGGTATAGACTGGGCCTCCAGCCCAGCATTTTCCAGGATCCAGTCCCGCACTTTGATGGCGTCTTCTGCCATTTTTTTTTTTTTTTTTTTTTTTTTTTTTTTTTTTATCCAAAAATGCGGTTCCTGCTCTGGCCTGAGTCCTGGCGGCGCTGTAGATCCCACGCAGGACACCACGTGTCACAAAGACGGCCGGAGTGGGTGGCGTCAGACCAGAAGCAGGAAATAAACAGACAGAGAGGTGTGGTTTGGTGAAGCTGAGCGAATGCTTTCGCTCAGCATTTAATAAACAGAACAGAAAATAAAAGGTTTGAACAGACAAAACACAGGGTACGGCACTTGAGGCCAAAATAAATAGACGAACAAAACGGACTAGACAGACAAACAAACACGGTGAGCAGATAACACTTATAGTTACGCTTTCTTTTACTTTTAGTCACTCCTTCTCTCTCTCCCATTCTCCACTCACCGAACACCCAACCCTGAGTGAATGCTACGTGTCTCTATATATACTGTTGTGCTGGGATTCAATTACTAATTAATTATTCACTTGAATCCCAGCACGTGAATTAATTCTGTGTAACCCCGTGCTTACATATTACATTTAACCGGCACGTGAAGTGATTTGTGCCCTCCTCGTGCCTAAATACAAATCTACCTTTTTAAATCACACGTGAAACACAGACCCGTTTATATCCCGTGTACCAATCTATACACCAACATTAACACACGCACGCAACATACAACACATAATATGCACACAGGGGCGGGGCACATTGCCACAGTACTATATGCCCATATTCAATATAGAGATAAAAAAAAAAAAAAATAACAATGAAAGCAAAAACGCTGCTAATAACAATAATAACAATTATAATAAGCAAACAGTAATTATCAAATAAAAATCAAACAACATCAAAACGTGTGCCAGTATCAACTTGCTCTGTGCCATTTATTGAAATGTTCAATACAACAGAACCCGGGATTGCCTTCGCAACCACTGTGCATTTTTCTTGTGTGTTTTCTTTTGTTTTCATTTTCGTAGCAGACCCTGCACCTTTTTTACGATGTCTGCTTCCCTTGTGTTGGAGGGATAGTCACAAATGTGTGTACACAGCTACTTTGCACAGGCATTGTGATGGATTTGGCTGCTGCATTGCCTGTATCTAGTGCTGTGTTTTGATAGTATTTCGTCACAGCACTGCCATTTCAAACCAAACAGCTTCCCGTTTGCAGCTGGCTTACCTGTAAAGTAGCTGCATGCTCTTCTGTTGGTACAGTTTGTATTGTTCTTGGCTCCACATCCTCTTCATCATAATCACTGAGTGATAAGTCAGCATCACTGTCGCTGGTATCGAAATCCTCCAAACCAACTTCACTCCCGTTGCTCATTATAGAAAGACCATGTATGTTGCCATGTTTAGCTTTTGCTAAAAACTATATAAACTATAACTAAACAAGTAAAACTAATAATAAATAAATAAAATAATAATTTAAAACACTATATATATGTACTTGTAAAAGCTGAATGGCTTCCTGCAGTATATCTTAGCCTTCTAAATGCCCACAGTTAGATTGGAATCGCTTCATGACATGCAATTGGATAAAAATGTCACCTGACCCTCCCCCAACTTTCATTGCACATTCCACAGTACTAGCACTGCTTTAGAGAATTAAACCTGAAACGCTAGATTGAGAAACTGATCATAGAATAGAATGGGAAACTTGACGTACGCAGGTATGGCATGGTACTGTAAGTGGGTTTTCAATTGACGTATGTGCGTACGTCATGGTGTTGAAGTGGTTACGCCCTCCCAGGAAGACTGTTCCCCCCGAATGGAGCCTTAATATTGTACTGGAGGCTCTCACGAAGGCCCCTTTTGAGCCCATACACTCCATAGCATTGAAGTACCTGTCTATGAAGACAACCTTCCTCGTGACTATCACCTCCGCACCAACCCTGCTTTCCTCCCCAAGGCAATCATAGCCTTCCACATTAATCAGTCTATGGAACTGGAGTCCTTCCATCCACCCCCGTTTGCTTCAACAGAGGATGAGAGATTGAATTTCCTCTGCCCAGTGCGGACATTGAGATGCTACATGGATAGGACAAGAGCTCTGGGCAGTCTGCCCAGCTCTTTGTCTGTCACGGGACACAGACCCTAGAACAGCCCCTCTCAAAGCAGCTTCTGTCACATTGGATTGTGGACACAGTCTCGACTGCGTATGATGGTGCTGGCTTGCCCCCACCTGGGAGGGTAGCTGCACACTCCACTAGAGGGTTGACTACATCTTGGGCCCTCTTCAGCTCAACCTTGATACAGTCACTTGGTGTGCACTGTATCTAGGTTGATCTGCGATTCCCTGCTGCTTTGCAGTTTTCTGATCAAAATGTTTCTGCCAAAGCTCAGTGGTTAGCATCAAGAAATCTCTCCTACTGATATTTTCCCTGGTGCATTCATTCCTTGTACAAAATGAAGGAACTGATGGCTGCCATGTCCAGTACATTGTAAAATATAGCAACTGGACACTAGGGTTGTCTGTTAACCGTCAATCGATAACTGCAGCATATAAAATCAAATCGATTGATAAATTATCGATTTAAATGCTTACCTTTTCAGTCTTCATTCCAGGAAATAAAAAGTGCTGTATAAAGTCCCCAAAAACTTGTGCATTGTAAAATCCAGATATACCAAAAGTGTACCTTTATTTTTAAATATCCAACTACAGTACGGCACAACAGCAGCCTACAGAAACAGAAGTCTGAAAAAACATTTCCGTTTAAGTATCAGTGTTAATTTACAAATATAAACAGTACAGTGAAATGTCCAACATAGAAATAAAAATACTAATTTTGAAGTTTTCAGCAGTCTGTGTGTTATTTTACTTCACGTATTGTTGGTTAGTCTGTCAAACTGATCTGGATTTTTATTTACAATATTTCCAGCTGAAGAAAAAACCTGCTTGAACGAACAGGCATACCCGGCACACTCAGGTATTTTTTGGCCAGTTTAGCAAGATGTGGGTATTTCACCTCAGATTTTTTACACCACAAAAGTGGGTTGCAATCTGGAGATATAGGTGTCTCTTTGATGTAAATGGCCACTTCCAAGATTGCTTGAGTTTCGTCATTAGTTGCTTCCTATGTGGCACCTGTGTAACTGTCCCCAAACAGGTCTCCCATTGCAGTCAAAGCAGTTTTCTCACCTTTTTCATGTTGCTTGTTGATGCCCTCTGTTTCCCCAGCAAAATAATTTTTAATCATCTTGGTTTTTAACTCTATGTGTACTTGCAGTTTTTCTTTTTCAGATAAATTAACCAGACTGTGAAACCGTGGGTCACAAATATGATAACTTGTTTAACAGCATAAAAGCTGCTTCTTTTTTTTCGTTGTTGTACCAGGAACTTAGGTCCTTGGACATTTTGTTTTTCATTTCCCTAATTGTTAATGTTTCATTGGGAATTTCATTTCTTAGTTGGTTCAGAAGGATATGGTGAAGTGACAGGACAGCCGATGCTTTTGGGTATTTTTGAGTAGAAAGTCAGGCAGTTGCAGTTTTGAAAGGGTTTACGGATCTTCTCAACAGTAGACCATTCGTTTATTGTGAGTTCCAGGTGAGAGAGCTTTTTTTCAAATATAACTGCTGCCACTGCAGCCTGTTGTTCCGATGCAGGGCAGATCATGTTGTATGTGCTATTCCATCATGTTATGCAATCGTTAACAAGCTTTTCATTTTTCAATACAAGTAGTTTTTGTTTATCTTCTAGAAGATACTTATCAGTTGATCTGTGAAAATGTTGAGCTGTTTGTTTCAGTCTGTATTGGTCTTATGTCAAGTCCACTTCGAACAGCTAGGTTTATTATGTGGGCCAAACACGGGATATTAATGACTCCAAGATGTTTTTCAGTGGCATTTACATAGTTTGCTTAAGTCATAATCAGATAAAGTTTCCGAGATGCATTCTGCAGTATTTTCTGCTGTATGATGTCCTCTCAGCTCTTTTGTTTGCAGTACAAAATCTTGCAGCTCATTGGCCGCCCCTTTGTTTATTATTGTATTTGTATTTGCAAAAGCCAGTATTATTTGTATTTATCTATCTATCTATCTATATATGTGTGTGTTTGTGTGCGGACGGACTAAAGCCATCCGATATTATTATTTGTTGTGTGAGACCGGCGAGAAATATATAGTCACATGAATGGGGTTAAAATCCCCATTCATAAAAACCTACTGCAGAAGGTGACCATCTCCCAAGTTAATTCATGGATTCATGGTCACCTGTATAAAACCCTGCCACTTTGCTTGTTCGGGGAAGGGTGTTCACGAGAGTGGAGAACGGGTGAGGAGTTAGTAGGTAAAAACGAAGTAAACAATTGCTATACGTGCTGGCTCAAAACCAGCACGATACTTGTTTGGTTCCATTTGTTTGTTTGTTTGGCCAGCGTGCCCTTTTGTCTTGTTTTTGTTTAAAATCTTTGCTTTATTATTTAATAAAGATATGGCTACGGCCATTTCAGCCATACCTTTTTTGGTTTGTGTCGCTTCTTCCTGGTCAGTGACATCACCACACCTGCGCACTGCAACCACTCTGCCACAATCTCCCATGAATCTGTAATGCCGTGCGATGTCATCGTAACACAGGCACCTGTACCTACAGGGGTCCAACCATCAGTAATCAAGGCAACATCATTGCATTACATTAATATTTGTTTTATGTTTGCCCTAGTTGTGTCATACAGCTTGGGATTTGGTACCTCGGCTCCATTTGGTGACAAAACTGTCGAAAACCCTCACCTTCAACACTGCTGATTGGTCGCATGTCTTTACAAATAAACGCAGTCAAAGCCTCCATAATCGCTTCACTTCGCCTGGCAGGTAACTTTGTAGTTTGCTGAAAATAATCAAGCATTCATTGCTGTTTTTGCTGTGAAGGACTGGCTGTATCTTATGTGAAATCAATATGCTGTAACTCGCTGTATTCCACTGGATGGTGTTTTTGCAGGTGGGTCTTCAGGTTCGTAGTATTGGAGTGGTACGGATATTCATTCTTACATATTTTACAGACAACATTTGTTTTGTCTTCAATCGTGACTTTGGTTGTCCAGAAACCAAAATAATGCCATGTGGAAAAGTGGTTTGCAGTGCGCAGGTGTAGTGGTGATGTGGTTGTGAAACAGAAGACAAACAACAAAAGTTCACGATCCAAACAGGTTTTATTTTAGAATCCTGGTCTGGCGACCACAAAGAATAATCCCATTGCTGTGTATTGCACAGTTCCAAAACAACGGGTTGCAGTCCCGAAATAATAAGACTGCTCGTAATTAATGAAACACAGTATAACACACACAAAGACACACATTCCAAGTCCAGAGTGATTGTTATTGTGCTCGTGGTGAAAATACAATTTATTTGTGTACAATGGTGCAGTGTTGTCTGGGTTTTGTGCTGGCCTGTAGTGACAGCTCCGGATCGTGTTAGCCATCTAATAAATAACAAACAGTTCAATTAGAACCAACAAAACAAACAAACACTAGACACTCACGGTAATATTTTGCTCGTCCTTTAGCGTTCTCTTAACCATAAACAAAAGGAACAGATCACCTAGCCACATCCCCTTTTGTACCTTCAATCACGCCCCCTTGGTTAGCGAGTGCAACCGTTTCTCCTCCAATCCGCGGTTGCCACATCACTTTCCCTCTGGAGCAATGACTTAATGTACCGCAGTTGTGCCCCCTTTCTAGATGGCCGACTTCCACCTAACCCTGGGAATGAATTGTCAGGCCATCCAGTCCAGGGCACTCTGTTCCCTTTACACTGTGTTCTCACAAGTCGGTAGGGAGATTTATCACCAAGAATCAGTCTCTGTCACACGCCAGTATACACTTTTGTAACCAGACAGTGTAGTGATGGTACGTCCAGAAACAGGATTACTGGGAAGTTCCGCCATGTTTTAACTTCCCTTGTTTTTCTGTTTATTCTGTACTGTCCTTGCACAACCGCAACTCGCTTGGAATTATGGGGTGTTCATAACTCCATCCAATGAGAAACAGGTTTAAATGATCACACCGGGATAAATAGGAAGCAACTAGCTTGGGAGAGTTTTTATGCATTTCTTAAACATCCTGCCTTACCAAACGTAAATAGACAATCGATTTTCAAATCGATTTTCGATTGAAATCAATTTAGGTAAAAAAAAAAAATTAAAATCGATAGAAATATTGATTTTCAATTTAATTGTGACAGCCCTACTGGACACCGGTAATTGCTTTCACTGAGTACTAAGTTTTGCACAGGTGGTGGAATTCTCTTCTCGCTTTGTTTACTCTTCCAACCAGGCTGTTTTTTTTTTCTTTAACTGTTTCAACTGCTAATTACAGTGAAATAAAAAAATTATCATTGGTAACATTCATCCTTTTTCCTACGTACAGTTATATCAGCCTAAGTATCACATTGTCACCCAGTCTCCGACCAGCTGGGCGAGTTTCATCTTTGCACAGGTAGGGGTAGGGTCCACTGCCAGCCAAAACTTGATCCCAAATTTGACAGGTTTATTTGACATGTATTGTGTCCGGCGACACCATGCTTTTGTCGGAAACAGCTGCTTGTCCATGTAGTGTTTTATGTTTAGCTTGAAGCAGGCAATGCTGTTTTCAATGAAGTCATTCCAAATTTCTGATACCAAGGCAAATACATGTATATCTATCAAATATATAAGATTTCTTGAAAAATTCTTGTAATAGTAATATTATAAGACAGCAGACTATATATGCTCACGTAGACAGCCAGACGGCAGTTCTCCAAGGAATTGATAGGATTATAATAGATATTTGGACAACACATATCTAGACTTCAAGAGCAATATTCTATTCAAATACATACTGCTGTAAACTCAGTGGAGGTAGAGATAACAAACTGGCTTGTGTACATATAAAAATAGCGTATTGTAGGTTATATTAACAATAAAAGCATGTATTGTAATAAGCCGTCAAAATTACAGCTTTTGACGGTCCTGGGTAGAAGTGCTTATAACTTTTTTTATTTTTGTGATTCTGACTTTCAAATGCTGTCAGGGTATTTAATACATGTATTTAGGAAAAGTCAAGCACAGACAACCGCGGATCTTTAATACACACAGAGTAATTAAAATTTTAACCCTTTGTGGTCCATTTATTTAGTGCCTATCAGGTGCGTCAAGTCTAATTTATTTTCACATGAGCTGTTTATTTTACACACGTTGTTTAAAAGTAATTTTATTCATAATAAAACAGGTTTAAAGGGCACTGCATATCAACATGACACTCAGTACTGCATCTCCAGCCCTGCCCCACCCCTTGTTCGCTGTATTTATCACATATCTCTTCTTAGTCGTGCATACTGATACATATCTCCTGATCACTCGATTTATCACCAAACTCTTCAATAATGCTATCCAAGTCATTATTTTATTAATATAACATCTCAAAAAAACTTGGCAAATGTCCGCAATTTTCACTGGATGCGGAAGCAGCTATGTTGTTTATGTCCGTGTTATGTCTGTGGTGAAGGGATTATACATATTGCTCAGATCCGCCTCCTTTTTTTTCCGGCTTCTCTCGGTCTCTCTCAGCCATTGAAAGCTTTTCTCGGCTTTTTTCGGAGAGAAAAAACGACTAGGGACCTGTGGAAAGGGAAAATTTTAATGTCGGACCTGGTCCGACATAGGACCGCAAAGGGTTAGAAGTGAAAACCGTCAAAATGACTGCCTTGGTGGTTCTAGTGTTAACAAGAACCTCCTCCTTGTGTCCAAGCTTAACGGACAGGCTGTGGGTAGGAACCTCGCTGCGCTGGTAGCTGCACGTAGGCAGCTTTGGTGTTCCCAGGCACGCGTGCCTGATGGGGATAAAGCACCACTGTTAGACCCCCTGATTACACCAGAGCATACGTTTGGTCCTGCGGTGGATGAGATGCTGCAGCGTGGGAATCCAAGAAAGGAGCTGGTTCACCTGCTTCCCAAGCGATCATCTCCAGTGTAAACCAGCAGCAAACTGGCACCCTAGGCCCCAGCCACTTCAAAGACCGGCACAGCCAGCTGTGTCCGCTGCCAGAGGTGATATTCGGGACCAGCCAGATGCTGCTCGCTGCAGAGGCTTTAATAGGTTCTGCCGCCCTGCGCAGAGACAGAGGTTGCAGGCCAAGCAACAGGCCATGCAGCAACCCTAGGAGTTTGCTGCCACAGGCCCAGGGCCTCTTTTCAGGGAGGTAGCTGGGGTTTTGGCGTCAATGCACCATGGTGCACCTGGTGATAAGAGTGTGATTCAGCAGTTAAAAGAAAAACTTACGATGTACAACAGTAGGGGTGCTTCCTATGTACAGGGAGGACGATGGAGACAGTAATACTGACTCAGATAGGGATGGTGATGACAATCATAAACCTAACGAGGAATGGAATTTGCATAACCTGAGTGCACAATCTATTACTCTATGGCTCTGTGGCAGGATGGCTAGGTGCTAAGTCATAGACCAGGAAGAGACAGACCAGTACTGCAGGTTGAAGCGCTGAGCACATATTTATTAAATAACACAAAATAATTGAATGATGGCCAAAATAAACAGACAAACACTTCTTAACAAGTATTGCACTGGTGTAGAACCAGCACACGTAACAATCGTTATTTCTATATATTTCCTCTCGCTCTCTGGTTCTTACTTCCTGAACACCAAATCCCGGTCAGCAAAAGCTGCTGGTTTTTATATTGTGGTCGAGGGATTAACTCGCCACCAATTACCTAGTTTATCCCTCGACCACATTCTGCAAGGGTTTTCTCCTATGTGTGGTCGACAGCCAATCTGTCAATAAATCATTAGCTGCTGACTACTCATTCTCACAAGATGTAGTCTGGCAGAGACGAGAAGCAAACATATCTGCCAAACTACTTTAAATTATAACAATAAAACAAACACAAAACAGTACATTTAAATAATAATAATAATAATAATAATAATAATAATAATAATAATAATAATAATACAAAACAACACAAATTAACACAGGGGCGAGGTACCCCATCACAGGCTCCAATAATACGAACTGTTACTTTCACTATGGGCAAAGGTGCGGATTCTGATAGAACTACCGCTTCTAACAGATTTATACCGTTGTCCCCGAGTGAGATAGAGTCCCTTATTAAACAAATAGGAATGTTTAGCCCAAATCAACATGACAAGCTTGTATTTTTGGGTACTTTGGAAATGGTCGTGGACTAACCGATGCAGACGTGTGTTGTTGTACGCTTGTTTAGGACCATCGCTTGCTAATGGCCTTGATGTCACTGTTAAGAATAAAAATGTAAATCAAGCTCAGAGGAGGGCTGGCTTAATCCCTGGAACACTCGCCACAGACTGGGCACAAATACAGGCAACTGTTAGAGAAAAAGGGGAACATACAGCTACTTATGCTTCCAGGTTGTGGGGAACTTTTCAAAACTATAGTGATATTTCAGCCACAGATCATAACCACCTAGCATTTAAATAGCTCTTAATCAATGTATTCAGCAACAACAGGGTGGACCTAATGAATAAAATGCCCCGTTCTATGCGGCTAATGAGATGCATCAACCTGGAGCTGCAGCTACAGAAAAGAATGATATTGAAAAATGAAGGGAGAGACAAACAACATCAGGTACAACAAGATGTAAGGCAGGCAAAGGGTGGAAGACCCCCTCTTTACAATCCTAATGCGCAACAGAGAGGACCACGTGTATGCTTTAATTGTGATAAACAAGGACACAGTTTCCATCACTGTTTATTTACTTTACTTATTATACTGAAAACTAACTGCATTTTGTATTGAACCGAACGTTGTTTTAAAAAAAGTCAAATCCAGGGGGAAATAAACAAACTAAAAGATCTGCCGAAAATATTACTATTTTTGTATTTATTTTTAATTTAAAATAATGGTAATTACCCTTTATCTGTTCGTGGCATGCTGTTTTTATTCCGGTGAGGAGACTCCCTAAGCCTGTTTCCTGCAAACGGACGTAGTAGCGTAGTTTCCAGCAATTCTCCAAGTGGAGTCCACACAGGTTTTTTTGTTTGTTTATTTGTTTGTTTGGTTTTTTTTATCCTAGGAATGCAGTACAGTATACTGTAGTTGTGCAAACATTTTAATATTCTGTATATGTTTCCTTTTTTGTTATGCATTGCATGCATCAATATTAGCACTATACACTTGAACAATTACAATAATTTTCACAACTGGTATTGTCTTTGGTTTATGGTTTATATTATGAATGTGTGTAATGGAAATATTGTTTAGGTGTTTTCATAGTGTGTTGGTATTTTGGACTACAGTGAAGTTCAATGGGCAGTTAACATGTTGATTAGGCTTCATAAAGTGAAGGATCCTGAAAAGGTCAACAAGGAGGGTAATTTGATTTGGTGTCAAATTTTGATGACTCGCCTCAGTTTATGACATAATCTCATGTGAGGGGAGTCAGGAAATATACCCACTAGACTTTCCTGATGAAAAATGAATGGCACTTTGTCGCACTAAATCACACTTTTATACCATTAGAGCCAGGGTCTACAGTACATATTAACATAGCTTACATTTACATGGTAATATCCCTATATAGGATGAATAGGTATACTACAAACTCTATTTTATCTCCAAACTATAGCCAACATAACATATCCAATGTTGAGGCCTTGGTATACAGTACACACAGGCATATACACCTCATTTAATACAATTATTATATATTCTATCCATCTGTTTAAATAAGGGGACACAATCACATGTAAGCATTTGAACCCATGTGTAGCAGACATTATAACACCTGTTATTTAAGTGTTTATTTTATAAGTAAGGATAACAGGCAAACATGTAGTCCAGAGTTTGCTTTTTCAGCTTGCTCATCTCAACATTATAAAAACAACAGGTCAGTGGCACATCTACGTCATACTAGTTTTTTTTACATAAGCTACCGTGCATGGTCCTTTGACCAGTCACATCTGAATTGTTGGTGTCTGATGAGGGTCCAGGTTCAGAGTTGGAAATGCTGCCGTTTTCGATTGACACACTGTTGTCATTGTGCACAGACAATAAATCATCTAAAAAGTGAAAAAAGAGGATATCAAGGTTCCAAATACAATCCAGTTTTAGTAAGGCAAATAAAAGGCACCCAAAAACACAATTCACTTCAGCGCTTCAAATGTTATCATTACTTTACCGAGTAATATGTTTTAAAAAACTTTATTTGTTCTAATTTAAGTTGTAGCCATTTACAACAGCTTTATAATAAACAAACACGAATATTTCAATCACATGAAGATCTATTTTTCGTTAACTGACTTGTATTAAAGTAGAATTCTCCTACAAAGTATTCTATTCACTGTTTGAACACAGCATAGAATGTTGTTGGTGATTATTAAGTCTGTTAAGATGCCCAAATCTTCTAATAACGTTATTAATTATATTAATAATGTTATTAATTAACTCTGTTAGCCAAATGATGCGCAAACAAATACTGTTATATAAAAAATAATTAATAGACCAACGGTACAGCTGTATATTTTGTAAATATATTTAGGAATTTCTTTATAATCCACAAGTTAATAGAGCTTCAGGGTGACAAGTGCGACTGAATGTACATTGTAATATTTGTTCTTCTGCGGAGCTGCACCGCTTTTGTTATTGTGGTCTTTCGGCTTTTTGTATTCCTGCTTCAGTTTCTCCCATCACACTTGCTGCCCACCATGTTGTTTGTTCTTTGTCATTTTGGAGTGTACTGACTGACGCAATGATGCGAAAATCCTTAAACCCGCCCCTGGCCTGGCTCGGCTCCGAGCCAGATTCAGATGCCTTGAGGCCGGAGTTTCATGGTTTGGTTCTCGCTCGGCTCGACAAATAGCCAGTGGAGAGCCACCTGTACCTGTACCGTCCCGAGCCCTCATGGGTCGGATCTGCCAGTGGAGAAGGGGTAAAAGATTTAAAACTAAAACTAAATTTCTTGGGAAGCTGGTGTTTTTATTGATTTGATGAAACATAAAAAAATGGTACTCCACTTACAAACAGTTTGCCATGAACATGTAAATGGTTTGTTACAATATTTGTATGTTTCAGTGCATCATTTGGCTGGTCAAGAGCATAGGCGGAGTTTGACTTTTACATTTGGTGGGGGCAGGGTCTATTTCATGTATCAAATCCTTTTTAGCAATTGTCAGTGTTACATAAGTTTACAACCTAAGTGAAATCAAATACAGTTTACTTTTGCTGATTAATCACCCTACAATTTTTTGTTCGTTGTTACTTAAGTCTTTGTCATGTTGAGCAGCTAACGCTAACAAGAATCAATAAGCAGACCAGCTTCATGTAACTGTATTAATCTCGCTCTGGTTTAGCACATACAGTGCCTTGCGAAAGTATTCGGCCCCCTTGAACTTTGCGACCTTTTGCCACATTTCAGGCTTCAAACATAAAGATATGAAACTGTAATTTTTTGTGAAGAATCAACAACAAGTGGGACACAATCATGAAGTGGAACGAAATTTATTGGATATTTCAAACTTTTTTAACAAATAAAAAACTGAAAAATTGGGCGTGCAAAATTATTCAGCCCCCTTAAGTTAATACTTTGTAGCGCCACCTTTTGCTGCGATTACAGTTGTAAGTCGCTTGGGGTATGTCTCTATCAGTTTTGCACATCGAGAGACTGAAATTTTTGCCCATTCCTCCTTGCAAAACAGCTCGAGCTCAGTGAGGTTGGATGGAGAGCATTTGTGAACAGCAGTTTTCAGTTCTTTCCACACATTCTCGATTGGATTCAGGTCTGGACTTTGACTTGGCCATTCTAACACCTGGATATGTTTATTTGTGAACCATTCCATTGTAGATTTTGCTTTATGTTTTGGATCATTGTCTTGTTGGAAGACAAATCTCCGTCCCAGTCTCAGGTCTTTTGCAGACTCCATCAGGTTTTCTTCCAGAATGGTCCTGTATTTGGCTCCATCCATCTTCCCATCAATTTTAACCATCTTCCCTGTCCCTGCTGAAGAAAAGCAGGCCCAAACCATGATGCTGCCACCACCATGTTTGACAGTGGGGATGGTGTGTTCAGGGTGATGAGCTGTGTTGCTTTTACGCCAAACATAACGTTTTGCATTGTTGCCAAAAAGTTCGATTTTGGTTTCATCTGACCAGAGCACCTTCTTCCACATGTTTGGTGTGTCTCCCAGGTGGCTTGTGGCAAACTGTAAACGACACTTTTTATGGATATCTTTAAGAAATGGCTTTCTTCTTGCCACTCTTCCATAAAGACCAGATTTGTGCAGTATACGACTGATTGTTGTCCTATGGACAGAGTCTCCCACCTCAGCTGTAGATCTCTGCAGTTCATCCAGAGTGATCATGGGCCTCTTGGCTGCATCTCTGATCAGTCTTCTCCTTGTATGAGCTGAAAGTTTAGAGGGACGGCCAGGTCTTGGTAGATTTGCAGTGGTCTGATACTCCTTCCATTTCAATATTATCGCTTGCACAGTGCTCCTTGGGATGTTTAAAGCTTGGGAAATCTTTTTGTATCCAAATCCGGCTTTAAACTTCTCCACAACAGTATCTCGGACCTGCCTGGTGTGTTCCTTGTTCTTCATGATGCTCTCTGCGCTTTAAACGGACCTCTGAGACTATCACAGTGCAGGTGCATTTATACGGAGACTTGATTACACACAGGTGGATTCTATTTATCATCATTAGTCATTTAGGTCAACATTGGATCATTCAGAGATCCTCACTGAACTTCTGGAGAGAGTTTGCTGCACTGAAAGTAAAGGGGCTGAATAATTTTGCACGCCCAATTTTTCAGTTTTTTATTTGTTAAAAAAGTTTGAAATATCCAATAAATTTCGTTCCACTTCATGATTGTGTCCCACTTGTTGTTGATTCTTCACAAAAAATTACAGTTTCATATCTTTATGTTTGAAGCCTGAAATGTGGCAAAAGGTCGCAAAGTTCAAGGGGGCCGAATACTTTCGCAAGGCACTGTACATTTACATTGTCTTAATATAGAAAAACAGTACTTACTTTAATGTAAATGCCTTTTTCTTTCCCTTCAATTAGCATAAACTTCTACTATGTTCTCTGGTATCAGCTTGGCAGTCAAGTCAGCTTCTATGTGAAGGAGAGCCAGTGAAGAAAATCTTTCTTCTCCCATGGTTGAACACAACCAGTTTCTAATCCGTCTCATTGCAAAAAGCTTCATTCAGATGTGGATGTCCCGACAGGCAAAGTAAGAGCTAACTGAATGAGTAATAGTTTGGGTAAAGGGTTTGAGATACTTCTCAAAGCCTCTGAAAAGTAATAGGAGATTCACTACTGGCAAAAATGTCCATTTCTGCAGCTGCAAGATGAGGATTTATGTTTAGTGGATCTGCATACCACTGCAAGAGTGGCTGGATGCCATTTTTGTTGCAATTTAATACTGAATCACAGGCTCCAGCAATTTTCATCGATTCTTTTGAGAATCACTTCCTTAACTTTCCAACTATGGCATCCAAAACAGGAAAATATAACTGTTGATGCCATCAAGTTTTTTCAGGTGCACTTGCAGCCTCTTCTGCACCCTCTCTTTGACCCAAGGGGATTGGTACAAGGAAGCCAATTAGAGCTGTTGAGGTTTTTACAGCCATCCTTGTTTTGTAGCTTGAAGTGTATTTTCATCTGGCACTGCAATATTATGCTCTTGGCAGAAGTCTAATTTCTTTCCACGTTTCATTCCAGCCTTCTTCACTTCTGCGTTCCGCAAAGTACACCTTCATTTTTTCTATTATGCAAAAAGCTTTTGCGAGTGTGACATCTATGCCTTGAGAAGTCCTTTGTGAGAGATGTGAACTACTTACACAATATTTTGGAAAATAATTAAGCATGCAATGAACTGCATTCCACTCATATGCTGACAGAGACCACTTGCTTCCACAGACCACGTTTCTCCTAGTTCACTGAGGTGTTTAGGACACTGCATGATGGCAGTGTATTGCATTTGTACTGCAAACGCACTTTTCCACCTGCATGCCCAACGTGTATCGCTCAACTGCATTATCTCTCGTTACTTTAGACCCAAAACTTTCTGCATGTCGAGAAACACTTCAAGATTGGTTGGCTCTGCAAAAACTGAATACAGTTTCTCAATTATATTAAAAAAAAACCCACAGTAGTACGAGTGACATTACAGAATTCTACAAGGACAAGGTTGAGTTCGTGGGCCATACAATGTACATACTTTGCTAATGGGTGATCTTCTTTCATCCGCTCCTGAACTCCAGTAAGATGTCCTGACATCATGGATGCACCATCATAAGACTATTGGCAACTATTGGCAGATTCTGCAATCCAGTTGTCTCTAAAGCTTTCTTTATGGCATCATAAATGCCATTTGCATTTTGGGAAGATGAGCAATTAATGAAGCACAATAACCTTTCTTTAACGTCTAGGTTTTCTGTATATCTGATGCAAAAGGAAAGTTGCTCTGTCTTAAATGACCTGGCATCATCTGCAATTACAGTCTTACACAATTTCTTTGCAAACCAAATCTGCACAAATCTGCAGCATTTAATTTTGAAAGTCGTGGCTTGTGCAGTTAAAATATTAAATCCAAGGAAATTTCCAAACATTCTCTTTGGGAAATCAGGCAATTGTGGTTGATTAGGCCCATTGCATTGTTCTCCGAGATCCACAGGAAGAGATAGGCTGGTCACATCATCTCTTTCAGTCGTATCGAAAGAAGAAAACATACTTGTTGCCTCTGCAGATATGAGATTCTCTTGCTCTGCTCCTCGTACTGTTGATGTGTTACCTGAAGTTGATGCTGGAGGTGTGCTGCCGTGGATCCAACAGTTTTTTAATAAAAAAAAACTTGCGAATGTCCATTTTATCCTCAATCAAAATTTGGCTAATAATAAAATAGCTAATAACTAATTTTCTTAGCTGAGTTACAGCTTGAAATATATTAACATTCACTGCAGTAGTTTGCGTAGGTTCCGCCAAAAGCTTACCCCGCCAGCCACAAATCTCGCGATGCCTGGTGTGAGGGGCGGTACCTAAAGCAGAGAGCGTAGGCAGATGTGTTGTGGCAGGTGTAGACTGAGGGTGTGTAGAAAGTTTTTGCAAAAAGATATGGTGTAGCCCAGATTTTTTATGTGTAAATTACTGAAAACGTTTAAATCCACAGATTATGAACCACTGGTGTAGACCATTTCAATACTCTCAGGCTCGCTGGTCAATTCAGTGGCACTTTATTTTCTCCTCCTGCAAATAAAACACATCAGGAGGGACGTTTTACAGGGCTTTTCATAAATACAGCATAGGACAGTAAATTCTCACAAGATCCCCTAAGGCAGTCGCTCCGTTTCAATCCACTTTACTTTCACTTCTTAACATGCAGCACAGAAACAAAAGCATAAAGTAAAATACAAGCTCTCTGCTCGACTATTATTACAAATAGCAATAGCAATAGTAAATCATTGTTTTACCCTCTTCCCTGTGCGTCCACCATTGTCCCAAGCACATATTTCAATAACAACCACTAACACAAAATAACACATTACAACAATACCCCCATCCCCAAAACACCACTGTATGCCTTCGCTATGTTAAACTACATTCTCAACTGCAAATAAAACACATTGGGAGGGATGTTTAACAGGGCTTTTCATAAATACAGTACAGGGCAGGAAAGTGAGATCTCGCACCCTCCAGCTAGCTATAGGGTTGTAATGAAAACCAGACCTGGAATTGAGAACAATAGGCTGGTAACACCGTGTAACAATTTTTTATTTTTTTTGGTTCCTGGGTAGTAAGTGTTATTTCCTAATTGCTTATGCCTCAAAAGTATGGAAAATGGCTATTATTCCCCACAAACTTTGCTTTTGTGACCAGGACAGTGATATTTTGAAATTTACCTATTTTCCAGAACATTCCAGATAGATTCAGTGCTGAGTAAACTTGGAGTAACTTCTAGAACTTTCTAGAACTTTCCAGTAATATAAATAGTAGTATAAATACAGGGGCCTTAAGCCCACCAGTTCAGTTTAGTTCCAGCTGCCTAAGTGGATACATATCTGCATTTTTCTGAGATGGCATCAAGAGGCTGCAATGGTGGCATTCCTGATGGGTCTCCAAGGCGGTTTTACCAAGTTTCCCTGCTATCTTTGCCTTTGGGACAGCAGGGACACCAAGGCGCACTACCACAGGCGGGACTGGCCACAGCGGACCGAGTTCTCTGTGGGGAGGAACAACGTCAAGTGGGAGCCACTGGTGGACCCCCGGAAGGTGCTGATGCCACCACTGCACATCAAATTGGGCCTTATGAAACAATTTGTCAGAGCTCTAGATAAGGAGTCGGCAGCCTTCAAGTACCTTCAAGACTTCTTCCCTAAGCTGTCTGAGGCAAAGGTCAAAGCCGGTGTCTTCGTCGAACCACAGATAAAGAAGATCCTGGAGTGCAATGAATTCCCCAAGAAGCTCACTAGTAAGGAGAAAGCGGCTTGGAACAGCTTTGTCGCAGTGGTTCGGGGCTTCCTGGGCAATCACAAGGCCGAAAACTATGTGGAGCTGGTTGAGACTCTGGTGAAGAACTACGGCACAATGGGCTGTAGGATGTCCCTCAAAGTCCATATCCTTGATGCTCATCTTGATAAATTCAAGGAGAACATGGGGGCGTACTCAGAGGAGCAAGGCGAGCGCTTCCACCAGGATATACTGGACTTTGAACGCCACTACCAAGGACAATATAACGAGAACATGATGGGAGACTACATTTGGGGGCTGATTCGTGAAAGTGATTTACAGTATAATCGTAAATCTCGAAAAACTACTCACTTCTAAATCTTTTGTAGTCATTTTTGTATTACTTTAGTATAAATACATGTTAATTTGGATTCATATGTTGTTTTTTTCTGACTTTATGTGAACGAAAAGACACAAATTCGCCCGTTTTCTCATTGGAAATAGGTAAATTTCAAAATATCACTGTCTGGTCACAAAAGCAAAGTTTGTGGGGAATAATAGCCATTTTCTATACTTTTGAGGCATAAGCAATTAGGAAATAACACTTACTACCCAGGAACAAAAATTGTGTTACATAGTTACATAGTGTAATTATTAATACAGCATTAAACTATGCTGCCTATAATTAATGTTGTGTACTGTTTCTCTATAGAACTGGTACATAAACTGGCGCATGCATTAAAAGACTTGAAATACAAACGCACCACTCTTTTTCACAGCATACTATTTTCTGTTTGGGCCTAACCATGGGTGCGTGTGGATAATGTATATGAATGAGGGCTACATGGATGCAGCGTGTGCGCTGTGTAAAAGAGGTCTAGCACATATACGTATTTTATTTCTTTATTTTAATATTATTTTTGTATGAAAGGTCATTGGTTTCCTCTCTGATTGATATAGGTGGTTGTATTGTAAGAGGCTACTATTCATTTCTTTCATGTCTTATGTTTACAACGCAGGTAAATTCATCTATGTATAATTTTTTTTATTATTATCTCCTTTAATCCTTTTATTTATAATTATTTCCCATAATGTGAGTTTTGTATATATGTTCATGAATGTTTAATATATATTTATGTTATTTGGTTCTTATAAGTATATTAGTATAATAAATGTTGATACACGTTACATAATTAGTAGAGTAAATGTTATGGAGATTATATTTTGTATAGTCTGTATTTGATGCTGTTAAGTAATACACCACTGCCCAGTCACTGATGCATGTGAAGGAGGTGGCTACAGCACCTTTTTTCCAATACACCTGACCTGATAGACATTTTCAGTCGGTTCACTTGTTATCAATGTTTGCCATGTGTGGGCTTGAAGGGCACTGATCCACAGGCTAACTGTACATCACAGAGAAGGTTCTTTAAAACAGTTGCCATGTTTCATCACTGCCATTTGTTTCAACGTCAGAACTTCAAACAGATGCCGCAAGACTTCAGAGGCTTTCCAGCTGAGTCATTGTAATGAAGAATATGAATCACTCCTGTAACTCCTGTAACCATGCCCAAGCAGGTTGAATTCAAAGTTCAAAGTCAAATACTAAAGGGAAAACAAAATTCCACTTCATATTAGTGTTTGGGAAATGAACAGACTCACATACAGTACTAGGAACAGACCTACTGTATGTTCCTAGAATATAATGTGTCTCAATATGATATTTCAAATTCATGTACTGTATGTCCACTGTAACTGAAAAAAAAACGTGAAAAGAAAATTTTATTTTCAAATTGTTAACAGCCTCACAGTATTATCATTATCATTTAGTGTCAAGAAACTGCACTCCAAAGAAAAAGCAAGTTACATTTTTTTTAAATTTTTTTTTTTGGTTCCATTAATTATAATGTATATTTTTATGTTTCTTAATTTCTTAATTTGAAAAACACTGCACCACGGTGACCTCCACAACACAGGGGTGTCTGTCTGTCCATTACCTATCATTCTACATGTTACACTTATCTTTTTGTGATTAAACATGTCTTTTGCTAATTCTCATTGTTTTCTATTCTGTGCATACTGTTGATACTGTATATGTCATCAACTCGTCCATCATACTGATACCTCTAATTTTGCATTTATAGATGGATGGATGTTACTGACATACTTGTTATTATTCTGTACCTATGCATTTTTGCGTTACAGGTACATTATTATTATTATTTATTTCCTAGCAGACGCCCTTATCCAGGGCGACTTACAATTGTTACAAGATATCAATTATTTTTTACATACAATTACCCATTTATACAGTTGGGTTTTTACTGGCGCAATCTAGGTAAAGTACCTTGCTCAAGGGTACAGCAGCAGTGTCCCCTACCAGGGATTGAACCCACGACCCTCCGATCAAGAGTCCAGAGCCCTAACCACTACTCCACACTGCTGCCCATGACTATACATTGAAATAATTAAAAATATCAGTTTTGAGTAGTGATACATGTTGTCTTTAACAAATCCCCATCACAGCACTATAATTTGTGTTTGAAACATTTAAAGGAAAAGTTTATGACAGCCTTCTAGAATCAAATAATTCAAAGCAAACCGTGAAGATACTGAGTGTTTTTTAAAATTATTTTTTTAATTATAATAATTACTGATAGGGTGTTATGAAGTGTTTTCTTTGATCAAAAATTTGGGTTTCCATGGGAAAATAAAAATAAGTCTCTCTTTTTTCTCACACTATTTTGGTAGCACCTTTTGGGTAATTTGGGTTTCCATGTAGTTTTCTTTATTTAGCCAGAGAAATTCTCCTTCCAAATGCAAGTTACCTAATTAATATTAAAATACAGAAGGGTATAATCCAATTTGGCCTTGCGCAATGACTGATACTGTGCAGCTGTCTTAAACTGGGTTTTCACAACATTTTTAGGTTGTGATGAAGAACCTTAAGAGCAGCCTGCCTCATTTGGCCACCAAAAAAATATTATAAAAATATATTATAAAAAGCACATATATAATATATACATGTTTTCCTACAGAACCGTAACTTCAGCAATTCTCATCCTTGTGGTAGTCTATGAACATAGTTTGTTGTTGTTGTTGTTGTTGTTGGGGATCCAGTATACCGGTATCCATACAAGTTCAACATATTGCTCAGTAGATGCTAATCCACCTTGGAATTTTTGTAACTTTCTGGAACTTCATTATGTACTGTAAGTCTTGCAGCTGATGTTAAGCCCCGTATTTGTCTTTTTGCACACCTTTGTGGAACCAACCTTTTTTCATGTTTTCGTTCTTCTAAAACAAATCTTGCTAAATGAATTAGGCTTAATAGATTTTACTTCAGCTCTATAGGTGGTCACTCAAGCCTGGTGTTGCTGGTAGCCCGCAGCAATAATAGGAGACCACTGGCACCAATTCCCAGCTCTGCTAATTTACATTTGGGGTACAAACGTGACTTGTCCTTGGTAGTTTCTCATAATAGACACTTAAAGCTAGTGTACAATTAATTGTATCTTATTGATAAGGGACAGAAAAGTCTAGGCTTAAAGCAATCAGCTATCCGATGACCAAACACGAAGACAAAAGTGTTAAGGATGAAAAAGGGTTTGTTATCTATTTATTGCAAAGGGCTGCATTTGAGGTAGCTTCAGTATTTTCTATAAACTTGCTTATAAAACAACTAAACTATAAAGTACTATCATTTTATAAGTCAAATGGAAATAGTTTGAAATGCTGAATAAATGGTGACACAAAAAAAATATATTGAATGAAGAGACCTCCAAAACCCTGTACTTAATGCCTAATTTGTTTTCCAATTTGGTCAAAGAAGCTTGCCAGGGCTACTTCCAGCAGATCGCACTTGTTAAAGAATTACTCAGTACGGCCTTCAGTTATAGTACTCGCACCATGTTTTGGCTGCACACTTCCTACAGCATGAGGAATATGCCTGATATGTGCGTACTGTGTCACATTCTCACGCCAATGGAGAGAGAATTTGGAGTTTCTAAACTGCATGGAAACCCTGCCTATTTCAAATGTTAATGCAGAAACCACACAACTACAACATGTATTCAAGACTGCTGACACAGAATAGATATTATGATACTCTATAACAGAAAGACAATGACAGTATTTTAAAGCTTTTATTCTAAAGCTTGAAAATCTTTTTTTTTTTTAGACAAAATACAATAACAGAAAAAACTGCAAAACAGTTTGCTCTTAAAAACATTCAGAAACAACATGAAACATTTGAGACCCCAAATACTTAAACACAAATATTTTATTATAAATGCAAAAAGAAAAGCCAAAGCGCAAGTATAAAAACTATTTAAATATCAAGACAGTTTTTAGCAAAAATTACATACCAAAAAACTAGTCAAAATGTACAGTATGAAAATAGCACCATAACAGACTTTTTATGCTACATTACACAACACTTTTTAACAAACTGAGCTGATCCATGAAACAATGTAAGTGTATTGAAACTTGTTAGAAAATATACAGACTTACACTTAAGAACCTTACAATTTAAAACTGTTGCATTGTCCCAAATACAGATTAGATTATTGGATATGTTATATTCTCATCCTACTGCAGCTTTACAGACACATGTTTTTGAGTGTAGACTGGGTTCAAGGTAAAGCTATTTTAAGCACATTTATTGATGGATGTAAATTAAAACCAGCAGCCACATTGTACAGTTCTTCTGACCTTGCAGAGTTAAGTTCATGCACAATATCTTCATTGTTTTCAAGAATGTTATTGCCATGAAAATATATACAACCACAGTATTGGCACGCTACACTTAATATATACGATAATTCAAGAAAACAATGTTAATACAAGCATTTAGTGAACATTAGCCACTAATTAGTATGACAAATACCAAAATACACAATTTCTGGACTTTTCAAATATTTCTACTTGACAAAAGTATCGGCACCTTTACATTAATAGTCTGTAACAATTTGACAGAACTAATTAAATATATTAATTGGTTGAAAACCATTATACATTAATTAAGCTCCATTATAAAGTCAATAGCCGGCAAATAGGTAATTATTTCCAACATCTGTTGAAGGAGAATGTTTTGGCAACACAGCAGATGATGGTCAAGAAAAGCACTCATAGCAAACTAATACAAAGGAAATGGCTACAGAACAGTATCAAAGAAATATGGAATACCAAAATCCACAATCAGAGCAATAATCAAGAAGTACCACAGAACAAATTCAACTGAAACACTTGAAAGAAGTGGAAATCAACAAAAAATGAGGGTACATCAGGTAGAAAAATCGTCCATGCAGCTACTTTTTTTTATATTAACAGCAAAGACTTAAAGAAAGATTTAGACGCATCAGGCATAATCATGCATGAAATAACTGTACAAAGGCACCTGAACAAATGCAGTTTGATCATGATATGGGTGTGTGTGGCAGGATGGCTTGCAGTGGTGAGGTGTGGTGACGTCACGGACCAGGAAGTACAGTAACCAAAACAATGGATGGGCGGGTGAAGCTGAATGCTACGGCACTCAGCTGGATTTATTAACCAAATAAACAAAACAAAAGATTTAAACAAACAAAAAACACAAAACAAAAAGGCGCAGTGGCCAAACAAATAGAAACAAGTATATTTTTAAATATAGCAATTGTTTTTTTTATATTCTCCTCGCTCTCCCATACTCTTTACACGCAACAACCAACCCTGCAGCACGGACAGCTGCAGGTTCTTATACTCTGGCCGAGGGGTTAACAAGCTGTTAATTATCTTATTACCCCTCGGCCACAGTCTGCACGCGTTTGGTAAGGCTGCGTGAATGCCAGCTAGTTAAATAATCCGTAGCTGATCAGCCACGCATCCTCACAGGTTTTTACATTATAAATAACAAATAACAAGACGAGGCGCTTCTATCCGTGCTGCAAACAAATACAAATAATAATAAATAAATATATAGGGGCGGAACACTCCGCCACACAGTGTGTTTTGGCAATTCAGGGACTGGAGACTTTCATGTGATTAAAGATTGAATGAATGCAACCATACATCAAAACAGTCTACAAAGTACAGTGATACCATCTGTTCGTAGGCTGATTGGCAGATAGTTTATCCTCCAACACGACAACAAACCAAAGCATACAGCTAAATCAACTCTGGAATTGTTGAAGAAAACAAAAGATAAAAGATCTGGAATGGCCTTCACAATCACCAGATCTCAATCTAATAGTAATGCTTTGGAATGATCTGAAAAAAGCTGTAGCCAAGCATTGTGTATCCAATCTGTCCGAATATGCAAGACAGAATGGGCCCACATTTACCCAACAAGATGTAATATACTGGTTAAGAATTATCATGAACGTCTGATAGCCATAATAAAAGCAAAAGGAGAACACAGGAAATACTAAAGCAGATAAGTTTAAATAAGTTTGTTTGTTTTTTGACAGATTATTTGTTAAATTACTAGAAATTGTGTATTTTGCTTTTTGTTTTATTAAAAAGATGTTAAAGTTTACTAAATGCTTGTCCTTAATCTGTTACCTTGAATTATGGCATAATAATGGTAGGGTACCTATACTTTTGTCTGTATATACTGTATGTTCAGACCACAAACCAAAATATGACCCCATCGGCTTGGGGTTAATAGACTTTTTTAGAACCCCAAAATCTTTTCATGTTCGGCTTGGAGTTGTCTTGATAATGACCTCATCAAGATGTAGAAAATTCACTTTACCCAAGCCACTACAAAGGATTTTCATATAAATTGCTCTGAGCTCTATATATTTTTCAATATACTTGCCTAGTCCTTTTAGGAGCTAATAAATTATCAACTGTCAGTTAAATCATATCAAATATCAAAATTGACTTATAAGTCAATCAAATTAAATACATAAATGTATTAAGGCATGGGCATATTCAAAACATCCTTCCTGAGATTGAAATTCTCCCCCACCCACCCAACATCACAGCAAATCAAAAGGGGTAAGATGAAAATGCCAACTGTTCCTTATTAAGTCTGCCAAGGCCTCTAGAGGTTTGATCCTTTGCTGACGGGGTTGTTGAGCCAGTTCTAGTTGCTGTAGCAGCTTGTCATGTCATAGATGCCTGGTGTACCAGGTTGGCCATGCCTTCCTGGGGTGTCAGGTAACCCAACTTTGCCTGAATCTCTAGGGGCTCCCATAAGACCTTCACCAGGCCTCCCTCGTGGTCCTGCCATTGTTGACAGAAGACATTTTAAAGGTGCATTGTAAAGACAACAGAACAGGTAACAGCATAGCGTATATATTTCTTGTTACTATAGCATAGCTCAGTCAATTCCATTTCATAATCCATTTGGAACGTATCTCTTCCCAAGCATCATGGATGTATGAATGTATTAATTTGACATGTACACATAGCCATCAATCTATATACAGTAATATACTAAAAATAAACTGCAAAAAGCCTTTTGATATTAGCATATCATTACAGTCAATTGTTGTTAAAATGAACTTGGATTAGATGAATTTCCGGATACTATGAATGCTCTGCATGGTCCCTGCCAAATTTAGCAGTCACTTATTGTAAATGATTTCTTATAATTCTAGGTCCCTTGTTGTTTTCATTATATATGCTACCGTTAGGTGACATTATCCGCAGACACGGAGTGAACGTCCATTGCTATGCTGATGATACCCATTTGTCCCTGAAGCCAGGAATTTTTTTCTACCTGAGTGTTAATAGCTACTTGCCTTACAGACATCAAGCATTAGATGTCACATAATTTTCTAATGTTGAATTCAGATAAAACAGAGGTTATGCTAATGGGCTCACAGAATCAACTAAAAGGAAATGTAGGATTGCATGAGCTCGACCCTTGCAGTCTCTCATCAAAACTTAAATTTAAGACTCATATTAGGGAAGTTACTGAAGTTTTTACCATTTGAGAAATATAATCAAATTTAGACCAATTATTTCCATATCTGATGCCGAGAGACTAATACATGCCTTTGTTTCATCTAGAATTGATTATTGTAATGCACTTTTTTCTAGTGTCCCAAAACGTAAAAATAGTTAGTCAATTAAGTGATCATTAAAAATAAATTACAAATACTAAAATTGTCAAAAATACCAGATCTTACACCATTTTCTGGAGATTTTAACTGTGCCCTAAATCCAAATTTAGATTGCTCCTCTGTACACCACTCTTTTTCTCAACTACTTTTTTATAGATAACAAATTATTACCCTCTGTTCAGTCCTGTGCCTACCAGGGTAAAGTGATTTCTGACCACACCCCTCTGATTATAGAAATGATGTTCCCTGACAAAGCTCCATCTCGGTGTCCCTGGCGTTTCGACCCATTGTTACTATCACAAAAGGATTTTGTCAATTTTCTTTCCAACAATATCGTTTTATTTTGTGACATTAACACCACTCCAGGGATTTTGCCTGCTACACTATAGGAGACCTAAAGGCGTACCTCCATGGCCAAATTATTTCCGACAGTGCTAAATTTAAAAAGCAGCATACCAGTCCCCGAGATAACAGACCTTATTCTGCAGGTTGATCAGCAATATGCTGTTTCCTCAACTCCTGATCTTTACAAAAAGCAATTGACTCTGCAGATGGAATTCAGCCTCCTCTCTGCAAAACAGGCTGAGCAGGTTCTGACTAAATCATGCTACAATGTCTATGAACATGGTGACAAAGCCGGTAAACTTTTGGCCCATCCGCTCCATCAGTCCGCAGCTTCCCGTACTATCAGTGAAATTCATACTGAATCAGGCACACTTACTGTCGATCAACTGTAGATCACTTTTACTTGTCACTTTATACTTCTAATTCTCCTAAGGATGATACTTCAATTAATGCATTTTTTGAAATTTTGGCATCCTCAATGTTGATCCACAGTCAAAGGCTAGCTTGGAAGAACCACTCACCAATCATGAAATTGCTTCTGCAATAGGTACAATGCAAAGTGGTAAATCACTGGGCCCGGATGGGTTTCCCATAGAGTTTTATAAAAAATTAAGTTTTCAATTCTCTCCCTATTATGGGGTGCCAACCCCTTGTGTGTATTTTATTTATGTATGTATTCATTTGTGTTATATTATTAGCATTATTGTTATGATTATGTGTTTGTCTGTCCGTCATTTATTGTTTTAGACCCGGTCTGTTAAAGTGTAGTTGGCGTGGATGGGGTTAAATCCCCATCCCGATAAAGCCAGTGGGAATGTGGCTGGAGCCTTAATAAGGTAATTGTTTAATAGATAATTAAGGCTCCAGCCACAGTATAAAAGACCCACTCCGGGCTCAGAGCAGTGAGTGTTAAGAAGAGTAAGAGTGAATGCAACCAGCCAGTGAACAAGGTACTCATTTGTATAAAATAATTATAGTGTGTGTTTATTGCTTTGGCCAGTGTGCCCTTTTGTTTATTATTGTGATTTGTTTAAACTGTTTGTTTATTTTTGTTTAATACATTGTGCCTCAGTTTACCCCGTACCTTTTGGGTTTTTCTGTTTCATTTCCTGGTCTGACGGCACCACCCACACGCACCACTCAAGCCATCTGTGACACTCTCTTATTAAGCTCTATGTTTGTTGAATCCCTCTCTAATTCAGTTTTACCTCCTATACTACATAAAGCTTCAATATCACCCCTTCTCAATAACATGATAAAGATTTTAAAGAACAAACTGCAGTGGTCCCCCAAATTGTATCCATTACCCAATACAGAACCAGTGGGTTAGAACATTGGCTCTTCATTTTACATTAACTGACGTACCTGTCTTGGCAGTCACCATTGCAGCAGTAATTCATTATTTGATGGTTAATATAAAAATGTTCTCACTGTGGTAGCCTTCTAGATAGAGCAGCCTCATCCCATTGTAATGCGCTATACTGTACTTGTGTTATCGTTGCCTGTTAGTAGGACCATGATATTGTCATTGTGGTGCAGTCGGTCTCTCTTTACTGCTATTGAAGACCGTAAAAAATACATTGTATTGTCATTGCCGGTAATGCTGTGGTCTGCTAATGGTTCCGATAGCACCTAGCTAATACTAGGATTATAATGGAATCCTATTAGGTTTTTGTCTGTAGTTAAAGTTCCAGTGACCTTACCCGATTAGCAAACACGATTAGTAGTCCCTGTTTTGTATAAATAGGAGAGAGTAATATTAGAGTCAACTTAACACTGTTTACCTTGTTTTGTTTTTCCTGTTCCTATTCAAATGTATCAATGTAACAGGGCAGAGGCCGGGTGCGAACCGGCAACCCCACACACTACAAGCGAGTGTCTTAACCACAGTTTGAAAGAGCCGGGCTCTTCTACATTTGTAAGTTACAGAGCTTTTTAACCCCATCCATGTCATCGACCAGGGACAGAATCTGTAACGGCAGTGTATCACACAACACGGCCTGTTACATCAGCCCAGTGTTGACTTGGACCACTGTGGCAGTGTGGCAGGGTATTTTTCATGCGTTTGATCCGCTTTTATTGTGCCTGAAAAGCACAAGCCAAGTTAGTAGAAACAATTGGGGCAACCTTGATCCCCATCGGTTTTACAGTTGTGCCTATTTGCTTTGTGCTGGGCAAGGTTGCCTCAGTGGTTTCTTGAAACTTGGCTTGTGTTTTTGATATCTCTACTTTAGATGGCTGGGCACTTTTTTTGTTTCAGATGTACATATGCGTGGATAAATGTGCCTGGGGTCTGCAAAAAAAAAAAAGAAGAAAGGGAGAAAAAGAAGAAAGAAGGTGAAGGATGTTTTTACCTTATTTTGGCGACTTATTTCTCTTACTGACAGGTATTGACTTTTTTTTCTACATTTCACTTAACAGTGTTGAACTACAAATTAAAAGTGAAATGGTACTTTTGGCTGATTTACTTTTGCTGCACCAATACCCTAAAAATGTGTAAACTATCCTTGCTGTATAGAGAGTCTGGCAGTTCTCATGCTTCACTGATAACTTGGCGCGAGGAACTACCGTTCCTCTTCATTCAGTTATATTCCCCATAATTATTATTAGCAGAATTCTATAAGGGGTTTAATGCCATACAGTGGGTAGAATTTTCCCTGGAACTTTATTAGCACAGAAAAGAGTGCTTTTCCCATTTGGCAATGAGCTGTTCCCATGTGCTGTGCTTTTGGAGTTGTATTTTACTGAAAATTGCATATCCAATCATAAGCAAATATTAAGTTCCCCAAATGCAGTGTGTATAATGATATGGTAATGAAGCTAAGACTCTGCTTTTCAATTTCAATGCACTGTGTCAGTTTATTTGTATTTCTACATTGTTGTAATAGCTTAGATTTTAGTTGACATTTCAGAATTGCAACATTCATTAAGTTTCCATCTTACAGCACTGGGATTATAAAGTGATTGTTTTTTTTATATAACAAAATATATTGTGCTGTCTGTTGTACTGATCCCAAAACAAAACAATATAATCAACAGTTACATTTTAATCTAATGCACAAGACACTATGCAAAAATTCAATGAAATAGATTACAGCTCAACTGAACAGCTCTAGGGAAAATAACAATACTACTTTGATAAGAAATACACATATGACTACATAAAAGTGAAGATTAATGGTTTGCAACAAATGTCTACTTAGTGTAACATTAAATGCTGTTGTGGCATTAAATATAGTCACATTATTAGTATTATTAATACCATCATTATGAAAACTGATAAATAATGGCATTGCAGAACCTCTTGAGATGGTTTATTTATTATTCTCTGTGTTAGAGTTTGATGTTTTTAGAACAAACCTTATTTACTAAGTGGCAAGGGATTATAACACAGACAACTTAAACAGTCACGCTTTCTGAATTAATTCGAATTTCATTTATCAACACACACATGGTGTGTGCCAATAATCCCTTCGTAGAATTCAGCATCAGCACATGGGGAATATAATTGAATTATTGACATGTTGTTGGCACATTTAAAAACTATTTTTAAAAATACTCTTTACTTGCTATTGAGAAATATTTTATGAAAACAATGGGATATATTTTTTAATGTATGTTAACATATTGATATTGAAATATATTCCTTTGTACAAATTTGTACAAATCATATAGAGCTTTCCTGCAATGGGTGTAATATGGTTTCCAATTCACATCATTTTGCAGCAATAGCGTTTAAACATATTCAATAATTGTATACTTTGTTCATTTGTCTTTAAAGACCATAAATAAACATGATCACAATGGTAAACTGAAGGAATTGTGATGATACGGTGACCTCTAGTGGCATATTTGCAGGAATGTGTACATACATGTTGGAGAGATCACTTACAACTTAAAAAAACGAGTTTACAATTTATAATGGATAGATTATATATAGTTTTTACTGTGATAGTGATGACATAGTGATAACTAAGTTACACAATACTACACACATTAGTTGAAGCTACAAAGTGATCCATCAATAATACTGTCAAATAAAAAAACCGAAGATCATTACAATGGATGGGGTGTATTGCTCTCTTTGCCCTTCTGTTGAAGAAAGTACCAGTGTTTTATAACCGTGTTTACTGGGTACAACTTATTGCCTGGCTACAATACAAATTGATGAATAAATACAAATACAGTAACTAGGGGTTTCCAGTTTTACCCCACACAGACCACTAAATGTGTACTTGATTACCTCTTCAATTCTAAAATATTTTGATGAACTGATAGCCCAACATGTTCTGTTTTTAGGTGTGGAGAACATCTGGGTAAATAGATTAAATGTACCACTCTGTCATTATAAAGTGGTAGTTATAGTATGTAAATGCAAAATTTTGGTAAGAGACGTGAGGTGCAACGGGCAACAAACGCCTTACCCAAGTCGTTCAGCATTTATGCACCTGTCTCAATACTTGTTCAGTGAAGTGGATGTGTGATGTAACAAACTGATTTTTCCATTATTGCCAGTTAAAATGGCATCTAACTACATCTTTAAAAAACAAATGACAAAAAAGACATTGGAAATTCTCCAGAATACACACACAGCAATACAATTAAGCAATCATTTTCCAATTCTAAGGTGTCTAACATTAACATATTGCATCCAAGTACAGTATTCAGAGGTACATTATTAAACAATGCTCCTAGTCTGCATACATGTCCAAATTGTAGTCAGCACATGCTATCTTTGGTACAGCAGTAAGGGGCAGGTTGCCTTATTCCAACTGACATCTAGAGATACAAGGGACTTTGCTGTAAATAGCAACAATATATACACAAAAACTGGATTGGGGACCAAGAAAGATGCATACCATGTTTCCCATTATCCTATAAAAGGATGTACAGGCCATTACAAAAGCATGATAGTTTTTGTTCAAGTTGGCAGCTGTATCTAAAGAGACCAACAGAGAATTAGAATCCAGTAATACTGTACAGCCTAAGAGAGGCTTGTCACTATGCACAGCCTTGACATCAACAAAAACGTGTCCTGTTTTATCATGCAGGGTACCAGTCCGTCATTAACATGTTAAATTCTCCAACACTTTAAATGGACAAAAAAATAGCAAACACACAGTACGAAGGCATGCACATACCACCTTTGGTTATGAGGTCAGGTTGATATCTTGGTTTCAGTGACACTTTAGGGTTTAGTTATAGGTGGTTATACGCATGGATCTTCTCATAATATATATTCTTATAAGTATGAGAAGTCAACCAAGCATCGTACAAGGATTTGTCAAAATTCGAATACATATTATCTTGTGTATACAGTCATCCTGTGCACAGAACACACATCATAGAAAGAAAGAAAAAAAAAAAGAAATGTGGGTACACACACAATTTTAGTCAAGTTTAGACTAGGGATTCTCTCTAAATAGCATTTTAACCTATCAAAAGGAGTCAAATTGGCTTTCTAGGAAGCTTGCATTTGATTTGATCACTGTAATATCTACATAGCATTTCTGTTATGTAATAATGATCACCCATGGTATGGACAGTGGATTTAGATTTACATGTTGTATATGTGTACCTGAAACAAAAACACATTGGAAATGTGAAAAAAACAACCAAGTTACCAAAAGCACCCAGCCATTTAAAGTAGAGATATCAAAAACACAAGCCAAATTATAAGAAACAATTGGAGCAACCTTGGCCATCACCAAGCAAATAGGCACAACTGTCAAAGTGGTGGGGGCCAACGTTGCCTCAATTGTTTCTACTAACTTGGCTTGTGTTTTTCTGGCACAATAAAAGCAGATCAAACGCATGAAAAACACAAGCCAATGGGAGACTTTGGATCTAATCGTTTGTTTTGTTTGTGTTTGTTGTTTGTTTTTTACTTTTTTATATATTCTGTTTTGAAACACAGTTTGAATACACTTGAATCTATTTTTATTTGCTTGTTTTTTACTGGTTTGCTTTATTTAATGAGTTTAAAGATCCAGTGTTGCCCTTTAGACTGTCTTGGAATAGTTATGTGATTTATGTGCCTATATTGTTGTATAACAAAACCTTGACTGGTAAATGTTAACCTTCTGTGTCTTTTCCTTGCTTTTCCTGCCCTTGTTTAAGGCCTGTTATTGTACCGAACCTTCCCGGTTAACTAAAGGTGGTGGCAGCAACACACACTATCACAGTTTCAATCCAGCTGGCTCCCACCTTGGGGTTATTGACATTCTAGTCGAAGATATTTTCTTTAAATACGTTACAGTATTTAAAGAAAAAGTTTACTCATCTGTGTTTACTTTTCTTTCTGCACAGCTTGCAAAGGGGTTTGGCCGAAACGTATGCAGCCAGCTAAGCACACTCGCTACCTTGACACTTATATATTAGTCTTTATTAGGGGACATGCCTGATAATCAAGCTGTGTTTAGCCTCATTAGTAAATCTTGTGGGGCAGGTAAGAACATGGAGGTGGCTGCTGCAACAAAGCTTTATTTCCGTGATTTGGGGATCTGATGGTTTTCTTTTAGATAGAAGTGAAAAGGAGGCGCTTGTCACTATTTTTGTCACTTAGTTTGTTCCATTTGGTTGTATTATGTTTGTGTTATTTATCTTATTTATTGTACACATGTAATGTTGTTTATTATTATTATTATTATTATTATTATTATTATTATTAATAATGTAATAATTGCTGCACACCACTGTCACCAGTTTAAAGCAAGGCAATCTGCCCAATAATACTATTATCATACTGAATAAATCTGTACTTTTGGTATATGATTGTATTTAATAAATAAACTGTGTTTGTTTTTACAACTTGACCTTATCTGTTACTGTTATTTTTCACCCACATAACTTTGGGTTACACGTCATTAAATAAATCATTTTGTAATTATTTAAATCTATATATGATATGTGTGTGATGAAAGATGAAAATTGCTACTTGTGGCTGCTGTCTGGCAGTTGCATGTTTCTGGTGAAAATCTGCGATGTCGCAGCTCTGCGAAAGTTTTATGAAACCTAATTATTTATTTGCGAGGTGCTTGCAATTGCGAATCTATGAAACGGGCCCCAGTCTGTCTTGACTCGCCCGTGAGTTGGATTATTGCTGGTACAGTCAAGTGGTTTTCTCTGTTATTATTATTATTATTTATTTCTTAGCAGACGCCCTTATCCAGGGCGACCTTACAATTGTTACAAGATATCACATTATACATTATTTCACATTATACAGATATCACATTATTTTACATACAATTACCCATTTATACAGTTGGGTTTTTACTGGAGCAATCTAGGTAAAGTACCTTGCTCAAGGGTACAACAGCAGTGTCCCCCACTGGGGATTGAACCCACAACCCTCCGGTCAAGAGTCCAGAGCCCTAACCACTACTCCACACTGCTGCCCTACCCAGCCCCACGAGCTATCATTCCTGGAACCCTAACGACGGCAGCCTGTACTAGCACTTAAACAATTGTAAATACCATTAATAAATCTTGTGCATCTGTGTGGCTTTTCAGTGTCAGCTTTCTTGTGTCTCTCTCTTTTGTCAGTGGATACTTACAACCCCCTTTTCACAGTGACATACAGATGGATGGATGTTTGGACAGACAGACACCCCCTAACAAAAACAATGTTAATACTAAGTTTAATGATAATTGGATAAATGGTTCTCCAGATCAATACACAAACTTAAATGTGACGTACAGATAGACGAAAGTATGGACAGACAGACAACCCCATACATCCCCGAATCTGATATTCTCAATAACTTATGCTAAATGTTAATACCAAGTTTCATGACAATTGGAACCAAAAATGTGTGAAGTGTGACAGACATATCTATATGAATGCATGTACTACCAACTCCACTATATCCCCTTCGCAGGGGCACCTAACTTTGTTAAATAGTGGGGGGTGGGGGGTGGGGGGTGAAGGGTGAGGGGTGAGGGGTGAGGGGTGAGGGGTGAGGGTTTATAGGCAAAGGTAAAGAAGAACTGCCACGCAAAGCAAGGTGACATTTCTTTTTGTTAAGAAACTCTGGCAAACCTCATTTTTACTGTTCAATCTTTTTCAAGTTACTGTTTTTGTAATAGTAAACCCACAAAATTGGTCAGGTGTTTCAGCATAAAATATATAATATTTACTAACATTTATGTACAAAATGTTATAATGTGGCTTGTTTGTGGATAGATATATTGACATATGTATGTTAAGTTAAAATATTCATTGCTCGGCTTTGTTTTAAATGCAGTGCTGGATGCTAGAGAATGTTGTTCACGTTTTGTCTTAAGACACTGCTGAGCTCAGTTATCACAGTGAAACCAGCTGCTACCAGACTTTCGGTATAACAGGGCAGGTGCTGACAGATTGAAACAATAAGCACCCGCCCTCACATGGCAATGCTTAGTGCTAATTGGTTGAAATGCTAAATGCCAGCCCTCACACAGCAATGCTATTTGGTTGAAAAAGCGGATTCATGACAATATTACAAGCAGACTTGTGTGATGTTGAAATGCCATTTTTTGATATATTTACTACTGATTAATTGAAGTTAAAAATAAAAGATTTTGGTGGGAACTGAATTTGAACTTGTTCATGGCCCTGCGGCAACATTACCCTAATTTTTAATTCTAAAATCCTAACATTATTTAATTTTTTAATAACGGTCTGAAACTCTCTCTTCCTTACCTTTTTTTTTCTTTTAATAATGGTCTTATACTCTCTCTTCCTACATTCACTTAACAACATTTTTTCTTACTGTTAGCTAACGTTAGCCACAGTGCAGACCTTGGATCAAACCAATATGTTCATGTAGGGAGAATTTATTATGATTGTTTATGAATGTGGCCCATCCTCTGAATACTTTTCCATTTTTATATTTTATTTTAAAGATTTTAAAGCAAGCCAATGCCAAACACAACAAGGTACAATACATAAATAATAAACCAAAAAAAGTGTGTGTGTGTGGTGGGGTCAAACTATATATTTTGCACATTCAAAGTGTGTGTGTGGGGGGGGGGGGGGGACGACGGACATACCCCTTCTGCCCCATGGGTTAGGCGTCAATGCCCCTTTGCAGATGATTTCATCTCCAGCAGATGAAAGTGCATGACAGGTACGATTTATAGAATTGATATGTTAGCTACAACCACTTTAAGCAGGAGGAGGTGTTTACTTGTTGCTGCAAGAATGACACAGCACATCTTCAGTGATGTCATCCATTACCTATGATGTAATAATTAGCCATTATGGTGTGATATTTGTAAGCTTCTGAAATTAAGATGGAATAAGAAATATTTTCTTTTGAGGCAGCTGGAACTATTTCTTTTCATTTTTTTTATTTTCATTCAACCTTTCAAACTACCAAGGTAAGCCTAACTTTGAAAAAATAATGGTAATGAAATATCTTGAAGTATGCTAAATAGACAGATTTTTTAAAAGATTACAAAACTTTGTGATAAAAAAATATATAGTGAAATTACTTCTAACTGGTACTTATTTTTCAATAAAAGTATATAAAAGGGAATTCATTAGTTCATTATGTTACACAAAAATGTATAGTCTTTTTTTTGTGTGTGTGCATAACATAGCTGTCCTCTTTGTGCTAAGATTTGATCATATTAACATTTAAACAATACACCCTTGGAAATTTGCATATTTAGTATCAAAGAATTGAACAGTAATTATTATTGGGTAAACAGACACATCAAGTCTCACTCAGTTTAGGTACTTTTTTAGCATCAATTATCGTAGTCAGGTAATGACAATGCATTTTAATAGAAATCTCACTCATTTGGATATTCTGATAATTACAGACGTGCTCAAATTTGTTGGTACCCCTCCACAAAAAACGAAGAATGCACAATTTTCTCTGAAATAACTTGAAACTGACAAAAGTAATTGGCATCCACCATTGTTTATTCCATATTTAATAGAAATCAGACTTTGCTTTTGATTTTTTACTCAACATAATATTGTAAATAAGAAAACAAATGAAAATGGCATGGACAAAAATGATGGGACCGCTAAACTAATATTTTGTTGCACAACCTTTAGAGGCAATCACTGCAATCAAACGTTTTCTGTAGCTCTCAATGAGACTTCTGCACCTGTTAACAGGTAGTTTGGCCCACTCTTCCTGAGCAAACTGCTCCAGCTGTCTCAGGTTTTATGGGTGCCTTCTCTAGACTGCAAGTTTCAGCACTTTCCATAGATGTTCGATAGGATTCAGATCAGGACTCATAGAAGGCCACTTTAGAATAGTCCAATGTTTTGTTCTTATCCATTCTTGGGTGCTTTTAGCTGTGTGTTTTGGGTCATTATCCTGTTGGAGGACCCATGACCTGCGACTGAGACAGAGCTTTCTGACACTGGGCAGTACGTTTCGCTCCAGAATGCCTTGATAGTCTTGAGATTTCATTGTGCCCTGCACAGATTCAAGGCACCCTGTGCCAGGCACAGCAAAGCAGCCCCAAAACATAACCGAGCCTCCTCCATGTTTCACTGTAGGTATGGTGTTCTTTTCTTTGAAAGCTTCATTTTTTCGTCTGTGAACATAGAGCTGATGTGACTTGCCAAAAAGCTCCAGTTTTGACTCATCTGTCCAAAGGACATTCTCCCAGAAGGATTGTGGCTTGTCAATATGCATTTTAGCTAATTCCAGTCTGGCTTTTTTATGTTTTTCTTTCAAAAGTGGAGTCCTCCTGGGTCTTCTTCCATGGAGCCCACTTTTGCTCAAAAAGCGACGGATGGTGCAATCAGAAACTGACGTACCTTCACCTTGGAGTTCAGCTTGTATCTCTTTGGCAGTTATCCTTGGTTCTTTTTCTACCATTCGCACTATCCTTCTGTTCACTCTGGGGTCGATTTTCCTCTTGCAGCCGCGCCCAGGGAGGTTAGCTACAGTTTCATGGACCTTAAACTTCTTAATAATATTTGCAACTGTTGTCACAGGAACATCAAGCTGCTTGGAGATGGTCTTGTAGCCTTTACCTTTACCATGCTTGTCTATTATTTTCTTTCTGATCTCCTCAGACAACTCTCTCCTTTGCTTTCTCTGGTCCATGTTCAGTGTGGTGCACACAATGATACCAAACAGCACAGTGACTACTTTTCTCCATTTAAATAGGCTGAATGACTGATTACAAGATTGGAGACATGTGTGATACTAATTAAAGAAACTAATTAGTTTGAAATATCACTATAATCCAATTATTTATTATCTTTTCTAAGGGGTACCAACAAATGTGTCCAGGCCATTTTAGAATATCTTTGTAGAATAAGCAATAATTCATCTCTTTTCACAGCTTCTTTGCTTTATTCTATGACATACCAAAGGCATGCAGGTATACATGATAAAATAGCTTTTAATTTCATCACTTTTCAGGAGGAATGAAGCATTATTTCAATGAGCTGTAAGGGTACCAACAAATTTGAGCACGTCTGTATATTAATATAAGTGGTAAATGTTTAAATATTACACCATTAGTACTTTACAGTACTTTCAGTTGTTTGTAAAATATACTGATGCACAAAAGAAACGCAACACTCAGGTCTAATGGATTTAATCAAATATTTTAAACATTGATATCAAACAAAATAATAGAAAATGTGAACAAAAATATAGATCAAAAAAGAATCATGATAAGTTTTCAGTATGAAACATAACACACTGTCAAAATGAAAACATTACAAAGTTGGTATTGGGTATGACCTCCCTGAGCATTAACACAATCCTGGCAGCGTTGACGCATAGACCTGATCAGCCTCTGGATAGAATGCTGTGGAATGTTCAGCCACTCTTCCTGTGCAGCTGCAGCCAGCTGGCGAAGTTGGCTGGTCACGGTTGTTTCCTGTGGATGGCACTGGTGATTTGGTCCCATAGATGTTCTATTGGACTTGGGTCAGGAGAAAAAGCTGTCCACAGCAAGACCTCAACATTGTTTTCTTGAAATCATGCAATTGTAATCCTAGCACTGTGTGGTCTTGCATTATCCTGCTGGAAAATCGACACTTCCGGATTGGCTTGCAGGAACGGAAACACTGTTGCCTCAAGGACTTCGTCAATGTATCGCTGAGCAGTAAGGTTGCCCTCAATCTGCACCAAAGGCATTCTTGTGTTAAAGGAGATTCCTCCCCACATCATCACACTTCCACCACCCCACTGGCTGGCTTGAACAATGCAACAGTCAGCATAATGGTCCTGGGCCAGTGTGATGGCCCTCTGCCTTCCAGGACGTGGCCTGTCCCTCACAGAGCCGGTTTCCTGGTTTCTCTGGACAAGACTGCTGATCATTGAAACAGAACATCTCATTCTCCGTGCAACTTCTCTCACAGACAGGCCGCCTTCAATCTTGCCGATCGCAACCAGGCGATCTTCGTTACTCAGGCAGGGCATGGTCGTATCTTTCGCTGTTCTTGTGTTAAATAAAATCATGTCTTTTCGAATGGCTATTTATGCAGATTCTTAATCAACTCATTTTGGCAATTTTAACTCAACTCAAATACCAACACTGAGCTCCTGGCGTTTTTATGAAATAACATGACTTGAGCTCAGTATTTTGTTATCCCAAGGAACAATATTACTCAAACAATCAACAAACCTATCTGCTCACTATTTAAAATGTAAATAACATTATGCATGTGCCCAATGATTTATTGATGTAAAACCTAGACTGTTGCGTTTTCATTGAGCATCAATATATATTCACAATACAGGTATATGCTGCCAATATACTGACTACAGTTGTTGTCTTTATTTGGGGAGGGTAACATTTTTATTTGGGAATGAATATCCTCGGTCACACAGGTATAGGATCTATTTAAAGCTATATTTTGTAAATCACTTAAAAACGATATTATATTCTTTATGCATGTAATGTAGGTCATGATGACCTGCATTTTCATGGAACTGACAATTAATATTCTTGGCCCGACATTTGTTTTTTCCCCTGAGCTATATTATAACAAGAGTTTAAAGATGTAAACTATACACTCTTATTGCAGTACGTACTTGCAGCTTTCAAGGCAAATAAGCTTACGTCTCTAATAGTAAACTAACTGAATAGGCAACAAGGCTGCTTTCTTATACAGTCAAATTCACAGGTTAAACTAGGGGAAATGTAGCAAATTTGATGTAAAACTGATTGTAAGATATGCAGAGTCACTGTAAATAAGTTTTGCAGGAAAAAGTACTGTAACTTTTATGCATGTTTATGTGTTCCCCACAAGGTGTCACTGTAGATAATGTGTACATACACTTCCGGTTTTAAAGAGACTTTTCTCATTCTATACCATCTGTATTATCTTTCAATGCATTGATCAAGGATAGCCAATCCTTACTAATCCAACCATCTCACTGCTTGCTGTTGGTTATGCCTATACTGAAGAGTACTGAACCTGTATTCAGGAAAATAGGAGTCAACCATTTTGTCAGTTATTATGCGGTGCATTTTTCAAATCCATGTCTTGCCTCCTATTAGCACTGGCAATATTAGCAATGGTTCCCCCTTTCTTCTGTTGTAGATATTTTGGTTCTTTGCTTGTATTTTATCCATCAGTTTGGAATGGGCAAATATTTCATAATTACTTCATGTGTTCTTGTTTAAACCCACCAATTATGTACCTGCAATTTGATCATGTGAGCTGCAGCAAAGGACCACAGTTTATCTACCTTGATGTAGAGCCTACTATAATACATCCAATAGCTTTTAATAAACGCAATCCCTTTTGAATATACCACTGACAGTGGTGAAAATCATAAATAAATAAAATTAAAAAAAAAAAAAAACACTTAACAAGCTTAGTTTAATCTTTCCCCTTTTGAAAATGTTTTATGACACAAAACATAAAAAATAATCAAACCCTCATTTGGTTTCTTGTCTTGCACATCAGACAGACTGTACCACATGCAGATGAAGATTAAGGAAGATGAAGTCTTGAACCTAAATATTAATTGATGGATTCAAGATCTGAGCAGCAACCGAATGGTTTAAAGGTAAGCAAACCGAACTTAACCACTGAGGGTTACGGGTCATGTTAATCAATCTAGAACAATTTTTAAAGACATTGGAAGAACATGATTATTTAAAATGGCTAGCCTTTCATTTGTCAATGTGATGTCAATGAATTTTTGCACGTGGCCAAACGCTATAATGCAGCCTCGCTTACATCGCTGTTTCTTCGCATTTATTACATTTGAATTAAGTTGGAAAACCAATTAAGTACTTTCAAATTATTTAATTGATATATGTAATAATTACTCGAAACTCTTGAGACTACAGAATATGAATAATTTGGAATTGTTCACAAAATCCAAAGGACAAATTCTCAGGATTTTACCCGATTTGGAAAACAAAATGCAAATATATGAATTTAATTGTGCTCACAAACTATATTTTACTGTGTATGTTACATACTTTCATATAAACAACTCGGGTCTCCTTATAGGTAGGATAAAACATTTATATACTGTATATTTAATACAGTGTAAAGACAAACACCATAAGGGAAGTTAGGACCCATTGGCAAAGCAGGGTGTGAGGAGGAGTCGGACTTGATTGACATGCGTTGGAGAGCAGAACAGACTACAGAGACTGACTAAACTACAGCCATAACGGAGAGTGTCACTGTGATTATTACAAATCCTGTATACAACTTTACCGTCAGTTTTGAGATACAAAGCAACGAGTCGTTAACAACAAACAATGACTTTTCATACCTGATCTCAGTTTTATTCTGTTTTCTGCAGAGCTGATAATGCTTAAGATGAAGCTGCCCATGAAATCGGCTGTGGAAGGAGGACACAGAACGGCCGAAGACGAGCTTGAAGAAACCTCTGAATGCAATCTCCATATTCCCGGTTCTAGTTTCCAGACGTCAACCAACACCAACAGGTTTACAGATTCTCCGAGCGGGCTGCGGTACCCAGCCTCTCTGGATAAAGAGGCGGTGTACGAGTGGTTCGGCTTGTACCTTAGCCCAGCCAAGCGAATCGAGTTTATGTGTGGACTGCTTCATATGTGTCAGCCACCGGAGTTACGCTTTCTGGGCTCCTGCCTTGAAGATCTTGCACGAAAAGATTTCCACATCCTCAGGGACTCCGAGATAAAAGCAAATTGCCCGAACGATCTGAGCCTGTTGACGGATATCACTGACCCTGTGATCCGGTCCAAACTTCTCGTGTGTATGTCCCTCTTGGGGTCTGAGAACAGGGAGTGCGCTGAGATACTATTCCGTATCCTGAGCCATGTGGATTCCTCCTTGAACTTCTTCAAGAACCACGGCTTGCCTGTCACTTCGTATACGGACCACCATCGGTGTGGTGATGGAGAGGAGCCCGGGGGATCGTTGCAGGGTTGCGGGCCCCCAATGGAGGTAGCAGCCGATGCCCAGCAGCAATTGGAGCTGCTTTTAACCATGGCCTCCTTGCACCCAGCTTTCCCTTTTCACCAGAGAGAGAGTCTGAGAATGCATTTGGACAAGATTGAGAGATCTTTTGAAGAAGAGAGACAACATTATCATCACAATAATACTCAGGTAATAAAACAAATTATATATATATAATATAAAGATTACACCTAACCGATGTACAGATGTACAGATGAGTGTTCAAGTTCAAACATATTAACAGGAATAAGAAAAAAATATATATTATGTGAACTTGACATGTTTTGACGAGGCGTTTTCAGAATTCAGTATTCCATCTGAGCAACAGGGTGAGTAATTCTAATTGTAAAATAGTAGTCAGTAGCCACGATCAGCTCATTGCAATTTTGTTTTAAACAACGCACCTTCTATTAAAGTAAACTTGTCTTTATTTTCATGGGTATTTTTTTATTATTATTATTATTATTGTGTTTACAAAAACATAAACATTTAGTGTGTCCTTTACGTTTTAATAAGTAGGCCTGAGGTTATCCCCAGAACTTAGTGGGCCAATTAACCAACTAATGGATATAAAAATACTCGAATACAGTAATAAAGCCGTTGTAATAATATAACATTAAATGCTTTTTTTGTTTGTTTGTTGCGTAAGTGTCTTTCCATACATTTATCATATCAGTTTGTGAATCTTACGCTGAGTTTAACGATACGAATGGTAACAGTATTTCGTTTTCATTGCAGAGATATTATTGGCTAGAAGCTGTCGTGATTCGTTTTCATAACTGGTGTGTGCATTGGGTTTTGACATGCTGTACCCAAAGGCTGGCAAGGTTTTTTTTAAAAAAAATTGAGAATAGGGAGGTGGGTACAATGTGTCTGAAAAGTTAACTCTATAGGAAAGGGCACACGTGCAATTTTTAACAGGTCAGAATCTTAAAAAAAAAAAAAAAAAAAAAAAAAAAGGCAAAATGCCTTTTCTAGTTAGCAGTATGCAACCCAGCCCTTGAACAACTTCGTTCACCCAAGAGCAAGACAAATACTACATCTAGACGTGTAACAACTATTTAAGTTAATAATGTCGGGTATTTAGGCTGCATTGTTTCTTCGCTAGATTCCTGGGTTTGTATTGTTTATTAAATAAATAACGCATTACCAGTCCACTGTGGAGTTGAAGTTTCTATAATTAATCGTTTTCTTATTAAATTAATAAAATGTGTTGAGCAGTTAATGTAGAGATGTTGATAGGCAACCTAAGGATCTGTAAACTGTGAAAATACTGTACATTGAAAAACTGACATACAGTATATGGAAAATACTGTTAAGCATTTATTTGTATTGCTTGTTTTGGGTAAAACACACCCCCTTACACACACATTGCTTTAACAAGAACAGAAAAAATACAATATTGATAATGTAAGAGCTTTCTGGAAGCTTCAAAAGGCGTTGCCCTTTTCTTGTCAGGTAGCCAGAGCACTTCAGAAAACTGAATATATATATATATATATATATATATATATATATATATATATATATATATATGTATTTGTTTGTGTGAGATGGTCAGGCAGTTCACAGGTGTCTTGTTGGCTGCAGCAGGGCAACATCACAAAAAGTTGTGACAAGCTTGCAAAAAAATAAGTATAGATACAAAAATGCTCTAGGGATTTATTAATGTTCTGCTTGAAAGGAGGCAACAGTGTTTACTGAAGAGGCAAAGGGCTACTGAAGAGGCAAAGGGCATTTTTACTTAATTGGGCCTTATAGGCAGTATCTGAATGGGCTTTTGACTGTAATAGGCTAAATAAGCTGTGAGCACTTACCATGCCTCTGGATAATAATTCCATAAAACATTATGTATTGCTTGGTACAAAGAAATTGTACTGTTCATAATTTGGTACTCTCGTTTAAAAGTGTACATGCTTCAGTTTTGTTTTGTCATTTATTAAATGCTTAAACTAAACTCCTACATGTGCCTCTAAATGTTTTCGTTTGCTTTGTCGTTACTTCAGCGGTATTGTATATGCTTGTACATCACACCACAATTTGTTTTTCTCAGCATCAAAAAAGTAGTATTTTATTGGTTCTTTTTTAGTCTTTTTTGATAAATAGCCTAAAATGCTTTTGCTCCATATTTATAAACGTTTTGTGACTACCTGTGTTGCAATATAATTTCTGTATCGGTGATCTCACCAATTTTACACATTGGTTACCCAAGTGGTCCATGGAGTAGGCTTGTGTGTTTGGAATCCTACAGATTGTAGATGGCTAAAAACCTGCACTGTAGTGCTCTTGAATACCTCCCCTATAAATGCACATACTTACAAAGAGATGTAAGTAGTGTAAGACTGTTGTACACAGCAAGTCTACACTTGGATTTCTCTTGTGGTTAGTGTCATCTTCAGGATGCAAGCTATTGTTAAACTATAGTCTTAGCATGTCCCTGTGACCATGCTGTAACCTGCGTGTAATACTGACGTAAAACTTTGGTGTAGTTTCATTTTATTGCAATTGAAGTGATTTTGCAAGACCAGTTTGCTAATGTGAGATTTAAGTTGTATGGGGACCTGTCAGCAAATCTCCAATCTTGCTATTGATGTAGAAACATCTTATGGACAGGTTTATGGGCACTGACTGTATTAAGTGTAATTAAATGTACGCCCACTAGAGCAAATTATCTAAATATAAGACATTGTGGGTTAGCTATAATTGTTGCAATGTCTAACTAATCTGTTGATTAATGCGTTAACTTACAACTTATATGTTTTTCGTGCCTGTTTTAGAATGAGTTATTCATTTATTTCTACCTTTAGATTGATTGTGAGGTTAAATCCATTATGTCAGACAAGTTGCCCACCTTAATCACAGATTTTTGTCAGTTTGCAATCAATGTTTTTCTTTGTGGATAATGGTATACTGTACTTATTGGTAGTAGTAGTTGTAGCAAAAATGGAGTGGTTTATTTTTGACAAAAAGCAACAAAAGAGCAATCCAGACAGACATAACCAACACCTACTGTGTCATTTTTCATTGCTTTGTTTAATTAGCAGTTCACAGAGCTGAAATTTAGTGTTCCCCATGTCACTTAAGGGTAAAGACAAGGTTGCCATGGCACTGTCTTTGTGGCAACCAAGTAGGGATTATTTTTGTTAGAAGTCTAGATTTAGACTACTGTCTATTTAACCAAAAAAGAACAAGATTGCAAGACCATACAGACGCCTGCATTAGGCCTACATTCATCATTCTAATTCTGGTGTCTTTTTAATACTGTTTTCTAGTACTGGGACAAACACAGGATTTTCATGTTTGGATATTCGCTCATAATTTAAATATTCGTTTGGATATTCGTTCGTTTTTCAAAAAGTAATAAAAGCCATTATATTGCTCTGAGCGCAGGCATAGCAGCAGTACAGGGGGCGTGGCCATGGCCCCTGTGTGTGTGCCTTTATTTTACAGCAAGACCTTATAATATGTAACACGTTAAAATAGAAAAATATCCCAGGAGTAAAGATTAAGTTGTGTAGGACTTACTTCACCCCAGTGAATTAACTACAAAACAAAGATGCTAAGTAGCAGTTCAAGTTAAATGTTTTGTTTATTCCCGAAATAAATTGTACATAAAGTTGACAACGCATTTTATTGGTTTTCTTTTTTTTCATTCTCTGCCATCGACACGTTTTCATAAAGTAATAACATGAGGTGAAGGGGAAAAAAAACTCACTGTTTTGGTTCTCTTTTTATTACATTCCATATAACAGAAAATCGCAACAAAGTATATACAGACGTGCTCAAATTTGTTGGTACCCTTACAGCTCATTGAAATAATGCTTCATTCCTCCTGAAAAGTGATGAAATTAAAAGCTATTTTATCATGTATACTTGCATGCCTTTGGTATGTCATAGAATAAAGCAAAGAAGCTGTGAAAAGAGATGAATTATTGCTTATTCTACAAAGATATTTTAAAATGGCCTGGACACATTTGTTGGTACCCCTTAGAAAAGATAATAAATAATTGGATTATAGTGATATTTCAAACTAATTAGTTTCTTTAATTAGTATCACACATGTCTCCAATCTTGTAATCAGTCATTCAGCCTATTTAAATGGAGAAAAGTAGTCACTGTGCTGTTTGGTATCATTGTGTGCACCACACTGAACATGGACCAGAGAAAGCAAAGGAGAGAGTTGTCTGAGGAGATCAGAAAGAAAATAATAGACAAGCATGGTAAAGGTAAAGGCTACAAGACCATCTCCAAGCAGCTTGATGTTCCTGTGACAACAGTTGCAAATATTATTAAGACGTTTAAGGTCCATGGAACTGTAGACAGCCTCCCTGGGCGCGGCCGCAAGAGGAAAATCGACCCCAGATTGAACAGAAGGATAGTGCGAATGGTAGAAAAAGAACCAAGGATAACTGCCAAAGAGATACAAGCTGAACTCCAAGGTGAAGGTACGTCAGTTTCTGATCGCACCATCCGTCGCTTTTTGAGCGAAAGTGGGCTCCATGGAAGAAGACCCAGGAGGACTCCACTTTTGAAAGAAAAACATAAAAAAGCCAGACTGGAATTTGCTAAAATGCATATTGACAAGCCACAATCCTTCTGGGAGAATGTCCTTTGGACAGATGAGTCAAAACTGGAGCTTTTTGGCAAGTCACATCAGCTCTATGTTCACAGACGAAAAAATGAAGCTTTCAAAGAAAAGAACACCATACCTACAGTGAAACATGGAGGAGGCTCGGTTATGTTTTGGGGCTGCTTTGCTGCGCCTGGCACAGGGTGCCTTGAATCTGTGCAGGGCACAATGAAATCTCAAGACTATCAAGGCATTCTGGAGCGAAACGTACTGCCCAGTGTCAGAAAGCTCTGTCTCAGTCGCAGGTCATGGGTCCTCCTACAGGATAATGACCCAAAACACACAGCTAAAAGCACCCAAGAATGGATAAGAACAAAACATTGGACTATTCTGAAGTGGCCTTCTATGAGTCCTGATCTGAATCCTATCGAACATCTATGGAAAGAGCTGAAACTTGCAGTCTGGAGAAGGCACCCATCAAACCTGAGACAGCTGGAGCAGTTTGCTCAGGATGAGTGGGCTAAACTACCTGTTAACAGGTGCAGAAGTCTCATTGAGAGCTACAGAAAACGTTTGATTGCAGTGATTGCCTCTAAAGGTTGTGCAACAAAATATTAGGTTAGCGGTCCCATCATTTTTGTCCATGCCATTTTCATTTGTTTTCTTATTTACAATATTATGTTGAATAAAAAATCAAAAGCAAAGTCTGATTTCTATTAAATATGGAATAAACAATGGTGGATGCCAATTACTTTTGTCAGTTTCAAGTTATTTCAGAGAAAATTGTGCATTCTTCATTTTTGAAGAATGCACAAACAAATTTGAGCACGTCTGTATAATACATAGAGTCTATATAAAAATCACTAAACAACATTTTCAGGAAGTTGGGTGCTGTTAACCCTTTGCAGTCCATTTATTAAGTGCGCGTCAGGCGCGTCAGGTCCAATTCATTTTCACACGCGCAGTTAATTTTAGACGCGCTGTTTAAAATGTATTTTTTTCCACAGTCAAACAGGTTTAAATGGCCCTGCATATCAACAAAGCACTCACTAGGCTTCTCCAGCCCCGCCACACCCTTTCTTTCGCCATCGCTTTCATCTATGTAAGAAATAAATAATAATAAAAATAATAGTCAATAATACATACCGATCAATCATCTCCGGATCACTCGTTTTATCACCAAACTCCTCAATATTGCGATCAAAGTCATTATTTTATTACTATAACATCTGAAAAAAGCTCTGCAAATGTCCATGATAGTCTCTGTGCGCTGACGCACTCAGCCAGCTTGTTTACTATGACCGCCCCGTTATCCGATACCAAGGCCATATATGACTATTCATGTGATATGCCTTTTTTTTTTTTTTTTCCCCCGACTTGTTTCGGCTCCTGTCGCTCCCACTCGGCAATTGAATGGTTTTCTCTGCTTTTTCCGGAGAAAAAACGACTAGAAACCCGTTTTTTGCGTTGCTATAATGATGTCGGACCCAGTCCGACAAAGGACCTGAGAGGAATAATTGCAATGTCGGACCCAGTCCGACAATGGACCGCAAAGGGTTAAGCGAGGCATTTCTGGCTTGCTCTAAAGCAGTACAATGCATTTTTGTCCCAGATGGCTTTCCATAGAGATCACTATGTGTGTGTGCGCATAATCTGGTTTGTTTACTTTTTGCTGTATAAAACTTTTAAACAGAGGCTCAACAGCTGTTGTGTTGATCCTGTGTTTTTTTTATATATACAGTGCCGTGAAAAAGTATTTGCCCCCTGTCTGATTTTCTGCATTTTTGCATATTTTGACACTGAATGTTAGCAGATCTTCAACCAAAACATAATATTACATAAAAGGGACCCTCAGTGAACAAATAACACAAACAATTGATACATATTTCATTTATTTATTAAAGAAAGTTATGCAACACCCAATGCCCCCGTGTGAAAAAGTAATCACCCCCTTAGACTCAATAACTGGTTACGCCACCTTTAGCTAACTGCAACCAAATGCTTCCTGTAGTTATTGATTAGTCTCTCACAGCGCCGTGGAGGAATTTTGGCCCACTCCTCCATGCAGAACTGCTTCAACTCCGTGACATTTGTGGGTTTTCGAGCAAGAACTGCTCGTTTCAGGTCCTGCCACAACATCAGTGGGGTTTAGGTCTGGACTTTGTCTAGGCCATTCCAAAACTTGAAATTTCTTGTTCTTCAACCATTCTGATGTAGACTTGCTTGTGTGTTTCGGATCATTGTCTTGCTGCATGACCCAGCTGCGCTTCAGCTTCAGCTCACGGACGGATGGTCTGACATTCTCCTGTAGAATTCTCTGATACAGAGCAGAATTCATGGTTCTTTCAGTGATGGCAAGGCGTCCAGGTCCTGATGCAGCAAAGAACCCCCAAACCATGACACGACCAGCACCATGCGTGACCGTTGGTATGAGGTTCTTACTGTGGAATGCAGTGTTTGGTTTTCGCCAAACATAACTGGGCCCATGTCGGCCAAAAAGTTCCACTTTTGACTCATCTGTCCATAGAACATTGTTCCAGAACTCTTGAGGATCATCCAGGTGCTTTTTGGCAAACTTGAGACAAGCATTCATGTTCTTCTTAGTGAGCAATGGTTTCCATCTTGCTACTCTGCCATGAATCCCATTTTTGCCCAGTGTCTTTCTGATTGTGGAGTCATGAACACTGACCTCAGCCGAGACAAGAGAGGCCTGCAGATCCCTGGATGTTGTTCTAGGGTTCTTTGTGACTTCCTGGACGATTTTACACCTTGCTCTTGGAGAGATTTTGGCAGGACGCCACTCCTGGGAAGATTCACTACTGTCCCAAACGTTCTCCATTTGGACAATATGGCTCTGACTGTGGTTCGATGGAGCCCCAGAGCCTTAGAAATGGCTTTGTAACCCTTTCCAGACTGATAGGCATCAATAACTTTTTTCTGGAGGTCTTCAGGAATTTCTTTTGTTCGTGGCATGATGTGCCTCTAGAACCTGTGTGCTGATAACTTCACTCTGATGGTAAGGGCCAGAGTTAATCAGATTTATATTGGGCAGGGCTGGCCCAAATCAGGCCTGGTTGTTAACCAAAGTACTCAAACAGCTGACCTTAATTATCCCTTTAATTGGGTTGAGTTAACTAGCGGGGGCAATAACTTTTTCACATCTGAAGATTGCATGTTTGATTACCTTGCACACCAAACAAATGTTAACCTATAGGTGGGGTTCAGGGGGCGGAGCTAGGCACCAACAACTTATCATCTGCTGTCATCAATTAAATCTACCTTATTTAAACATTAGTCACCTCTACCTCACTGTCTTGTGTTTTTTCGTTTTTGGCTTAAACCTAAGCGATTTCAAGACCCATCTACTTTTGCGTACCTCAATAATGGAGTACTTAAAGCAGTTGTCATCGGATTCAGAGGATTCCCAGGATTTTCTGTCATTAACAGATCATTCTCCTTCAGCTTCAATCCAGGGTCCATCCAGTCTCTGTTTTTTCTCCCCTTCTGGTATTTCAGTTACATCTGATCAGGCTCTCGACCAGGTTCCAGTTCAAATGTTGCCTACTGTTCCTGCCTCCCAAACATCGAATCTGCGGCGATCCAAGCGTCTTCAGCCTCAGGACGCCCCTCCGGATCGATTGTTTTGGAAGGACTGTCCCATGAATAAATTGATAAAAACCCTCCTTAAAAATGGTAATGCGATTCCGGCATTCTCTATTGCAATTCAGTCTCAGCAGAACCAGTCTTTCCTCCGAAAAAACATAATCAGCCCCGCCCAGCCATTCAGGGTCCTAAAACAGACAGCAGGCAGTCTATTCCGGATCTAACCACCCCCACAAGTAGCACCGCTAACCAGCAGCCAGCCATTGAAATCCAACATTCACAAATATTCAACGAGATAAAATCATTTATGCAGCCTTTTTCCGATACTCTATCTTCGGTCAGTTCTCAACTGTCGGATCTAGAAAAAAGGATGTCTATTATGGAACAGGGAAAACAATCTACAGCGCAGTCATTAATTTCAGCATCAAATACTGCAGCGCCGCCTACAGCTTCTTCCGGTCCAGCCCTAATTTCAGCCAGCGAAGCAGATTCTCCAATATACAACCTTGCTACCGCATCTACATACGGATCCTCCTCTCCAACGGCAGCTAGACGTCACACTATATCTCCACAAATCAGACGTATCATTCTCGAAGGTAAGGACATTAATCTTGTTTCACTATTAATGACGACTTCGGAATTCTTGGACCATAGAGTAGTCGATTGTGGAGAATTGGCGGTAACTCTAAAATCCAGAGATCTCAGACTGCTTAAAAATCTTACATTAGGGGAGTTTGTCTTTGCTTTCTCCATATTCAGAGATTTGTTATGCTCGGTATATCCTAACCGCAGAGCTGAATTGGAATCTTACGAATATTACATCGTGGAGCTGTCTGTCAGATACGGAGGGACTATGTTTTATGAGTATCATAAAGCATTCTCTGCAAAAGCAGCAGAGATATTGGCAGCAGATAATCACATCATCAATTGGGCAAAACCTGATCCAGATCTAATAGAATTTTTGGTGGTCTAAGGGCTAACGCATGTGGGGTCTGCGCTTCAACAGCTCATTCAACAGCCCTCTGCCCTAAAGCTGCAATTGCATCAACCTCTAAAGCACCCGGTTTCGCCGCTAATTCATACAGATCTTCAGTACCTAATCCTATACATTCTTCAGCTCCCCTCGATCAATCTACAAGGAAAGACAAATACGGGCGCAGTATTAGATTTTCAGGAGGAAGACAAATCTGCAACAATTTCAATACTGGCTTCTGTTCTAATAGGCAATGCAGTTTTATCCACATGTGCAGCAGTTACGGTGACGCTCACTCTAATACAATCTGCCCTTTAAAACGCAAGTGACTTTCCCCGATGCTCACCGTCTTTACTCCTATAAACATCCTGGCGTTATCATGTAAATTACAGAATCATCCCGACAGTAACTTAATTAATTACCTGATCGACGGATTAAAAAATGTTTTTTCAACCGGTCTTACTCAAATTCCTTCTTCCTCGTTCCAAAGCAAAAATCTTTATTAAGCGACTCAAGATCCACAATCAGTGCAGCCTCTCATCGAAAAAGAAATTAAAAAAGGATTTATAGTCAGTCCATTTTTAGCTCCTCCTTTTCCAGTATATAGAATTAATCCTATCGGCATTGCCACGAGGAAAATATCAGGAAAAAAGCGTCTCATTATTGATTTATCAGCACCACGGGGGTCAAGCACCAGCAGCATTAACTCATTAATTCCCCAAGATCAATTTTCCCTGCATTACATCACTATTGCAGACACAATACATTCAATTAAATTAGCAGGTCATGGTTCCTGGTTAGCAAAAGCAGATATATCAGACACATTTAAAGTAATGCCAATCCATCCTTCTCTCCGTTACCTGTTTGGTATATGCTGGGAAGGGAAGTTTTATTTTGCCACTCAATAGACTTTCGGCTGCCGCAGCAGCCCGAAGATATTTGATACCCTGTCGGAAGCATTATGCTGGATTCTTCTTAATGTCTATCATGTCCCGTTCTTGCTCCACTTGCTGGATGATTTTTTAGTAATTTCTCCTCCTTCAGATGCACCAGCAGAAGCGATTTCCAATCTTAAAAGCTTATTTTCTGAAGTTGGCGTTCCGCTTTCAGAAGAAAAATCAATCGGTCCCCTTCATTCTTTGGAATTCCTTGGAATCATTCTAGATACAGAAAAGTTTGAAGCCCGCCTGCCTGAGTCTAAACTTAACCATATTCGTTTGCTCATTCAGGATTTTCAGATCAGTGAAACAATTAAAAAACGGGCACTGCTTTCATTGCTGGGTTACTTTAATTTTGCAATACGTATCATTCCACAGGGGAGGACATTTATATCTCGGCTGCTAGCGCTGGCATCAACAGCAAAAAATCTGGACTCCTATTTAAATATCTCTTCAGAAGCTAGGAAAGACATTAAAATGTGGTCTGCACTTATTCAGCACTGGAACGGTCTCTCTATGTTTTATGATGATTTCATTTCAGCTCCTCACGATATGGCTTTATTTACTGATGCCTCATCTCTGGGATTCGGAGGTCTATTTAATAATCAATGGTTTTGCAGTACATGGCCTGAGGAAATCGAGAACATATCTCCTCATCTAAAATCCACAGCTCTGCTAGAGATATACCCCCAAGCGGTGGCATCCCTCGTGTTTGTCGGGTCTCCTCAAAGACGGTGGCCCCTCTCCTGTTTGTCGGGTCTCCTCAGCGACGGAACCCCCCTTCTATTATGTTGGGCTTCAAAGAGGTGGAACACCACGCATTATATGTTTTAACAAATACTAACTTTATGTTTTCTTTCCGGTTCGCGAGCCTCTTCGTATGTCGGGTAACCTCAGAGACGGTGCCCCTCTTGGTATGTCGGGTCACCTCAAAGACGGTGGCCCCCCTCCTGTTTGTCGGGTCTCCTCAGCGACGGAACCCCCCTACTGTATATGCTGGGTCAGGAAGAGCCGGAACCTCTTTTGTGTTAACAATACTAATTCATGTTTTTCTTTCTGGTTCACGAGCCTCTTCGTACGTCGGGTAACCTCAGAGACGGTGCCCCTCTCGTATGTCGGGTCACCTCAAAGACGGTGGCCCCCCTCCTGTTTATCGTGTCTATCGATCAAGTAAATGTTGGGCCTTGAAGAGGCGGAGCCCCTCTCTCCATGTGTATATGTTTACTAACTCTGTCAATAAACACTATCAGGTGGCATAGCTCCGCCCCGTGAAATGAAAGAAGCACCAAACTTTGGTGTCATTTTTTTCTCTCAGACTCCCTCTATATACTACTACAACCCACAAAAAAATCTGACCAAATACAATGTGAAAAATGTGCAAAAATGCAGAAAATCAGACAGAGGGCAAATACTTTTTCACGTCACTGCATATATTAATCTCAAATATCACACGGAGCTCTTTTTCATTTGACTTTTTTTTTTTAAACTGTCGCACAAATTCAAGGTATTTTTGTCATTTGTAGCGAATACGAACATCTGATTTTTATATCCAAATACATGTCAAAACATATTCGTTAGAATATTAGGATATTTGCCCCAGCACTACTGTTTTCACACTAGGCCTTAATACACCAGCATTTGGGCTGGACTTTACTGTTCATCTTCCAAAGAAAACTCAGGTTAACTAACTCTAGGATTAGGATAACTAAACCCACCCACCTCAGATAGTTTCAAATCCGAGTTACTAACTCAAACAAATCCTGAAGAGTGTGTGAGGGCTAGTACAGCTCAATAATTGTACTGTGCGACAATTCTATATGCGTGTTCCTTACTACCTTGTAACAGACTGAATACACCATTACTGAATAATGGGAACTATAAAACTTTATTGTAGAATGCACCGCAATAAGGTAAACAAATCAACAAAGCACTCACTAGGCATCTCCAGCCCCGCCCCACCCTTTCATTCGCTATAGCTTTCACATAAGAAATAAATAATAATAATAGTCGTACATACCGATCAATCCTCTCCTGATCACTCGTTTTATCACCAAACGCCTCAATAATGCGATCCCAGTCATTATTTTATTACTATAACATCTGAAAAAAGCTCTGCAAATGTCTGTGATATTCTCTGAGCGCTGGTGCACTAGCAGCCAGCTTGTTTCCTTATGGCCGCCGTTATCTGATGCCAGGGGCAAGTATGACTATTCATTCATAGATTTTCGGCTTATTTCGGCTCCTGTCTCTCCCACTCGGCCACTGAATGGTTTTCTCGGCTTTTTCTGGAGAAGAAACGACTAGAAACCCGTTTTTTGCGTCTTTTTGATGATGTCGGACAGGGTGCGACATTGGACCGGATAGGAATAATTGCAATGTCGGACCAGGTCCGACATAGGACCGCAAAGAGTTAATACTAACTTTAATTCAGCTGAGTTATGTGGTGTATTTGCACTTAAAATAATAAAGAAAGATCTAACTGAGAAGTTAGTATAATTTATTTAACTAAGACTTAAGAAAGCTGAAAGTACCGATTTGGATTGCCTGACTGTATGTGTGTGCGTGTGTGAACAAAGGGAGTGAGCACGATTGAGGCGCGCTTTTTGAAAATGATAGTAATATCATTGAAGATGAAAATATCAAAGGAAGAAAAGTGGTTTCATAGTCTTTGAAAGTACCTCAGCCATGAAAAACAATAATTATTTATGACGAGTTAAAAGAAAGGTAATATTACTATATTGTCTAAATTTAAGTAAGATATACATATTTTTGTCTTTACATTTGGTGTGTTCCAAGGGGAGGGGCTAAGTTGGGTATTAATAGCCTGTAGCAAGCTCCACACTCTGTTCGGTTGGTTTTCTAAAACTGGTTGGTGCTGTTTAAAGGGCTGAGGGGGAACCTGATTTTCAGAGTATAGCCTCCTTTATTGATTTTATTGATTTTTTTTTTTTTTCTATTAATTTATTTTTGTGGCCACATTTGCACAAAGTGCAATTTTGTTCCTGTGTTCCTCACACTGTGTGGACAAATTTGTAGTCTATGCCAGATCAAATTACAGGTTATGTGTTGTCAGATACAAGCCATTTTTTTACTGCGCTGTGGTATCTGGACAGATCCTGTTGTGAAGGCGAAATGGAGCAATTCTGCTTTAATTGGTTAATAAGTGAATACCGAATTACCGAATTACAATATCTGGGGGAAAAAAGGATATTGCCTTTGAAAATAATTAACACACACCTGCTCTTTTAATAGTATAATATTTCTTCTTCTCCACTTTATCTCTAGGGGTGATTTTTTTAACCCTTTAAAAACAATTTTAGAGGTTGCTGTACTCATTTGTAGGTATTAATTCTAAATTGCTGATCATTTGTCCCTTATGTTTGCAGCAGAACAACGTTCAACCAAATGATTACTTTGCGCCCAGTACTGACAACAACCGGTTTGAAAGAACAGCACCTACTCAGGGAAACCAGACTGCCTCTAGGAAAGCACAGAGAGAAGGTAAGTCCTTATTTGTCTGTAACAAGAGTTTATTCATTATCTCAACATAATATTCAACATGATAGGGCCGGGCCCTCGCGGCCCGCTTGTGGCAGTGGAAACAGGGTATAAGGGCTGCCTTATAAAGGGGAGCACTGTACCTTGGAACTGCTGGTGAAGTGTGGGCGGTTGTTGTTGATAAACAGGTTACATGGCCAATTTTGTAATACAGGGCCCTTTTCACAAAGCTGTAACTCTTGAGTTATTTGAATACTATTTTTATTGGGTCTGTTTTAAAAATACTAGGTTTTCTTTATTTTTGTATCTTTCAGAAGAAACCATATTTTAAATAAATCGCAGGTTTAAAGTGAGTATTTTTATAGGTGTGGAAGTTTAACAAAACAGCAGATGAGGTTCATTTAGATTACCTAGCTAGTCCTGGCATGTCCAGCTACATAGCTTTGTAGCATCGAGACCGCAGCCATAGCACTTTCACCTACAGCTACAGTCTGTCTTGCAGCCACATTTTGTCAGTTCCTTCCATGTTTTACCTTGTTTGGTCCATTCCCAGTCAACAGGACTTTGGGTGTCTTGCTGACAGACTGTTGCCTGCACCCATATGTATCCTGTCTGATGGGTAGGATACATATTGTAGCTGTATTGTTATGACTGCAAACTTTTCCAAGATCTGCAAGTCATCATCATGAACTGATAGTGAACGCTGATTAAGTTTTATGAAGATGAAGATGCCTCATCACGCAAGCAGGGGCTTGGTAAAGAGACTGGGTGCTGATGTAGGATTTGGATTCTTCTTCATGAAGTAAGCTGGTTGAATATTGGTAAATGATTTGGGAATCTGTGGAACTTGAGTGGTTCTCGCACCTCGTGAATACAGTAAATAATGTCTATGGTACCTGAGTAACAAAGATGCGCAGCCATGTTTTATGGGGATATTTTGTTTACAATTTGAGGAGAAATGCTTAATTATTTTTGTGCTAAAATTGCATGTATGAGCCTAAATAAATTACTCAAAGCAATGGGAATGGTAAACAAAATGAAGGTAAGCTATGTTTTGTTCGATTTCCACACCTACAAATATTACGTTTTGTGAATCGGGCCTATAAACTTGTGAAGAGGGCCTATACTGTATATGTTGGGTAAGAAATGGTTACAGCAAGCACTACCTTTGTTTAGAGGCATATTGCTTATTCTGAACAAGCAGGACTGTTCTATTTCCAGCAGTACACATAAAGATGATTGTGCTGAAAGGAGTGTCAAGAAGTAGGACAGACAGATGCTTGGAGTACACATTTGAGGTAAGTACTTCTATGCTTTTTGGTGAAAATATGAATATAAAGTTGCTTTACCCCACATTACATAACAGAAAAGCTCTCCATGATACACTACCTTATAAACCTGATTATTTTACACCCTGACAACAGAAGCTTCAACTCTCTGGTATTTCCAGTAGCTCGAGTGTTCTGTTAGTAGGTGTCGTATGCTCAAATGTGACTGTTTTTACATTATTAGCATAGATTTTTAAACCTTTTTTTGCAATTTGTACGTATTCTTTTACGCTTTTATCTGGAGAAAGTTAGTCTAGTTGTGATCGAATGTGTGTTTCATCATCATATAACTTGTATATAACTTATATGATCACAACAAATGTATTATATTAGGTTTCTTCAGTACTTGCAGCAGAATTAATTCAAAACATTGGCATCACAATTAGTCACTTACGCCAGTATCTTTTATTTATTTATTTATTTATTTATTTATTTATTTATTTAATAAAAATTTAGTCGTTGCCAATTATTTTTTTATTATTTTCTCCCAATTTGGAATGGCCAATTATTTTTAGGCTCAGCTCACCGCTACCATTCCTGCGCTGACTCGGGAGGGCGAAGACGAACACACGCTCTCCACCCAAGAGCTACAGCGTCAGGGGGCACCCGAGTGGCGCATCCAGTAAAGACGCTCCGCGCGGAGTGCAGGATGTGCCCTATAGCCTGGAGATCGCAGGTTCAAATCCAGACTATGTCACAGCCGACGTGACCGGGAGTTCCTAGGGGGCGGCGCACAATTGGCTGAGCGCTGCCCGGGTAGGGAGGGCTTAGGTCGGCAGGGGAATCCATGGCTCACCGCGCATCAGCAACCCCTGTGGCCGATAGGGCGCCTGTGGCTCTGCAGTGGAGCTGCCAGATCTGTGTTGTCCTCCGGCACTATAGGTCTGGTGGCATTGCTGTGGATCTGCAGTGCGAAAAATGACGGCTTGGCAGGAGCACGTTTCGGAGGATGCGTGTTCCAGCCTCCGTTTCCCGAGTCGGCGGGGGGGTTGCGAGCGGTGAGCCGAGGATACAGGTAATAATTGGGAATTCTAAATTGGGGTGAAAACCGGGGTAAAATAATTGGCGACGACTAAATTAAAAAAAAAAAAAAAAAAAAAAAAAGAGCTACAGCAAAGCCCGCAGGCGCCCGGCCAGACTACAGGGGTCGCTGGTGCGCGGTGAGCCGAGGACACCCTGGCCGACCGAAACCCTCCCCCCCCCTCCCCCGGGCGACGCTCGGCCAATTGTGCGCTGCCCCCTAGGAGCTCCTGTCCATGGTTGACTGTGGAATAGGCCGGACTCGAACCGGCGACGTCCAGGCTATAGAGCGCATCCTGCACTCCACGCGGAGCGCCTATACCGGATGCCCCTCAGTATCTTTTAAACTTTCCCCTCCCATGAGCACCTCAATGTTTAAATAGGCATTTGTAAAATAAAAAAACAGATTAATCAAAGTAATATTATTTTCAGTTTTTTTTTTTTAATCTGCCCATTGAACCATTTTCTGTAAAAGTGGACAGGTTTGACAGTTGAAACACGGTACACGGAGAACGTGACCGCAAACACTACATGGGTCTGCTGGGGGCCTGGCCTCGTTTTCAAAACCAAGCTGCTCTCCCTGGTGCCAGAGAGTAGCGATAGAGGGAAGGGATCTGTAGAAATAGGCAGGCTTGGAAAACCTCATTATATTCCTGACCACAGTATTGTGTGAATTGACTAATTGAGCTATAAGAGGGTCACAGGTTATTACGGAACCATCTTTTCTTGTTTTGGTACCATGGTGTGCATGGGCCACTGTGGGAAGATCATGCATGGGAGCTCTTTTCATGATTCCTCTGTAATGTGGTATACTGTATTTGTACTTGGCAGGAGACATGTATGTTGCCAGCATGTGTAGTTTTTGAAGGTCAAGGGTAAATCAAATATATTTTGGGAGGAACATGCTGATGGGATGTTTCAACATCTGTGTCTGAGTGGGTGGTGGTTCATTTTGATGGAATTTCACTTAGTACCTTTTTGTTTGTTTAAAATCCCTTAATTATCTACTAATTTCTGGTGTAAATACAATGCACAGTTGGATTCATTTTGATACTGAAACTCATAGTCTTTAAACCTTGGCAGCATTTCCATTACACAGAGAGATCACACATTTCTTTCGAATGAAATCCGTGGCTTTTACTGTTTTAGTTCGGTTGGTAAGCGGAAGTATATATAGTATGCAAGACGGCACATCCCTTCATAGACAAGTCGGTGCTGCTAGCCAAAGATTAATTAATCCTTTTGATGCTTTCATAATTGGGCCAGTGTGAATACTGGCATAAGATGAAAACCAGACCAGAAATTGGGAATTAGGCTGTTATGGCATCATCTATGAGGTTAAGTGTAACTAGAAAATCAGTGTTGATCGTCATTGTATTGGGCATCCACAGTAGGGGAGTATAGTTTGTCTTTGCTATGATTGGATGTTTAAAGTGATTGTAGCTAACAAAGTAACTCTGTACATGTTATCACATCCATTCAGTATATTGGTCTCAAATGTGGAGTTTTTTTTTCTTCATTTTAAAACATGATATCTGGAACAACACTAGGTTAAAGAAATCTCCGATCGCAGGCCTTGCTTTCTGATCTTCCACTTTCATGGTCATATAATCTGGGCAGTGAAATTGTCTGTCTCTACCCCTTCAGGGTTGCTTTCCTGTTAGTAATCAACCAGCTTCCTACTGCCCTAATGACTGCCATGCTTTGCAGGCTGCAAGGTACATTTACCCAGGATAGGAAAGCTTAACAGATTTCCAGGATGGGAAGGCAAGCAAAATTTAGAATAAGATTTTACCTACTCTAGTACTAAATGTCTTGTTTTAAGTCTGTAAAATTATTTGAAAATAGTCAATATATGCACGTGTGTTCTAATATGTTAATAGAAATTCACCCCTGGCAGCATGGGAGAGACCGGTATGTGAGAAGGAGATGGTGGCCCTTGTGCAGTGTAGCTGCTACAGTTGTACATTTTGTCTCGTTGTGAGTGGTTTGCTTCCGATTTTCAGCACCTACAGTACAAAATGCTTGCATCAAACACAGCAAAACCTCATGCTCAGAAGAGATTATAGCCAAGTGTTTAAGTACAACTGCTTTATCGAAATCCCAGCTACAGTAGGGTATAATTCTTGTTGTACCCTCTGAATTTGTATTACTGGTAATGAAGTTTAGTTCATTTAATCCAAATTGAATAATTACCGCTAGCATAAATAATCTGTTTACTCACCCTTCCTTTCACATTTGTTATTTCGCAACCCACCATCCGCCCCCATCTCCTACTTTTAAATTCTAAGTATAGTTATATGGGGGTCTCCTGCCTCGTCCAACAGCCAGGTAGGGGATCTTCGATCCAAGTAGGTCTTATGCCAAATTGTTTGTTCTATATCAGTTTGCTTCGCATACCTCATCAATAAAGTTTGTTGATCTAATCTGTCGTGGAGTTTGTCCTGAACTATTGAATTAGTATATATTGTTAGTCTGTGCATTAGCGCTAGTGTAATTTTTTGATTATTCTTCCTGAATAGGCAACAGACAGCTGGTACTGATGCCATTGTTGTCTGAGATGCATCGCCTGTGTATAAAAGCAGAAGCAGGGCACAGTGCCAGGAGCTTTTCCCATCTGGTTTGTCTCATATGCTGGAGAAAGACATGTGGAATAGATGTTCCACCAGATGAGGAAAAGGACTGCTGGATTTATATGTAAGAGGCAAAAATGTGGGGTCATGCAGACTGCTAGCAGGTAAATCAGCAGTGCTGGTAGGCACATAAACACATCTTCATTCTGTAGGTACTGCTGATAGGATGCACAATAGCTAGTAACAACTGCAGATCCAGTGTATACAACAGAAACTACTGTAAAATGGGTTCTGCACTTCTAGCAGTCAGTGACACACCCTATGTGATTTTGTGTGTTATTGAGTTAGGATCACTGCAATTTATTAAAAACTATAAATCCTTTTAATAGATGTATCAGCATGCAGATACATGCACATCAGGCAAGCAAATTGTGTTGTGGTTATATTTTAGCTGCGAGAACCCACCTGCATACAAAGCTATCTTTGTTTTTCTTGGTTATGTGTGAGTCATGAGGAATATTCTCATGCCATAAAATGAATGAGAGAGACGGGGCTCTGGACTCTTGACCGGAGGGTCGTGGGTTCGATCCTAGGTGGGGGACATTGCTGCTGTACCCTTGAGCAAGGTACTTTACCTAGATTGCTCCAGTAAAAACCCAACTGTATAAATGGGTAATTGTATGTAAAAAATAATGTAATTGTATGTAAAAATAATGTGATATCTTGTAACAATTGTAAGTCGTCCTGGATAAGGGCGTCTGCCAAGAAATAAATAAATAATAATAATAATAATAATAATAATAATAATAATAATAATAATAATAATAATTCCATGTCAAATTTCTATTTTTTATTTTATTTCTTTCACTGAATGAGCATCACATTCTTTTTAAAAGTGTTAACTTTCAATTCTTGCTTATTGTCCTTGCCAGGATTGTATTTAGTTCTGGACAGTTTAATTTTCCCCACAACCAGTTGTGTTTTTTAGAAATACAGTACTTTGTTGAGATATGTTATCTAGCGAAATTCTCTTGAATTGGTCAGACCTACACACTACTTATATGAGCATTGCAAAAAAGAAATACATTAATTCATAAATATATTGAGCCCATTACATATAACAGAAAGATTTGTTTTAATCCATTTCAGTTTGTTATTTTCAGCTGTGGTATGGTGATTGGATTGCTCTCCACTTTAAACTTTTCAGTCCCATTGCAAAATGCAGTGCATGTATGACACTTAAGCATCATCATGGTCATTCTTTGTCAATATAACCAGGCATGTCCCCACATGTCTCAAATCTTCGAATGTTTGGTACATAGTTACTGTAGATAGTGTTAGATAAGGCATACAATAAGGTGGTATCATGTTGAGATTTACACAAGGGAGTCTTAATAGAGGTCTAACTTTGCTCATAATTTCATTTTGGGATTGTTCTCTATTAAGGATTATCCCAAAAATTTTCCAGGCATAATTGCATTGTCAGATCATAATATATCCCTATGAGGGGAAAGAATGCAATGTGTTAAAAAAAAAAAAAAGAAAATTACCTTCTAATACAGTGTATATTACATTACTATTGCTCTGTTTAAAATATTCCCTATGCTGTAGGCAGTGCTCCAGATAAAGTTGAGTAATTTACTCTCCAATTTACTCTATGGACCATGTGCATAAAAAATTGCGATAATTTGTGGCCATTAAAAAAAAAAAAAAAAGTACTGGGCAGTATTTAAAACTACTGCCTAGTTATTTTACCGGCCAGTAATGGGTTTAGGTGTGATTTGCTGTCACGGATTGTATCCGAGAGATTTTATCTAACTAATTGATTTAGTATGCAAGCTTGTGTCCCCTAATTAAGATGTCATCTTCTGTTTACACCGTCATGTTATGGCTACAGGACATGTTTGGAGACAGACAGGTTGCCTGAAATTTTAAAGATGTCGGGTTTAAAAAAAAAAAAAAAAATAATAAATGGTGCACACAGGTGCTGGATGTGAGTGAGAGGTTAGTTTAGGGGCAGTGTACTCTTTGATTACAAAAATATTACATTTTTATATAGCTTATATGCACATGCCTTCCTGAAATAACTGTATCCACCAGAAATGTAATTTTTATCACAGTTCATGATATTTCACTTTTGGTTGAGGGAAAAAAAGTATCCTCTAATTTTAGCACACGTTTCCTTTCCAGCGCACAAGAAAGTATGGAAGGCACTGTACTGCCCTGTAACACATGCAAGTCGCCTTGGATAAAGGCGTCTGCCAAATAAATACATAATATTAATAACATTTAAATATACCCTCCCATATTAATATTAATAGGGTAATTTGCATATCGAAGCAGAATTTCCCTCTCTTAAAGAAAACTACATGTAAACCCAAATTGCAGAAAAGATAATAAGGTGAGAATCTTTTTATATTCTTGCATTTGACCAAATCTACTGGAAGAATGCAGAACAATGTGGTGAAACCAGTTTACTGTTTACACAGATTTTGCATTTTCTTGATTAGCTTGTAACAGATTCGTTGTATAAGAAATACCAGCAAGGTAGCTCCAACAACCAAAGAAAGTTAATTTAGTCCGCCCTGGTCTAAAACTTTTTCCGTTTTGCTAACGAGGGGGTGGGGGGGGATGTCCAAAATCCAAAATCTTCCAGACACTAGGAGAGAGGGGGAGGGGGGGCAGTATTATGGCGCTGTTTTAAAACTGCTTTCTTTTCGGTTTATTGGAAACATTTAAAATATGCCTCTTATTTCGAGTGCTGCTTTATTTATTTTTTTCTCATTAGATATTTGTACTAATTAAGGGAAAAGAGCAATATTTTTATTGTATTTATTTTTAAATCTTAGTTAGCTATTAGGAATGCAATTTATATAAAAAATGAAGTGTAGAATACACAAACACACGGTCGAATTGGGTGCTGTAGCTCACGCGAGTCTGTGCTGGGAGGGAGTTAACTTAGTTAAATGTGCTGTGTAAATGACACCTGAGTAGATTTCGGACACAGTGCAAAAAAAATAAAAAAAACGGTATTGGGGGGAGCTAAAGTAAATATGTAGAATAAAATTATAGTTAAGTTTGAAATGGAGGAGAGAAGTACAAACAGGAGTCTAAATTGCCATTACGCAATAAATTGGAAAGTTGAAAGTTGAAACTTCCTGTTTCAACTGTATAAAATGTCTTATACAGTTCTTTATTATTTTCAAATACATGTCATATCTTTCATTAGTGCCAGCAAACCATTTAGTAGATGATTGTGGCAGTGCTGAGGCCCTGCACGTATAAATAGTGTTGTTTTTTCTGTTTTGAATTTGAAAATCAAGTTTGCCTAATTCAAACCCATGTGAAGCATGTGGCCAGAGATTGATTGATTGTCAATTAACCCTGGCCACATGCTTTTTGAAAATGAGCTGATAGAGAGTCCTGCATATCTGTGCAGCTTCAACAAAAATGAGTGTAATAATGCATTCATTCATTTCATTGTTTTTCATATTTTTTAAAAACTTTTTACAACCAAGGCAATTATATTTCTTAAGCTGATCTAACACACGCATTAAATCCTTATCTCAGAATTTCACCTTGGACTTTTTCCCTGGTAATTGCCCAGGAGGCAATGGTATTAAAATTCTCATTTCATAAAATGACTCACACCACCATAGTGGAAGAAACGGTTGTACAGCATCCAGATCTCAATTTCTAGCCCTGGCACAGAGATGGACTGGATTGTAAACCAGCCAGGCGTATAATAGGCGCTTTGTAAAAGCACACTGTGTTTGTAGGGCTGTGGAAGTAGCTCTGCACATTGTTGTTGGTGTTTTTGTTTTTTAAACTGAAAGGACCGTTTTTAGTGAATTAAAAAAAAAAAAAATGCATTGAAATAACCACATAACTTAATGTACTATACCACACAACTAGAAAAACAGCTCTGCCTAATATCTCCTTCAGTGTACTGGAATACCTGATTCAGGGTCATTTTAATTCATATTTCTTTCATGTTTTATTTGAAAGTTTCTTCTTCATTGACATTGTTACTATACAAGAAAGGTGGACTATGCTTTATGGAGTTCTATCCCTACCTAGCCTATATTTATTTATTTATTTTCCCCCATTTTAAAATGTTTTTGATTTGTATTTGCTTCCCCCATTTTATGATCAGCAGCTCTGTTTCTGTTTTTTAAAATCAATTCTCTGCCTAGGCTTCATCTATTGGGCCAAGCTTGTAACGAGCAGCCAAAAAATGCACTGCCGGGACTGTACTGATAAGGGTTAATGAATAGGAGAGGAATGCGGTGAGCATTGGTCCAGTGTTATACTCTCCATTGTGTGATAATAGAATCTGACAAGCCACACATCCCCTCTCCGTCTCTGTGAAGCCCAGGGCTGATGGGATTCAGGATGCTGTATATTACTGTGGGATTTGGAGCTTAGAAAATGACAAGCAAACTACATGGGGAAGAGCTTCCCTTTCAAACTATTTGGGGTATATTTTAGCTGTCAAAAGGGAGTACCCTGTATGTAGTGCCCAACTTGTGGAGGGTGGATTTATACACACGAAAAAAAAAAAGAAAAAAAATAATAAACTGTTCTGTGCAGGCTCAAAATGGCTGCTGTGTTCCACCCCAAAGGCAACTGCACTTCAGTGGTTGCTTAATTAAGTTGTACTGCATTTGTTAAGCCATATGACATCCTGTGTGAATGAAAGGTGCTATTTAAATGGGTTCTTTCCAAGAGGTTGCTGGGGTGGCATGTTTTATTGCTGTGGCTATCGGAACATTCCACTCTATGGGACTGTTTGACAGGAGGAATGGCTAATTGGAAAGCCTGCCAATGGGCTTTTACAGCTGTGTGAAAAAAAGAAAAACAGAAATGTATACTACGCAAAAAATAGTATTCACACTGCAATCCCCATGTGTTCGGAACTTGTATTCTGAACCCAGTTCATCCTAGTTTCATTGTCATGGTCGACTAGTGACTATTAGAAAGGTGAAACTGTTCAGCCAGCTTTGACTACCTACTGTACCTACCGTAGATATACCTCCTTATGAACTGTAATTTGATTACAGCTATGGCCAAAGGTTTTGCATCTCTCTCTAAAATTAACTAATTTTGCTTCATAAAGTCAAATGAAACCTGCTGAATAATCTTACGTTAACATACTGAATTACATACTGCAGTAGTTTTCCATATACTTAACGAAAAATGTGACATTTCAGAATCTAACATGAAATATTCTGCTACTATTATGGTTTCCGGTAAACTTCTGCAATATCATTTTGTAGTGTCTTTGATGGAATAATGTTAAATAAAAGGTCTACATAATTAAATATTTTTTTCTTTTGTCTTAATCCAAGTCTCAGCCAATCGTTGTGTTTTTAGGTTGTTTAATAAAGATATCTTACACTCCCAATGAGTTGGTTTGAGGATTGTGGAAGACACTTTAGTGTCTTTCCAACAGGTTTGCATCTTTAACATTGTTTACACAACAAGTATTATTGTTTTACACAACAATATTATTCTTACCGGATCTCACTGTGGAATCTATCTCTTCTTCATTCCAATCAAGTGACAGAATGACAAGGCAAATTGCACTGTTGCAAATTTTATTCCGTTGTTTTCCATAATTCTTTTATATACTGAGCATCAAAAGAAACGTATCCCTTATATTTGGATAAAATTCACTAAATGTGATCAAAAAATGACAAACTCTTTTAGATCAGGTGCAGTGACAGTGCTGATTAACAAGTGACATTTTACTGTCTGAAGTTATGGGGGGATGGGGGATACTGTGAAAGTGACAAGCTAGTGGCGTGTGTGGCCACCGTTGGAAGCAATACAAGCAGTACATCTGTGCCGCACCAGGTTTCGGATGCTGTCTTGTGGAATCCTGGCCCGTTCCTCTTGTAGTGCCTGGATAAGCATCTGCCTGTTCAGTGGGCTGAGCCCTAGAAGCCATGCGTCTCCCAGTTCGTGGCCTGTCATTGACAGAGTGTGTCTGGTTATACCATCTCTCCAGATTTGAAATTGCTGGCTGTGAACACCCAAGACGGCGCGCCACAGTATGCTGCCCTAGTCCAGCTTCCAACATGCTTTTTGCACGAAGGCGCTGCTCTCCAGACAGACGTGGCATATTGGTGTTTTTCTGTGATTTTTCTTTATTGCTTTTATTCAAGCTTGCAATTCAGCAGCTGAAATCAATCCATATCCAGTGTCCAATCAACTGTCTCACTAATACAGTAATATAGGTGATTAAGTGCATATGCTTCAGTCATAGTCACTGAACTGATTTAAAGTGATTATATCTAACAAAATGATTCCATGTTTTCCATGTCATACACACATTCATTCATTGTAGGTATAGTTCCAGATGTCAAGTTTAAATGAAAATATGTTTACAATATCAGATGCTTCTTTCAAAAACTGCATATTTGAGACTTCTAGTAGGGTTGCTGTGTAGATTGGAGGAATTCCCTTTAACATGTTTTAAGTTACTCAACAAAAAATATATCTCCCAGTATGCACAGCGGTAGATAATTCAGTCGGCATGATTAGCTGTTAAGGTAAGGCAAAAGAAAGGTCACATGTCATTTGTATATTTTGTGTCAGTTTGCAGCCTTGGTACGGCACCCTGGGTGAAAGGAAAATTCACTTCCAATCAACTTTATAAATCATTTAATGCAGAACTTATTTGCCATTGATTGGTACTCGATTATGTAAATGATGGCATTATGTTAATAGGCATGTTTTGGTATCATTAAATACCCGCCAACGGTTATTAAATATCTGCACAGCCCTGCTGTATTGTGAATTGAAGTGCACAACAGGTATAGTAGAAAAGTATTTTATCAGCGTGTACAAACACACGTGTTTGTGAGTTTAATGCATGTCAAATGTGAAAAACTAATATCACAGACTATAGCCACTGTAGTCCAGGTTGCCACAAAGCTTTGCCATTTGGTCCTCTTGCCTGACCAGAAAGCCAAACCCATCAGTTAAGGGCTATTTGTGCACAGGCTGCCAGTTCTGATAGAATTATTTGTTTTATATGGCTTATTTTAAAATACATACGGTATTTTACCCTTTTATTACATTCTCAAAGCTTTCCAAGAGTGTGTGTGTGTTGTTTTTTTTTTTGCACTGCTGTAATGTCTCTATTGTGAGTAAAGTTTGTTAAATATGTTTTCACTGTCCATTTTCTTTAGGGTTTGCTGTTGCAATACAGTCAGTACCTAATGAATCTATCAGATGACAATTGTCCATCAAATTCAAAGTCATAATCGTAGCACCAATATGAACAAATACGCCATTGAATTGAGCTGATTTTGTTTCAAACAGTAAAGTGCTAAAAAATGTAGAGATGTTATCTGCAGAATGGTTTGGACAGCAATAGAGGAACAAAGCCTGCATGTACTGTAGCTACTTCAAGCCAATTTAGCTCTAAGCAATAGTATATTTCACATTACACCCTGTGGAACAAGTTATACCTGTTGGTTTACAGTACATCTGTTTCAATGATGCTCTTGTAAAAAGCATGGAGTAATTGAGTAGTGGTAATTTATTGTATTGTTGGCTCACACTTGTGCTGTGTTAATGTATGCGTGTGTCTCCCTTTTTTGGAGCTTCCTCCTTTTAACTCCCAAAATAGAATATTTGTGTTGATCTTTCCTCATCAACCATGGTTTCCATGTTATTAAATTACATCAGCTGACCTGACTAATTTTTCTAGGAACAATATCCCCCTTGCAGCACTGATCCTATCTTCAAGGGTTTTAAGAGACAGTCGGGAGGTCTCTGTCTCTAGGCTTGGTGGAGGAGTGGGTTCATTCACCAGCTTTTTACCTCTGGCAGACCAGGTTTTAAATCTGTCTTCTGAGGTCACAAGTGAAATATTTTTTATACCTGGCATAGTTGCAGTCAGTCTGAATCAGTTTAAATACAGTATACAAATGTCAATGGAGCTCAATCACTGAGGATAATACATCAAAACAAGTCCTCATGGATAAGCAACTTGTTATATGATCACGATTATGTTTACTCAAGGCTGCAGAATCCTATTTTACTACAGTATACTTGAGAGATGATCGTCTCGTGAGGGTGCCTAGTTTAAGTGCCGTGTGGTGTTATATGAAATGGCCTTTGAATTAAAATGACATTACAGTATAGTATTTTATTGCCAGGACTACCACTGCATTTAAGCATCTGTGACTTGCTTTTTTTTCAGTCCCCTCACCTCACCGCCCCGCTACGCAATCCTCCTTCCTCTACATGCATGTCACAGAGTAACCGTGCTGTCCTCAGTATGTATTCCATGAATGTGTATTCACTTTATTGAAACGAATTTTCACTAACAGAGAACACAAAAAATACCTGTACAATGGAGTCACGCGTCTTTCTTTTTCCTGCCATGTCGACACACATAAACTGCACAACTTGCTTTTTTTCTACTGGGAGTCTCTGCGGACCAGGGATTATACTGCACATGCTGTGTACATGTCTAATCACGCGAGATTCAAATTCAAATTAAAAAACAGCCTTATTGGTTGTACACGTCATTGCACTTGATACAGTATCATATTACATGCAGTCAGTTTGTCCCGAAATTATTCTTAAGTGGATTGCTTTATTCTTACAAGCTGAGTATTTTAGCATGGTTAGTATAGGAATGATTTTGTCCCAGTGGTTTTGGTCACTATACGGTTGATTCTTATATCAGTAATCCTTATATACGGAGTGGACTGTATATAAGCTTTTGCTCAAAGAGCCAACTTCCCAACCTTTCAGTATGTTTAATATGCCTTTGTCAAGGGAAAGTGTGCTTGAAAATAAACATTGGCGGTATTTATAGGCTTTTGAGGCCATGGTAGCGACACATTTATTTCTCTTTTGAATTTAATGTAGGTTTGATGTCATTCTCTATATATAGCTAATGATGTAATAATCTACTGTTCCTTTCTATTTAAACCTTCAGGCATCATGGTATCTAGTCTATTTATCAATTTATTTTCTTTTATTCTTCTATACTGTACGTTTTATCTAATTAATCTTTTTCTAAAACCACAAACTTTAGGTCATCCATGGTGTTTCTGTTCCTTGTACTGAACTATTGGTTCATTTACTTTATTTCTTATTTGATAAGTGGTTCTGTATTCTTTTATATAATGATGTACCTGTCTCTCCTACATATTTTCTTTTCTTACAATTTATACAAAATATACCATATCAAGGTTGCTATCCATGTATGACAGATTTAAGACTGAATATTTGTTTCTTTATTTGCGATTTCACTTATCTTTACCAATATATTTGCACACTTTACATGTGCGTTTTACAGGTTTAAATGTTTCTTAATGTATCTATGATACCTTTATGTTTATTGTGGACTAAAATGTCAGCCATAGATAGATAGATATTTTATTTTTTATTTTAAATCAGTTTATTTAAATAATTAACCAACAAAATACAATCCACAATAAAACATACATGTACATTCATACTTTATAATTCCCCCCTCTACAAATACATTTCCCCCCCTCCCCCCTCAAGAAAGGAATTAGTAGCCATAACAGTATGTAACACCCTCCATTGTAAATCTCCACCACGTTTCTGCAGTGGTGGCTTATACAGAGACCTCCAGGCTGGAACTATGGCCTCATGCACCTGTAATTTTGCACGCCAGTGTGTGTCGGGACTCCCTTTAAGGTTTTGGTAGTATTTAATTTTAACACACAAACAATACAATTCTTTCTTATCAGTGGCCCTAACTAAGGTTTAAGGTATAACTGTATCTAAACTGCAAAATCTCTCCTGGCCTGTCCTCAATCTGCTCCACAACTGGACTACACTGTAGCTCAAAATCTGGGGGCTCTGACTCTAAACCAACAGCACCTGTAAAAAACTCCTCCAGTACAGCTAGCCCATCCCCTGATAAGGCAGCACGCATTTGCATTAGAAAAACATTAATAAACCGTACTGACCTCACTCCCAACTGACCTGCCAAGAGCTCAGGGCTTTTCCAGTCTCATCTATCCAAGTTTAATAGATGGGACTCTTTAAGCACTTTACTAGAAATTAAAATCTTAATAAAACTCTGAGATTCAAACACTGGACAGGTCAAGGCTTGATTATAAATCAAAGGCTCCTCTAAAAGCCAATACAATCCCTCTGTACCAACCTCCTGCTGAACCTTAAACCTTCCCCACATTTCCAGCATCCCTTTATAGAAATTTGGCAAAACAGCAAGATTAAGTTTTTGTGAATTTATTATAAATATTTGTCTGTCAAAATCCAGATCTTCTACCTTTTGCAGGAAACCAAAAGCTATAGCTCTCCAAGGGAGAGACTCTGCGTGAAACAGCAGCCTCTGTAGAGACTGGAGTCTAAAAGCTGCAACTCTGCTACTGACATCCACCAAACCCTGCCCCCACTCTGCCACAGGCAGAACCAGCACACTCTGCTTAACCCAGTGAATACCATCCCAGAAGAAATCTATCAAAAGCCTTTGGATCTCCTTAACTAGGGACTGTGGGGGGTCAACACATCTGAGTTTATGCCATAACATTGAGACAACCAAATTATTTATAACCAAGACCCTTCCCCTAAAGGATAATTTCGTTATAAGCCAGCGCCAATTTTGAAGCCTACCTCGTACCTGCTCAATAATCCCATCCCAATTCTCTTTAGCCACCCCCTCTCCTCCCAAAGACACCCAAAAACTTAAACACTTTTTGATTCCACTGCAAACCTGCAGGTAAATCCGGGGGCCTAACACCTACCCAATCCCCCATTAAAAAAGCATTACTTTAGCCCAATTAACTTTTGCAGAAGACACTCTTTCAAACAATTTCTGACAGTCATCTAGAACCTGTACATCCTGGCTATTCTTTATAATTACTGTAATGTCATCTGCATAAGCCACCACTTTTACAGGCTCCATTAGCACACTTGGAATAACCAGACCACTCAGTAAAGTGCGTAGTCTATGTAAGGGGTTCAATTGAAAGAGAATATAGCATTCCAGATAAGGGACAACCCTGACGAATGCTCCTCAACACTGGGAAAGGAAAACTAAGACTGCCATTAAGTTTCAATACACTATAAATGTTATTATAAAGCAACTTAATGTGTCCTACAAACTTCGGACCAAACCCAAATGCCTTAACTACATTATACAAATAATTATGGTAAACTCTATCAAATGCTTTCTCTTGATCCAACATAATAAGACCTGCTTTGAAACCAAACAGTCTGGAGGCATCTAAAAGATCTCGGACTAAAAGAATATTATCAAAAATTGACCTGTTGGACACACAAAAAGTTTGTTCTGGCCGCACAACAGTATTCAATACGGTACCTAAGCGGATTGTCAATACTTTAGACAGTATTTTATAATCCGAACACAAGAGACTTACAGGACGCCAATTCTTTATATTACACAGGTCTCCCTTCTTTGGCAGTAAACCTATGACTGCACGACGACAGCTCAAAGGCAGCTCATGTGTTCTCTCCGTAAAGACCTCCAACAGATCTTGTCCAATCTGTGGCCAAACAGTCTTAAAAAAATCAACAGACAGTCCATCAATTCCTGTAGCCTTCCCCATATTTACTCCATCCAGAGCCTCTGTGAGCTCCTGCAGTGTCAACTCTCTTTCAAGCAACTCCCTATCCTCTTCCAGAACCTGAGGCAGATCCTGGAGAAATCGCTGAGCCTCCTCCGACACATCCACCGCCTCATCCCTGAACAGTTCTGAGTAGAAATCCACTGCCAACCTCCAGATCTCCTGAGGCTCATACAACAATTGTCCCGTTTCTGTCCGCAGACAGTGCATCATTTTTCCCTGAGTGTTTTTCTTTTCCAAGGCAAAGAAATACTTTGTAGGTGCATCCATCTGGGCAATATTCTGAAATCGCGACTGTACCAACACCCCCTGTACTTGTATGTCCAACAGATCAGCAAGCCTCCTCTTTTTCAATTTCAAGTCCTCAAACAATATATTACTGTATTTGGACTCCAGAGCTCTATGGAGCTCAGTAATATCCTCCTCCAGATCTTTCATTTCTACACTAGTGCTCTTTGTAACATTTTTAGTATATTGTTGACTCAGCATTTTAATTTGAACCCTTGTCACATCCCACCACTGTTGCAATGAAGTAAAACCTATTTTTTTCTGTCTCCATCTTTCCCCAAAAAAACTAAAACATTTTAAAAAATGAGCATCCTGCAGCAATCTATTATTAAAATGCCAATAAGAAGAATGAACATTTATTTTAGATACAACCATATCTAAAACAACCATACTATGGTCTGTGAAACCGTAGGTAAAAAGTCACACTTTGTGAAAAGATTTAAAGAATGTTTAAAAACATAAAACTTATCTAACCTGGCTAATGAAATCCCCCCTGCACTACCTGTAGCCCAAGTGTATTGTCTGACATTATTATGAATTGATCCCCAGATGTCTACAAATTCATGAGCATCCAACCCTGTAACCATTTCCCTAACTGCTTGAGGGTGCGGCTCAAGGCTATTCCTGTCAGATTTAGCATCCAAGGTGCAATTAAAATCACCACCCAATACAATCACTTCTTCAGGCTTACACTGGGCTAACAATTCATTTAGTATTTTAAAAAACTTAACTTTTTCCCTCCCATCATTAGGAGCATACACGTTAATAAAAAGAAACGTTCTGCATCCCACACAAGCCTTCACTTGCGATAATCTTCCTTGTACCACTTCAGTTACAGTAAAAGAATCAGGTTTAAAATCTGGAGCAAATAATACAGCAACACCTGCACTAAAATTTGTACCATGGCTTAAAACAACCTCCCCTTTCCATTCATTAAACCAATCTGCCTGATTAACCTTATCTGTATGTGTCTCCTGAAGGTAAGCTACCTTAATTTTCTCCTGTTCCAAATACTCAAAGCAAATTGCCCTCTTTATTGTATCCCTCCCACCATTTACATTTAAAATGCCCAACTTAATATTCTGCATGGCGATATTATATAGAGAGAACCATGACATTATCCAAATAGTAAACAAGAAGTAATCAGGAAAAGAAAAATGCATTTTATTTGAGTTCATCACTGTTACTCTTTTTAAGGGAAACACAAACTTTACTAATCGAGTACTTTAAATCGATCTTTTTCTTTTTTCTCAAGTCCTAGCGCTGCCGTATCTCTCATCACCTGATTAGCGGATCCTACAAACAGCATGACATCGGGAAAGTGATCCCTCACATTAATCCCTCTACGATCTTTAACAAGATGGCTCGCTGAAAGCTCATAACTACACAAAGAATCTGTGTCACTTCCTCCCTCTTCACCGTCACTGTCTGCACTATCATGCTCTAGAGCCTGAGGTGCATCACCTTTCTTTGGGACTGAACCTTCCACCTCCGTCACTGCTCTCTCATCGCACGCAACATTACCCAAACTCATACCACATTTAGCAGGAATACCACTATGTTGGACTTTTCTTATTCGTTTCCTTTTAGGGAACTTAAAAGCTACATCTTCATTACTTCCTACTTCTCCAACCCCCTCTCCTTCAATCACCATTCCTGTTCCTGTCTGTTCACTAACCTGGAGCTCGTCCTCTCCCTCACTCCCCTCCCTGACTTCTCCACCACATACCTGTTCTCTATCCGGACCCCCTTGACCTGCAACCTCAGGCTCTGCCACAGCCTCTGTAGTTCCCACAGTATCAAGCTCAACCCTCACACTCTCTGCCGAAACCCCTGCCTCTGAGCTGGCCGGCTCAGCTGCGCCGCCTTCTGTATCGCTCTCAACCACATCACTTTCAGCAGCAGATCTTTTACAGTTTTTTGCAATATGCCCTACACACCCACACACATAACATTTAATTTGTTCAGAAAATGCAAAAACAATATATTTACTGCCATCAACACGAAACCTAAAAGCAATATTCAGTTCGGTATCTGGATTATTTAGCAACATATACACCTGTCGTCTAAATGAAATTACATGTTTTAAATCTTGTGCTTTACATCCCAACTGAATCATTGTGATTTCTGACATTATTTTGCCATGGCGGCTCAGCTCATTAAACAACAGCTCATTCTTTAAATAAGGTGGTACATTTGAAATTATAATTTCTCGCAAGAACAGCGAGAGGCAAAACCGAAACCAAAACACCCTCAATGACTAACCCCTCCTGAACAACTCGATGCACAAGCTCTTCAGCTCTTAAAAATACAATATTACAATATTACTGAATTACAAGTGGTACATTGAAATTTCGTTCTGTTTGATATTTTATTTTAAAACACTGAAACTCAAAATCAATTATTGTAAGGTGACATTGGTTTTATGTTGGGAAATATTTTTAAGAAAAATAAAAAACTGAAATATCTTGCTTGCATAAGTATTCAACCCCTGTGCTGTGGTAGCTCCCAGTTTACACCGATGAAAGAAATTGCCCTAACGAGGACACAATTACCTTACCATTGGCCTCCACCTGTGAACCATTAAAGTTGCTGTCACATTTTCTGGATAAAAACCCCACTGTTGAAGGATCATTGGTCAGGCTGTGAATCTGAAGGAAAATGAAGACCAAAGAGCATTTTACAGAAATTACAGATAAAGTAATACAAATGCGTAGATTAGGGAAAGGGTACAAAATAATATCCAAGTGTTTGGATATCCCAGTGAGCACAGTTGGATCAATAATCAGGAAGTGGAAGCTGCATCACACCACCCAGGCACTGCCAAGAAAAGGCCGTCCCTCAAAACTCAGCGCTCAAACAAGAAGGAGACTTGTGAGAGAAGCCACAGAGAGGCCAACAATCACTTTGAAGGAGCTACAGAGTTCAGTGGCTGGGAGTGGAGTAATGGTGCACCAGTCAGCCATATCAAGAGCTCTGTATAACACTGGCCTGGTATGGGAGGGTGGCAAGAAAGAAGCTGTTACTCAAAAAGTACCATCTGAAAGCACGTCTGGGAGTTTGCCAGAAAGCATGAGAATGACCCAGCTGCGATGTGGGAAAAGGTTTTGTAGTCAGATGAGACCAAGATAGAGCTTTTTGGCCAAAACTCAAAGCGATATGTGTGGCGCAAACCTAACACTGCCCATGCCTCAAGACACACCATCCCTACAGTGAAGTATGGTGGTGGCAGCATCATGCTGTGGGGATGCTTCTCATCAGACACACCATCTTCTCTTCAGCAGGGACTGGGCATCTTGTTAAAATTGAAGGAAGAATGGGTGGAGCAAAATACAGGGAAATATTGCAAGAGAACCTGCTTCAGTCCGCTAAAAAAACTGAAGCTTGGGAGGAAATTCACCTTTCAGCAGAACAATGATCCCAAGCACAAGGCCAAAGCAACATTGGAGTGGCTCAAGAACAAAAAGGTGAATGTCCTACAGTGGCCCATTCAAAGTCCTGATCTCAATCCCTTTGAAAATCTGTGGCACTATTTGAAAATTGCGGTCCACAAGCGTCGTTCAATCAACCTGAACAACCTGGAGCAAATCTGCCAAGAAGAATGGGCCAAAATCACTCCGACACTGTGTGCAAAGCTGGTATATACTTACCCCAAAAGACTTAAAGCTGTTATTGCAGCGAAAGGTGGCTCTACCAAATATTAATGTGTGGGGGTTGAATACTTATGCAAGCAAGATATTTCAGTTTTTTATTTCTTAAAAATATTTCCCAACATAAAACCAATATCATCTTACAATAATTAATTTTGAGTTTCAGTGTTTTAAAAGAAAATATCAAACAGAACGAAATTTCAACGTGCCATATATATATATATATATATATATATATATATATATATATATATATATATATATATATATTGTAACAGAGCTGCTTCCACTCGGGATCATTGCCCCTTTAAAAACTGACCCAACACACACAGGAATGGATTTTTATGCGCTGACGCGCTATTTTTAATTCACAAAAATGAAACAAACACAAAACAAACACCTAGTTCTTTACGAGCACTAACTAAACTCTCCGGAACACCCTGACTATAAGTGGGACGGCTAAGCCGTTTCCCCACCAAACACAGAACAACAAAACAAAACCTCACCGGGTTAAACTGCATCCACCTTTTTCTCGACTGCTCGGAAGCAGAGCACCTCTTCTGCCTCCTTCTACTCAGCAGCCTCAAACTAAGTAACTGTTCTTCTCTTATACCCTGCACCTGGTACTAATTTACAATTGCCGCCCAGGTGCAGGGGATAATTAAACAATAAATCAATTAACAATTGCCCTGGGAGTGCATTTTCACATTTTTTTCTGCAGGGAGGAAATTAACCCCCTCCCTGCTGTCTTACAATATACACACACAATGTCTTTATGTATTTATGTATTAGGGGTGCATCGATTATTGATCATCTGTCCATCTGTCATAAAACCTTAAGTGTGAGTGCGCTACTTCTAGTGCTAATACGGTAGATTAGCGCATTGCTAGGATACACACTTCAAGCCTACATTACGCATTGGATAAGACAAATCAGAAGTAGGCCAAGTATTCACTTTTTTATTTAAAAATTAAGGCAACACATTTTTTTTGTTTGTTTATTTGTTTTTTTTAAATCTATTCAAGCTACAAATTACCTTTTGTTTCAAAGCATGTTGTGTTTGGATTATATGGCAATATTATAGAAAAAGAAGCTGAATTTAGTACGATCGTTACATTAGTTTGTGAGATTAATTCAAATTATTTGCTTTTGAACATAAAATGTAAACAGTATTGAACAACCATAGTTCAGAAATGACTTCTGTTAAAATGTAGGTTTTTTTTCATTATTATTACAATGGTAATCCGATGCGGACGCACGCATACTCTTCAGTTGTTAAACGGAAGTCCTTTGTATTTCTTTTTTATAATCTGAAGTGTTCCAATTTGAATGCAAGTCATGCGTTGTTGTTGTTGTCGTTGTTGTTGTCGTTGTTGTTATTTATTTCTTAGCAGACACCCTTATCCAGGGCGACTTACAATTGCTACAAGATATCATGTTATTTTTACATACAATTACCCATTTATACAGTTGGGTTTTTACTGGAGCAATCTAGGTAAAGTACCTTGCTCAAGGGTACGGCAACAGTGTCCCCCACCTGGGATTGAACCCACGACCCTCCGGTCAAGAGTCCAGAGCCCTAACCACTACTTAGATCTTCTGTTAAAAAAAACAAACAAACTAATGTTTGTTTATTTTGAAACATCAATGCATTGATTATCGTTGACAAATGTCTATACGATAATCAAATATGAAATTAGGGTGCTGATTGCACCTCTAATATATATATATATATATATATATATATATATATATTGACCCGAGGGAAGACTGTTGTTACCGACAGGGGGCTGTAATGCCCGAACCTGGAGGTAACAATAGTCTTCCCGAGGGGCATTTAATTTTCCACTATTAACTGAGTCTGCAGTACATATTTAATATATGAGTCAGTTAAAATAATGAGAGGCAATGTTGGATAGTAAATATGACTTTATATACTGTAAAGCCTTAAATATTTTCAAGCCTTTTATTATGTGTTTTTCATGTGTGAAAAAAACGTAAATATGTTTGGCATGAATATGCTGTACATATAATGAAGTAATATACTACTGTTATTAACTGTTACTGTTTATATATATATATATATATATATATATATATATATATATATATATATATATATATATATAAACAGGGAGGCAGAAAAATGGCTGACAGCTTGGGGTCCTCTTAAGCCCCCAGCAAGCAGTAGAATCGTATTATTGGATTCTGACAAACAACACTTTTTCATATAATAGTAATATATCAATTTATTTATTTCATTTATTTATTTATTTGGCAGGCGCCTTTATCCAAGGTGACTTACAGGTGTTACAGGGCAGTACTGTACAGGGTTACAATGCAAGATTAATATTTAAATACAGTATAGTTTACATTACGTGCAAATAATTACTAAAATACAATATGAACTAGGATGCAACAAGTTAGGGTTACAAAAAGTTATCTCCACAATTGCATATTACTAGTGCAAGGATAGTGCATCAGCTGAGGATCCAGTAACGTGGTGTGTAGGTCAGGTAAGTCCAGTGCATAGGGGTAGAGCAAGAGATCTACAAGTGCAGTCTAAACAGATGTTACCCCAGTTCAGCTGTTAAACATATTTTCCCCACTAGCCAACAGAGAAAAGAAAACAGTAGCCCATCATAATTTATTATAATATACTTAACTGTTACACACTGCCAGCGTATGTTTAAAAATGCACTTTATTTGCTATTTTTAAATAAATGACCAACAAAATAATTATATACTGCACAGGCGAAAAGAGAGTGAACACATTTTGCCTGCGCTGGGGAAAATAAACAAATGCTGCTGGGGAAGGGATTAACTAATATAAATATGACTTCCAACTAACAGAAGCTACCAGTGTCACAATACATTGGGCATACGGACACGGTGTGTCTTCTGGGAATAGTAGTTTTATCTGGTACACGATGAAAGGTGTTTACAATCAGCAGAAATGCAGAGGACAACTACAACTCCCATAATCCACGCATGGCAACAACGCTGGCTTTGATTAACATTGGTTTAATGGGGACTAAACAGTCAAGGGATTTTCCACGCCATCGAGCAGTGACACAGTTTATTTTTTGTCTACCGTCCCAGGTGTTTTTTATTTTCCTACTGTTATGATGATTTTTTTTTTTTTCCTAGTTAAAATCTCCTTCCAGCATGTCAGTAAAGCAGTGCTTCAGCAGGGGTCAGGAGGGTTTGAGCTGCTCCTCCAATTAAAACCAGGGATCAAACTACGTCATCTGCCATTGCTAGTACTGTACTGTGTGTGGTTATAGCAGATAGGAGTTTGTAACAGAGGCTTGTCTCCTCTGATGAAAAAAAACTCTCTGGGCTCCTCCAATTAAAACCTGTGCTCAGATTACGGGATCTGCTAGTGCTGGTACTGTGGTTAAGAGCAGATAGGACTTTACAACGGAGACTTGCCTCCTCTGAGGAGACAGGACTGCTGTTAATTAGGGACGTTGAATCTAGGGTTTTAGTTAATGTTACAAAATGTTTTTGTTTATTGAACATTATTATATTATAATGCTACACAACCGTATATTCTATACACGGAGACTACTGTATGGAACACCACCTAAGAGAACACTTCGCCTAAGAGAACGCCCTTGTGGTGAAACGTATTTTTCCCCGTTGTAAATGTTCTGCCTAAAAGAACAGGAACTTTGGTTAAAGAACACCTTTTTGGCACTGCTAGCGATTCGTTCAAAACTGATATTGTACTTTTTGTAACCTGGTAACTCATTATCATCAAACTTAAATTTTAAATGGTTTATTCAATCTTTTGAAATGTAACTTGTCATCGCAAGAGTGTCTTGAGGCACACGCAGGGTGGGACTTTGTAGGCTGGTAGCCATTTGATCGCTAGCTTTCAAAACCTGGTGGCCAACTGAACTTTTAAGAACATAAGAAAGTTTACAAACGAGAGGAAGCCATTCATCCCATCTTGCTCGTTTGGTTGTTAGTAGCTTATTGATCCCAGAATCTCATCAGGCAGCTTCTTGAAGGATCCCAGGGTGTCAGCTTCAACAACATTACTGGGGAGTTGGTTCCAGACCCTCACAATTCTCTGTGTAAAAAAAGTGCCTCCTATTTTCTGTTCTGAATGCCCCTTTCTGTTTTCTAAATGTTAACCACTCCGTAATCCATGTGCATGCATTTCCTTGAATCCCTACTGCGTTCAGTTTGAGAATAAATATTTGATGCAGGACTTTGTCAAAAGCTTTCTGGAAATCTGAATAAACCATGTCATATGCTTTACAATTATCCATTGTCGATGTTGCATCCTCAAAAAAATCAAGCAGGTTAATTATACACGATCTCCCTTTCCTAAAACCATGCTGACTGTCTCCCAGGATACTGTTACCATATAGGTAATTTTCCATTTTGGATCTTATTATAGTTTCCATAGGTTTACATATAATAGAAGTCAGGCTTATTGGTCTGTAGTTACCTGGTTCGGTTTTGTCTCCCTTTTTGTTGATCGGTATTACTTTTGCAACTCTCCAGTCTGTCGGTACAACCCGTGTCAAGAGACTGTTGCATGATCTTGGTTAGCGGTTTGTAAATAACTTCTTTCATTTCTTTGAGTACTATTTTGAGTAGTACTACCAGGGGATTTGTTTATTTTAAGAGCTCTTAGTCCCTTTAACACTTCTGCCTTTGTTATGCTAAAGTTATTTAAAACTGGATAGGAACAGGTTGACATGTGGGACATGTTGTCCGTATCCTTCTTTGTAAAAACTTGTGAAAAGTAACCATTTAATATATTTGCTATTTTTTTTGTTTGTCTATGATTTTGCCATTCGTATCTCTTAGACATTTAACATCCTCTTTGAATGTTCTTTTGCTGTTATAATATTGGAAAAACATTTTGGAATTGGTTTTAGCCCCCTTAGCAATGTTCATTTCTATCTCTCTCTTGGCCTTTCTAACTTCCTTTTTTGACTTGCGTTTGCAGTTCCAAGTACTATTTCTGTGTACTTTTATGGTGGCCAACATTTTCAAATGGGTACAATATGAGGAGACATGTATATTTTTCACACACGTTGCTTTTACATGCTTTGTTTTCAGGTAATGGATGTTTTTTATTGTCTTTTGTGGGAGGGGAACTAAATACAATCAATGTGCCAGAGAACTAACTCCATACAATTCCAGGGAACTGTATACATAAAATGCCAGGGAAGAACTTTCTGTGTGCAGTATATACATAAAATGCCAGGCAATAGAACTATATTAATCAAATGCCAGGGAAAATAACTGTAAAAATTGCAGGGAAGTGAACGCAGTTCTTCAGTCAGTCATAAGTGCTTTTTCCATCCATTTATCAAGCGAGTTTATAAATTAGTCGGTAAAATTGCTACAAACATAGTAACGACATAAGGGCGGAAAAATGGTTTTCCATCCACTGCAAATTCTAGCGAGTCAAAGAGAATTCCCTGTGATGTTTTGTGATGTCATAGCCTAATTTGCATGTGTCACTACGTTTTCAGGTTATTTGCAAGAAATATACTTGCTAGATGATTTTCCATACTTTTTTTTTTCTCGCTCGCTAGTCTAGCGAGTATATTCTACCAAGTTAAGCTCTATAATATTATATAATATTATTGTTGTATTTGAAATACTTGCATACCCTGAATTAATGTAAAAAATAAGTGAAGAACTAGAAGGAAAATCTATACACAGACGTATTTCACTTTCAGTTAAACAGTCATATAGCAAAAAGGAGCCTGTTAACCTTTAACTGCTGGGTCTGTGTCAGAATATTCCTTGTAAGAGTATTTAGTCACGTATCAAGTACAACATGCATAATCCTGTGTGTAGTTAAAGTGAATGGTTTCCTGTATGGTTAAGTTACAGACTGATTCTACCATTTCAGACACTGCATCAATTTAACATGAAAAGGTACTGCCTCTAAAGAGCTTCTGTTCTGTATATAGTGTAGTGGGAGTAAAGCCAAACACATATAAATCACACACTTGGGTTTGCATTGGAAACATTTAATGTAAACAGCCTGGTGATTTTATTGCTGCATTTTAGTAACTTCTTGTTGCAGTACACTAAAGTGCAGTGCCGTTTTTATCACTTCAGTGCAAGCCTGTTGTATCTAGATCAAAAATACACTATCACTGGCATTTAAAACAGACTTTTTTTTGTTCTTTTTCCAGTGTAAATGGTGACATGTCATGTGCTATGCCTTCTGCATTTTATTTGTATTTTATCACTGGCAGAATTGTTTAATGACAAGAAGAGGGTACATTTTATTTATTTATTTATTTATTTTTTGCATCTTTTGTAGGTCAATTGGTCTGATTTGTCTCTGAGCTCTGTAACAAAAACACACCAAGAACTTGAAGACTTTTTATTAAAGGTAGGTAATAGCGGTGTTTTCATATCTATTGGGCCAAATTGTTCAAGTGACATAGGTAGTGTGTAAGGTAAACTAACTGCATTTACAGTTTCCTTATGGGTGATGCTGCCTCGAAATAGGCATTTTTAGTATCAACCTCAACATTTCCATTTTGTTTGCAGCACTTTCTGAATCCCTGGATTAAGCAATTCACTTTAATATGAGGGCAGGCATGCGTGTGGGGGGTGGTGCTTCTTATGTTGTTATTCTGTCGCTGAATCACAGCACTACATTTAGAAAACAAGAATGGAAAGACTGTAAGACTCACCTAAGCTTGTTACATATACACTGGCTAATCAAGCTCATATTAAAACCTGGAATGGTTGAAACCGCTGTGCAATAGGAGTATTATTTCCATCCCTGACAAATTTTTTTTTTTTTTTCCCCCTCCTTTCCCCAAAAGCTACCAAAAGAACTTTCTACCGAATCGTTTGAAAGAAGCATTTTACGATTGCTGAGCCAAGGACACAAATGGGAACAGGGGGACCTGGAGCAGACTTTCAGGTAAGTCACTTACCACTAGGCACATGCAAGCAGAGTGTTTACAAGAGTGAAAGATGAAGACAGAGGTGGGCAGAGTAAGCAAGCTCCTGTATCTCAGTACTGTATTCCTCATCTCTCGCTTTGAATCTACAAAGCATAAAAGCAGAATCGGCCGCAGGCGAAGGCAGTGTTTGTGTCTCTGTGATCATTATATTATAAATTGTTCACTCAAACCATTCACATTGGAGTGTTCACCCTCTCTCTCTCTCTCACTCTCACTCTCTCTCTCTCTCTCTCACTCTCTCTCTCTCTCTATATATAGATATATATAGATATAGATATATATATATATATATATATATATATATATATATATATAGATATAGATATAGATATAGATATAGATATATAGATATATATATATAGATATATAGATATATATACACACATAAATCTGTCTCCACCAATGGGAGCACCAAACAAGCGAGCGAGACATAATCCTCTACTCTGACAGCGACTAAGAGAAAAAGAAAAACATACCCCATTGAAACACCTTTTCCTTAAAATTACATTATTGTTTGCAGTTCATTGTCTACCCAGCTTAATTCACCATTCTTGTATAATCAAAAAGAAAATTATATTTATGATTCTTTACTATTGACTTAATTTACGTTATTATTATTCATTTAAATTCAGTTGAAATTTGAACCTTAACACCTGTTTTATTATCTTTTTATTACAGAGACTAATATCCATGCATTATAAAAAAAAATAATAGATGGGCTTCAGTGAGTTAAAGGAAAATAATTCCATCTCGGGTTTCTGTGATAGTTTATAAAGTATTCAACCTAACGGTCTTGTAGTTTATGATGTCACATAAACCCTAGATGGAATTATTTTCCTGTATCTGTATATCTGCATGTATGTATAAATGGCTTATTTCAAATTAATACAGTCTGTATGCGCCACCCCTATAAAATGAGTGTAGAGCGAAATCTGACCCAATAAACACACAGTCAGCAGACCTTCCTTGTTTGGGATATGGCTGCTAAAAGGTGCTTGGAGCTATAGTTATTAATCTTCCAAATGAACAAGCCTGAGCTCAAGTTTTGCTCTAACCTGCTTTGCATTCTGCTCAGTGGAATAAAATATAATGATGTTAAATGTAAGATTTCAGCTGTATTTACGTCCAAATGCTGCTGTTTTGAAAGATGGCATTCTAAAGGTTAATGTTTTAGTGGGTCAGTAGTGACTAAACTTTGCTGAGGGCCAGATCCCAGTTCAAAAAGCAACGATGCCATCTTCTGGAAAGCCGAGCTGAATGATAACTTTCATTTATGCTGTAAGTTTCATTTTTCCACAAAGTGAAACTGTTATAGCTGCTGCTTTGCTAAGCATTGTCTTTGGTCCAAAGTCTAAGTAGTATTTACTGATCACACAATTTATAGCTAAATTGCTGGTAGAATGTTATGTGCACAAAATATATTTAGACTGATGTGCCCATGTAGATTGCAGATGGGAAGAGAACAAACTACAGGTCATGTTTTAAAGGTCTAAATCTGTGTTTCTCAACCCTTTTCGTAACAACGCCCCCTAAGGATCAGCTGAGCTTAGTCATCACCCCTTTGCCAAAGAAAATAAAACAAATTGTGAATTATTGCAGATTAATAATGCTGTTTAATTAACATCAATTATTAATTATATTTAATTCCACTGGTTCCGAGAATTAGAGAAATAATACGTAGATACATACAATGTGTACTATTATGGAATGTTGCTGACATATCATCTTTGCTTACGCCATTGTGTGGATAACAATAAGAATAAACTGCAAAATTCAGACGTGTACCGTAGCATGGCAACAGGTGGAAATGGAATGACTGCTTCCTGTTAAATTTGTATGACAAACTTGATAGTACAATTGGCAGTGACATTGCTGCATAGCAACACATATTTATGACTCGATGTTTACATGATCTTGTAGTGCACAAGTCAGTGAGTACATCACCTTTTGAAATTAGTTTCCTTAATTTTAAATAAGAAGGAAACACAACACCCCCTTTTTGTAGCCCTCTTGGATGTAAACGCCCCCCTTCGGCTTCAGAACGCCCCTTGGGGGGGCGGTATCGCCGCAGTTGAGAAACACTGGTCTAAACAAAAGTGTTTTTAAAATGGGACCCTGACTAGCATTTTCCGTACTTTTTATTTTTTTATTCATAGTGGTTTGCTTGTCATAACACTGACCCATAATTTAATGAAATCTACTGCCCTGCATAGTACAGAAATGTCATCCTAAAGCAAAAGAAATCCTCAGCAAATGCTGAATAGATACGTCTTTAATAAATGAGAATTGTAAAGTTTGAAGTGCAGCTTCTTAAACTAGGTCAGTTCTATTTCTGACAGAGATATTTATCTTAATCTTCAGTTTGTTTGTTTTTTAATATAAATGTTTTTGTTTTAATGTGTGAAATCTACAAGCTGTTTTCCTTCTGTTATGTAGAGGTTGTCACATGACTTGGTAGTTTACTTACCCTCAAAGATCAGAATATCAATACTTATGTTGTCTGATGAACTCCACACAGAGTGAACTCCTGGTCTACATTTTGCTTGTGTCAGGAGAACAAACAGATCTCTACCCCAGAGATCATTGCAATATAGTCTTTGTTGGCGCTAAAATAGGTATCCTTCTCCTATAAAACCCTCCTCCAAATAAGTGTTATTGTCCAAATTTCTCCTGCAATTGCTTGGGTATGGACTCAGTATTGGCGGTCGCATTAGTGTGTTTTTTTGTTTTGATCTCTCTTCCCTCCTCTCTTTTTGTTTTCGTGGTAATCCTTTGTTAGTGTCTCAGTGTATATACATCCTGTTGTCCCCATGGCCACTGTTTGTAAGTTGTGTGGTTCTCCACTATCACTGTCATGCAGCAGTGGCTTCTGTATGACATGTCATGGACTATGACACAGATGAGAAGACCTCCATCGCCCCTGTCCCTGCGCTGCGCAGCTGTCTACTTCACAAGCTACGATGGCCCCTATGATCGGAGAGCAGTTCTTCCAATGGTTGAGAGAATTTGAAAATTAAGCAGGCTCAGATTCCACAGGCTGTAACATATGCGGCGGGAGTGGGTACTACAATACAAACAGAGGTACAGTCAACATTACTCCGTGGAGGCGGCCGACCGGTTAGAAGATGATGTCACTAACTCCACCCCGGACAATGACAATGAGGAGTATGCAGACACACCTGCGCCAGTATATATTATTATTATTATTATTATTATTTATTTCTTAGCAGACGCCCTTATCCAGGGCGACTTACAATTGTTACAAGATATCACATTATTTCACATTATACAGATATCACATTATTTTTTTACATACAATTACCCATTTATACAGTTGGGTTTTTACTGGAGCAATCTAAGTAAAGTACCTTGCTCAAGGGTACAGCAGCAGTGTCCCCCATCGGGGATTGAACCCACAACCCTCTAGTCAAGAGTCCAGAGCCCTAACCACTACTCCACACTGCTGCCCCATATATACAAACGTTGATGATGTTTTGAGAAAGATTGCATCCTCTCAATATAAATATTCAGACAACTACAAAGGATGAGGATGATTTCCTGAGCATCATTGATGCAAAGGACAAAATGTCCTTTGAAGGGTTTCCCATTCATGAGGCAGTCTGGAAGCCCATTGAGGCTATATGGGGGAAAGTGGCCTCTGCTATGGCATGCCTCCCAAGTGTAGACAGATTCTACAGGGTACCTGCCGGGCAAAAGGACCATCTGTTTAAACTGCTCAGGATAGATTCCTTCCTATCTACACCAGGGGTGGCTACATCCTTCAGACCCCCAGCATCAGATCACACAGACAGAAGATGGAGACATTCCTGAAAAGGAGCTACACGGCTTCAACAGGCGGTATGCGCGTCAGTAATTACCAGCTGTATGCTGCAAAATACCAGAATAAGTTATGGAATCAGTTGTCTGCTGCTCTACAGACACCCACACCAGAGAACATGCAGTTAGCAGAGGAAGGTAAAAATGTATCTAAGATACAACTTCAAGCTGGATGTGACGCGATTGACACCAAAGCCAGAGCTGTGGCAAGTGCGGTGACTGCTCTGAGATGTCTCCAAATGAAAACATCAACGCTAACTACAGCTGCACAAGCCAAGATAATGGAGTTACCCTTCCAGGGGCAATTACTGTTTAGCACCGGACTCAAAGACGCACTCTTTAGCACCGGACTCCAAAGACGCACTGCAAGACAGGCTATTTGTTCCTGTTCAACAGGGATGAGAGGTACAACATTCAGAAGAGGCTCTTTCAATAGACAGCTATATTGGTGGCAACTTTCATCTCGGGTGAGTATGGGGCTACCACTATCTCCAAATCCCCCTACACTGCGTCTTCACACAGATGCCTCCCTAATGGGGTGGGGAGCACACTTGGCAGAAGTTCAGGTTCAGGGCATCTGGACACCAATACAAAGATACCTCCACATAAATCATCTGGAGCTTCTGGCAATCTTTTTAGCACTGAAACACTTCAGCCCAGTTTTAAGAGGAACTGAGATAAAGATATTTACTGACAATACCAGAGCGGTAAAATAAATCAATCATCAGGGGGGTACATGAACATCTCGAATTGGTGCAGAACACAGGACATCACAATCCAGGCAACTTATCTCCCCTGAGCCCAAAACAATTCGAAGATTCACTCAGCAGAGGCGTGACCCCCCACAAGTTGCAGATCTGCCCAAGGGTAATAAATGGGATATTCAATACACTCAGAGAACACTCAAAAAGCCACTTTTCTGCTGCTGGTTTTACCAGAAAGCAGCCATGGCAACAGATGGTCTGTCCATTTCATGGACAAAGGACCTAATGTACGTATACCCACCTGTGCCACTAATCCCAGCAATACTCAAGAAAGTAAAACGAGACAAGGCCAGCCTCATCTTGATAGCACCTTACTGGCCCAAGAGGTTTTGGTTCTCAGAAATCTTGCAAATGGCAGAGGCAGGGCTCCTGCACTTACCAGTGAGCCGCGATCTGCTGTCCCAACACAACGGGAGGATGCTCCATATCAATCCATCAGTACTTCAACTGCCTGGATGTTGAACGGCAACTGTTAAAAGAACAAGGGCTATCCCAGCAAGTAATAAACATTCTTCTTGCATCCAAGAAACCTTCCACTTTCCAGACTTATACAGGCAAATGGAGAGAGTTTATCCGTTAGTGCAAGTCAAGGTCATTACACCATACAGCAGTCTCTTTGTCACAGTTTTTATCTTCCCCCTCACCTGTTCCATAAAGGCCTCTGTCTTTCCTCCATCAAAGTTCATATTGCCGCAATTTCCAACATTTTACCTGGGTGGGAAGGCCATCCAGTGGGTTCGCATCCCATGACATCTAGGTTTATTAGGGGTGTTAACCATCTGAAACCCGAAGGAAACACACTGTTCCTCAATGGAACCTCAGTCTAATACTTAGGAAACTCGTGGGACCACAATTTGAACCCATGGCCACATGTAAACAAAGGTTTATTTTACATGGAAAACAGCATTTCTAGTTGCGGTAACATCAGCAAGAAGAGTAGGGGAACTTCAAGCCCTGGTCATTGATGCACCATATTTTCAATCCTTTAAGGATAGGATCATTTGCAGACCTAACCCTCAGTATTTACCAAAGGTGGTAACTGAATTTCATTTACAACAGATAATAACGTTTCCGGATTTTCACCCAAAACCTCACAAATTTAAAGGAGACCAGACTTCATCTGATTGATGTCCAAAGAGCTCTACAGTTTTACAATCACTGGACCTGTGATATTAGACCATCAGGACAACTATTTATCTCTTTCAATTCACAAAACCAGGGCAAACCTGTTTCTAAACAAACAATCTCAAACTGGATTACTTCATGCATTTCATTCTGCTACAAATTAGATAACAAATCAGCCCCAGGATCTATCAAAGCCCACTCTGTGCAGGGAATGGCTACTACTTGCGCAAAACTAAAATCTGTCCCGATACAGGACAGCTGCAATGCTGCGACGTGGGCCTCCTTCGGGACTGTTCTCAAACATTATAATTTAGATGTCTAGACCTTATTTTGCTCACTCAATATTATCTGTGGCATTTTCTACTAATATTTAGTACATGCTTTGGTATACTTCACTCTGTATGGTTCATCAGACAAGGTAAGAAGACAAAGAGATAGGAGGCAGTGTGGTCCAGTGGTTAAAGAAAAGGGATTGTAATCAGGAGGCTCACTCACCGACTCACTGTGACCTTGAGCAAGTCACTTAACCTTTTTGTGCTCCGTCTTTTGGGTGAGATGTTGTTGTAAGTGACTCTGCAGCTGATGCATAGTTCACACACCCTAGTCTCTGTAAGTCGTCTTGGATAAAGGCGACTGCTAAATAAACTAATAATAATAATTACCTGTAATATGGTTTCTTCGTAGAATGATGAGTGGTTCCAGAATGATAAGACCCAGCGCTATGAGATATTGGGTTCGTGCTCTGTGCACACATGTATTCAGTGATTAACTTGGTCAAGTTCATGTTGTAGTGCAGGTAGTTAACCCTTTCCTGCCCGCGTTTTTTTGTTGTACCAAGGATGCCTCTACTGCCGTGTCAGGAAACCAACAGAGGTAGTGACTTCATATTTGCTGGGTTACATGAACATTTCATGCTAAATGTGTCGCTGACCATGACCTAACAATACTGCCATAAAATGTAGGTGATGTGACTGTGAAGCCACAGGTGCATAGATAGTACACTTTTAGTTTTTTGTCTTAATGTTGTGATGGTCTTCGATTTTCTTACTTAAGATTTATTACCAGTGTTACCAGGATTCTCCCCAGGCCTTTTCAGCCCGGCAAAGTGGCTGTCGCCACCCGGCTGAAAAAACCCGATCCGCCCGTCTTGCAGATGCTACTGTGCCTTTAACAATAAGGATTGATTGTGCTTCTAGCAGACTAGATCACTTGCACACGCTGGGTGAAAAAAAAAATCTTGGAACAACATGAAAGCTGTGTTACGTCTTGACACACCATTTAACCAATCAGAGAGTTGAAGGACCGGGTTTTCTGTGTTGACTCTTAGCGGTCCGTTTATTCAGCACATCTCAGGCGCCTCGAGGTCCAATATATTTTCACACGTGCAGTTTATTTTAGACGCGCTGTTTAAAAGGCACTGCATATCAACAGGACACTCAGTACTGCATCTCCAGCCCCACCCCACCCCACCCCACCCTTGTTCGCTGTATTTTTCACATACCTCTTCATAGTAGTGCATACCGATAAATCATCTCCTGATCACTCATTTTATCACCAAACTCCTCAATAATGCTATCCAAGTCATTATTTTATTACTATAACATCTAAAAAAGCTCTGCAAATGTCTGTGATATTCTTTGAGCGCTGAATGCAGAAGCAGCTATCTTGTTTGTTTATGTCCGTGTTATCTATGTGGTGCCGGGGCTATCTGTATTCATGAGGTACGCCCCTTTTTTTCCTGCTTCTCTCGGCTCCTATCGGTCTCACTCGGCCATTGAATGGTTTTCTCGTCTTTTTCCAGAGAAAAAACGACTAGAGACCTGTTTTTTACGTCTTTTTGATGATGTCGGACAGGGTCCGACATTGGACCGGAAAGGGAAAATTGCAATGTCGGACCAGGTCCGAAATAGGACCGCAAAGGGTTAAGCACTTCGAGAGGCTAAAACGTTAAAAATGACTGCTAAAAAAATAACCAATTATTTTCAAAGCAAACATAGTGACAATGAATGCAGGGGGACAAAATAAGCCATCGATCGACACAGTCCACCGCCTAATACTATATTTGCGACGGCTACTTTATTAAAAAAATATTACGATTATCTTCGGCTATAATCATTCAGTCCAGTTTTTGTCGTATTATTGTACTGTAAGGTGATATATAATACAGAATAGCTATTCATATGAACCAAAAAACAAAAACAACAAAAAAAAAAAGGATTCCTTTTTGTTGTGATATCGTTACATAAGAAAGTTTACAAACGAGAGGAGGCCATTCAGCCCATCTTGCTTGTTTGGTTGTTAGTAGCTTTTTGATCCCAGAATCTCATCAAGCAGCTTCTTGAAGAATCCCAGGGTGTCGGCTTCAACAACATTACTGGGGAGTTGGTTCCATACCCTCGCAATTCTCTGTGTAAAAAAGTGCCTCCTATTTTCTGTTCTGAATGCCCTTTTATATAATCTCCATTTGTAACAATATGTACCTAGGTGCTTGTGAGAGATATTGGGGGTTCATATATAAAGGCTGTACGTCTTTAAGAAGAAAGGCGTGATGGGATATCAGCTGTTGTCAGCTGACATACAAATGCTTAAGTGCAAAGGTGCTGGATTATTACAATCCGGTTTCATGCAACAGTTATGATGGTGACCAAACGTGTGTGAGTACTGTTGTGTAAAAAAATTGTTAAAATGAACAGTTGCATTCAAAAAATGTAGAACAGCGAAAAACAAAAATAGACATGCATTAACAAAATGCCCTGAAAACTTAACATAAAGAAAACAATTTAAATGAAGCAAATAGCTTAATAATTAAGCTAAAAAGGAAGTGAAAAGGTTACCTTTTTTTTTTTTTTTGTTGACTACCCTACTCTTTCCCCAGTCAAATCGTAGAGTGCCTAAATAAGCACGCTAATTTACCATAATAAACAATAATGAAAAAGAAAATGTAGAACATAGAAAAGCGCAACCAGATATAGTCAACGAAAGACATCACATTATTCAAATTCTTTGTCATATTATATAAGGCAAGGCAAGTTTATTTTTCTGTTAAAAGTGCTCCCGGCCATAATGTTCTGCCACCCGGCTGTACAGAATTCCTGGGGAGAACCCTGGTTAACCCATTAAAAATTAACCCTTTCACTGCCACATTTCTTTAATGTTTGGACATACAGTATCAATGGTACAGACTGCATGCATTGACATACAGGCTTTATAGTTAGCACTAGGGCTCTGCATCGAAAGTGTTTGGAGTAAAACAGGTTTAGGTCAAATAAGATTCACAACCTGATTTGCTTTTGTTTTCTGATTAATCTTTAAAATAACATAATTGAAAACATAATATTTTTTTTATGTAAATCATAATCTATACAGTATTTTGTATCAATTTTGCAAAAAAAATCAGAATACGGTGGGTTTAAAAAGTTATTTTAAATGGAGATTCATTTTAAACCAAATACTGTAGATGAATGCTACCCTCTTTGACTCTTGCATGACCTTTGGGAGTAACGGTAGCTGTTTCAGTAATATAAGGACTAGTAAGAAATGTGTACCTTGGCTTCAAAGTATGTATAAATTAGTTTTCCAAATGAAATGTACTAGGGACTGGTAATGATTTTTACCGCACACAGATGCTTAAGATAGTTTGTGCATACTTTATACCACCCCCTCATTCAGTGCTCCAATGCTGTGACATGCAGTAAATCGGTAGGTGTGTTCAAGTGCCTGTAACGGAAAGACCTAGGAACACAAAAAAGAGTAGGCTTGGGGCTTTCCAGTGATATCTCACGTGCCCGAATGACACGTCCAGAATACAGTGTGCATTGGACATCTTTTTCCATTTTGCATAGCATAAACAACACATTCTACCAAAGTATGGCTAGGCGTAAAGGAAAAGCAAAATAAAGTGTTCATATACACATTTTCATTCATTCATTTACTCCAGTTGTTAGTTATATGTTGTTTTGTTGCTGGGTTCTGGCTGGACCCAGGTTACCAGGAAAGTCATTTTTCCGACGTGTCCTTATGAGGATTAAGAATTGAATGTTTTTATTGTAGGTTATACATAGCAAGTCTTAGATGTTATCATGCCTGCATTGGCTTACAGATCTGATGTTGCTGTCTACAACTGTGATGGCGATGATGAAAATTATTCAAAACTAATGTACCATGAGTCTGATGGTGTCCTTTTAAAATTAGATTTGTTGTTTTCCCTGTGTACCAATACTCTTGCCTTATAGTTTAGACACAACAGGACTCTTAGAAAAAACTTAGGGTAAGTCCTTGATGCAAAAACCTAAAATAAAAATCAATTTAGGCCACACATTGCTTTTAAACATGCTGGCACACTGGTCGACTTTTGCTGTGTTGCCTTCCATTATTAAATTTAACTGTGATGATCAACAATAACCCACTTCCACTTAGCTCTCCGGTTTGCTTCCGGCGGCCTTGACAAAAACGTCCTTTACACACAGTAATAGAGAAGTTGGGGCGAGGCTGCTAGAGTACTTACTAATACATATTATTCTCAGATTTTCAATCCAGACACTACAACTAAATCTATGCAGGAACATTACTCTTTGGAGACCACGGCTGTTTTTTTTTGCATGCTGTCTCACATTTAACTCCATAAATTTTATTGGGCAGCAGTGTGGAGTAGTGGTTAGGGCTCTGGACTCTTGACCGGAGGGTTGTGGGTTTAATCCCCAGTGGGGACACTGCTGCTGTACCCTTGAGCAAGGTACTTTACCTACATTGCTCCAGTAAAAAAAAAAAAAACTGTATGAATGGGTAATTGTATGTAAAAATAATATGATATCTTGTAACAATTGTAAGTCGCCCTGGATAAGGGCGTCTGCTAAGAAATAAATAATAATAATAATAATAATAATAATAAATTGGCACATCCCTAGTTAGTACACAGTTGTATTCTATGATTCTCTCAATAAAGTTCCAGTTGGTGTGAACATGGTGGTGTATTAATGATACAGACCTATCGCTTTTAGACAGTGTCTTCACAGGCTGTATTCTATAATATTCTCAAAAAACTTTAAATATAGGTGGTGTACAGTACAAATAAACATTTTCACTGCCACTGTTCAAAACCAATGATACAAAGTTTTTTTTCATTAACATTTTACATCATGCTTACAAAACCTTTGATTTTCATATGAACCCCCCCCCCCAGATTTTGCTGCCAGGAATATTTTGTTTGATGTTCACAAAATTCTCATTTCTACTTTGGTGAAGATTTAATGTCGGCATTCAAAGAGACTGCATATCTGTACTTGGCGCAGGCTCCAGCAACCACCCTGTAAAAATGTCTTCAATTATAAACTTAAATGATAAATCTCTTCCACAGGGATACGTTTCTCACAGCGCCACAAGCATTCCTGCAAAGAGATAGGGTCTGTCTTTTCTTCCTTTCCAACTCAACAGACCTAGGCCATAGCCACAGTAAGTAATGATTCATCTTTTAACATCATAAATCAATATGTGTATGTGCCTGAGCAAGAATGTGCCCTTTATAAGCTATATGCAGAGTTACTGCTTCCCAAATTTTATTATTATTTTTTTAAGATACAAATTTAAAATATGTTTAAAAACTTCAAGAACAACTTTGGTTGTGTGAACAAGCCCTTAATAAATGATCATTGTGAGTTGTTTATCACTGCACCACGTGACATACCAGCTAGTTACCTGGCTTTACTTTTGCTTCTCAAACACTCTCTACCACTGCAGCCTTTGATCCGCCTGCTGTTCTAAATTGAATGCATTTGAGCTGTGAGTGTTATACTGCTGGATGAAAGCCCTCTTTTGAAGGCTGCAGTGATGATAGCAGCCCCATGCTTACTGAACTCTTCTTTTTATATCAGAAGTTGCCATTAGAGGGCTGCTATCTGAATGGTAAAATTGTGTTAATGACCGCTCGGAAGTAAATCAGTTTACAGTTTGTCAGTAAAAGACAAACCTGAACAGAAGAGCTATTTTAGGGATCTGGCACCATGCTGCATGTAGCCCGTGGAAGTGAATACTGAGGTGACATGCACTGGGCAAGGGAAAGCAAGGTAACACAAGCAACATCTGATGAGTAAGTCAACCTCTGTATAATTTGTCACATTGCTCAGAGTATCTCATCTTTTATGGTCCTCCCAGTGCTTTTTGCAATCTGCATATTTGGGATGGGCATTTCCATATATTTTAATAATGAAATACATGTAATTTACTAAACGATTAAACTATTATACTTTACATCAATGAGCCACTGGTTAAAAAAAATGCTTACATAATACCAAGATTTAAATTAATAAATGAATTGATAAATTATGTCTTCATTGGACAACTATAAAATATAAAGAAATGTTTACATTAAGTAACATATCATGTTAAATATGGTACATACAGTCAATTCTCATAAAAAACAAACTCAGATTTAACACATTTCCTGATTCTACACATTTTCTACATGGCTCCGGACCAATTTAGCAGTCGCTTATTGTAAATTGCTTCTTATAATACAAATTCACTTAACATGAATTTCCTGTTCACACAAATTATTTTGGAACCCCTCGGAGAACAACAATCTGAATAAAATTAATTGTCCAAGTTTGAGCAGCTGAGTATAAAGGATACTGGGAAATGTATTCACTTGCATCCAGATTAGCGCCTCTGTGCTGTATCTTAGTGCTCTTTTGGGACTACTGATCCTAAGATACATTTAGAGTTGTCAAAGACACAGCTGCCTTAAGTAACGGAGCAACTGAGGGAGAGACTTTTTTGACTCACTCGGATCACATATGAAATCTGCTTTGCAGCGCTCTGAGCTGCACAGGGGGAGCAGAACTGAGCATGCTCTATGCCTGTTGTAAGGGTCGACTGGGAAGCCGCCCTTTAACACTAGTTCCAAAACCAGGGTTTTGAGGATCCACGACATTCAGCCTGTAGAACCTAGTGAAGGTATGGGGAGTAGCCCACACCACCGCATTGCATATGACAGATGCACCCTGGAATAAAGCCCACGAAGTTGCCATGCCCCTGGTGGAATGGACAGTGAGCTTTTCTGGAGGGGGTAAGTTGGCCAGCTCATAGGCAGTCCTGACTGTGTCTGCTATCCACTTGAATAGCCGCTGCTTATACAGATAGGAGCAACAAGTACTTATCCGAATAAGGCTGTCCGATCAGAAGAAATGACGCTGAGATCTGTGAGTCCTTTTGTGTCCTTGGGGATGGGCCGTGACTGCGTCGCACGCTCGCTGAGCAGCTTTAGTATGCAATAGGTTTTGGGTCTTTAGGAGGTAAATACCCCATACAGTAATGGTTACATTTCTTAATTAAAGGGCACGTGCATTATCCTTGCAGACAAAAGTGGAGGCGTTGAAAGTGGTAGATAATGCACCACTGTACAAGATGCTGCAAATTTCAACATTCCTGTGGATACTTTAACCATTCTGAACAACCAGGATGCAGTAATACTGACCTATAAACAGCAAACTGTGGATGCAAGTCGTCAGCGTGTCCGATTTACTTAATACCCTGATGCTGAGGACACTTTGCTTTTGTGGTTTAAAAATGCCAATGATCAGAATCTGCCTGTATCAGGCAATACTATGAGACACAAAGCTGAGATCTTAGCACAGCAGCTGGATCGGTACAATTCATTTGTAATGTATACTATTTCCAATAAAATGCACAGTACTTCTAAATGTATAATACTTTTCATTGTGCTGTAATTGAAATTTGATTTCAGTGTTACTGTAATGTCAGTAAAACCTGACAGTATGCATTTGGCTTGGTCACCTGATAATAAGAATTACTGATAAGACAAATTTCTTTGCTGGTCCCTTGAAATCCATATTCATTATAGTTGCCTGTATATGGCTGTGGTACTAATGCTTCTTGTCTGTCATGAGTGATTCCTGAAAACCTTACATACCTGTTTTTATAGATATGGAGCCGCACATGGCAAGTCATCGCAAGAAACATGCCGACAAAAGCCCCAGCCTAAGGTAAGTGAGCCTGTATTAAAGTGTACTTTTCATTTAAAATCCTTTATTCGTATCATGAATTGACCACTGCAGGCATCACATTGCTCTGCAGGGGGTATGGGTGTTATTGGTTATTTCACTGTATCCATAAGTGTTTTGCAACTGGTATCACATATACTGAGTCCATTTTGTTAATAGTGACTGTCAGACATAACACTGCTGGGTATGTTTACTGTATAAATGTATATCTTTCAGAAAGTGGATATGGTTACCAGGGCTCTACGGTGCGACCATCAATTTTGTTTTTGGAGCACGTGTGCGACCAGTGCTTTCACAACCTCAAAAACTGATCAGAAATTTACATGATGTTAGCTACAAATTTACACTTACATACATTTTTCTGTCAAGTTCTAACTCACGCAAGTGTTTTCATCACTGAAAATACATCTACAGGCTAACTTCACTATAACCGACCCCCATGGGACCTGGAGAAATGTTCCTTATATCAGGGAGTTCATTATAATTGGGTTTGCTGCATCAGGATAATGAAAAATGTCAATATATAGTACTTTTATGCAGATTACTTCACATTGATCAACATGTAAACGGTATGTTTAAAAGAAAACACCAAATAAATGAGTGTGTTACTTTGTCAGCTTCAAACTTGCAAGAATATCAGTTCATATTCCTGTTTTGTATAATCAGGCATAATCAAGTTACTGTATATCCAGGAGAGACGAGAATAAACGTTGCCTGGATTGGTTTCACAAACATCTGTCTGGAAGTGATTTTCTTTCACTGATCTGTTAGGTCAGTGGTTCCCAACCTTTTTCAATGTAGGGACCACCTTGGTATTTGGAGTTTTCCCAAGGACCACCTGCCACGAATTTTTTCACAACAGCATTTTGAATTTGTATGTGTATATGTATAAGTACATGTAGAAAGTAAAGTATTTATATAACGTTCCTAACTTAATGAGATTCCTGGGCTTGAATCTTCGTTACCAAGTCATCAAGGAATGTTGTCATTTTACGCATTGAGTTGCTGATGGCAAAGTTCCTATTTCTTTTGTTTAAATTTTTATTTATTTATTTATGTATGTATGTATTTATTTATTTTTTCACATTCTGAATGCTTTGTAGGTCAATGGTGTCTCAATTTTGCAGGATTAAGAGTTTTGATTGACAAAACCTCCTGATAAATAATGCACTGGGGCATGGGTCGTCCTCGGATCCAGTAAATGTAAATACCAGTGCTGGTCCCCGCAACCGTTACCTTGTGTTGCAAATTAACCTGTCCATTTCTAAAGCCACGTATTGCACTCACTGAGTCGCCAGCTTCACTCGAAGTACATAATACAAGCATACTAGAATCTGAAGACGAGGTGGGTGGGGAGCAGTATTTCCAGAAATAGTGTTAAGCGAATTTCCTTTTGGCATGTAGTCTTGTGAGATATTAAACCTGCCTGAATAAACCCATATAACATGGAGCTGAAATCAATCATTCACACTACGGTACAGTCAAGCCTCTTTTTATAGCCTCTTTTTGTTTCACATTAACTTCTGTTACTATATACAGCTAACCTCTCCAAAAACTTATAATATGGAAATAGGGATATTCCTATATCTCTATTTTTTTTTTTTTTTTTTTTTTTTAATAATGCTGGCTAAAAAAAAGAACTCTGTTTGACAAGACAAATGTGCCTTCATAATGTGGTAACAGTTATTTAGTTAGTATTTGTTTCATATAAGAAAGCTGTAAATGGTGGCTTTGAAATGCTTGATGTTGCATCAAAGGGAGCTGTTATATTAACTTAAACACCTGTAAGAAAAGAAAACCGATAAAGGGGAAAAATGCAGACTACATACATATCGTTTTATAATGATAGATAATGTGGTTAACCCATTAAGGACCACTTGATTTTCAGTGGGATGCTCCCTCAGGACCAGGTTTGTTTTTGGCTGTAGTTGGCTCTATCCTATACAAATTCACTAAAAATCTATTTTTTACAGTAGCATCTTGGAATTGGTGTCCTATTTTTTCAGAACACTCTGGGGAACAGTATAAAGTACTTCAGAAACCATATTTTTTCAATGTGAGATACCGTTTTTTTAAACGTCAGGTATGTTTTTATTATTATGTATTCTGCTTAGAAATACATGCATAAAAACATGTTATTCTATAAACCTAGGGACCTTACAATACTTCCTGCAAGTTTTATTGAAAAAATATTGATGTTTGGGCAAATTACAAGACATTGTTTAACACAGTGATTGCAATGACATAACACACATTTATTCTCTTTATAAGCAATAATGGACACTACTCTCGATCTTATTTTCTCAGAATAAATATTTCAGTAAAGTAATAGTTCATTCATTACATTTATTATCAGTAATAAGGAAAAAAAGTGTACCTGATAAATTTAGTTCATGAAATAGTATCTGCTTATATCCACTCCGTTTCTTGATATTTATAAATGTTGTAAAAACATATATATTAAAACACGAGAGGGAATAAACGTTCCAACTATAAGTCAAATACATCAAATTTACAGTGTTTTCCTGTTTTTTTTTTGTTCTTATCTGTAAACAAGTTCTTGTGTCATGTCATGTTTTGTTTTTGTGCTGCGGAAAATGTCTTCGCCCTTTAAAAATGGAATGCCCTTCTCAGTGACGCCCCACGAAAAAAACAGATAAGCAGGCAGTGAAATTCTATTCCACCCCTAGCCAATGATATGTGTTAATAAGCTGTACTGCTAATTATGGTAGTCCATAACGAAGTGTGTTTATCACGTTTACCCGATCACGGGCCCAGAATGACACTTCAGTATGATCGTCTTTGCACGATCACAAGCTGTTTGTTGTGTTGCTTTGAACTGCCTAACCTGATTCTGGGAGTTGTTTGCAGACCACCTGGTTTTCTCATGGACCACAGGTTGGGAACCACTGTATTAGTAATAATCTTTTATTTTTTATTTATTTATCTATTATTTTTTTAATATTTAAACAGGCACATTTATAATGAAATCTAAACACATTTTCTATGAGGTGTCATACTAACATACTGAACAACTATATATAAGAATTCTAATTCTACATCATCTCATCATAATAATAATAAAATGTTGATTTTTTTATGTCCTGTTCATCTAAAACCTTCTGTCGCCATAAAGAACATAGACCAGTGAATATTACCTAATCTTAATTATTGTGATTTAGTATGTCTCACACCATACATTTAAAAATGACAACCGCCATTTAAAGAACACAAAACAAATGCACCGTCCGTTCTTCCCTAGTCATTAGTACTGGAGCGGAAGCCAGCCGTGATATCATATGCCCAATGTGTACCAACAGTTAGGAAATAACATTCAGCCGCCTAAAAGTAACTCTCTTTATTTAATTTTTATATAAAGCATTCTAGGTAACAAGGGTCCTCAGATGGAGGAAAGGAGAGCCAAGCACTTGGAGCACAATGGAGTTCTAGATTGGAGGAAGAAAAGCTGCTCTTTGAAACCTAACCCTGAGCACTGCACACCAGCTTCTGATGAGGTAGGTACCCTCTGCTAGCCACAGACCAGCCTACTAAAATGTTTAAGAATATTGCCTTTTCTAACATGAAGTGTTAATCTGGATGCTGTTTTTTTGCCACACACTGTAGGCAATATAAAAGTGATTGAAATTTTACATTGAACATGCAGAATCATTAGCCAAATTAGTATCTTTTCTGGCTATTACTATTGATACATGCATTCACCCAATGTTAGAAAAAAGACAAAGTCCTGTGTCTTTTTAATAGGCCCTTGGGATTGACTGTGGCAGATGGTCACTTTGTACTGCAGTGGTTGAGTCTCTCTCTGCATACAGATTAAAAAATGCATAGACAGACAGGTTTCTCCAATTGTGATAAAACTTGGTTACAATATAAGTGGTTTTAGATATAAAACTGAAGTGTGAAATATGTACATCCTAACATACAGACACCTGCACTCAGCACTCCAGACAAACTGCGTACTGGGGGTTTTACACATTGAAAAAATATTAATTACGCATGATATTTAAATGTAATGTTTAAATACTCATGGCAAGTTTGCTGTACATATTGAGTTTGCATGTTATCCACCATCTTGTAGTTTGTTGGTTCTTGGTGTCTCAGTGGTCAATTGTGAATATACTGCCTGCGGTAGCTAGAGAATGGATCATGGAAATGCCGAGACAGCTCATTGTAGCCGGCCTGGGAACTGCCAGGAACATGTGACCAATAAATTTGAGTTTAAAAAACAAAATAAACAAAAAAACCTATGGTTCAATCCACTCACTTGCAATGTGTGTTTGTGACTGGTGAATAAGCGACTGGATTCTTTGGCGCAGTCTTACCAATTTATCTATCTGTCAGCTGAATTTTTAGAAGGCAAGTCTATAAATAGACTATTCTGTGTTTGGAGAGAGCCGGGATGGTTTATATTGCTATAGCAAGGCGATCAATTAGGAAAACAATATTATTGTTTCTATTATTTGCATTAGTGTAGTATCTGTATTTTGTTTTAAATATTAGAAATATGCAGGGCTTTGGTTAAGTATATTCCATCAGCAGCATTGAAATAAAAAAAAAAAAAAAATTCTGTGTTTATTTGCTTCACAGCCATATTGTTTGTATTCAGTAAATCAAATGAGTAATTGTTGTTTTTGTTTTTATTGAAGTTTTTGTATAGTAGTTCAAAGTAACATTACAGTTAAAATATAAGGCTGTAGTTAATGCATATAAGTTAGCATTGAAGTAAGTACAGTAGTTCTTGAAAGTACTCATGACTTTAAGGTAATGTTGCATTTTACTCACCCAAAATACATTTTACTCACATAGTGTCTAATGTGGAGAGTAAATTACTGAATGAACCAAAACCTTATCTGGAGCACTGCCTCCACTATATCCCTCACCAGCGATACACCAGCTTATTGTGTAAATCTTAAAGGTGATCCATCAAGAACACTGATATAGTTCTGATACAAGATAGCTTATATATTTATATAGATTATAAAGGAGATATAAAAATGGTGTTACAAACTTTGCTCTGTTACAACAGTATCTCCCAGTGTCGGGGGCTGTTCCTGTGCTCAATAGAAATGGGTCTGAAGTACTTCCTATGTGTTAGGGCTGACGTCTATGGGCGTCATGTGTGAGATATGATGACAGGGTTACGTCACACTCACCTGATAACGGTTCACCCCACTCATTCATCATTTCTCAGTGACTTCATGTACAGTAACAGGAACCTAGTGTGAACTAACTATGGAACTCCTTTTTCGTGCCTCTTTACTGTTTTAAATAGTCAGGATGATATGATTTGTGGCACTAAATTAGAAACAGCCGCTATGATTGTGTGATCTGTGTGAATTACTGGGTGAGGAAAATCAGGAACTTGGTGGTTAGAATTGTGTTTATTAAGTTGATGCTGGGTTTATGCTTATTCAGAGAGTGCGCTGCATTTGCCTTCTCAATCATGTGGGTTGGGGAGGAAAATTCAACTCATTGCACTTGAGCGGCTCCTACAGGTCAGGCATTTATTATTATTATTTGTTTGTTTAGCAGAAGCCTTTATCCAAGGCAACTTACAGAGGCTAGGGTGTGTGAACTATGTATCAGCAAATGCAAAGTCTCGCCCAAAAGACAGAGCACAAGGAGGTTAAGTGACTTGCTCAGAGTCACACAGCGAGTCAGTGAGTGAGCCGGGATTTGAACCGGGGACCTCCTGGTTACAAGTCCTTTTCTTTAACCACTGAACCACACAGCCTCCTATAGTATAAAGCTGATTCAACCAATTACATACAGTAATCTGTTTTAAAACAGACCATTTATTAAGGTTTTGTAATTGTTTGAGGGGGGGGGGGGGGGCATACAGAAACATTTCTTAGTGATAAATCCCTCTTAATTCCTTGGGGGTGGAAATCTGCAGCGAACTGTTTTCCCCAAAATGGCCGATAGTCATCACGTTTGAGACTTCAGAAGCATCTGTGCCAACCGAGCACCTGCTGTCAGCCCTCTGTCAAAGTTTCTATAGAACACACATTATGTGCGTAGATTAATTTCGTATCTGAGGGGCAGCCCTTTTATACAAAAGTATATGCTGTATGTAGCTAGTGTTTCTTTAATCCCTCCCCTGCATGTGTTGATAAATGCCATTGTTATATATGTGTGTCATTGTTTGCATAAGAAAATACTGCCCCCTGGGGTCCTTAGTTCCCCTGTAGTGTTCAGAGGTTCATTTGGACAAGGGAAAGCTACTAATTTCTCATGCCTTCTGCTTTGTACACAGCATCTAAGTGAAGATAAATGGAGTTTACCTCCTGGCAGCAAGAAGAAAGTGAAATCTGCAACTGACAGGTAGGTCACTTTTGGTCGACACAAGATATTAAGCTCCATAGGGCATGTAACTTCTGCCAGATGGAATCTACAGCAGTTGAGCTTCAAGCTGACCTCGGTGCTAAGGAGTGTAACCATGCACTTTGTCTGCAGTTTATTAAACATCTTCACATATGGTATACATATGTATTCTGTTATTCCCTAGGTCAAGTTCAAGTTTGAGGGTGACGCACCATCATACTGTATCTGAAATTATTTGAGCTATTAACTTCATATTTTCAAGGTTGTATAACCCCTATGGCTGTGCTGATACTCGTAACTTCCTTTAAGAAGCATTCATCGACAGGTACTAAATAAATCAAAACATACCTATTTATAATTGTGTTGATTTCAAAATGAAAAGCTGTCCTTCCCTCACCTTTACAATTGAGTACCAACCAATGGCATTCAGTTTCCACATTGAGTGTTTTAAAATCCACATTTTCCTCTCGTCCAGGGTTCTGACATTTTTACTGCCGTACAGAGGAAATCAACACATTAATAAATAGGTGTGTTTTGATTTATTTAATACCTGCCTATACCTTTTTAAATACTACTTAAAGGCAATTCAGAGTACAAGTATAAGCACACCCCTAATAACCCCAGCATGTGTAACGTGTTGGTGACAGTACTGTATTCATTTTTGGTACACAACTGGATTCTTTGATTTTGCTGTATTACCAGTGTTGTCCAGTAAAAAATTATCCCTTTCATTGCCACATAGCTTTAAAGAGTAAGTAGCAAGGTTCTGAAAAATATAGCATTACACATCCCCACTTGTTGCTACAACTGTTTAAATAACGTACCTGTAATTTTTCTTTTCATTGTTAACATGCTGACAACTTTTTACACTTATAACTTTAAAGTCTGTCTCAAAGCTCTTTTCAAAATGGCCGATCACAGTGCAGTAACCATACTGATCTGTGATAGCCGTGTATCACGGGTGGGTTTCGTTTAGCCTCTAGCACCTTATTCAACAGGGAGGCCCAAAACAAAATTGCCTTTTTAATTGTTCATGGTACGAAAAAAATAAAATGGTTGACTATGAATATTCAACATCAAAAAGACCCGCAACAGCATCCTGTCACGTATCCGCAGGGGTAAAACTTCAGCTTCTTGGGGAAGTCAGAATTGACATTGCGTTTTAGATGAAGGATTGCATATACAAATTGCTAAACACAATGCTCTTGTTAGAGGAACAGAGATGTGGTGAAGTGACTAATAGATGCTGTTACCTATTTAGCAAGATAGGAGTTGACATTTCAGAGGGCACCAAGAAGGTGCTGAATCATTGAATAAATTATCGAGAACTATGTTATCAGCAAAATGACACGTTACTGGAAACGCACATAAGTTAATCTACTGTATTTACTTGACTGTCTAAAACAATTCACGATTATTTGGTGTCATCTATTGCCTATGCAGTACAGGGGGAAATTAAAATACAAATAGCTGTTGCCCTGTTTTTCGCATGGCAAGTGGATGAAACTACTGACGTCTCCTGCAGATCGCAGTTGTCAATTATCCTGAGACTTGTGGATGAGATTGTACAAGAGAGATTCTATGGGTTTTATGACGTGAGTGAGGGCCTGTCACAAAGACGGCCGGAGTGGGTGGTGTCAGACCAGAGCCAGGAAGTAGCACACAGGCAGAGACTTGGGGTTTTGGTGAGGCTGAGCGCGTGATCGCGCTCAGCATTTAATAATTAACAGGCAGAACAGAAAATAAAAGGTTTGAACACAAAACAGGACACGGCACTTCACGCCAAAATAAAGAGACAAACAAAACGTACTAAACACTTAAACGGACAGATGAACAAACACGGTGAGTGAAAACACTTTAACTATTCGCTTTTATAATTTACAATTACCTCCGTCTCCAATCCCGTTCTCCACTCACCGAACACCCAACCCTGAGTGAATGAAAATGTGTCTATATATACTGTTGTGCTGGGATTCAATTACTAATTAATTACTCACTTGAATCCCAGCACGTGAATTAATTCTGTGCAACCCCGTGCTCGCATATTACATTTAACCAGCACGTGAAGTGATTTGTGCTCTCCTCGTGCCTAAATACAAATCTACACTTTTTAAATACACGTGAAACACAGACCTATTTATATCCCGTGTACCAATGACTATACACCAACATTAACACACGCAACATACAACACATAATAAGCACACAGGGGCGGGGCACATTGCCACAGGGCCGCAATGCTCGGTCTGTTTCTATTTGTACTGATCGTGCAGTGAATGAGCTGGATTATGTAAACAAACTGGTAGCACAAGCGTATGATGGTGTTGCAGTGAGGGCATCCCAACTGAATGGCTTACAGGCAAAAGTTAAGGAAAAGGTGCCCATGGCTATAGTTCATCAAAGAAGCAAGAATTTTCTTTGCTACATTATCCAAATTTGCAAGGTTTTTTTTCGAAGTCAACTAAGCGAACGAGCGTGCTTGAGCATTTTGGAACATCTACAAACCTTTGAAACCATTATGGACTCACCAGATTTTGCCGATGACTCCATCACAGACATCAAGTAGGCTGTGTGGTCCAGTGGTTAAAGAAAATGTAATCTGGATGTCCCCGGTTCAAATCCCGACTCAGCCACTGACTCATTGTGTGACCCTGAGCAAGTCACTTAATCTCCTTGGCCTCCGTCTTTCGGGTGAGACGTTGTTGTAAGTGACTGTGCAGCTGATGCATAGTTCACACACCCTAGTCTCTAAGTCAGCATTCTCTATAATGTGCTGGAGCAGCTGTCCGTTTGTTTCGTCAACCTAGAGGAACTGAAGTATTTGTAACTTCTAGAGCCATCAGACTAGAATAATTAATCAAGTGCAACTGTGTTTTTGACATTGAGCGCTTGAAATGTGAGCTCTTTGTATTATATGCAGACAAAAATCTCCAAGTTGGTAATGGGGATATTTGCTCTCTCAAAGTACTTAAGGCAAAACAATTTGGACAAAGCCATGTGCCAGCTTTACCGTCTGAGCTGTCTTGTAGCAACCGTTCCTGCATCTTCAGCAGCTGTTGTTTTTCTTGCCTAAAGCGAATCAAAACATATTCAAGGAATACCACAGGTCAGGAACGCTTAAGCTGTCTTGCTCTTAATGTGATGGAAAAGGAAAAAAGTCTATGCTGGTATGATGCTGTTATCGACCATTTTGCTGGAGAGAAAGACAGACAGAGTCCACAAATGTTTTCGTTATTTTCAGTTGCTTGACTTATGTGCTGCATATACTATATTACTGTATTACATGTCTTATTAAATTCTGAGGTACCTTTTGAAACATGCAACGTTTTATTGTGCATAATAAGAAGTACTTAAAATAATACTAAAGTGTAATATTATATACGTTCCTGCTCGCCACAAGCGAAATGCTTTCCTGTGTGGCTCAATTCATTTTCACCATGTTTGCCACGGTGCTGAAGGCTTTGGAAAATGTACATGTGTAAGACTATGCCAACATGATTACTTTAAATGTGTGCTGCCTGGTAGATCAATACAGACTGTTTTGTTTCATTTAATTTCACCCAATGAAAGCCATTTAGCTTGATTACATAACATACGCACCAACGTTGTGGTTGGTGGGACAGAGGTTCTGATTAGAAACAATATGACTGTGGTAGACACAGTTACTGTTAGTTATCTCTTAAAAATATTCTGAAATACAGTGTGGAAATAGTAACAGAATGGGTTCAAGAACATTCAGAAGAGGAACAATTAATAAAATAAGAAGGATTCACTATGATTTATTGCGTTTTAATGTCGGTATCGGTGCAATATTACGGTCAGTAGTCACAGGTGAAAAGACATGGTAAAAAAAAAACTGTTTTAAACACAGTCATCGCTGTACAATCCTACTTAATATTACAAGCTTGTGTAACTAGAGCTGGGGCTGGTCAGGGAGGCATTTATATTAACATACACTTATAGCAATGTCTACTGGCAGTTTCGCTTTACTGTTCTGCAGTGGAAAGAAAACCATGACACCGTCAAAATAATGTAAAATTGCAGCACATTTAAATATACTGTTTATGTGTAAGCAAAGGGTTAGGGTCAGGCATTTAAATATCTATGTGTTTTCAAATAAAATACACTTTTGTCTTGCTGAAACAGTTTGTTTATACTGTTTATACTTAACAAAAATATAAACAAATGTCCACAAAAATCATGTAGTAAAATTGTATTATTTTAGCCTTGTGAAGTTGTAAAAGGCAGACATTATCTTTTATTATGAATTCTCCAGTGACAGTGTGTTGTTTGTATGTCATTCAGTCTTTCATTGGAAGCTGAAAAGCCCATCTACCGGTATATTTGTGTTTACGGAAACTTGTGGTGAGTGTTGTTTAGGGGAGAGGGTTGTTGGACACAGTTATAGTCAATATGTTTATTGTATTGTGTACAATAAAACAGTTTTTCTTTAATATTCTTTGGTGTGGCTTAAGTTTTTCCAGTGTTGCTACAAAATGCTACGTTACTTTAGCCGCAGTGGTTAACTATATGAAAGCAGGTTTTGTTGTTTAGCCAACAGACAAACGCTCAGGAGCCGCTACTGATGGGCATGTATAACGCTATATTTTTCGGAACCCCGCTATTTACTCTTTAACCACTGGCATTCTACACAAACTACAAAGATTCTGTTATTATCTCAAAGTTCAGTTACAAGTGACAGTTAACATTAACCGTCTCAGTGCCACATTCTTATACTCTCCATATTATTGGCACAGACCACTTGCTTTACTATACAGTACAACGTCGCATATCCGCCCCCCTGTGGACTGGGGCATAGGCGGGTATGTGAAAAAGTCGGATTTGCGAACATCTATGGAAAAAGCATTTACACATCCATAAATAGGTTAGTGAACAAAAACAACATGCAAACTGTTTAAACATGGGGAACTTTTTTGCTTTAAAAGTAAGCAAACGTAAACAAGGTTAATTAGGCTACAAATACACAGTGTTGCTATGCTGTTTGTTATAAGTTATCTCCACACAATACAAAATACAAAACAAACAGTAACCTGCAACTGATGGCTTCTTTCTTAACTCTAGAAGTCCCTGCCTCTCTGGTTCTGCTTTCTTAATATCTCTGTCACAGTACTTTGCGCTCTTTCTTGATATCGCCAACAGCCGATAAGCAGCTCGGTTTGATTACTGCTTCGGCTATTTTAAACATACGGCCGGTAAGCGTTGCGTTTATGAAGCTTGCTTTGTTTAATTCAAAAGCCACAACAACACTCTGCCAATATCTGTAAGCGTACGCTCCATCATATAAACACATTGCACAAAAAAAAAAGCTTTCTCGATTGGTGTATTGAAATGTCACTGCTACACGCAGATGACTGACACAAGCACACAGCCCGCCTCTCTTAAAGGGGAACGCACCAAAAGGTTGATTGCTATAAAGCTTTCTTTCTGTTTCTATCGCAGAAGCTGCATTTTCTGCCAATGCCATTACTCTTGTAGCCTACTTTATTTATTTAGCAAGGCGGTTAATTGATCTGGGCGGTTATGTGACGTTTGGATATGCGACATTCCACTGTATTTTATTTTTTATAACCACAGGTAGCTGCATGGGGGTGGGGGTGGGGTTAGTTTAAATGTTTTGAACCTTTAAAACACACACTAACCAAATCTCTGATACAAGACACAAAAAGAAAGAAGACATGTACCCAGTCTGTTTTCTTTTTGCAGAGAGAAGGGAAGGAAAGGAGACAGTAGAATAAGCTACATCACCAATGGCATCCTGAGACCTGCTCCAGTGCACCTTGTGCGGTCAGAGTCTGGGAAAGGTAAGGGCATCGGCACGGAATTGTCTTCTCTCTTTGTAGTAATTAACGTTCTAATAAACCTAATGGAATTCAAACTTGTTTTGGACTGATAATTTGTCATTCACTAACGTGAAGGGCTGTTCTTACAAAACTTATATTGTTAAGTAAAATGTTAATGACTTAATCTATTGCTATGCCTTCCCCTCCACCTATTGGATAAAAATTGTCTTTCAACAATGGTTAAATAAAACAAATAATAACAAATAATAACAAATATCAAATAAACAAGTTCTCCTTCAGGTACAGGGAAATCAGTCATCAGTCACAGGATTTAGCATTGTGTACTCACACTGAGCTGTATACCAAAGCTACTTGAATGAGCCTCCTGGGCCACCATCGTCACTTTGCCTATGCGCGCCCTTAAGGCGATGTACGTCAGGAGAATCTGCATCACTTTTGCCTCAGCCTTTATTAGCGCAGGAGCTCACTCTGATTTATCGTGTTTTTTTAAGCCTTTATTGATCCTCTGTATAAGTATTTGTATGGCGTGATAGCACTACGAAGTCCGTGTGCTTTCTCCCCCCCTGCGGTCCAGTGCGTTGCTTCTTCCCCCGGGGATTCACATCTCCTTCTGGGTTTGCAGCTCAAGGTCTGACTCTTTGTTAATTTTGCTGAGCAGTGCCTTTTTTTCTCCTAGTTAGAAAACTGAGATGAATTGAAATGTTTTCAGGTCCCGATAATGTATAGACTGTCAGCATTAATATACCAAAAAATGTTTTTATCTGCGACAGAGAGAATTATTGCAAAGTGGGATTTTTTATTTTTTTTTCCTTCACACACTTCCCTGCCCCTCTTAGCAGGGGAAGTCAGGAAACAACTGGCGCAGCGCATAAACAAACTAGTTTCTGATAAAAGCCTGGTGTATTAATACAAAAGTAAACTTAAAGAAATAATAGACAAACGCACGATTAACGCGTTAAAAAAATTAATCTCCAAAGAAATTATCTTGATAATTGCAGATGTTAACTGTGATTAATTGACAGCCCTAATATATGTATATGTACGTGTGACCCAATGACCCAAAGCACAAAGCCAAAGCCACACTGGAGTGGTTGAACAAGACGAGAATTAATGTTCTTGAGTGGCCCAGTCAAAGTCCTGACTCGAATCCAATTAAATTTATCGTGACACTTGAAGATTGCAGTCCATCGACGATCCCCAACAAACTTATCAGAACTGGAGCAATTTTCCTGTGAATAATGGGCAAAGATTTCACCATCCTACTATCCAAAAAGACTCATAGCAGTAATTGCTGCAAAAGGTTCTTCTACCAAGTACTGACTTAAGGGGCTGAATACTTATGCAACCAGTAAATTTCATTTTGTGAATTCTTTGCAAGTTTTGCTGACATTTAACCACTAAAGCTTTGAATAAAAACAGTTTGTTTGAAAAACTGTGCATACATTATTTGTAATTCAACAAAATGTGACATTATTGGTAGGGGGGGAATACTTCTGCAAACTACTTTGTGTGTGTCTGTCTGTCTGTGTGTGTTATATATGGATATACACAACACACAGTGCAGTCAGTTTTATATGAATCACATCCATCAAACTTAGTATGAGAATGGTAAGAGCTTGTTCCCTGGCTGCAGTGTAATCGGTTGACCACTAAATGTCACGAGTTCCTGCATGTATGCACGCCCATGAAAAATCCACAGCTGCTTTCCTTAACGAATTGTGGATAATAGTCAATTGGTTACCAGCTTGTTAAATTTAATGACACCTCAATAGAAATGGCTTCGCTGATAGCTTTGTGATGGAGGGGTATAGAGGCGTAAGGAAGCAGAAGTAACAAAAAGAAACCAAAACTTGAGTAAGAGATCTAGTGTTTGTTCCACACAAAGTACTGTTAGTGTAGCGCTCCAGCTGAGAGCTAGGTTTATTTTGTTTGTTTTATTAGCGGTTGTTTTGCCACCGCAGTGTACTTATTTTCTGTTGCGATGCAAATCTCACAGTTTTTCATTAAACGGAGATGCAAAGCGCTGTAATCCTCTCCCCTCCTCCTCCTCACCGCCCCGCACCATCTACATGCATATCACAAAATAACACTGATGTACTCAGTATGTATTCAATTAAATGTGTATTCACTTCATTGAAACACATTTTCACTAACAGAGGACACAAAAACATACCTGCACAAGTATAGGAATGATTTTGTCCCAGTGGTTTTGATCACTATATGCTGTTGATTCTTATGTCAGTGATTCTTAAACGGACTGCACTGTATATATAGATTGCTGTGTTTCTCATACTGTGTTTGTTGTTCTTGTATATTCTTTCGGAGTATTCCACCAGTGTTGTAGCTATCGGGGCTAACAGTGGGGGAACTTTGGCCTCTAGTCTGAAACATGTATCGGAGCAAGGACTCGCTCTGCTCAGCATAGCACTATACGGGCAAGTCTTGTGCTGTCCATGCTGAGCCTTCGACCTGATACATGAAAAGGTCTTAGTGCTAATTCCTGCCCTGCATACACGGCTAACAGTACTGTTCTGTATAGGGACAGCATGTAGGCTTATTGCTTTCAGCTGAGCCTCCTGCACAGTATTGGTTGTGTGCTTGTACCGTACCGTGTTGTAGCGTACTACAGGACGCGAAATAACCGACGGCACTGACGGCAATTGCCATGCTGCTCAACCCATTTTGCCGCAGTGCCGCTCCAAATTTAAAAAACATGCAGCAAAAGCTGCCTCCGTGCCCGCCGTCATTGCCGCCGGTGTCCGTCACCAGCACATCTGATCTACAACCCATTCACAAACTTGCTCAGCTTAGGTGGCCCGTTATGTCACAATTCAATTCTGTGTCGTTTAATCTCATCATGTGAGAAAATGACTCATTATTATGATGTATTATTGTTGCGATTCTTTTTACTATACACCTCCCAGCACTAAGCCACAAGAACAACGTATCATTGGTTAATAAAGGGCTAACACAGGGAGGGGTGTTATTAGTTGTAAGACTGAGCTGAATTTGACTGCGCTTAAATTCCAGGGATTTCAGTCACAGAGTTGTTGTCTGGCACGGTCTTCTTTTAACAGAGCTTTCCGTTTTCAACAATGAAAGCACCATTCACAGCAGTGACAACACCGTTCACAACAGTGATAACACTGTGTAAAGCGGTAACTAACAACTTCTAAAGGTGAACATCCACTCTTAAGAGGAACAGCACCCTCCCAGCAGTGCACATGCCGTTTTTTCTAATGGTGATTCACTGCCTTCACTCTGGTCATCGCCTTGAACAAGTACATCATGTTTCCCTTTTGAGCAAAGACCCAGCCAACCCTAACAAGCAGCTGGTTGCCCTGATTGCAGCTAGGAGACAACTCTGACTGTCCCAGGGCCATGCTTGAACTGTGTGCAGTTCTTCCCGGCCTGCAGTACTTCAAGGAACATCTGCAAGGGAGGCACGTGGTAGTCATGTCAGACAACACAACCATGGTGGCTTTGTAACCCTAACCCTATCTATCTGTCTGTCTGTCTGTCTGTCTATCTATCTATTATCATAATTAAACCATAGATATGCATGTGTGTATGTTTACATATTTATGCGTAACTCAGTTATATTTGTAATTATATTGAAAACCCCAAACCTAATTTGAATACATTTTAACTCATTTTGTCTCATACAGACAAGTGTTCTGCGATACCTCAGTTAAGGAGTATTGATACGATACCATGCACACTATCATGATATTCGATACTATTGCAAAACTTTATGTTCATTACATTTTAAATGGCTTCCAAATTCCTTTTTTTTTTTGCAAGTGCAAAGTGCATAAGAGGCTGATAACAGTTAATAATGCTACAGCATGGTGGAATGCTTGCTGTTTAAATATTTCCAGTGTATTCAAAGGTCATTGCCATCGACTATACAATTCAAATAAAAATGGTAAGAAAGCACAACACTGTGTAAAAGACACCATTTTCTTTATTTCTTACATATAAAAAGAGAACTCTGGCATTTCAGCCAGCTTCAAATACTCAAATTACAAGGAATCTCTTAATTCTTAAAGATAACAAAATAACACAGAAATACTTTCCTTGAAGCAGACTCTTTATAACTAGGCCAGATGTTTTACATACAGGGGTATCTCAGAAGTGCTAAAAAAATGTGAGCAAGGAATGAAAAAAATGAAGCACTGTTGTGGAAGCTGATTCACATGGGTACTTCAAGAAATGGCTTGATGAGGATCTTGATTGGATCAATAAACCACCAAATGAGCAATATGGGCCAAATGGACCTCCTCTTGTTTGTAAAGTTTCTTAGTCATATTCAACATAAAACCTCCATGAATCTATACTGTTCAAATCTTTTAGAAAGTAAAACAGAGTATAATGCTAAACTAGACTAGCCTGATTGATTCATGTACACTGTAAAACATTTATTTTTAAACAAACACAGTAAATGTTACATAGGGAATACACACAAACGTTGTATTCCTTAATTTTGAACACCATGCGTTCATTTTACAATTTTATAGTGTTAGATATTTTGAAAATCACCACTTCCAAATAATTTAATAAAGTTAGTTCAGCGGATAAAAAAACATATTTCTGGCAAAAAACTGCGCTAACATACGCAATTCAGTAATGCATATGTTAATGCCTTCCTCTTACGTGCGAGAATTTAAGCGTATTCAAGCTAAATGTCTCAGTGAAAACAACGTCCCAGTGCACCTTAAATAAGAACATAAGACGACATTTTACTAGCGAGAGGAGGCCATTTGGCCCATCGTGCTGTTCAGTTGTTAAAAATCTTGCAAAGAAAGTAAATTAGACAAAAGACAACCCACTCTGACTACTATAATAAACTTTGTATTGCTTTCATGCTGAACCTGTAGCGATCTGCATTGGCGGACTTTTGCAGTGTGACTCAGAAGCTTTATAGCTCCTGTGCTTTCCTCTGCAGGTGAAGTATCACATTGATCCTGTTAGGGAAACATGTGCTGGCAATGAAGTCTGTATTCATTCTGGTCTTTCCACCACTCATGCTCACATTACATGCACATAAAATACTGATTAATACAAAATCCAAAGAACATAAAAACATCGCTAACATTTCTGACACGCACTGCAATGACGAAAAATAAACAAGCATCAATGAACTCCCTTTTGATCAGCTTCTAGCGCATTCCTGTTTTATGTGTTAACTTTGCTGTGACCTTTTTTATAAGTAATATGCACTTCGGTAAAGAGATCAGTATGGTGATTTGAAAGATGTTTCAATAAATTGGTGGCATTTCCTCCTTTGTTTTTCAAATCTTTAAAACACTCAACATTATGGCTGTCCGCCTTCAACCAGATTGCTGTTGTCATCTGGCTGAAATCTAAAATAGTTCCACATCAAGCTTCTTTCTCCGGCATTCACCATGACTGCTGCAGTAATTTAGTTTTCCCAGAGCGCGCAGGGTAGTTGGTCACTTCCGCTAAGTGGAAATGAATAAGCTTAGTTCGTATTGCTTTTAAAGCACACAATTACAAGGTTTTGTTTTAAAAGCTAAAAAAATAAATAAAAAAAACACGGTATTGAAAAACCGCAATACTTTGATATTTTTATTTTACCCTGATATTAGGTATTGTAGGATTTTGGTGTCATGATATACCGTAGGTATCAATATACCACGGAACACTAATACAGACACACCAATAGTGCTGGCTGTTTTGTTGTTTTGACGCGTATTAATAAAGTTTGTTAATATAGTTTTATAGAGAGGGGAGGTGGGGGGGCAGACTGACTTTGTTTACAAACTGAACGCAGGCGGCACACACAGCAAGTGATTTTCTTGTGCATGTTAGAAGGGAGAGGGAGCATGGGGGGAAAAATAATCTGATGGAGGAGGAAGAGATTTTGATCCTAGTGTAAAAAAAATAGTGGAGAAAGTGGACACATGAAGTAAAAAAGAGTCTAGTTAATAATAAATAAATTAATTCTAATCCTACTTTCTCTGCATACACTATATTTTATATTTTTTCTTTCTCTAGATCTTTCAGCTCTGGGAATATCTAGACACTTCAGTAATCAGCTTCTCCACATTTGCTCTCTTGCTGTATTGGGAGGAGGGGCTCACATCACTTTTTGCTTCTGCCTGCTCACTGTTTGTTAAAGAATCATCTGCACCATGGTGGTGTGAACAAGGCTTAAGCACGCTCTATCTGCGACGGGGACGGGGTTGATGAATCTCTGATAAAAATATTTATCGATAATCGCAAATTTTGCTGTCAAACGATGAATTTGAATAATCGTTGCAGCACTAGAGTGCACTACCACTTACTTTCCCTCAAGGCAGTCCACCGGCCAGGGAGCCTAAACTGGGCAACAGACTTTGAGAGATGGCCCGCACAGCTCCAAGTGGCGACTTCACCGGGACGTGGTCAGGCAGATTTGGGACAAGTATGGGTGCGTGCAGGTGGAGCTCTTCGCAACCCAGGAAACGTCCCAGTGCCCTCTGTGGTTCACTATGTTCGAAAGTAGTGTGCCACTAGGTGTGCACGCCCTGACTCACAAGTGGCCCAAGGGCCTGCTGTATGCCTTCCCGCCACTAGCATTGATCGGTCCCTGGAGAAGACCAGATCAGAGAGTACTTCTCGTGGCCCCAAACTGGCCCAGGAGGTTCTCTGTCGTGGTCCAACTACAGAGCGTCTGGACCACCGGGATCTCCTCAGTCAGGCTTGGGGGACCGTGTGGCACCCCGACCCAAGCTGATTACAGCTGTGTCTGGCCCCTGAAAGGCTGAGCCACTTGAGCCTGGCGGACAGCGCTATAGTAATACTGCAGAGTGCTAGGGCAGCTTTCATGCGTGCCCAATATGACTACAAATGGGGTGTTTTCCAGACCTTGAGTCTGTCACAAGGGCAAAATCCGACCTGCCAGTTATCCTGCAGTTTCTGCAAAACCTGTTGGACGAGGTCTAGACCCCCTCAACTTTCAAAGTCTACCTGGCTGCCCTTTGGCTTGCCACATGCAAATGGACTGTCCCCAGAGGAAAGACTTGGTTCCTTGATGGCACTTGAATATGGTGCTAGAAGCCCTCACTAAGCCTTTCGAACTTATGCATACTGCAGAACTGAAATTCCTGTCCCTGAAAAGATGTGAGTTCTCTAAGGCTTGCCTATTCTTTGCACAGGGCAGATCCAAAGTTGCTGTCCGCCTTGACTCCTCCAACGTCTTGACAACACAAGGTGATGGAAACCAGCTGCTCCAAAAATGTGTGGAATGTTGTCATGTCGACATGCCTTTTAACATTGGAATAGCTTTAAGTACAGCCTTATTTGACCAGAAATAAGTCAACAACATGAGCTCACAGCAAAAGTCAATTATCAAACCAGGTCCAACAAACAAAAACTATATATATATATAATTTGCAGAGGATTTGCTTCATATTTTAGGGCTTCTGTTTTTCGGGTTTTATTAATTGTATTTTTCGGTGCTTATTTTTAGCTATTTTTGAGTTTTATGTAAATCGTTTTTTTCGGGGCTTTCGGTTTTGATATACTGTATGAAATTATTGTTTTCAGTTACTTTCCAAAATGCTTGAGCGTTTTTTTTGTGTGTGTGTGTCAAAATATGTATAGTAACTCGACAGTACTTGCACACTTAAGTTGTACCTTCTTTCCTTTGCTGTCTTCCACAACGAAATCCCTATGGTCACGGGCACATTCTTCTGGGGTTTTTGTGTGTAGGCATTTTTGTACATTTCGCCACAATTCTGTTTTAAATCCTCTGTATCTTAACTGTAATACAGCTTTAAATCCCACTAACAAGCCTCCATTCCTGATTGTAATTTTTTTAAATCTCGCAAGCGGAGTCTCCTATAGAAATGTAGGAATGTGCTGTCACTCAGTAGTTGGGGTGGGTTTAAAGTATTCAGAACTAATCAATTATAGACAAAATGTCAGGAAAGCGGGACATTGCCCAGCAGCACTGGGAAATGCATTTATTATTATTTTTGTAGTATTTTATTTTTTATTTTTTATTGTGAAAAGGATAAAGTCAACGTGAATAGATTAACCATTTCCACAGTTTTTACGGTGTTTTCCGGTGTTTATTGGCTATCCACCAATTTCATTTTTTTTGTATCGGAGGTGTTTTATCGGTTGAAACCGAAAATCAGAAGCCCCACATATTTTATATAATGTTCCTTTTTATCAGATCCGTTAGTAGAAAAGTTGAGATCTACCTTGTGATGGGAGATCTGTACTGACTGTCTGACGTATGTATGGTGCTGCAGGAAAGAGGGCAGTAGCCTCGTAAGATCCGCCTGTCAGTCATGGCGATGACACAGAGAGGTGGGGAAGAGAGTGTGTTGGCTTTCCCTCTCTCTGAGTGACTGAGAGGCGGACCTTGGGAGATTCCAAAGAGCAAATGGCTGCCTAGTGGCAGTCATATTTTCTTCAAAATAGCAAGTGATTACCGGTACCCTTGATTATATATCTTTTATAGAGGATCTGTTCAGACATTTCTGTCTGGTGGCCTTCTTTATTTTTGTATTATTTATTTGCAGGTATTGTAATACATTTTCACACTAGTGTAGATGTCAGACAATATGAGGCGAATCCTATTATGCATTTTTTGTCTGTGGTTGTTATCTCTACATCCCTTCTCTACTCTAGATCCCAGACTGGATGCTGGCTCAGGTCCAGACACCTGTGGAGGGATGTCCTCTGAGGGCTACAGCTCCCCCTCCAGCCCCAAGCTCGATGGCAGAGAGAGTTTTGAAAGCCAGGACGAGAAGGACAAGGGTAGGAAGCTACACGCTTCATGTTTTAACGTGCTTGAGGTACTCATTCAGCTGACCTGAAACATCTGTGTCTCATCTGCAACAAATCACTCACACACTAGATGAGCAACCTCAAACATCTATGAAACAAATAGCAACACGTTTTCATCGGAATATCCTCCTGGGTCAAACTTGAAGAGAAAAGAACCAGCCTCTTTAAAAGCACGACTCAGCAGTCAGCAGATGCTCCTCTTTGTGTTCAGTAAAGAAACTGATGTAACGACTCAAGCGAGTTTTGTATGGCATGGAATATCGCTCATGTCAAATGTCCTTATTCAGATTAATTCATCTTTTTTTTATAAAATTGGAGTGGGCGCTAGACTAGATAATGCATGTTTTAAATGTTGTATTGCAGGTCTAAAGTTCATGTTATATTTATGTGTCTTACATCTCGTCATGAGCAGGTACTCTAATCGCTTTCAAAATGCCGTTCATGTGTCATCCACAAAGTTCTCAAAAGTATTTAATAAACACGGAGCAGTCATGAAAACCGAACATTCAGATTTTCAAGGGAAGAGCTTGTGGTAAAATAAGGGCGGATGTATTTTGCTTCATAGTAAGTGAATATATTTTTATTTAAAGTGCATAATACATACAGTATAAACAGAAATACAGTTGGTGCCGCTCTTTCAGGACAACTCCGGAGATGTAATAATATGTAGAATAAGCAGCTGTCCCAATTTAACGAGGCATTTGAGATGACCTTAGTCACATTTAGATTCATAATTTATATCATGTGCAAGAGAGGAGAAGTGATTTTACTTTTTTTAAATTCTAATTGAAAAGAAAGACAATGAAACCACATTATGAATAAATGTTCAAATGTAATATTTTTTTTTATTCCTAAACAAAATGAATCACTGTTTTTTATTTCTAAATTAAATGAAAAATAAGGAAATCACATCTTATCACAAGGCGAGGCTTTCTTTGCTAAGAAACCACAGGAGACTCCAGCTCCTTCAAGAGTTCAACATGGTTTACGTAATTTACACAAGTCACAGTGTAATCACGTACTCACTGCACTGTGCTACGTGACCTGTCTTACTCTGAAAAGCAAACTATGTTCATCATTTGAAAACACTTTATCCCATTTAAACAAATTGACGTCCCAATTAAACGACATAAATAGTATTAGGAAGAATCGTCTACCAGAGTTATGTCTCATTTAAGCTCAGATCCCAGTTATCAGTATCCCAATTATCAGTATCCCAATTACGCGGGCGCCGACTGTAATGGAAAAAACATCAGTGTTACATTTAAAGTTTAATAAACTGTATATCTACAGTACAATAAAAAATACACAAACTGTGTAAGGCTCAGCAATGTTCTATCTCTTGTTCTTGTTTATTTTGCTGCCATCAAGAAATAACTACTGCACAGAGTAAGTGCAAGATTTTGTTTCAATTGCATCTCTCAGCCATATGAAAATGTTGGTATGCGGTCAGGGTCAGTAAGTTTGGCCACCCCTGGGTTATTATAATAACCATTGTTCCCTGAAATAGAACTGTAACCATTAACCATCAAGATTGCTGTGGCCATGATTGCAGCAGGCTTGAAGGAAAAATGATGACGAGATCTGCGTGTGCAGTCCCTATATGCCCTCGGGTGGGGGCGGGGGCGGGTGGGGTTCACAACTGCGTTGCAGGCTCTGACGAGCAGCTTTGATATATTATTCAGGTTCTGGGTCTTTAAGAGAGAAATACCCATTAGGTAATGGTTACATTTCTATTTTAGGGAACCATGGTTATGATAATAACCGGACATGATGTGACTTGTCTATTATCAGTGTTGTCCTGTTAAAAAATATTTCACTGCCACATTGTTTTCTACTGCACAGTTGAAATACATATTGTATCATCTGTCAGTAACATTGAATGAACCCCTTTCCTCCCTGCAGATACTGACAGTAATTCTGAAGACTCTGGCAATGTAATGGGTGCAGCTTCTGCTGAGGGAAGGTCTGTCGCCCCAGCTGTGTTCCTGAAGGATGACGCCCTGCGGCCAGAGAGCCCCCTGAGCAGCTCCAAGTTCACCCAGCTCTCTTTTATGCCGCCCATCCAGTGTGTGATCCAAAACGGTGCTCCCAGGCCCGAAGGTGTGGTCCCTCCACAGACAGTAGACAGCAAGCCTGTGGGCTTGATGGTGACGGTGCCCACTGCCCTTCCTTCCATGAGGGAGGCCATGGTGAGTCCTGCAGCAGCCGGAGACACGGAGAAGCAGCACCTGGATACCATCTCCCTTCTGTCTGCCTTAAACCCTTCCCAGCCGCAGCAACCAGGCAGCCCAGCTATCTACCCCCTGATCCAGCGCTTCAAAATGTCTGCCCCGCCCATCTCCCAGAGCTCAGAGAACTTCAACACCACCCAGCATCAGTCACTAGTGGGTGCCATCAATTTGATATCCCCTAACCCAGCCTACATGTCCACCCTGAAGTCAGCCAGAGGATTTCCGAGTGGAGAGCTAATTGGGCCAGGTTTGCCCCCTGCCATGCCCCACACTGAGGCTCTGCAAGCCCACAATAAGCCTCCGCCTCTGTCCTTGCCCACAGGCATGCCAGCTCCACTGCCCTCCTTTGGCCTGCCTGTCTCCAGGCCCTCCCCAGGAGCTGCAGGCACGCCTCCTCCCGCTCGTCCCCAGGCAGTTGGCCAAGTGCAGGCCATGGTGCCTCCAGCTGTTCCCACTCACACCCCGGGACCTGCGCCCAGCCCCAGCCTGGCTCTCAACCACAGTACAGCTCAGAGCGACAGCACTTCATACATTGACAGCAGCGTGAACTCTGCTGGACCCCATCAGCCCCCACCACCACCACCACCACAACAGCAGCAGCAGCAGCCGCCTCCCTCTGCACAACAGCCGGGATGTGGGGCTTGCGGGTGCCGGGGCAGCTGTGGGAGCAACCACCCACCCAGCTTCTACTTCACCCCCCATCGGCAGCTCTTCAGCGTCCAGCCACTCTTTCACCTGACGTCCCTGTGCAACAGCAGCTACCTCAACCAGGCGCACCAGAGCAATGGCGCAACACAGCTGCCTTTCTTCCCACCTGCTCACTCGCCCTACCCTAACGGCCCCTTGCTGCACGCACACACAGACCACATGCTTGGCAACCAGGCCAACTATGGCCTCCAGCAGATGGCTGCTTTTGGTCGCTTCTATGTACCACCGATGTATCAGACAGTCAGCATGATGCCCAACGCTGCCAATGGGGCGGGAGTGAAGAAGAACGGGAGCATCTCCTGCTACAACTGCGGGGCCAGCGGACACTACGCACAGGACTGCAAGCAGCCATCAATAGAGGCCAGCCAACAAGGTAATCTGAATGGGGGGTGGGTGAGGTCATTCTAACTTCAAAAGCACTTTTAGAGGCTGAAATGTAGTGTGTTCACCATATGCTGCCAATACAAATCATGTTATGAACAAAATGTTAAGACTTAATAAGCTACAGCCCTAATATGCGAGAAAGATCTTTGCTACTGCCAGTCAGTTTGGTGGGCAGGTTTTTGTTTTGCAAAGAGTGTTGAATGTTGAATGTATACAATAGTAAAAAAAAAAAAAAAAAAAAAAGGTAAAGAAACCAAAACTTTAAAACGAACAAAAATGTAATTGGGGCACTGTCACAGGGTGGCTTTGTGAATGACGTCAGGCCAGAAAGCAGTACACAGACACAGTGGTGAGGAGTGAAACTGAGACGCAATGGCAGCGTTCAGAAGGTTTATTGAAACAAATAAAAGTTTTAAACAGAAAACAGGACATGGCACTTGCGGCCAAAATAAACAGACAAACAAAACGGACTAACACTAAACAATGGACGGACAGACAGACAAACAAACACGGTGAGTAAAATAAACAAACACGTATCGTGCTGGTTCTACCAGCACGCAGTAGCAATTGTTTTCTCTCACCCATTCTCCACTCACCAAACACACAACCCCGAGTGATTGAAAAGTGGATCTTTATATACTGTTGTGCCGGGATTCAATTACCAATTAATTATTCACTTGAATCCCAGCACGTGAACTAATTCTGTGCAACCCTGTGCTTACATATTATTAACTACTTTAAATGCCCGTGAAGTGAAGTGCAATCCCCGTGCATAATATACAATTATACATTTTTAAACACTCGTGCTCATTACCCATATTATATCCTGTGTACCAACTACAATACACCAACATTTACACTCTACATACAACATAAAACACAAACATACACAAAGGGGCGCGGCCCATTGCCACAGGCACATAAATCAAAATAAAAACATGAAATATATCAACAATTGTAAGTGCTAGATGTTCGTAAAAAGCATTATCATTATGTTAAGTGTTGGTCATTGAGCATTAAGTGAAAAGAGGCAAAATAAAAGCACAAAGTCAATATGCTTGTCAGAACAATAAAGCAGGTATTTGTATGGTACAAGTAGTTATAATTGTGTACATTTCAAATTCAAACAAGTAGAAGTAGGCAGCTTTTTTATTAGGTTATTTTTAAATAGTCTTAAATGGTGAATTTCGATTAATACAGATTATTTAGAAGGTTTTGAATTAAAAAAAAAAAAAAAAAAAAAAAAAAAAAACTTGACTGTTACCTTGTCATATTTGTGTATAGTCTGGGGCAGCAGTGTGGAGAAGTGGTTAAGGCTCTGGACTCTTGATCGGAGAGTCATGGGTTCAATCCCTGGTGGGGACACTACTGCTATACCCTTGAGCAAGGTACTTTACCTAGATTGCTCCAGTAAAAACCCAACTGTATAAATGGGTAATTGTATGTAAAAATAATGTGATATCTTGTAACAATTGTAAGTCGCCCTGGATAAGGGCGTCAGCTAAGAAATTAATAATAATAATAATAATAATAATAATAATAATAATAATAATAGTCAAAACATTTGACAGCACTTTTACTCAAAGTAACCTTCTGGACAAATAAAAAGATATTAAGAATGTTTTGTCAATGGCCATACAAAAGTCACAAGTTGATTGGCTAAAAATGTGCTGTAATATCTAATTACCTGTCTGAGGCTTTAACTTGGAAGTCATTCCTTATGCAGCACATGCCGAACAAAGATAAATACATTCAGAAAATACTTCTTTCATCTTCATTTGAATGTTATTGCAAAAGATTCTGCAGCAAATACAGTAGATTTTAATTATATCTTCAAAAAACAAAAAAAGCGTACTTGATCCAAGATTTTAATGTTCTGCACAATTTGCTTGCTATTCCTTGTTTTACCTGTGAAGCCCGAAATCTCTGTTCTGATGTAATTCAGTTATTTGTTTTCCAGCCTATTAGCTTATCCTCTGTTTAAAACTTGATCTTACACCACCTACACTTGGTCATCCTTCAGTTGACAACACACCAGATACAGTATTCAAGCTGTTACACCATCTGGGGTTCTGTGTTCTTCTGTGGCACTTTCTCATGTGCTCGGTCGAGTTTCTACTGGAAGCTTTGTAAGCTGTGCACAAACACCCTGTTAATCCTGATCTTCAGATTGGATCGATTTTCTTGGTAACAGAGGGTGGAGAACGCTGTATGAGGCTTAATAAATAATACCCACATTGTGTGCTTCCAGTGTACACCTGGGCATAATGACAGGTATATTGTGCATTCGACTGGGAAAATTGACCTAATGGCCTATTCTTGTTCCCAGTATTTCACCACAGGGACCGAAGGTGTAAGGGTATTATGGTATTCAGAATATACGAACTGGCCTATATAACATTGTTATACTTTACTTTATATAATTTACATCAAAGGATCAAATAGATAATTTAATGATTCTGATATTGCAGTGTTTACAAGAAACACATGACTTTATCTTTGCTGCACCACCTGTTGTATTTATGGCTGCAATTTAGTCTTCAGCATAATCCCTATTAACAATTTATCTGATTTCAGTGTTCGAAAATTATATTGCCGGACATGCCCAGGGCATGTATAAATTTGGTGGGGCATGTAAAACAATTGCTTACATGCCCGAGTCGGGCACCTACAATTTTTCAATGCCCTAAAACAAAAGCAAGCGATTTACTTTATTACAGATTTAAACTTCCATATTTGCTCCCACATCAATTTTTCTTTTTTTACCTACATCACTTCCAGCCAGCATCTCATGTGTTCTGGTATTGCGTCCATGTGCACCTGCGCAAACAGCAGAAAATGTGATGCCCGAGTGTTTTGAGTTGCTATTGGTTAAGCTATTCTGCTGTCGGAGTGATAACAGATTGTATTTGCAATGGATTACCGAAACTGGGGGGAAATAACAAAAAGCGTTTAATCAGAGATTCAGAAAATTGAGCATTCTTTATAGTTTATTTTAAAATAATGTTATTTTGTGACATTGAGTCATTGTTAAACTATTTTGGGCCCCCACAAGACTATGTTCATGTGATAGTATCCTTAAGAACCACACAATCAAAATCATAACATTTATTTGAAAGAGTATTTTACGTACTAGTATTAGATGTTTACATTCACGTATTCTACATCATATACAAAGTAGCAGAACGTGCAGAGAAATTAATTAAAGGCAACCGCAGGACAAATAATAATAATAAAAAAGCCTGTATACATGTTTTGTTATGGTTTTGCATTTAAATGGTTTAAAAAAACAAAACAAATTAAAACATTCAGAGGACTCCAGAAGGACGACATTGATTAAAAAAATAAATAAATACGCACCCCAACACGAACATTGGTTTGACCCACGGTCTGCACTATTATCAGCAATGTGTATGCAACAGAAGCCGCTGGTAGATTACAAAAATGATTAATTAAACTTAGGCTAGGTAGTTGTTATCTTAGTATGTTTTTATTCTCTATTAATTAAATTATATTCATTGAAAAAAGCAAGAGAGAACCAGATTGTTATTATTTTTGATTGTTTTGGTTTAATATAATATAGCAGGCTAATGTCCCTATTGAAGTAGGCTACAATGTATTTTTTTCATTAAAAAGTTGGCATTGTTCTTTGTTGAAATTAATGTTCAGCTTTCATATTTTGTTGTGTCCTACTCATTTAATCAAACCTAGAAGTTGCTTGTATCGTTCATGACGTTTTTCAAATCAAGTAATCTTATTTGTGTAGAAAAATAAACGACAATAGAGTTGCAGCCAGTGTCATCTTACTTAACGGCACTCAAGCTGAAATCGTAAAGTAATTTAAAGTAGGCTCTCTTTAGCGCGCACACAACTTGCAGAATTTAAAAATAAAGCATTTTATGAGAGGTACCAGGAATAAGACTCTGAATGCCCAGAGGTTCCAGGGCTGTGCCCTGGCACAAATTAAGCACTTGATGTAGGCTTATTTGATGAAAATAAATGGCAACTAGGAGGATGCAGCAGTGGAACATTGGACGTTTGAGACTGTTGGCACTAGACACACTGTTGAGACACAGCAGGACATGCAGTCCAGAAGTACTCTATCGGTGTGGAATCACCAGCAGCAGAAAAGTCTTTTTCAGTTTCACACTTGTCCGTGTAAATGTTTGTGTTGGGCATGTAAAATTTAGAGCTACATGCCCGACCGGGCATGTTAAGATTTTGGGAATTTTCTACCCCTGGATTAAAAAAAAAAAGAAATAAAAAAATCTTGGATCATAAATCAGCGAGGGAATAAAAACCAAACAAATTCTCAATTTTCAGTCATGATCATTATGTTTCCAGATCTTGCTCCCTCATGCAACAGCGCGGCTGGTTTTCGGTTCCCTCAACATACATTCATTTCAATCAGAGCATTATTAGAACAAATTAATAGAGGGCTAGATTAATTGCTAGGATTTAAATAGTTTACTTGCCTTTTAGGGTTGTAAACTGGGATGGTTCAACTTACTTCAGTATTTTAACATGGATATTTATTATCCATACTATGGTCATCCAATTGGATTTCTGTTTTGTGAATTGCCAGAGGAGGCCTTGCCTAATTCTTTTGGCTTTAGTTTTTTCCCTCATGCGGTGCCCTGTTAACAGTATTGTCTCTTTCCTGTTGTAGGTGGCTTTCGGCTTAAGTATGCTCCTCCTCATCCTGAGACTCTAGACTCTGCAGACTGACTGGACACCACAGAGGCGTTTTATTCTTTCTAATAAAGTTTAGTTTCCTGAGAGCCAGTGTTTAAGATTTTTCAGCCTCTTTAGGGGAGGGGTTTAGTTAATCTGAGAACTTGTGCTTAAATCTCATCTAGATCACAGATGAAGGAAACAGTCGCAAAGAGCCTAATGTTGATCTCTAGTTTTGCACTGAAGACTTGCAAGAAGCACTTGCTACGTTTACTGAATTACTTAAGTACCACCATGTCACTTAAAAGACTTTGGTAACATTATATTGAAAAGAATGGCTTTCATTTTTTGCGTAGTTATGTTTTTATGCTTTCTTTTCTGAGAGATGCAGAAAGTTGAAGCTTTCTAGTACAAGACTTGCTTAGCCAGTCATCTTGACATTATCACAGCATTTCATTGAGGTTTTTTTTTTGTAGCAATACATTGAAAACCAGATTTGAGAATCCGTGTGCCTGTATTTACCTTGTTGGAGCAAACATTTAAAAAGAGAAAAAAAAATAAAAGAAAAAAGCTTTAGAAATATTTAGATATTAATTTTTTTAAATGAAAGAAAATGTGTTTTAAGGATTTTTTTAGAGCAGCTAATTAACAAAAACATCAAATTTTTATATTTATTTGAAATCTTAAACAAAAAAAATTAAAAAAGTGTGAAATGTTATATAAAATGTTGTGTGTGTAAGAAAACATGCAAGCCACAGTCATTTATTAAGATACATGTCTTAGTGTCATAATTATTTTTTTTCCCCCAAAAAACAAAAATCTAAAGCTTGGATTATTACAGCAGTGTTTTGAATGTAAAATAGATTTAGTATTGTTATTATTACTAATAATGTGTTTTTATATATATATATATATATATATATATATATATATATATATATATATATATATATATATATATATATATATAAGTTTATCATGGGTTATGAATTTATACAAAGAAAGATGACAAGTCAGAAAGGTGATCACAACTGTTCCAGAAAAAGTATTTTCAAAAGCGTTTGCCACGAAGTATAATGTGAAACACATTTATTAAGAAGGTATTAATCATGTTGGGTTTAAAAAGGCCAATAAGCACTAATTTGTCGCCTTGTATTTTCTAGTTTTCTGGAGTGCACTGAGGCAGTACTAAGATGAAGTGTATGAGTAGGATTAACTACTGCATTAAAGCTGCTAATTTGTCCCAGTAGGTGGTGCAATTGCAAACCATTTCCTGTTTGTTAAATAACAACCATCTGATGAAACAAACACCAGCAATTATTTGTATTTTATTATTTTTATACCTACATCAGGTACAGTGGTTTTGGCATTCCTGAAGAATGTATTAGATTGACATGCAGGAGAGGATAGAGGATGCATTTTGATTTAATTTCCTTGATAAGTTGTAATAAAATTTAAAAAAAAAAAAAAAACATAAACCATAAAATAAAACAATTCAAAAGTGTAATGACTTCATTTTGTAGTATGAGCGCTCCCAATTAAGAGCTTTTTGGTATTAAAAGATGTAAGGAAAAAAAACAAACAAAGGTGACATTTATTTTGAAAACACACACACACAAAAAAAGTTCTGATTTAAGAAGTTTTTTGGACCATAATGTGTGAATGACTTCTTCAAAGTCTTACTCTTAAGTAGAGTGTATGGAGAAACATGCAATTCTGTAGGAGTGTTTGCTTGTGTGTGTGTATGTGTGTATAAACGTGCCAGTTGAATTTGTTGACGTTATGTTAAGGTTTAAAATGCTGTACTGTATGAGGAGGTATACTGTTACCTTCAGTTGTATGTTTACTGTATTAGATATCTACAATGTTATGTACTGGAAAGGTCAATTATATTTCTAGAAAAATTAGAATGTATGCATATTTTAAATCCCCCCCTTGAATTAACAGCAATAAAATAATAAAAAAACAGATTTAGGTTTTTGTTGTGCAATTTTTTCATATTTAAAATAACAGCATATTTAGTGTTTAATAACTTTTTTCCAAAGTTTGGGATTGCAAACTATACTAGCACCACTGCAATATTTTGTTATGTCATAAACTTCACAAACAAGTGGAACTACAGTTGTAGTCAAAAGTTTACATGCTCCAATGGAAATGTTTCTAGAAATTTCTCAAACAAATCGGTATAGGAAAAATCTTTTGTAGTAAGTTTTGCTTTTGTGGATGATGAAAAAAAAGTTATAAGAAATATGTGTCTGCAATTATTTAAGCCTCCTTAAATAAATAAAGGAGGCTGTGTGGTCCAGTGGTTAAAGAAAAGGGCTTGTAACCAGGAGGTTCCTGGTTCAAATCCCACCTCAGCCACTGACTCATTGTGTGACCCTGAGCAAGTCACTTAACCTCCTTGTGCTCTGTCTTTCAGGTGAGATGTAGTTGTAAGTGACTCTGCAGCTGATGCATAGTTCACACACCCTAGTCTCTGTAAGTTGCCTTGGATAAAGGCGTCTGCTAAATAAACAAATAATAATAATCAAGTTTTTAGCAAAACTTCAAAAATGCTAATTCAAAAGTATTCATACTCTGACAATGAAAATGAAACTAATAGCTAGTTGAGGCACCTTTTAACAATAACCTCTTTTAAAAAATTAGGGTATTTGTAAATGAGCTTTTGGCATGATTCTGTAGTGATTTTCTGAACATTCTTCAACGCAAAATTGTTCCAGTTCATTCAAATTCCTAGGACTTTTCTTGTGCACAGCCAGTGAATTAACCATCTTCCAGATCGAGGGAGCATTGTGACAGTAGCATGAGTCTTGTACTTGTTGATAATAGAAACAATAATTGCAATTGGGATACTCAAATGCTTGGAAATCTTCTTGTAGCCTTCTCCAGTTTTATGACAATAAATAATGTTCTGCCTAAGGTCTTCAGATAGCTCTTTACTTTCTCCCGTATTGACTTATTGGTAATGACAGCAATCATCCTATGCCTAACCCTTTTATACACTCTAAGAATGTTCACCTACAATCCAGCATTTTCTAGAATTAGGTTCTGCATTATCATATTGAAATTTCTAGCACCTTGTAGACAATACTATCAGAGCATCAAAGGATATGAATAATTCTGAATTAGCATTTTCAGAGTTTTGCAAAAAAAAAAAAAATTGCTGAAATAAATAATTGTAGACATTTATTTCTTTTAACTTTTTTTCCTCATCCAGAAAAGCAAAACTTTTGCTACAAAAGATTTTTCCTAAAATTCTTTGTTTTCTAGAAATTTCTAGAAATTATAAATTTCCATTTGGGAATGTAAACTTTTGATTACAACTGTATTTTGCATGTTACAAGATTGTTAGAAATTTGCAGAGATTCATTCATTCAAGGAATGAAAAATATTTCATAGTGTTCAGACTAGAAGGATAAATAGCATTTGGAATGTCTTTAAGCACCGAGTATGTTCGTTGAGGAATGTGTTTAAGACATTTATTTTTTGTGAATATGCACATACTGTAGGTCATGGTGACCTCAAGATAATTAAATGTGCAAATTACTGTCTACTAGTTTGTATAGTAGAAATTACAACATTGAACACTATCAACCCTCTACCCTCTAAAATGCTTTTCATTCCATATTTGCTGTGTGCCAAAATGACTGTTGGTCAGAGAAAATGAAGACAGATAATGAAACAGAATTGCCTCCTTTAATAATGTGGAATTTCCACACGGTAAACAGTCAGAAAATGGATCCGAGATTTCCTTTAATCTGATTAAAGCCCTCATATTGACCAATCTCCAGTAAAGGACCTTGAATGTTATCTTTCAAATTATGTTTAGACAAAGAGAAGGATATGTGATACCTTATATTGGACTAACTAAACAATATTTAATCGCAAGCTTTCAAGACCTCAAAGGTCTCTCTTTCTGGTGAAAGTAGGAAAGAGATTGATGTTTACATTCAAAGGTGGCATTAGAACTTAAACACAAATAACCCATTTTGAATCACTACAATTCTAATGTGTTGAAAAAAAAACAGGATGTGTGGCCGCATAATAAACAAAGGCACAAGAAATAAATTATATGAATAAAATGCAAATAAGCAATATATATATATATATATATATATATATATATATATATATATATATATATATATATATATATATAATTTATCTACACTTCCTATACCACAAATTCCAAGTGAAAAAAATATTCTAGAAATTTGCAGAAAATTAATTAAAAATAAAAACTGAAATAGCTTGGTTGGATAAGTGTCCACCCCCCTTTTAATAGCAATCCTAAATTAGCTCAGGTGTAACCAATCGCATTCAAAATCACACACCAAGTTAAGTGGCCTCCACCTGTGTTAAATTGTAGTCATTCACATGATTTCAGGATAAATTCAGCAGTTCCTGTACGTTCCCTCTGCTGGGTAGTGCATTTCAAAGCAAAGACTCAACCATGAGCACCAAGGCGCTTTCAAAGTAACTCAGGGACAAAGTTGTTGAAAGGCATATAGGGTATAAAAAAATATCAAAGGCCTTGAATATCCCTTGGAGCACGGTCAAGACGATTATTAAGAAGTGGAAGTTGTATGGCACCACCAAGACCCTGCCTAGATCAGGCCATCCCTCCAAACTGGATGTCTGAGCAAGAAGGAGACTGATCAGAGAGGCTACCAAGAGGCCAATGGCAACTTTGCAAGAGCTACAGGCTTTTGTGGCCAAGACTGGTCAAAGTGTACATGTGACAACAATATCCCAAGCACTCCACAAATCTGGCCTGTATGGTAGGGTGGCAAGAAGGAAGCCATTACTCAAGAAAGCCCACCTTGAATCCCGTTTGAAGTATGCAAAAAAACACTCAGGATATTCTGTAGCCATGTGGCAAATAGTTTTGTGGTCTGACGAAACTAAAATGGAACTTTTTGGCCTAAATGCAAAGCGTTATTTTTGGTGCAAACCCAACACAGCGCATCACCCAAAGAACACCATCCCTACTGTGAAGCATGGTGGTGGCAACATCATGTTATGGGGATGTTTCTCACCGGCAGGGACTGGGGCACTTGTCAGGATAGAAGGGAAAATGAATGGAGCAAAGTACAGAGAAGTCCTTGAGGAAAACCTGCTGCCCTTTGCAAGAAAGCTGAAACTGGGACGGAAGTTCACCTTTCAGCATGACAACGACCCAAAGCACACAGCCAAAGCTACACTGGCTAAGGAACAAAAAGGTAAATGTCCTTGAGTGGCCCAGTCAGAGCCCCGGCTTAAATCCAATCGGAAATTTGTGGCATGACTTGAAGATTGCTGTCTATCAATGCTCCCCAAGGAACTTGACAGAGCTTGAACAGTTTTGTAAAGAAGAATGGTCAAATATTGCCAAATCTAGGTGTGCAAAGTTGGTAGAGACCTATCCCAACAGACTCACAGCTGTAATTGCTGCCAAAGGTGCTTCCACCAAGTATTAACCCAGGGAGGTGGAGACTTATCCAATTATGAGTTTTCAGTTTTGTATTTGTAATATATAATTTTTTTCTCAATAAAAATGTTTTTCCCCTTAACAGTGTGGAGTATGGTGTGTAGATAAGTCGAAAAAAATACTCATTTAAATGCATGAAACTGAGGCACTGACACAACAAAATGTGAAAAAAAGTTCAAGGGGGTGTAGACCCTATAGGCACTGTATGTATATTCATGACAAAAGTATTGGCACTTTTAAATTAAATATCTTTGAAAAAGTAATACAGTGTAGAACTAATTAAAAAATATATTCATGAATTCGGCCTGCTGACCGTTTGACACTTTTTTCAGCACTTATTACAAAAAAGAATGCACTAAATGAGCTGTCCCTCACATAACTGATATATTTTTTTGCAAACAGAATCCCTGATGTGTTCTGTAATATATGCAGTATGAGCTGCATCTCACTGTACCAAGTCACAACAGCAAATGTGACAGCTCGTTGACAGGTGCTTCCTTAGCTAAGGCTGCACAGATGAATGAAATCTAATGACTCTTGGGTCATTCTCTAGAACAGCCATTTTTCCACATTTCCTAAAGAAATTAGAAGCGGTCATCATTGATGCATGGTCCCTCCAGAGCTATTTAAAACCAGCACTGCACTGGCTATTCAAGGTGGCACAAACCCCTATGCGATGTAACTTTTCAACAACTAGTTGTAGGGTACATTTTCCAAACATTTTAGTCTTAGCAACTTGATGTTCCGTGACCTTAACCTTAGAGGGCGCTGTAGCCTCGAGTTATTATTGCTTCAATAACAGAGACACATCTTCAGCCGCCGTTCTTCAATTTGGTTAGGAATTATATATAATAAGCCTGGTCACCCCTGCGTAGCTGTATAAAAATATACAGTTACGAGGACTGTTCAAATAGTATTTTAGGTTGTATGTTGACTTCTTACCTTTGATTATAGTTATTATGCAATTTGTAATGTAATTTCAGTTACACAAGTTTATAATCTTTCATTCAATTACACGAGTTTGCAAGTGCCTCCGATAATCGGCATATTTAAATTACACGTCTATATCCATGATTTGCAACAGCTTTAATTTAAACAGTAAGTATTATACAACTAAATCCAAAAATGAGTGCCAAACGGTACAGTAGAGGGCACTTGAATGCAGTTCTGCGCAGACTCAGAAGTAATCTCTGTTGTGTGACATCTCACAGTACAATAAAGCGGTGCTTGCTGGGAAATGTAGTTTTACTAAAAATCGATGCCCCCAAAAAGGGAAGAGTAAAAAACATTTCCCACAAAGCATGCGTGCGAAATACGCAACACCATCCAAGGGTCAACGCCCTCTTAACGCGTCACCTTATGAATATTAATTTTGGACGGCCCTCTTGCTTTTGATGTCTGCCGGCGTTCATTAAATAAACCTAAATATCATTTTATAATTAATGAGGTTCAGTAGCGCCCCACCCTCTTGCTTTTTCCTTACGCGTGAGTTTCTTCTTTCAGTGTCTCTGTAATGGCGCCATCGACAGCAGTGGAGCAGCTCTGAAAGCAGGAAGGAGTGAAAAACAAAAACTGGATTTACAATGAAATAAGTTTACACGGAATTGGTGAGCGTTATAACGTTTTAATTTTTTTTTATATATATATACATTTTTTTATTTTTTATTTTGCATGCCGAAAATGGAAACTGCGCGGGCTCTGGTGGAAGATAGCTGTTCGTCGGCGATTGGGGCAGCTATATCGGGCTCTGAAATTGGCAAAATCGGTAGCACATTAAAAGATAGCAGCAGCGGCACTGTTATTACTACTAGTGCTGTAAAAGCAGATTACGATGGAGGCGGCGGTGGATCGAAAGCAGAGAGCAGGGAGATGCGAGTGGTTTATGCCCCACTTCCTACTGCAATCGGCAATGGCACTCAGCAGGTCCCGGCTGCTTCGGCTCGTACTACAGCTGGCAGTACAAGTAACACCAACTCGCTCCTGCTCAGAAGGAGACGACTGAAGAGGAATCTCTCCGCTGCAGCTGCAACCTCGACACCTTCTGTTGCTGCCGCTTCTGCCGACGCCTCCTCCACATCTACACCCGCTCCGTCTTCAAACCTCAACACCAGGAGCCTGGACAGAAAGATGCTACTCAGACACAGGCAGATGATGCAGCTCCAGACCTCAGACAGAGAATGGGTGAGAGCGGATCTGCAGAGAGGGTGCCTGCACGTCCATGACAGGCTGATGCCCTCCTATCTTAGGCCAGTTCTGTGCACACTGGAAAGCACCGCAGAAGAGGTGGGGGGCAGATTGAGCCAGCAGGCCAGCAAAGGTGGGAAAGTGGTGAAAGTGATCGGTGAGGGGACCAATGTTGCAGATAGCACCAGCAGACTGAAGAACGGTGTTACTCTCGCCAAAGTGGACAATCCAAACGCTCGAACGAAGGCTTTTGATGTGGTGAACGGCAATGCAAAGTCGGGGCATTTGAATTACTTAAAAAACGAGGATTACAGAAACGGACAGTCAACCACTTTAAAAGACAGGCTTACATTGCCATTAGAAAACACTAGGCAACAACTGGATACTGACATTTTAAGGTTGGGTCCACTGGCTGAAGATCCAACCAGTCCTTCAGACATAAATGTAAATGCCAAGTTTGGATTGGTATTAGACGGCACCGATACAAGATTATTATTACACAACGTGATCGAGAATTCTAGTATAAAAAACTCGTCCTCGGATTTCGAATGCACCGCATACGATGAAGTGAGTGCAGTTTCCATCAACGGGCACGTGGGTTCCGTGACCGATGGCATGGTGTTCGATACCGATAGTTCCAGCCTCAGCCCAACTGTGGACAGTGCAACAGAAGGACTAGACGCATTTGGCAGTTCTTCTGATGAGCTGGAGCTGGACTGTGCATCCTCCAGTCTGGTTATAAACTCTATTGCCAGACCGCTGTCATCACTAGACCTTACTAATAATAAAGTAAACAGACTGTGTGACAACGAATCCCCGAACGGCGAGGCGAACAACAACGGTGGTGTCCGATATAAAACACCGAATTCTAGCAGGCTCCCATCTTGTAATTCTGTGGCCCGGCCGTGTCAGACAGGTAACGTCTCTACTAGCCAGGTAACTAAGTACCCTCGCACGTTGACAGTTGCACCAGCATCTGAGCATTATTCCATTCCAACGCTGTATGTCCAACTGCACGGGGAAGCTGTGAGGAGGCTGGACCCAGATGAAAAGCCACTTCAGATACAAAATGACTACCTCTTTCAACTGGGATTTAAAGACCCTTGGAGAGTGCAAGAGGAAGGAATGGACTCTGAAATAGGCTGCTTGATCCGGTTTTATGCAGGTACATTTCCATTAACGTTATGACACGTATGCTTCTATTTACATGCTAATGCAGGTGTTAGGACTTGATTTATTGAATTGCTTGGGGTGCTTATTCTGGAATAGCAATTGTGTACTCATTTCTGTATTTGGTACAGAAACATGTCAACACAGTTTTGTGGCTCAGTTTGACTACCATAGGTTAACTTTTGCCTGCAAAGGCAGTACATCGTGATGGTTTTGTCAGCAGGTGGAGGTAATTGACACACCAGGCTCAAAACATTATACTTTCAGCCTTTTGGGTAAGATTGTTTACAATAAAACAGGACATTGGACCGTTTTTCCTGAATTGCATTTATCTAAACCATTATTCTTTGTAGAATTTGTGCGTGACAATCCTGAGCTTTGCCGCCTTTTATTGCTAATTACACATTTTGTATAATGTTCCAAGTTAAAGGTTGGCGGCCTTTCCATAGCATAGCAAACTTTTTAAAACAGAAAACTTTTGACCTTTTTAATATACATGTTTAACATTTATCAAAAATGTGACACATCCACCCGCCAGGTGCTCAAAGTTGTAGCCTAGAAGCAAACCACCCAGTTACTGTGGTACTGGTTTCCTTTTTGGAGCCTTAATCATTAAAATGTGACCATTTTTTTAAGTGTTCAACATGTCAGTTCATTCTTATGAAAGGCATTTTGACCATGGTTTTTACTATTTAGGCAAAATAAAGTACCAGTATATTCTAATTGTTCCTGCTTAAAGCATGTTGTGCCATTTCTTTCGAGAAGGCTGTAAAGCGGATCGACTAATACCTATTTTATATATACTTGTTGGATTTGGACGCTTGCGTTGGCCCTGAAAGGATTCAACTTGAAGTGCAATCAGCCAAATGTCAAAAAACCCTTGGAACAGGTGTTTGTGTTCAGAGGGGTTGATTCAGTGCGGAGCGGACATTTCCGGCCCGCTTCTTTACAGAACAGAATAACTGAACTCAGTTTTATTTATTTTTTTATTAAATACATGTTCGGCCATGTAGTTTGCACAAAAGAGTTATAAAAAAAGGTGGTGACAAATACAAATTACTTTACAGTATTTGCCATCATGCCGCATGATATTTCCTAACTTACTTTATTTTCAGTGTACGCTTTATTTCAGTACCAGTCAATAATAATGAGAAAGCGACTTTGAATTGAATGTTCTCTGAGCACTTTGTTGGCTTTTCTCTTTGCTGATCATAGCTGGGGATTTTTTTTTTATTATTTGGGGCAAGGTATGCGATTATAATAAGGAAGATTAAATAGTATATCTGAAATTAGTGTTTTCGGTTACTTTCCAAAATGCAAGTTGAGCGTTTTTATTTATTTTGTTCTGTCAAAATGTGTACAGTAGTAACTCGACAGTACTTGCACACTGTACCTTCTTTCCTTTGCTGTTTTCCACAACAAAGTACCTATTGTCAGGGGCACATTCTTCTGGGGTTTTTGTATGTAGACATTTTTGTACATTTCGCCACAATTCTGTTTTAAATCCTCCATATTTTAACTGTAATACAGCTTGAAATCCCGCTAACAAGCCTCCATCCTGATTGTAATCTCGTTTTGAATCTCGCAAGCGGAGTCTCCAATAGAAATGTAGGAATGTGCTGTCATTCATTAACTGGGGCGGGTTTAAAGTATTGAGAACGAATCAATGACAGATGCAAGTCAGGAAGGCGGGACATTGCCCAGCAGCACGGGGAAATTTATTTATTATTTTTGTAGGTGGTTTTATTTTTTAATGGGAATAGATTAACCATTTCCACAGTTTTCCCGGTGTTTATTGGCTATCCACCGATTTCATTTTTTTGTATGGTGGGTGTTTTATCGGTTAAAACCGAAAATCAGAACCGCTAATTATACTGTATTTTTTAACACAATGTGAGCAGATCGGAGCGTGCTTATTTTTTCTGGAGCGTTAAGAGCAAAAAGAGAGAGCAGAGTGGAGGATCTTGTGAGCAGAATTTTGTCATTTTGTATTTGTTGAAGGAGAATGCAATTGAACTATATGCGGTTGATTCATAACCAGTTGTTTTATTAAGCGGTTATATCTCTGTATATTGTTTTGAAAACTAAGTAGAGCGATTCACATAGGTCAGTACAAGTGTCTTAATGTGCTAAATTTGTAGACCACCTGGCTAGCCAGCTATACATTTTGGCACAAATGTAATAACCTACCTGAAAACCTGTGTTAATGTTGCATTGCCTCTTTCTGACTTCACTGAGTATCACCTGTGAGCTTTCTAAAGTTATTCTACCAGCGACATTGCTAGACTCAAGTATCACTTTTAGACGCACTTCACTCTCTGGCACAGTACTGGAAATGATGTGCCCTAGTTAAAGCTTTGGGCATTTTGGGCTGGTCACCCAGATAATCTTTGATGCAGCATTAAGGACAGGACGTTTAATAACTGGAGAAGTATCTTGCTGTGTGGTAGTCTGAGAGCCATAGATCTTGCTGGGGAGGACAACAAATAAAATGTGCAGTGTTTAACATTTTTTGTAATTTCACTGTTTTTGTCATTTCACTTATCACAGAGACATTTTGTTTGTTTGCTTGACACTGTTGGCTCAGATAATAATTAAAGAAGGTTGTTGGTGTAGCTACACTTTGTAGACATGTTTCAGGAGCTCCTAAAGTAAAGTTTCTGTAAGGAAGCAGTGTGTAAATTAGTGTACTCCATTTGTAAGTGTGTTAGATATACAGTCCATGGCTTACTTTTTATAATGATTCAACCCATGATCTTACTAATAAAATGGTTCTTTAATTTCATTAAAGTAGTACATCATAAGTTTTAAAATTAAAAATTAAGCGATTTCACTTGCATGCATGCCCTATAAAGTGATTAAGTGCCAAGTTAGCATGCCGCAGTTCCGTTAGAAGGCTTGTCAATTTTGACAGCAAAATGTAACTGGCAGTTAATAGAAATCAAGACGGTTACAAGAATCCAGCCTGCAATCCTTTTGAAAGGTGTCTGCAGTGTGAGGATAACCATATTGCACTGGTGAAGTGTAATTTCCATTTTTTGTCCCCTTGTATTCAAAACAAACCTTCTTTTCTGGGGTTTTACTGGCTGGTGACCACGGAGACCGTTTTTTACAGCATGATGGTTGTCCATACACCTCTGGATGTAGGGACTGAAAAGTAGATACCAACGTAGTTATTATAATGTCTGTAAAAATACTGTGTTAAAAACAGCCCTGACAGCACATAAAACAACATATAACCATAGGGCCGTGAATGCAAAAACAAAAAGGCCTATTCGTAAACAGTGGTGATTAAAAAGATGTAAACAAGCCAAAACGTAACGGTCCCACGAATTTGCTTCTGACATCACACAAAGCGGAGACATCAAGTTATGTTACTTGGAATGGGTCCTTTTCCGGCTGTTGCTTATTATAGTCTTAAATAAAAGGCTGAATCCATTAGGATACTAAAGGGCTTTGTGGAGTTTGTGAATTCTTTTAATTTAGTGGCTACACAGACCATGAATTCATGGTATTCAGAGCCTTGTACTGTCTTTCTGACTGTCTGCCAAACTCTATTCATACGGCACCAAGTGTAGGAAGTTCTTGCATTCATTGAGAAAAAAAAGAGAAGTTTTAAAAGCAGGGAAATGGCATTTAGCAAACCACTTACATTTTTCCATGGTTGCGTACTTAAATTTGAGAGAGAGAGATTTACCCCAGTTTATCTGTTGCCAGTGTAGTCCTTATCAGGAAGATTACAATGGCCCATTTCTGCAGAATTTAACAATGCAGATAACTGTCATGCATGTCATATTGTACAACATACCACATTAGCTTGGTGCAAAAATGCATTTTTTTCACAGCTGCAGTGCTTTCTGATTATTCCGATTTACTTCCCATAATATGATGTCCCTGTGGTCTGAACGTTTGTAGTTTATTTCATGAACATTTATACTACTATATGTGGGCTAAACCTTAAGCATTAAACTAATATGTGGTTGATAGTTTCCATATTAAATGTTTGCCGTCCAATATGATTTTTTTTTTCCTGTAAGATGTTCTCTGTGTACTGTAACAAACACCATTTTCATGTCTGAGTGTAACCTCATGCAGTGTCAGCAAGCAGGAGCCTGCGTGTTTGTCTGAAGGAGTACTGTAATGTAGGAGCAAGCAGGTTGCAATGGCGGGTGGAAGATGGTGGCCCGACTGCTCAAACTACTGTTGAAAAATGTAAATGTAGACAAATGTCAGCAAAGGTATGCTTTCTGATAAAGCAGAAGATAGAAGAATGTGAATACTGAAGTGAACACCGAGTCCACAGAAGGCTAAATTATGCAAGACTATTATGAACAGACAAGTACTGTAGCTGTGTAAAATTGAACTGGGATGCTGCAGCTTTATATTCCGCACTGGTGTCTTGCAATGTTGAAACCACATTTCAGGTGCTGTAGACAGGCCTATCTGGCTACACAGTACACATTTAGTCACTTTAATAATTTTCTCTGAATAACTATGTTTTCTTTTTAAAGATGCAACATTGTTAAAGAGTCTAATTAATAGGGCTGTATTTTTTTCATGGTAAAAAATGGCTTGGGTATAAATTTTGAAGATTAAACATAACAGTCGCAGACTAAGTCATCCTACACTTATTATACAATCATTTAAGGCATACATGGTTGATACATGGTTGCATTCATTTGATCTGTAATCGCAGGAATGTCTCCAGTCCATGAACTGCTGAAACACCCCCATATCATGATCGAATCACCTCCATGTTTAACTCTAGGTACGAAGTTTTATTCACTGAAGGCTTTCCCTTTTTTTCTCCAAACATACTGTGGTCCAGATGTTGGAAATAATTACCTCTTTTTCTGGCTATTGACTTTTATAATGCAGCTTAGTTACTGTATAATGGTTTTTCAAGTCATATATTTTGTAATTAGTTCTATTACATTTTTAGACTTTTAATGTAACGGTGCCAATACTTTTGTCATGAACAGATATTTGGAAGTGCTTTAGTGCGTGACTGTTTGTTAAACTACCAGAAATTGTGTGTGTTGTTCTTTGTCATATAATTAGTGGCTAATGTTCACTAAGTGCTTGTATTTAAACAGGTTTTCTTGAATTATCTTTGTAGGGTGCTAGTACTTTTGTCTGTGACTATGTATTAAAGCAGAAATTGATTGTGTTCTTACACAACAAGTGTTCCTAAATATTTAAATACTTACCTGAAAAACAGTAAATGCTAAATTGTAGAATATTTAGTTTTGTCCACCATATATTTTCACCATCAGTGCATTATCAAACAAAATAAAAACATAAATGTAAAAATAACAACAAACACATGAATTATGCCCTTCTTGTACTGGACAGAGTGATCTTTAACAGACATATTTCTGCTGGTGCAGCTGGTGTCTCTTTTCATTGAAGATATTTAAGAACTTGTGTAGCTCTATGCAGTGTGTTTAATCATTTACTGGAAGCAAACTAAACCGACTGCCAGGTTCCTAAATGCAGTGTAAAAGGTAGTGTGTCAATTAGGCAAATGTTTGCTGTATTTGCACTATTCTTTCAGAAACTGGAATTTTCATGTTGCACAGCAATGGGTACATTTCACAGAAATTGTAAAATCTGTGATAACTGTGGAAAAAAAATACAGCCTTACTAATTACCGTTTGCTTTTATTATAACATTAATTTATGTTGAATTAATTTTTGAATTTGATTAGTCAATATCTGTGTAATTGTTTGTGCTGTATTTCAATGATTGCAGGGCTGCTGGATCATAACCACTGACTGTAACATTCAGTATTCTAAAATGACCCCTTGCCTGTTGAATACTGTGCTGTAATAGTTCTTGGGTCAATCAGTTTCATAATTTTGAGTAAGCCTGTTTCGTCTTTGTCAGTGGAGCCTTTCCAGCACTTCACATAGTACTGGAACAGAAATGTTTTGAAACTACCCAAGCGTTTTTACAATCTTTTTGTGTTTTAGCATTTATGGAATTTACCATTCTTCCTGTGGCATTTCAAACATTCCAATTTTCCGGATGTGGAATGTGAATCTGGTAGGATTGCTACATGTTTCACCATCTCACATAAAGGGCTACATTTTAAAGACTCAACGCCCACTCTTTATGCTTGTATACTGTCTGATGTCTTGAGCGCATCTCATTCTGCTGTGGATGTACAGTAGTATGTTTACTATAGCACATCAAACCTTTACATCCGCCTGAGCCTCAAGTTAAATCATGCTGCTTTAGCCACATCACAAAATAATCCTGTGTGGCGTACTGTAAATATAAATAAAGTGCCCTTCATGTGGCTCCATGTGTCATCCTGATGTGCAGTAAAAAAGAAAACTCTATCACTGTTACCTTTATTTATTTCATATATTTGAAGGCATATTCAGGTTTTTGGTCACTTGTTTTATGGGGGATATTGGCACCTCCTGGTTTTTCCTTCATTAAAGTTTGCATTATAATCCAATGTAGGTTCATCCTTTTTAAAGTGATTATTCCAATTTACCTTGATTTGTTTTTATGCTGATGCCAACCATAAAAAAGTGGGGATTTGTATCCAAGGCACATACAAAGGTCATCATTTACCCCTGGCTCTATCCCCTTTTAAAGTTGTTAAATTTGTTTTGTCCCAGTGTGCTAAATTAAAAGGCTCCGTATTTTGCTGCTGGGATCTTGTAGGCAGGGTATACTTTTTAAATAATTGCTGTCCCTGTGTTTTGATACTGTTTTGTGTTGCATGCTGACCTCTCCTGTTGCTATGAATGCTAGGTCAGAAAGCTCCTGCTGGGAAAACTGATGTGCCGTTCTTCCCAGTCTCTCATGATCAGGGAATTCTAAATCGAGGGTCCCTCTAAAGTGCTGTCTGTAATCTGAAGTGATCGCCATTGCCTTACATTTGTAGTCTGTTACCTTAGTTTTTAAACAACCACGTTATTTGTTTCTAGATAGGGGTGTCATATTGTAACTTGATATTTGATGCACAGAAAAAATAAAACATCATTTATTTGACATTTTTCTTTTTTTGGGCAGAAATTGAACTTGCAGAAACTGGATGCATGCAATTTCCCTGCCAGATAAACCCAACGCTACAGCCAGTATGTTTTAAAATCCTTTTCTGATTTGAACCACAAGAGATGGGTACAGTCTCCTTGCATCTCTTTGGGTTCAGGGCTTCCTACGGAGTTCATAAAAGTAAAAGTTAGCAAGGGTTTTAGCATAGGCTGCAGATTTTTTAGCACTGCAATTGCTTGTGACATTAAAAAAAAACTAAATAAAACATTTAGACTAAATAAAAAATAAATAATAATAAAAAAAAACTTACAGAATAGGCTGTATCTTGGTTGGGGAAAAAAGGTGCTAAAACTAAAGAATTAAAGTCATTTTTTTTAATCATGTGAAACAAACAAAAAAATAAATAATCATCCTTAGCTTGGTCTGTGCATATTCTTTGCAAAGAGGGTGTAAGAATACAGGCTTTCTGCAGTTTGGGTATTCAAATGTATCTATGGGCCAGAAATCTGTCACGACCGGTTATATGTCAAACATATTATTCAATGTTTAACCACTTCTTTAGAGTTTATGTTTAAAATTCTCATCCCTACTATAGGCCAGATATCGTCTACTGAAATTGACACTTCGGTGTCTTTTTATATACCAACTCTCAAGGGACATATGGCTCCTTATAGCATGGACTAGCCAAAATGAACAGTAGTTGTACATTTTTGTTAAAATTAATTGATCCAGGATAATTTCTCCGACCCTTCCAACCGGCTTAAAAAACAAAACTGAACTTTATTTTAATTATATATATATATATATATATATATATATATATATACAGACGTGCTCAAATTTGTTGGTACCCTTACAGCTCATTGAAATAATGCTTCATTCCTCCTGAAAAGTGATGAAATTAAAAGCTATTTTATCATGTATACTTGTACAGAATAAAGCAAAGCAGCTGTGAAAAGAGATGAATTATTGCTTATTCTACAAAGATATTCTAAAATGGCCTGGACACATTTGTTGGTACCCCTTAGAAAAGATAATAAATAATTGGATTATAGTGATATTTCAAACTAATTAGTTTCTTTAATTAGTATCACACATGTCTCCAATCTTGTAATCAGTCATTCAGCCTATTTAAATGGAGAAAAGTAGTCACTGTGCTGTTTGGTATCATTGTGTGCACCACACTGAACGTGGACCAGAGAAAGCAAAGGAGAGAGTTGTCTGAGGAGATCAGAAAGAAAATAATAGACAAGCATGGTAAAGTTAACGGCTACAAGACCATCTCCAAGCAGCTTGATGTTCCTGTGACAACAGTTGCAAATATTAAGAAGTTTAAGGTCCATGGAACTGTAGCCAACCTCCCTGGGCGCGGCCGCAAGAGGAAAATCGACCCCAGATTGAACAGAAGGATAGTGTTAATGGTAGAAAAAGAACCAAGGATAACTGCCAAAGAGATACAAGCTGAACTCCAAGGTGAAGGTACGTCAGTTTCTGATCGCACCATCCTTCTCTTTTTGAGCGAAAGTGGGATCCATGGAAGAAGACCCAGGAGGACTCCATTTTTGAAAGAAAAACATAAAAAAGCCAGACTGGAATTTGCTAAAATGCATATTGACAAGCCACAATCCTTCTGGGAGAATGTCCTTTGGACAGATGAGTCAAAACTGGAGCTTTTTGGCAAGTCACATCAGCTCTATGTTCACAGATGAAAAAATGAAGCTTTCAAAGAAAAGAACACCATACCTACAGTGAAACATGGAGGAGGCTCGGTTATGTTTTGGGGCTGCTTTGCTGCGCCTGGCACAGGGTGCCTTGAATCTGTGCAGGGCACAATGAAATCTCAAGACTATCAAGGCATTCTGGAGCGAAACGTACTGCCCAGTGTCAGAAAGCTCTGTCTCAGTCGCATGTCATGGGTCCTCCAACAGGCTAATGACCCAAAACACACAGCTAAAAGCACCCAAGAATGGATAAGAACAAAACATTGGACTATTCTGAAGTGGCCTTCTATGAGTCCTGATCTGAATCCTATCGAACATCTATGGAAAGAGCTGAAACTTGCAGTCTGGAGAAGGCACCCATCAAACGTGAGACAACTGGAGCAGTTTGCTCGGGAAGAGTGGGCCAAACTACCTGTCAACAGGTGCAGAAGTCTCATTGAGAGCTACAGAAAACGTTTGATTGCAGTGATTGCCTCTAAAGGTTGTGCAACAAAATATTAGGATAGCGGTCCCATCATTTTTGTCCATGCCATTTTCATTTGTTTTATTATTTACTATATTAGGTTGAATGAAAAATCAAAAGCAAAGTCTGATTTCTATTAAATATGGAATAAACAATGGTGGATGCCAATTACTTTTGTCAGTTTCAAGTTATTTCAGAGAAAATTGTGCATTCTTCGTTTTTTGTGGAGGGGTACCAACAAATTTGAGCACGTCTGTATGTGTATATATATATATATATAAGAAGAATTACTGCCAAGTGTCAAATACAAATAAAAATTATTCATAGGCTGAAAGACCTAACATTGGGTGTTCACCACAAAGTAACCAATGTAAATATAGAACAGTGTTTTTTAATACAGTAATCTGTCACATATCCGACTGCAGTGGGACCAGAGTAAGGACGGATATGTAAATGGTGAATGAAAGAATCTTGTTTTAAATACCATTATGCACAGCTGTAACAATTACTATAGTCACACAATTATTGTTTTGAGATTTGGCTTTTATTAGGGAGCTCCCTTAAGAAGTCCCTTGTTTAGAAAGATACAGGGTATTAATGCTTGTGACACGGTAGCCGTGTGGGTGCGTGCATTCGCTGCGTGCATTCGAGTGACAGGCAGGAGATCAAGACGGAAGTTGAAGTTGATATGACCTGCAAGGAAACCAGATTTATTTACATAAACACACTGAACAGCTCATGTGACACTACCAGCAATGGTTGCGCACGGAGCACATACAACACAGTGTCAAACTTTGGTGGGATCTACAATCTCTGAACTAATCTTCTCTGTTCAATAATAAACTAACATTCCTGAAGAGCTTGATCATGGCGGATAAACGGTTAGGGCGGATATGTGATGGATTACTGTATTACCTTTTGAAAAGTATCCAGTTACAGTACAGTAGCACACTGCATGTTTGCAAAACATGGATGCAGGCCGTTTCTTCTCAAGATAATAACTTAGAGTATTTGTAAATGAAGAACAAAATCTATAAAGCTTTTTTTCCCTTTAAATATTGAAAAAATACAGTAACTAAGTTAAGCTTTCGTTTTTGTGTTTCCCCTTGTGAATTGGATTTTGCTCTATGTTATAAATTAGATGTTTGAATCTGTAATGGAGCTGGCTGGATTGTTGTTAGCTACTTCAGTTAGAGACTAGTTCTGGTATAGCAGTATTTTATACAGTGTGTTGTGATTTATTTAGGCATTACCATACATTTGTAAAGGAACCTGGTTACAAAATGCAAATACTGTAGGCCTACTTTCTAATGTTAACATTCTAATTCATCACCCAAACCAATTCTATTTATCACTGGGTGTAATTGATTCACCTTTTTATAGCATAACAGAAAACTAGATTATGGCAGAAACAAACCCTCTCTCTGGAGACTGTTGCTGGAGCTGTTGAAAGGAATCTTGGACTTCATCCAAGATGATGTTGAAACCTGACATCTTGAAGCGATTGCTGGGACTCTGCACACCGGGTTGCAAAGTAGGGGTCGTCTTCTTGTGGCAGTGAACCAACTTTTATAATGGCTTAACCCATGAGCCATGTATTAGTAAGACTTTGGGGGGGTGGGGTGTATCTGACAAATCGGCCAAAAATATTGGATTTAATACCGTACCATCTCCAGTGCTCTGGGTTGTTTATATTGAAAACACGATTACTGACACATTCTGCTCCCATCACTGCAGTTTGTAACTGTTCATTAAATTGCTGACAGTTGGTTGTGCTGGGAATGAGGCCAGTTAGCAGAGAAACACATTTCTCAAGAAGCAAAAGGTAAATGTTGCAGCCTCTTTCTGAAGGCATTGTGGATAAGATTCCCTGAACTGCTTTAGTAAAAAAAAAAAAAAAAAAGGGATTGGTTGATTTTTGGACCCCCCCCAACCTTTAATTGATGTTTAACTCAAAAATTATTTGAGCTAGAGACTTGTGCCAGCTTCACATATACAAACTCTTTAATACTTAATTCCATTCTTAAATGATGTGTATTTAAATTGGATGATGCACACACAAATATAGCCAGAATACCGAACGACAATGCTTCAGTTATACAGCTTGGCAGGACTGTAGCACGTGGAAGGTGTAGCGAAGGTGTAGCTAAGCAGTGATTGAATCCAACACTGCTTGGCAGTTGACTCCCAGTCCTCTGATAAGAATCCCTTTTACTTCCTCTACCCATTACCATGAAAAACAATAGCTCCAAGTTACAGCGAGTTTATGCAGTAGGGTGGCAGCATGCCTCTTATCTCTGGCAGCACAACACCACAAGCAGTAGGACTAGAGCACCCAGTGTAACTTAGTAGCAATGGCAGGGGCTCCAGTATCACACTCAGAGGGAGAAACCATGGCTGTACAGTACTGTAAGTTCCACTCTATGTCAAGCAAGACTTTGGACCTGATTTTTCAAGGTCTTTAGTGCAAAGTGCAAGTGGCACAACTTAAAGGAACATTACTGTAGAACTGTTCATTTTACATAGCTTTTATTAAGTGTATCAAAAGATGTTTTTACTGTACTAGTTTTGTGTGACATTGTATGCTTTGAGTGTTTGTGATTTGTAGTATTCATAATGTTTGTCTAATTAAAGGAGTGACAAGTACAACACTGATTCCTTGGTGAATGGTTACAGCACTTGGTTTGGTAATCTATGCACTCTTCTATTTCAGGAAGCAAACTTTGTTTATTTCCCAGTTGTTTACATTCCGCACAGGAAGCTGCTCCCTCCCTAGAGTCTGCTTGTAGTGTTGTGCTGCAGTATGAGCCAAACAGGCACACTTCTGCTTCCTGTGGAAATTAAAGGTTGACTAATACAAGCTCTGGAGGCAAAACAGAACAAGAGGGATTTACAGCATTGCTATTGTAAAGCCTGTGCTAAACATTCTTGTCCATAAAAAGGGTGGCTGCCAGTGTATATTGAAAACACAATTATTGACACATGCACGTTCTGCTCCCATCACAGTTCAAAAACATTAAATTGACAGTTGGGTTTCGCTGGGAAGGCGGCCAGTTAGCAGAGAAACACATTTCTTAAGGAGCAAAAGGTAGATCTTGCAGCATCTTTTTGAAGGCATTGTGGGTAAGATTCACCTTCAGGCTTTGTTTAAAATCTTTATAAATAAAGTGGAATTTCATTTGTTTTTTCACAATGTGTGTTGTTGTTTTACCATTTTTAGGATATTGTTTTTTTAAAAACACACAAACAAGTGATAGTTTGTGAGGATCCCATTTAGGGATGGGACGGTATACAATTACCACGGTAAAAATACCATGGTAACCTTAATATCACGGTATAAATCATTCAAGTTATAAAATGAAGCAAATGCAAAACAGTTACATCAATCATGGGTATAAGTCATAGGTTGCAGTTTGTGTTTGAATTATTATTATTATTATTATTATTATTATTATTATTATTATTATTATTTTTGAACATAGACCCTAACTACAAAACCATATAAAAAACGTACTTTTGGAATGTCTGCATAAATTGCAGGGTGGTGGTCCTGGAGGTGTGTAAAAGGTTAGATGTGCTTCCACCACAAGGGATTGGTTGATTTTTGGACCCCCTCCCCACCCCCCAAACTTTTAATTGATTTGTAACTCAAACAATTATTTAAGCTAGAGACTTGTTAGGTGTCTTCTTATAGGAACGTACACAAGTAAAAGTTTTCAACCTTTGGTAAAACCCCAATAATATAAATTTGAAGCAAATTATATTGAATGGTAAATTGGGTGATACACACACAAATGTATCCAGAATACCCAACGACAATGCTTCAGTTATACAGCTTGGCAGGACTGTGGCACATGAGAGGTGGAGAGACTTACCCAATGCCTCTGAAGTCAGTAGAGCAGTGATTAGAATCCAACACTGCTCTGCAACGTCTACAATACGGTGTCCGATTCCAAAGAATACACCGTCTTTTTTTCTTGTATCCAAAATACATCCAAGCAGTAGATTGAATACATTTTGCATGTGGGATAAGTTCGCTAAGGGTTGAATTGTCATTGCTTCGTTTGGAAGCAGACATTGTTACTGACAACAATGTCTAAATGGCATTGATGATGATTAAGACCAAGGTACTTGGATGGAACATTCGGGTGCACCACTAGGTGAGAGAGCAGAGCAATAATAAAAGAAGTTGTTCAAATGAAAATTACATTTTCCTTCACTTTGTTCCTCGGAAGACAAGCATTAACCATTGTATACTGTGCAACAGGAACGGTATCTATACTGTAATGTACCTAAACTGCTTTAAACCTCAAAACCAGCAGACCAATCCATCCATAATCCCATTACAGTATCTAATAGAAGTCCAGTTTATAGTTTGTGTAGTGGAGAACGTTAAGAAGTGACAATGAATCTACCAAGGGGTTGGGGGAGGCTGCATATTAATGACAAAATGGTCCTTTTAAAACCCCGCCTTTTGATATTTGCATGCTTCAGTGTTTGCCTGTGACAATATTATACTTTTGAGATCAATCAATCAATCTTTATTTTATATAGCGCCGTTCATAGTGGACCACCATCACAAAGCGCTTTACAAGCTGCAGTAACAAGAAGAAAATCCATAATACTTTAAATACCGAGAAATGCATAATAGATTATATACAGTAAAAAAAAAAAAACAGATTACTGTATGTATTTTGGTCAGTCAGCTTTATACTATAGGAGGCTGTGTGGTCCAGTGGTTAAAGAAAAGGGCTTGTAACCAGGAGGTCCCCGGTTCAAATCCCGGCTCACTCACTGACTCACTGTGTGACTGAGCAAATCACTTAACCTCCTTATGCTCCGTCTTTCGGGTGATTATGCTGTTGTAAGCGACTCTGCAGCTGATTCATAGTTCACATACCCTAGTCTCTAAGTCGCCTAAATAAACTAATAAGAATAATATTGGCCTTGGGTTTCTGAATATTCCACGGATTGTAGGGATGCAGCCATGAAGTGCTTTCTATGGTGCAAATGTTCTTGTGGCAGAAGGTAACATTCATGTTTTGATCACCTGCTTGAAGGGACCGTGGAACTGGTTAATCGCAGGCTTTATAACAGTAACATACAACCCCCCTTCTCTCTTTGCCTTTGGGTTTTGTTGCAAGCTTTATTCTGAGTAATTTATATAAATCCATGTTTTTCCGCAGCAAATGGAATCCTAGGATCCCTGGTGATCAGATACACAGTGTGTGTGTACAGTACAGTACTCCAAGCCATGTGGCCGTCCAAGAAGTCTATCCATCATTCTTGAACTTTCCATTGGTGTCTTTGGAACTTGTCTTGCTTTGACTGAATAGGTTAAATTACATTACTTGCCGATTTATAGAACTTTAGTGACAGCAGTAGGCAGAAGTGGGCTGCCATGCTATAGAACTTTTCAATGGATCCACAAAATGCTAATTAGATTGATTGCATTCCTAATCCAGTGTACAGAGGGGTCCCTTTACACACCCCTTAGCATGCAATTGTACTCAAGATTCTGTTCTTTATTCAGTATTTTCCTTCAGTTTAATATTCCACTTCATGTGGAATATTAAGTTGGCCCTACTGGTAGATACTGTGTTTTTAGATACCATAATCAAATTCTAGTGTACGGACTCTCAAATTTAATTAAGTACCAATTGGGGAGGTGGTCATATATATATGAAAGCGAAGCAGCCTCTCCAGTTTGGAGAAAGGAGTTTAGAGAAGGAGTGACAGTAAGAGCTTTAAAATAACAATTGCTACTCGTGCTGACTTTAAACCAGCACAATACGTTTTCTAATTATTGCCTGTTTTGTTTTGGCCACCATGCCTTTTTGTTAATGAAAAGTGTTTTGTTTTGTTGAAGCGTTTTATTTGTTTGTGCCTGTATTTCCTGGTCTGTGATGCCACCACCAAGTGACAACTGACCATAGGAACATTTTCTTTACTATGGCTTACAGAAGTCTTAAGGACTGGATGAGCAGTTCTCTGGACCGGATTATCCCTGCTCAGCTCGCCCAGCTGCCTCTGAGGAATGTAGAGAAATGGAGAATTATGAGAGTGGTGACCAGGCATATACATGACGAGATCTTATTAGCTATGCTATCAAGGGGATACGATAAGGCATTGGAAAAAGTGACATTTATTTCATATTGTAAATATTAACATTTACAATATGCATATAATATTAACATTTACAATATGCATATAATATTAACATTATATGCAAATTATATGCATATTGTAAATGTTAATATTATATGCAAATGAATAAGAAAACATTTTATAAAAGGTGGAAAAAAGTCCTAAGAGTTGGTTTTAAAAATATTTAAGTATGTACAGTAACAGGTTAAAATAAGAACGACAAGGTTGCAAAATATAATGATTTTTTTTTTTTTTTTACTGTATGAAATAATAATGCAAGTCCTGCAAATGGGTCAGACAAAACATACAACAGAAACATGTGCCATAACATATTGAGTAGGATGGAAGGCTGCCATAGGCAGTGGGGCCATGGTGTTTAAATTAGTTGCGGTTCACTGTGAATGGTACAGGGGTTTAAGAAATAATGTTGTGCCAAACCGTACCTTTTATCAGTAAATCTGAGGTTCTGTCTTTTTAGTACAGGCTGAGAAACATGTTTTGTTTAGTACCTGACATTTATCATCTTTCCTCTGACATTTTTTTTTTTTTTTTTTTGGCAGTGCACTGGGTGTGTGCTGCTGTACAGTAGATGATGATGATGCTGAAGTGTGAAAAATGTGTTTTATTAAGTTATCATAAACAGAGTATGGCTAGAGCTCAGTATGGTATAAAGAAAACGGCTTAAGGTGAACATTGATAGGTAGGAAAGTTTACTTCTGTTGTGCTTGTCTTAGTTTTGTGCACGTTTTAACCTGTTCTTGGTTGTAATGTTTAGTCTCTTGTTGTTTTGAACGTTACTATCATTTATATATCTCCCTTGCATCCAAGCATCCCAGTTTTCTTTACTGTGCAGAACAAACTTTGCCATGAACTACAGTTTTTCCTCATGACGATGATGATGATGATGATGATGATGATGATGATGATGATGTTGTTGTTGTTGTTGTTGTTGTTGTTGTTGTTGTTGTTGTAGTAGTAATAATAGCTTTATTCTTATATAGCGCCTTTTAATTTTCTATTGCATCACCTGAAAAAGACAAAAATTCCCAGAGCAGAGTGCATTCTGTTCAGACCAGGGTGGCGTGCAGAGCTGTGCAAGAACACGTCATGTTTGAGAAATACAAGCACTGTTATATATCACTATTGTAGAATCGTTTGTTTCAATTTTTATTTTAAATAGGATGTAGTCATTTTTTTCATGTACTGTATATTGTGTAATTTTAACGTCATTATTATGGAGATTATCAGCTAGATTTTATTTTTGTTATAGTTGTAGTGTTTTCAAGTGGTTTATTGGGTGAATATTTTCTTTTAAAATAAATCATATAAGTCTATAAAGACGGAGTAATTGTGTGCTACAGTTTAAGGTGTTATTCCATTGTTTTACTGCCCGACTGGGAAGTTTTGACTTTGTCCAGAAGCATTTGAATGTGTTAAATATGAAAACTCATATAATAAAAAAAATGGAATATGTAGACTGTACAGATTAATCACGTGGTAGGCCTAGTTTTCAAGACATTTGGCATTGTTTTGTGTTTGGCTTTCACTTACTCCCTCCTGTAAAATAACATGTCCAGCTGCTGTCCTCAATTAATAAAGTTGCTTGTGGCCACTTATTTGTAACCAGTGGGTCCTCCTAATCGCAAAAAAAAAACATGAGAGTGCATGTAGTGGTGAAAGTATATGTCTAAATGTATCACAGCTTGAAACATCTGTATGAGGGTAGGGTTAATGAAGGTTTGGTGATGTTTAAAATAAAGCCAGTTATCGTGTTCACCGTGTAGAGGGTGACAGGCAGAGACAAATGGACAGTCAGACACGATTAGGCACAATTGTGAAAGAGGCTGATGTGCCAGTACAGGTATTTTTCAGTCAAAAAGCAACGTTACACTTACTGCTAGGCATAACTTATTTTATTTTTTGTCATAACTGTAAAACGGTTGAATGTATAAAAATTATAATATTGGAAAAAGGCAACTTACTGCAGAAGCATATGTACAAGAATAATAAAAACAAAATCTTGATTTTTGATACCAGTAGACCCCCCCCCCCCCCCCCCCCCGGTTTAGAGGCTGAAAATGTGTTTACTTTGCAAAAGCAGGGTGATGTGTTACCGTTTTAATGTTCAAACTGCGTCCAAAAAGCAGTGCAATGCAAGTTGCCCCTGTAATATGTGAAGCCACATAGGTAAGAGGACATGCGTTAAACAAACATGGTTATTTTATCAGTGATCTAGCTCAAATAGTTTCTGTAGCTTTAAGCACTGAATTAACTTACAATGTACACATTGGACAATGTCATTAACAGGAAGACTGACAAACCTCATTATCATTATAGTCCTGCTATTTTAAATGACAAAAAATGGATAAAAACAAAGGTAATTAATTGTGCTTTCAAATTCACCCTACTAGTTTTAATGGGATTATAAGGCAATTTCACTAGCTTTAAAACTGATCTTTTCCTGGTGAGTGAGAGAGAAAACAGGGATGGCCTGTCTTAAAGGCTGCAAGTGACTAGATATTTTTTTAAACTGCTGTCGGCACTGGGACTGATCCTTTCAGGGTCATGGTAACTGCTTGCACTTCTCAGCATTAGCCATGGCATGATGTGAGGAGCTCCAATATGATTGGCCTTCAGCTAAGCGTGAAGAACTGAATATGTTCAGGACTGGGGTGTTGAGTTAACTTTGCTGTTTTTGTTCTCTTTAAAAACTGTTTATTCAAACCACTGTTTTGTGCTTGACTGAACATGACACTTGGCTTTATCTACTGTATTTAGTAGATGTTTTGTTCTTGGAACTAAGTTCATTAGAAAAAGAGGAGGAAACTGAAAGAATCTGACCAAATGTGTGAATTCACCCAGCCCCCCAAAAAAGAAAAAAATGTAGTGAAACTTATTTCGTATTTTAAATGAATTTATGTTGAGGAGCAATTATAATTAGATTTGCCAGTATTGTATAACCGTAAGTACCTATACTTAGGAGGAGGTGATCTTTTGCCAGCATTTATAACATTTTAAAAGTATGAGCAAATAAAACCGTTTTTCGATGGATTTTAAAAACAAACTGGACTGCAACATTAAATTCCAAAACCTAAAACACTGCAGTCATTTTCCTTCATTTTAACTACAGACATTCCCCACTTCTGAATGATCACATCTTTGCGTTGTGTCTGTTTAATAAAACAACGTTATTATTAGATACTTCACACATAGTAAATGTGCTTTTATTTATTGGAAACAACATAATTTCCAGCTGCTGCATCAGATCAGCTCATGATACTTTAGGCCCGAGGTTATATGTTTTAGTATGAAATGTAGGTTGAAAATCTTATATAAAGTCTGAAAGCATATGTCTGTGTTTCCCTATCAAGTACGAAATGTAACCATTACCTCTTGGGTATCCTTTGATACCGTCTGACCTGAATAGATATTCCAAAGCTGCACGCAGTGCCACTAAGACAGTCACGCCCACCCCCGAGGGTATGAAAAGGCTGCGGACACTTTTCCTTTCATCGACCTGAGACGAGAATAAAAATAATGTTGAATAAAATACTTATCTGCTTTTTGCTTGTGTATTACACTATTAATGTGATTACGTGTTTTAGATTATTTCACGTACTGTATTGTGCAGTCAGCCGGTGTTTTTTTTTGTAGTCCCACAGTGGCCTTATGCTCCGTGTGAAGCCAGCAGCTCTGCTGCCCCTTCCCTGCAGGGATCAAACACCTTAAGGTTGGCTACTTGTGCTTTCTGAGTTGCGAGCTTCGGTCGAAGCGTAAAAATAAAAAAATGTTTTTTGTTATAAATACTATATTAAAATAACAATAATTGTTTGTTTACTGTATTGTGTGAAATATTTTTTCTCTATTTTCTGATTTTTCCAGAGAAACACTAACGTGGCTGCTGGGCTCAGCTGTCCTGCGTTAGACCGAGACTGACACTGGGTCAGGCTGCTTGCAGTTTTTCTCAGTGTCTCAGTCACATTAAGATCTGCTTGCAGAATTAGTGTGAAGACTGTTAGCTAACAGTAGGCTTTCCTTAGTTTTTCAAACTATTGGTCAGCCAAGAGCATTATAGGTGGGCATCCCTATATCGCTCCTGGGGTAACTAGGTCCCAGACCTGCTCCCTTTCCTTGCTGGGCTCAGCTCTGCTTCGGGTCTGACTGCCTGTAGTGTTGCCCCTATGGTTTCTGCTTGCAGCACCATTCTGAAGGCTGTCAGTGTCACCAGGCTTCCTCCAGTCTTAAGACTATGTTGCATTAAGCCAGAAGCTATACAGGTGGGCATCCCTTTATCCCAGTCCATCGAGTAGCCCACAAGCCGTTACTCTGGGCGCACGATCACCTCCTCTCCCTGCGAGCAGTACACCTGCCCAGGGTGATAAGCTAGGCGGCAGACCTTCTCTCAAGGGGAGTTCCCAGTGCTTCAGAATGGAGGTTTCACCCGGAGGTTGTGAGCCTCATTCGGCAACGGTTAGACAGAGCAGAGATACACCTCTTGCCTCCCAGGAATCGACCCATTGTCCCCGCCGGTTCTCCATAACAGGAGCCGGGGACCCACTGGCGATAGATGCCTTGGAACACCAATGGTGAAAATCAGACAGGACTGGGCCAGGGTGCTATTAGTAGCTCCTTACAGGCGTAAGAGACTGGTTTCCAGTCTCCAGATCGGCCAGCCATGGAGCCTGCCTGAAAGTCGCAACCTGCTCAGTCAGGCACAGGGGACATTGTGACATCCCAGCCCATTGAGCCTGCGGCTCTGGGTCTTGTCCCTGAATGGCAACATTTGAGCTGTCCGGGGTTTCCGACAATTTATTTCTTAGCAGGTTATTGACACCCTGCAGAATGCCAGAGCAACGTCCCCACATTCTCTGTATGGGTACAAGTGGGGCGTTTTCAGACGTGGTGCTTGCCTAAGGGCTTTGACTACACAACCTGTCCCATAGCAGTTACACTGCAATTTTTTCTTTTCTTTTTTTTTCTGGTTGGCAGCGGCTCAGCTTGCCATATCAAAATTGATCCAGTCTCCCCAGGAGCTCAGCTTCTGGCTGGGTAATTTTTAAAAGCAGCTCAGCGGCTTCGGCCACCTATGAAGGACAAAGGTTACGCTTCGTACCAATCCTGCTTTTTTGCCAAACACTATCTCAGCATTCGATGTCAACCAGTCTGGACTGGAGGCTTCTTCTACCTCCTTCCAGTCTGACAGGGAGCTGCAGCTCCATACGCTCGGCCCAGTGTGGGCCTTGGTGTGTTATGTTCAGGATAAAAAGTTGGAGGCAGTCTGCACGATGTGTTGTCTGTTCAGGAACAAAGTTCCATGATCAAGCCCTGTCAAGGCAGAGGCTGTCCAAATGGATCACAGACACAGTCAAGACTGCCTATAAGCTGGCCAACTTGCCCCCTCCAGAAAAGCTCACTGCTCATTCCTCACAGGGGTATGGCACATTTGTGGGTTTTATTCCAGGGTGCATCTGTCAGTGACATTTGCAATGCAGTGGTGTGGGCTATTACCCATACCCTACCAGGTTCTATCAACCTGAATGTCGTGGATCCACAAAACCCTGGTTTTGGAAAAAGAGTGTTTAGGGGCGGCCTCAGGCTCAACCCTTACAGCATAAACAGAGGTGAGTTCTCCCTCAATTTATTAGCCCTAGCTACTTGTACTGGGGTTCCTCATGGTAACGTGCAAGGGTCTAACGCGTCGTTGGCTTAGCCTTGTAGCATTCCAGTTGGTCTGCAATATTGCCTTGAGACAGCTTTGGTATTCATACCCATGAGGTAATGGTTACATTTTGCACTTGAGAGGGAACGTTAGGTTATTATCATAACCCTGGTTCCCTGAAATAGAAATGTAACCATTAACCTTCAAGGTTGCTGCGTTCATTATTGCAGCAAGTCTTGAAGGAAACATGACGATGATATCCGTGTCCTTAGTCTTTTTATACCCTTGGGGGCAGGCGCGACTGTGTCGCAGGCACTGTGTGCAGCTTTGGAATATCTATTCAGGTTAGATGGTATCAAAGGATTAATACCCATGAGGTAATGGTTACATTTCTATTTCAGGGAATCAGGGTTATGATAATAACCTAACATTATCTTGGTTTTGTGAAAACTTTGTTGAATGAAAACTAATTTTTTACCGTACCTGTCAGTTTTTATATTTATAGGGATATTTTATATCATAGTTCTAATAAACAGTGTCACATCTCCAGATATATTTGTGACACTGTGGGATTTATTTTGGGAGATTAAATACAAATATTGCAAAAATTCCAAGAATCTGAAGTTCAAAGGTTTAGTCTGCCATTTATACATCTGTCCTCTGTCTGTTTGGTCTATTTCTGTATGTATTTCTGTTTAGTCCTTGTGGCGGAGTGTCCCGCCCCTTTGTTTGTTTGTTTGTTTATTTATTTATTATGATTTGTTTATTACGGCGAAAGCCGATTTTGTTATTTATATTTTCAAAACCTCATGAGGATGCGTGGCTGATCAGCTATTGATTATTTAACTAGCTGACAGTCACGCATCCTTACTAAACTCGTGCAGACTGTGGCCGAGGGGTAATAAGATAATTAACAGCTAGTTAACCCCTCGGCCAGAATATAAGAACCAGCAGCTGTCCGTGCTGGAGGAGAGAGGAGAGTACGGGGAGCGGAGAGAGCGAGGAGAGAGAAATTACATTTAAAAAAACAACTGCTAAGTATCGTGCTGGTGCTAAAACCAGCTCGCTTATTTGTTTGATTATTTGTTTGGCCAACGTGCCCTTTTGTTTTGTGCAAGTGGTTTTGTTTTGTTTAAACTGTTTCTTTATTATTTTAATAAATACGCTGAGCGCAGTAGCGTTCAGCTTCATCCGCCCTTCCATTGTTTTGTTTCTGGTACTTCCTGGTCCGTGACGTCACCACACACGCCACTCAACAGCACTCAGTCACAGTCCTGTACACAAAAGCGGATTTAAAATGAGTTGTATTTAAGAGGTCAGTTGTATTCCGTTAATTATATACTGCAAGTACTGTGCAAACCAATGAGCTATACCTTACGGAAGAGAGTGAGTCTTTTAAATAATTAATATAGCAAACTACATGTGTTTATTGCCAACAGTCTGCCCTGAACCTCACTGCAAGACAAGCATTCAGAGATCAAATTTTTGCTGCTTGTTGAACGGCCAGTGGCTGTTTTATGTGCCTCAAACTTTCTACACTGGAGCTGGAAGATTCATATGGAAATAGCATGGAAATGGAAATTCACAACAACAACGCCAACAACCTGGCCACCCACATGCTGTATTGTACTGAACTTTAGCTAAATTTTAAACAAAAAGATTTCAGGCCAACACTACCACTCGTCGCCATAAAAGACATACCATACAGTACACAGCACCTTTTTTACTACTATGTCAGGTATATTTAATGGTAATATTCAATAAATATATTTTCCCCTTTTGACACTGGTGTAATGTTACATTGACTTCAGCACGAACAAAAATGCTGTGGAGTTGGGGGTTACAGTCTGAGTGATTAAATAACTAAATTACTACAGTACCTACAATAATTAATGTACTCATGTACACACACTAAGTCCCAATCACTGTAGCCCTCAAGATGAAATTGTTAGCTAGGTGGCTGTTGTGTGTTTTTTTTTTTTAATTAGCAGTGGGAGAAAAACGCTTTAGCAAGTACAGTAGAATCTGCCAGAACTGACGGATGCTGAATCTACTAGGTTGGATACTAATGAGAGCATAAAAAATACAAAAGAAAAACAAGGGAATCACAGATCTTTTCAAGAAAGCTGTGGGACTTTGTATCAATAGACTTAAATATGTGAAGGATCGCCTTCCGGTTTGTCAGAGCCGCCAGTGAGTGTTTTGCTATTAAAATGGTACTATATTGTGTAAGAAAAGGGTGTTTTAAAAACATAATTTCACTTAAAATATGCTGCCGATAATGTAAACAACACCAAGCTACAGGCAGCGAGTTCCGAGTGACTGTTTTGTAAGCATTATGAATGCTTATTCACCACTGCCAACACCCCTTTAGACTTTTCCTGCATTTTTTTTAACGCAAGACTGTGCACGTGAGAGTATATGTGTACATTTGTTTTAAGAACTCACCCAGAGGACTACTGACACAGACATCAACTAGATTTAATTTGCCTCAGGTGAGCGTGAGTTTCTAACCCTGTACAGAGTGGTTCCCAACCCTGGTCCTGGGGACCCCCTGTGTCTGTTGGCTTTCATTCGATCTGAGCTTTCAGTTACTTAACTAGACCCTTAAACAGTTGCAAAGTTAAAGTTACTTATACAAATGTTACAGCTCTTGAAATGTGTAACTGTTAAAAGTTGAAAACAATTAAGGTCTAATTAAGCAAATTATCAGTTCAATTAAGGGTCTAGTTTAAGTAATTGAGAGCTGGAGTGAAAACCAGCAGACACAGTGGGTCCTCGACTGATTTGGGAACCGCTGCTGTACAATAGACTTACTGTACACTGTTGTTGCTCACAATAAGTAATTTGACGTTTCAGTTTGCAGTATTTAGTGAACTGTTTTCTCTAGAAATATGAGTATTGTGTTTTGTACCATACTGTGTAACCAATAACCTGTTCTTTATTTGCTGATGTAGATATACATTACTGTATGTTTACCTAGACATAACAAACCTGTGGGAATTATTATTATTTATTATTTATTTCTTAGCAGATGCCCATATCCAGGGTGACTTACAATTGTTACAAGATATCACATTACTATGCCAACATGGGTTGGAACTAATTCTGGCCAGTGGATTTCTACCAGTATTACCCTCTGCAGCACAAACTATTTCTGACTGGTGTCTACTGTACTGCAGCTACTTTATTAAATGCATTTTGATTTGATTTCTTAATTAAATGTTTTGCTGTGAAGCAGTTAGAATAGAGATTTGAAAAATCATCTTTCGCACTCCTTTTTCACACTAGTGTCATTTACTGGTCTTGGATCTTTTAAACCATGCAAGTTGATACAATACAGACTTGAAATTGGATTGAAACATTACAGAAAAAGGTTGTTTGTAGACAGTGTGTGTGCTTCAGGAAGAGCTTTTATTTATTTATGTATGTATTTATAGGCAAGATGTTTCACTTCAGACTTGATAGTGTTTTTGTTTTTTTCCTCCCCAAAATCTTTCAGTATGAAAAGCATAGTTTGTCCAAAATATTTGCTTCTGAAACAAAAAAAGTTGTAAAGCTTTTTTTGAAATTGCTACTATTGTTTAAAATGAACACCTCATATTCCTGGATGCACTGGCTGTCTGCTTTTGTTTACATATTTTAAGCCCTTGAAAGAGTCCTATAATCGCAATGCAACTTTACACTGAAGAAAAGCCTCATTTTATGCAAATCCCCTAGAAGACTGTGATGTTGGGTGTTGTCACCGTCACTTTTTTAGATACAATTATTTAAACTCAACATGTAAAATCACTATACAGTGTGCATCTGAAAGAATAGTCTTTCCACATTACAGCACACCCACCGCTGTGTTTCTCTGAATGAACTCTAAGTTGTGTCAGGAAAGGGAGGCGAATGAGGTCATCATCACAGCTCTGCGTGTGTGGGGCTGCCTTTATTGCAGCGCTGTGGCAGGAGGCTTTTATGAGAGGAAGATTTGAGCATGCTTGTATTTACCAGTACATTATTGTGGCAGTTTAATTTTTAATGGCAGGTCTTGGGTGATCAAAATACGTTCCTGTCTCAGATGCCATGCTCAGTGTGCAATAAGAACACCTTTGCAGTGCTTAGCTCTGTCTGGTGGTAAACGGAGAGAAAGAGTGCAGGTCGGAACTGCATTTTCAAAGACTTGTTCCATTTCTGTCAGCGACAGGCATTAGTAATGCTGCACCACAGCATGGGGAAATCCATAAAGGCAAGCAAACAAAAGCCACATCAAGGCTATAAATCAAAGGCTGGGCATAAACACCCCTATTGTGTCAGCAGGAAATTAGACTACCCAATTCATCTGGTTCAGGACAAGAAGTGCTTGCGTTTCACAGCTTTAAAGGAATGCAAATGTTTAATGTGACTTAGAAGTGTTTTGTTTCCATTATTTTAAATAGTGTTCAAATGTACTACCTGTAGTTTGGTGTGTACTATAGTACTTGAAAAACCTAATACAAGGATATCTTTTTTTAATTGAAATTCAATGTTCCCTTTTCTATTTTTTGGTTTGAATTCAGAACGAAATGTCTCGGCTTATATTGCACAACAATATGTTGGTGTACTGTACATTAAATATATCATTTTTTGTGTTTTTTTTAACTGGCATTATAGGCTAGTAAAATTAGTTTTGTCTTGAATTATTGTTTCCAGACTAGCCTAATGTACAATATACTACTGATCCAATATCATCTGAAGCAGCCTACAGTAGTTTGATTTTAGCTGACTATCTTTTGCACATAAAGTATAAGAATTAGAGGCTGTCAAATGTAAATATGGTAATTCCACTCAAAGTACAGTAGTTGTAGTTCAGTCACAAATTGGAAATAATCCTTATAGAAATGTGTGCAGTCTCGGAGCATTTCCAAAAGTTTTGTGGCTAAACAATCCATCCCACAAGTGCAGTGGTACCCCCAAAATTATTAATTTACTCCCATTGCAGAGCGACAGTGATCTTCATTTTATACAAAAACAAAATACTGCAGTTCTCATCAGGATCCACTTAAAGTATTTTGAGTTGTTGCACTTTGTTGATTATTCTGACATTGCCTGTCGGGGGATATTTTCCTTGTCTGCTCATTATCATTTTGAACGTTGAAAAGCTGTCTTATCGGAACAATAAGAGAATAGTCATGCAAAATGGAATGCTGGAGTGCAGTGGCAATGGAGCATTCTAAACATGCACCACTTCAGACTTCAGGGCCTGACCTTTGCCCACCCCCCTCCTCTTCCAATTACTGTCTTGTGATTCTCACGTCTGGAATATGTACAGGACAGGGACATTTACAAACAGTAATCATACTGGAGCTTATGGTACATTTTTGGTTCTGTTTTATTAATGAGAAAGCTTTGGAATGATTTCTTCCTAAGCCTACTGGTATCCAATTTGAGACTAAGCCATTTGCAGTCTCGGCAGAAACAAGCTCACTAATGGCATGTTACATTGCTTTGGACACACTAGCTGGTTTAGCAAAGAGGTGTACTAACTTTGTGTTAAAAAACAAAATGGCAGCTCAGTTTCAGTAGTTGCATTCCACGGTAAGTAGACAGTCACAGTAGTATTTGTTTAATCTCTAAACAGCAAGATACTTTTTATACATTTCAGTGTATTAAATTAGTGCAGTATATAACCACCTGTGTTGTTGCCCAGCACCATAGTAGAAACAGTAAACAAATGTTTTAACAAATGTCTTCAACACTTATTACAGGAAATTATGAACTCAGCCCTGTTTTCAAAATGTTTTACACATGAATAAAAAAAAAGATTAGAAAACGATTCAGTATCATCAGCCATTCAGCTTCCAGTGGGCTTCAAATAGACAGAAGATACCCAATGGAATGTCAGGGCATCAACTGTAAATCAAACTTAAAATCAATCCACGCAAGTGCTGGCTTTTTCATTGTGAAAGCATTACTGGTATAATTGGTATAATTTAAAAACTTGCAGCACCAGTGAGTCTTGTAACCATGCTGGGAGGATGCCCTCCCTCCCTTTTCCCTTGGTTTTCTTCAAAGAGCTGATCTCGCGTTGCTTCATTGGGCTTCGACTTGTAATGTGTTAAGCTGCAGGACAGTGTCTGCATTGCCATATGGGCCAAAAACAAGTACTACAATACTTAGGCTAAGCATCCTACATTTCAATTACTCTCGTCTGAAATAAAACTCCTTCGTAGAAGACATACTGTAACAGCACTGCACTCTCTCGGATAGTCAGTCAGTCAGTCAGGCAGGCAGTCAGTCAGTCAGGCAGTCAGTCAGGCAGTCAGGCAGTCAGTCAGTCAGTACACATTGAGAAATATCTGTAAACTGAGCACGTAAGCAGGACAGTTTGAGAATCTGAGGACAATGGCTTAGGACCCTTCGAGAAGCTGAACTAGAATATTCCTTGCCTGTATTTTCTATATGGGATAGTCTTGTTGAGAAGACGTGATCCTTTTTTTTTTTTTTTTTTTAGGCATACCAGTGTTTTGAAATGTGCTGTAAAACATATAAAATACTGTATTGCTTGACATTCTTGAATGGATTTGGAGGTATCAATTTCCACAGGAAAGTATAGCCACCATAATAAAATATGTACGCAATAACTGTACAGTCCCTCCTTTTCATATTGTGAGATTTATGACAGCAAAACAGCAAACCAAAGCTTGAGCTTGTGGGTATGAAGGATTTGGTGGAGCAGGGCTGCTGGTTGTGCTGTAGTAGAATGAACTTTTAAAGCTGTTTCTCTTTTTTGCCTCTGGGGCATTGGCAGCTTCTGTTATGTAACACATTTCAGCCTTGCGCAGCAGTAAATGTTTAATAATTTGTTGTGGGTCTACTATATGTATGCAGTATGAGCCTAAATTCAATGGAAAAGGCACATTTTCAGAGAAAATCCTTTTAATAGTACAAAACAAGGAAGAACAATAACTGATTCTTCCTGCAGCCAAGTTTCCTTTTTGTTTTATACTGCAGCGATTTTATTCCTCCCAGGAAATTTGCATTTGCTTTTGAATGCTGGCATTCATGCGAGGTGTCCGTCAGTAGTAGCTAAAACTGAGGTGGGTTAATGGAGGTGTTGCCAGGTTGTGGCATTGCTGTCTTACCATTTCATTAATTTGCTCTGTGGTACATCAGAGTAATTTGTCTTATATTTGAAAGCAGTTTCCAGGCCACGTTAGAGGGTATCACTACTGTATGATTAATTTATCTTTTGAGAGAAATATATTTTTGGCTTATATGAATGGTTGGCCATCTTTTACAAGCATGCTATTTATGTTCAACTGCACAATACCAATTCAGCATTGTTAGACCCCACATTCTTAGAGGTGCAGTAGCCTACAGTATAAGTGTCTGATTTTGAGGACTAATTTGTGAATTATTTGCACATTAACCACCTGTATTTAGAAATGGAAAAAATGTCACCTAGTTTAATTGTGATGTACACTTTTAAGGAGATTTTTATTTTAGAAGAAAAACTGTTGACTTGGGGAGATGGGTTTCTGCTTAGCTTTTCAGAACATCTCTTTACCAGTGGAAATTATAGGGTTGGAATTTTTGGGGACTGGAAAATGTTTCTCACTGAAATTGCTTTGCTAAGTGGATTTTATATGGTCATTTTAAGAATCTTAAGCTAACAACAGCTCCCAAAAAGGTTTTATTTATTTTCTTGTTTTGCTTGCTTTAGCTTTTGCTTTTCTGTTTTTGCCGTGAATGGAAAATTCCTCCATCATCAGCATGGGACAACCAAACCTAGTGTAGTACTCTTTAAACTTCAGTTGTCCCTGCAAGGTTTGAAGGTTACATTTTTTTTTTTTTTATAAATTTACTAGTCGCCAATTTTTTTTTGTTTTGTTGTTTTCTCCCCAATTTAGTAGTGTCCAATTATTTTGTTTAGCCCAGCTCACCACTACCACCCCCGTGCTGACTCGGGAGCGGCAAAGACGAGCACACGCTGTCCTCCGACTGCTTTTTTACACACTGCAGACTCACCATGAAGCCACCCAGAGCTACAGCGTCGGAGGACAACGCAGCTCTCGGGCAGCTTACAGGTAAACCCGCAGGCGCCCGGCCAGACAACAGGGGTCTCTGGTGTGCGGTGAGCCTAATCTGTCAATATGGACACGTTGACAGATTAGGCCCACATGACTATTCTGTGTTGGTGCCTGTACTTTAGTGCTACAGGCAAACAGTGTGCTCTCCGCATGTCTCCTTCCAGGTCAGCCTGAAGCAGTTGGCAGATGTCAGTGATTGTTTGTCTGTAGAGGCGAAATTGCTGCATACATTGTGTGTCAGACAGGCTCTGAAAAGACAGGTGACTTTGGCCACGTAGAATTATTTATTTATTTATTTATTTATTTATTTATTTATTTATTTATTAGCAGACGCCCTTATCCAGGGCGACTTACAATTGTTTTTTACATGGTGTGATATTAGATGTTGACACTGGTGTTGTCGGTCCAATTGCCATTTTGAGGACATCTGTTAACAAGTATAAAAACCAGAACATTCCAAGACTGCTAGCATCCTGCTGACAGGATACAAATGTCAACAAAATGTCAGCATCTGTCACCGCAATTTATCTTGGATACTGTAGAGATATAATCTTTTCCAAAACAGCAAGATGTTTCCACAACTATCTGCTGTGAAAGATTAGAATTCCTTTGTTATTTAAGATTGCACAACCTTTTTGACTGTGTGACTGCCGTTCATACTTTAAATACAGACTGCATTCACGTAATTGGAAAAATTGACATTTTAGGAGATATGCTGAGTTTGTACCTCTTATACAACAGGTTTAAAAAATATCAAAAGCGGCGTTGTTGGTACATCCATCCTCTCAACCAACAGAGAACCCGAAAGGGAGAATTTTATACATTCATTAGAGATATGCATGTAAGTGACAGTGAGAGAAATTTATAGAATGACAGGTGAAAGGTTTAACGATCTGTTCAACAGATTGGGATCATTGCTTCATTGGAAAAATACACATGCGATGCCAGTGACACCGCAAAAAGACTTGCAGTCACAATGCACGTATATAGCAACTGGAAATTCCTAGCAGTCTGACTACAAGCGTCTGACTCCACTATTTAGTTCAGGGTTTTTCTTGCAGCAAATGTTGACATATTTTTCAACATCATCCGACCCCATGCGATTTCAGGTCGCAGACGCATGAGAAAAGGCTCTGCGACTTTCCAAAAAAGTCGCACATCGCGAGAGTGTGGGTAACTTAATTCAGACCTGTCACACAGGGTCGGAGACCCTCGACTCCGACCAGAAATAATGTCTGAAGTATGAACCAACCTTAGGATTAGGCCCAAACTGTCGAACAGGTAACATAGCAATAACAATCCATGATGTGGTACGGAACACAAAAGCCAGAGCACTTGTTATGTGTGTTTTTGTTTTTTTTAATCACCTTCCTGGTCCTGGGGACACAAAGGCAGAATACTGCATACATGAGACGAACAGGTACATGTAATTCTACTTTTATTCACAATCTCATCTCATGAACTTACTCCAACAGTTTATCGTTCATTTTGATTGTCTTTTCGCTATAACGAACCCCTCGATATAACAGACAAAAGACTTGGATCCAAACAGGTTCGTTAGAGCGAGGGTGTACTGTACTTAATTAAGCCCTTAATTAAACTAATAATGTGCTTAATTAGACCTTTTTTAATTGTTCTCAGCTCCTACAAAAGTTGCCGATTTCAAGTTACTTATAAAATTGTGTAGTTAACTTGAAATCTCCAACTGTTTAAAATCTGAAAACGATTAAAAAGGTCTAATTTAAGCTAAAGAGTAGTTAAATTAAATTCTCAGATAAAAAAAACAATAATTGCGTTATTCCGCAGTTAAAATAAAAGCCTTGAATGTTTTTTGCCCTGCTCCAAGTGTAAAACCAAAAATTCTCTTGACAGTATTGAAAATCGGAAACGGATTCCTAGGATCCCTGTTGATAACTGAGTTGGAATGAAAACCAAGGGACACAGTGGGTCCCCAGGACCAGGACTGGGGAAACCCTGATTTAGAGGACAGATCTCAAACCACAACAAAGGCAGCACTTGTGGGCCGAGACGCTGCTGCGCTCAGGATTGTTTATTAAATAATACACACTTTCAATAACAAAACAAACAAAACAACATGAGGGCCCAAACAAACACTAGAAACGCAACCCAAAACAAATACCGTGCTGGTACAGCAATCCGGTAGGTAGCAATTGCTTTCTGTATTTCATACATCTCTCTCTCAAAACAGTCTCCATTTCTCTCTCCTATTCCGGTTTAATTATTTCTGCATTATATGATGATGATGATGATGATACTCCCAACAACAAGATTTCTCTACCAACAGGAGCTGGATGCACAGCTTTTGTTGTAAAGTTGAGATGGGCCTTGAAAATCTCTGTCCAGCAGTATCCTGTGACTTTTTTTTATGGAACGCCTTCTGAGAAAACAAACATATTGCCCACACTGAACACCTACACAAACAAAGTACTGTACACTGTACTGGAGCACAGGCCAGCCCTCTGATCCTACAGTAAAAAGATGGCTTTTTATTTTGCACAAGCATTGAATAGGACAGCAGCCATCTTTTAATCTGAAAAGCTCCACTGGTAATGACACAGAAGTACTGCAAGTCAAACATGACAAGCTGTGCAATAACAATTTGCACTGTAAACTCCCTTCCTTCAGTTTGTACAATATAACACTAGGGTTGGACAATAATGACATTTTCAGCTATCGATTGTCGTCTGTAAATTATCACGATAACCATGATTATCGGCCGAATAAATAAAATATTTTAAATTCTTGTAATTTATCAAATGTATACGTAGCTGATGGCTTTATACTTGAGCAGCATGACAACCGTCAGTCTAAAGCCCCTTTCACACTGGCATGGACGGAACCTACCCGGGTCAGGGCCCGGTGTCATGCGGGTCGGGTATGCGATTTCACACTGCTTTTGATAAAGCAGGGTTGACCTTGGTGACAGACGCAAGTAAACAATATGCGTATGTGGCGGAGTGTCCCGCCCCTATATGTATGCGGACTGTATTATTATTTCTATTATTATTGTTTGCGGCGTGGACAAAAGCCGCCGTCATTATTTGATTTTTAAACCTCGTGAGGATGCATGACTGATCAGCTACTGATTATTTAACTAGCTGACAGTCACGCATCCTTATTAAACTCGTGCAGACTATGGCCGAGGGGTAATAAGATAATTAATAGCTAGTTAACCCCTCGGCCAGAATATAAAAGCCTGCAGCTGTCCGTGCTGAGGGGAGAGTGTCAGAGGAGAGACGTAAGTCTGTGGAAAGAGAAATAAACAATTGCTGTGTATGCTGGTTTCGCAACCAGCATACTACTGTGTTTGTTTGTTTGGCCCTTGTGCCCTTTTGTTTTGTAGTGTTTTGTGTTTGTTTAAATCTTTTGTTTTTGTTATTTAATAAATGTGCTGAGCGCCGTTGCGCTTCAGTTTTGCCCTGCCATTCATTGTTTTGGTTTTGTGTTCCTGGTCCATGACGTCACCACACCTGCGCACGGCAACCACTCTGTAACAGTGTATCAATGCCCCGGAAGCAGCTTGTTACTGACGCTTCCATCCAAGCTTCTTTGAATTAAACCGTTGTCCCAAATCTTAGGTTTAAATGTTTCTTCATCCCTGCTGCAATCTGCCACATGGTGTGTCCCAAGCAACAGAAATATGGCTAAACAGAATAAACAGAAACCTTCACGCAAGTGTGGCTGTTTTTTATTTGTCGGCCGTATATGCATTTTGACTCGCTCAAGCCGGGTCAAAGTGTGTAAGCCCACATCCTGAGGTGGGTCGGTGGGACCAGGGTACGACCGAGGTACATGGTTTTCACGCTCTGTGGGATTGTGACATGGGTGGAAGTGGCAGTGTGAAAGGGGCTTAAGTCACTGAGTTTAGAAGAAAGAAAATTTTTAAAAAATGGACAGTATACACCAAGTTTTTACATTTCTGGTGGGTGCCCAGAATAAACGTGGGTATAATAATACACCTATTGTAATTTGTATATTAATAAATTATGTTGTTTTCCTATAAAATAATATTTTTTATTATTTGAGAATGTTTACTTTCATAAAGTGCCACCAAATGTATTAATATAAATAGTAGTAGACTTCATACCAAACAGTTTTTTGGCAGCAAGGACCTGTTCTCCCACAGGGGATAAAGCATAGGAACTACCCAGCCATAATACCTCTTCACAGGGTGTGCTTTTAAGCACAATTCACTCGCATGCGCCGGATCTCAAGCTTTCCAAGTAAAGACCATTTACAACTGCTGCTGGTTACAGTACAGTACAAAAGGTTCACAAGATGACTGAATAGCCCTAGCATAATGCATGCAGGCTGTGATTCAAACAGCCTTTAGTTTTGTTGGCTAAACATTCTTAAACTACAATATGCCTTTATTAATTGAATGTAGGTGAACACAAGCAAATGAACGTCAGTAAGGTTGGACATCTACTGAAATTATAATTCACCCAAACTTATAGTACATAATGTAGTCTAAATGTTGACACATTCAGTTTGACAAGAGTGAATTAATGACCTATTAGTTATAGCAAAAATGTATTGTGTTTTCTAAAATGTAACTCAGTTTTGTGCTGCAGCTGACATACATTCCTATACTGTAGGCACTGTACAGTACCATAGGGGTAAACTGACTACAAATATATCAGTTATGTGAATTACAGATAGAATATATATTTTTCAAGTTATGTTGAAAACACAACTTGAGATTTTGGGTTCAATGTAAGTGCTTAAGTGGCTAAAGATGCACAAACAAATAAGCAGGGTGCTACTGTACTGTAGTTAACACAAAAAAGAAGCAATTAAAAAATGTATACTTTACTTCCTCCTGCCTAAAGTGTGTGTGTTTTTTTTATCTTTTCTTGGACCGTAAAGTGTATTTCATTACTCTTCCTGAAATTTGAACACCATCCACTTACCAGCATTCTAAAACTCCTGGCAAAATAATAAAAAAAAGTTTTAGGCTTTGTGCGAAATATTGATAGCATCATAATTCTAGTTTCAGCCACTTGCACGGAATTCTGAAGGTAATCAGAACCAGCACTTTTCATTGACAGTGTTCTCTAATCCAGGTGTTGCGCTTCTCCTCATGGGAACGAAAGGAGAATGTTAAGAGTTAGAGTCAGATAATTGCATGTTATCTTTCACATTGGGATTACTGCATCCTCCTTGATTTTCCCACCAGGTGCTTTGTAACATTTTCACAGGGAAACCCACTGCCTAATCGATTGTCCCTTGTTTTTCATTAACAAGCGCTGCCTTCAGTGACATTGGCAGTCCAAGGCCTTAATGAGCCTTTTATCTGGCACTGCAGGGTTTCTCTTCCCACTGTTCCCCAGCACAAATATTCCATGTGAAGTGAAGCTTGCCACTTGAGAGCAGAGAAAGCTTCCACTGTAATGCAAGGACAAAAGTTGTTGTTTCAGACCAACTGCATCTGTGGGTTGGTGCTAATTGTCAAACTGGATTTGTTATGTTCATACTGCATTATGTAAAATGTCTACCACTAGGAACATTACCAAAAAAAAAAAGAAACTTCTCATTTTGTATGGAAACGATACATTTTGTACAGAAACCTTGTAGCTTTACTCATTCATAAAACAACAAATAAATAGAGGGCCTATTATGTTGATGAAATGTTAATTCAAACAAACACACAATGTTTTCTGAGTGATTCACACACTAATTGTTACAAAAATAAAAAATATACTTCACTTTTCCATTGTAAAAAATAAAATGGTATAAAAACACAGAAGTTTGCTGGCTGTAGCTGGCACGTTTGTTTGAGCTTAGAGAGGAAGTGAGAATATTTCTTTGGCAACAATTCTCCAAAATTTTAGGGAGGAATGGCAAAAAAAGGCACTTTTGCATATAAAAACTATACATATTCACACTGGTGTTGCTTTAAAATAAGCTGCTTTCAGGAGACCTAACAGCTGTTCACTGTGAGACAGAGCACTCTCCATTGCTTTTGCCATTGCCTGACATGAAGTTTTTGCTGCAGCAGAAGAAAAAGGTGCTTTTCTTTTTAACCAGCTCTCCATTTTTTTTTTTTTTATTCTTTTTAACTCAGCCCTATTTCCGCCTGCTTTTCACTGTTTTTATTTATGTATGTTTTAACTACTGGATAGTTTGTACTGCATACGTGTAACACGTCACAAAATGTCCTTTCATATTATGTAAGTTGCAACAGAATCAGGCATACTAATATGTGGTAGAGAAAAAAAAAAAAAAAAAAATCCAAATAATCATGTTTGGTCACTGAGATTTATATATTGCAATCATAGATAGCTAAAAAAACAAACTGCCCGATTGAACCTCAATATGAAATGAACATGGAGGGGGGGAACTGAGCTTCTAAGCTTTCCATCAATACCGCCCCTTTCAGTGTAGCTGTTAAAATGACGGAGCAATAGACTCAAACGAAACCTATGCTGTGAACTCTGTCACATGATGAGAGGCTTAACTTCAGGCGATCGTAGTTCCGGCTAGGAGTACTGCATACACACACATACACGAAAACGTCTTTGGAAAGCCCAGAGTTTGTACTTTTAAACATGGACCAGGTAGGTGGCTTTTACAGTGCCTGAGTAATATGTGCGTAACCTTCGGTGCGCTGGCGTCCCAAAATGAATGGGGCTGAGTTTTAAGAGTTAAAGCAAAAGTCACCGCTTGCAAAACAAAACCTAGATAGACTTAATAGCATCACCCACTGTACAGAGCTTATGCAAAATGGCTCCAAAAAAGCAAAAGCGAGTTGTGCTTGCAATTGAAAAAAAAGTTGGAAGTACTTTCACTTCTGGAAAAGGTAATTACCAGAGATAAAATAGCACAATATTTTGGAATTGTAAAGAGCACTGTGACTGATATTAAAAAGTATGCCTCAGAGATTTAAAAGTTTGCGGTCTTTGATAGTAGCGGTGGGATTGTTGATCTATTGTTGCTCAAGATGAGTACTTGAGCAGTACAATTTCCGAGTACTTGAATCAAACGCCCGAGTACTTGAATCAAACTCCTCTACATACTGTACTAGTGTACATAAACCTCCCTAACATTGCCACAAGTCCTATTTTAAATGCCAAACTAACACACAATCAGGTAATATATTAAGTAATATAATGTTTGCCGCCTTGTGCAGTTAATTGTATATGGTCAAGTATTACTAAATAATGTAAAGTATTCAAATTCAAGTGAAAAAAGCCTTCCACCAAGGGGAAGATTGGGGAATGGGGTCCACGAGTCTGGTAATTGCAACTTTTTCTCTCTTTGAAAGTTTTGTATGAACAGCTGCAGCACGATTTTTCCAGCCTCTCTGTTATTGTTTTTAGGTCGGCACAGTATTGGGATAATCTTATATTGATTTAAAAAGTGCAGTCTGTATTTAAAGTATGAATGACAGCTACTCAGTCAAAAGGGCTGCGACATGATGCGTCCTTTGTACAGCAAATAGTGACGCTGCAGAGCTTTTATAGCTGCGTGTGCCTGATGTATCGATTTCATCTGCGGCAGACGTATGAACCAGCCCTTGCACTATCAGTGCACTTGAGTGGCCATTTTGAAACAGACTTTAAAGTTAAGTGTAAAAAGTTGTCAGGATGTTAACAATGAAAATAAAAATTACAGGTATATTATTTAAACAGTTGTAGCAGCACATGGGGACATGTAACGCTATATTTTTCTAAACCTGACTACTTACTCTTTTTAATGTAAATTATTTATTTGAATTTATAGTTTCTTTCTTGTAGTGTTTCTCATTACCAAAATTATTTCAAGTAATACAAATATACAGTAGCCAAGTAACTGAGATTGAGAATACTTCTCTCGTGTCTATGTAAATACTGTAGCATAATAAATGTAACTTCCAGGGAAAATGTATACTGTACTCACAATGCACGACACTGAATATTGCTCAGAAATCATTTTGATCTTTTGACTTTCTTTTCACTGTACCTGGCAAATGTTTTCTTTACAGTGTCTTGATGTCAGTGATCATTCGGGTCTTAACATTTTGAATCATGCCACTTTTTCACAAATAATAAGAATAAGTTGTTTAAATAGGGCTGTGTTCGAAGGTTCATTTCCTAGCCAGGAATTCAAAGGTAGTTCTAAACCTCCGAAGGTCCATCAGACGGCATTCACGCACTGTGGCCCTGAATATCAAAGCTTTTCTGACCGTCGGAGGGCTTTTGTGGGGTGGTTTTAACTTTCCGACTGTTTTTCATGTTCCAAGCAAAAATCAAAAATGCCCAGGAAGGATGAGAACAATTGCAAAATCTCAATTCCGACAGTACGAGAAATGTTATGCAAATGATAATTTTAATTAAATGATAAATATAATTATAATGCAGATTATAATTATAATAACCATTAATTTTAATTTTGAAAACTGAGCACAGTTCCTGTTCTTGTTAGTGTTATCCAGAGGCAGAACTTTAATTTCTTCATTCGCCGTCTCGACAGCAAAGCGTTGTATCGCATAAGCTGCATTGAAAGAAATTTCTTGCAAACCTTCTGCTGTTTGGGATTTTGTTTGGTGAATGCCCAGAAGACCCAAAAAAAGGTTGAATGCAAACTGTGCAAGCGACTCTTGATGTATCATGGAGGCACAACCAATCTCCAGGATCACTTGACAAGCATAAATTATTATTATTATTATTATTAAAAACAGTAAAGTGACTGTCTGAGAACCTGCTTGGAACGGTGACTGTTAAATAAAGCTTTGTTTTGCCTAAGTCAGCTGCTGTTCTTTCAATTGGCTGCAGTAAGGTGCTGTTGTAGTTGAAGCTTACTGTATATTATAAAAACATGATTACTGTTCTATATAATGTATTTTTAAACTACATGTGAAATGTTGTATTCCATTTATATGGATTACCTGGAAGATACTAGGGTTTTCAATCAAATCTAAACTAGTAGCTAAGGTGACGTCACCAGTAAATTATGCAAATTAGTACCAACGAAGGTTCAAACCTTCCTTCGGTAATGTGTTCCGAACCTTCGAAGGTCAAAATGTACCCTTCATTACAGCCCTATATTTAAGTCATCCTTAACTTTGAAGAAGTCAAAGTCCATCTAGACAAATGTTTTAGCATACTGTACCACTAACACTCGCCAAAACGCTTCTCTACTTAATTTCTTATAAGTTTTACATTACAGTAGTTCTGTGCATGGTTTCTTCTTTTCTCAACTTTTTGAATTGAGTTGTTCCCTCGAGTACTGTAATACACTGTAAGACACTGTATAGATACTATATCATAAGTACATTTTTATTTTATTTTTTTAAATTTGAAATTGCCATATTATTATTTTTCTTATTTTCTCCCCAATTTGGTAAGCCCAATTTATTGTTTTATTTCAACCCGGCTCACCACTACCACCCCCGCGCTGACTCGGGAGGGACGAAGACAGACACACGCGTCCTCCGAAATGTGTGCCGTCAGCCGTCTGCTTCTCTTCACTCTGCAGGCCCCGCCATGCAGCCACCTTAGAGCTACAGTGTCGGAGGACCACGCAGCTCTGGGCAACTTACAGGCAGGCCCGCAGGTGCCCGGCTAGTCTACAGTGGTCGCTGGTGCGCGGTGAGCCGAGGACACCCTGGCCGATCTAAGCCCGCCCCTCCCCCCCCCCCCCCTGCCGGCGGTGCTCTGCCAATTGGGCAGTGGAATAGCCTGGACTCGAACTGGCAACCTCCAGGCTATAGGGTGCATCCTGCACTCCACGCGCAGCTCCTTTACCGGAGCACCCCATAAGTACAGCTTTTTGTGGTCATTTTTGGGGGGTAATCTTTGCAGTAAATGTATATCTTTGCATCTTCCGGCTGGGCTGGATAAAAGACGAAATTAAGTATAAATTTTAACATAGTACACATTTGAAAAGAATGCCTATTCTTAACATTTCATCTCTGTCTAAAAGCAGAGTTGGGGTCAATTCCATTTTTTCAATTTCAATTCTATTTCCAATCCCAGTTCCCTTTTATAAAATTCCAATTCCTATTCCATTTTATATGGCATATTCTTTACAGAGGTTTATGCCTTAAGCTTTATCAGGTTACCTGACAAGTTCATTAACTTGTATACAGTATTTGTTTTCTCAGTAAAGCCTTTGTTGTAAAATGATTGGAATAGGAATTTTAATTGATTAAAAGGGAATTGGGATTAGAATTGGAATTGAAAAAAATGGAATTGACCCCAACTCTGGTCTAAAAGTGAATACTGACACTGTACGTGTTAAACTGTGTTTCACAGCCTGTTAGCTATGTTTAAAGTACATCTCATTGATTGAAGAGTGTAGCCACTTGTCACTAATGTTGAATTTGAGAACTATCACAGGCACAAGCTGTACAGCTATGGAAAAAAGTTGTGCATCTCCTAGAATGTTATGAATAATTGTATATATTTTATTTAACATCATGTAATCAAAGAAACTATAAAATGATATTGCAAAACTCTACCGGAAGCCATACTGTAATAGTAGTACAGTATTTCATGTTAGATTTTGAAATGTCACATTTTTCAATTGTCAGTGTTTCGTTAAATACAGTAGTATCCGCGTACAGGAACACCTCCTAAGAGAACACTTCACCAGAGAGAACACCCTTGTGGTGAAACAGATTTTTCCCATTGTAAATGCTCCGCGTAAAGGAACAGGAGCTTTGCTTAAAAGAACACCTTTTTGGCACAGCTAACAATTGTTCACAACTGATACAGTACTGTTTTGTAACCTGATAACTCATCATCAGACTTGTCATCGCGACAGTGTCTTGAGGCACACTGATTTGATTTATTCAATCTTTTCATGACCGCTGTCATATCAGTGACTCGTTTTGTATTTTGTTTTCCACAAGTGCACCTAATCAATACAAAATGACATGTAAACAAACAGCAAAGCACGCAGCTGTTTGTCTTCCTACAAAAAGTTGGAAATTGTTGGAGCTCCTGAAAAAAAACAGAATCAGACAAGTCGCCGAGCAATTTGGTGTTTTCCGTTCTGGTCAGATGCTTCACCATTCTGTTAAATAATGTTGTGCATGCCTTGAATATTGCTCCTGTACATGTATTCATAATTAATCTAGATAGAGCTGCTGCTGCATTTTTAAATTGTTAATTTAGTTTGACAGTTATTTTATTAACATTAGTTTGTCTGTTACGTTTTATTATTATTATAGTTAATTAACATGCACTTGCCTATTGCTTTTCTCTTATTCTGTTAATTTCATATGTTGATGCACGTACGTCATGACAAGTAATACAGTGCAGTGCAGGGGGGGTGGGTGGAGGTGGAGAGTGCAGAACTTTGCATCTCTGCTTAATGAAAAACTGAGATTTTCATTGCAACAGAAAATAAGTAAGCCATTAAATGCAGTGGTAGTCCTGACAGTAAAATACTGTACTGTAATGTCGTTTTAATTCAAAGGCCATTACACGTAACACCACATGGCAGCTAAACTAGGCATCGTCACAAGTATACTGTAGTAAAATAGGATTCTGCAGCCTTGAGTAAACATAATCGTGATCATATAACAAGCTGCTTACCCACGAAGACTTGTTTTGTATTGTCCTCAGTGACTGAGCACCATTGACATCTGTATACTGTATTTAAACTGCTGATTGCATGCTTTTGCTAATTGTAATGCGACAGGCTGGAGTCTTGATTTACAGTCTTTAAACCGTGTGTTGGTTTTATTTCTTACACTGCGGTGGCGAAACAATCGCTAATAAAACCAACACAGTAAACCTAGCTCTCAGTTGGAGCACTAAGTAAACAATACTGTGTTAGTTTCTTTTTCTTTCTTCCTCTTCCTTACTCCTCTATACCTCCATCACAAAGCTGTCGACTAAGCCCTTTTTATTGAGGTGTCATTAACTTTAACAAGCAGTTAGCCAATTGACCATTATCCTTAATTCGTTAAGGAAAAGCAGCTGTGGCTTTTTCGTGGGCGTGCATACATGCAGGAACACTAGAGGTGTAGACATCTAGTGGTCAACCCGTTACACTGCAGGGAACAAGCTCTTACCATTCTCATACTGATTCTGCACCTGCTTGTAAGAATCAGATCATCCAGGACACATTTATTTATTGATTTATATTGTGTCTGGTGGCTAACTCAGTTTTTAAGAACACTTGGGCTAAGAGAACATTCTGCTTGCTTCCCGAGGGGTGTTCTCTTAGCCGGAGACTACTGTATATGGAAAGCTACAAAGTGGCATGTAATTCAATATGTTAATGTCACATTATTCACCAGGTTTAATTAGACTTTATGAAACAAAACTAAGAGTGACTGGGCTGTAGACAAATGTTTTGAGATTCAAATGACATAATTTGCCCCAGCTTTCTCTGTAACATCAGTACATTACAACTATTAAGGAGTTTCAGTGTTGCTTAAACATGTTTCTGTGTACAGCAAATAAAACAAGGTGTAAAGCTAAAAAAAAAGCATTAAAAAATACTTGACCAAGGATAATGAGATTCCAGCAGCCAGGCAGCCCATGCTGATTGTGACTGTAGTGAATTAGTCCCCTGTCCCATACAGTAGTTTTCCATTTAGATTCATATGAAGATGCATTCTTCTCTGCCAAGGTAGAGGGATTTGCTTTAAAGTCCAGTTAATCTTTACTGTTTTTTGTTTTGTTTTGTTTTGTTTTTTTAGCCCTCTTAAAACCTGTATCTGTCATTACTTGCTCTTCCTTTTGCCTTGTTAGTGTCAATGTTTTGTATGACTGATGAATGCAAAAAATTGATTTTTAGTAGCATAACCTGAAGATTTTTATTAATTATTAAATTCCTTCTCTTCGTTTTAATAGAAGCTACAGTACAGTAGTTAACACCTCTCTGTTAAAATTGTGTTGTAGGCGTCATCCAAGACATTTCACACCTACCAGAGAGACCCAGCACTCGGACATACCTGTTGGTCTACTGCAACTAAAAATAACTTGGCTGGGAACAAAGTCTCTTTGATACTGTAAATAGATTGTTGTACAGTATGCCTACCACAAAAGGTTGATGTTTTGGCTTGATTTTCAGTGTATTTGACATTTTCTAGTTTTTCTGTGGCATTCAACAGCAAATGCACCCAAATTAGCTATTAAAAACATTTACAGAATTAGTTTTTCAAGTTGATGCGCAAAGGCAACAGACTGTGGAGCCACACAAAATAGTATCGGGTCATCATTTTCAAGCACTGCTTAAAAGAAGTGTGCAGATACTGTACAGTAGGGTCTTTAACAATGTGCTGTACAGGCCTAGTATGTTCTGTTCCCTTTTAAGTACGAAATGTACCCAATACCAAATGTGTATTAACCTCTTTAAGACCAGAAACCTGAATAAGATACAACAAAGCTGCTCAGCTGAGCCTCTGTGACCAGTCATGCCCGTCCCCAAGGGTATAAAGGACTGCACACACAGAACTCATTTTTCCTTTCAAGAGCTGACCTAGCATGACAGCCTATTCAGATAAGTACTTGCTACTTTTTTCTGTTATACATTTCCACATTTATTGTGTTTTACACAAATTATATGTGATATTACCGCTGTATTACTAATTATACGTGTTTGTGCTCTACAGCCTATTTGTTACATCCTACTGCTGCTTGAGTCTCCCCTTCCCAGGGATCAAGCAATGTAAGTCAGCTGACTTTGTGCTCTCCCCCCATGCTGCAATAGCTCAGGCTGGAGTTATTTTATTGTAGTGTAGTGTTGTGTAGTGTAGTGTAGTGTAGTGAGAGCAGCTGCTGGGCTCTGCTGTGCTGTGCAGGACCAAGAGCTGCTTCGGCAATCTCTGCCACAGCTATCTTGATGCCGTTTTGGTGACAGTTCTGCATCACCATTACGAGGGTGTGAAGAGGCTGGCTGTATGGGTGACGTCAGAAAGAAACACACATAGACAGTACTGGCAGGTGAAACTGAGACGCTGCGGCGCTCAGTGCGTTTAATTACACACACAGAAAATAAAATGTTGAACAAAAACGGCACATGGCACTTGAGGCCAAAATAAACAGACAAACAAAACGGACTAACACTAACAAACAGGGTGGACGAACGCTAAACAAACAAGTATCGTGCTGATCTAATTCAGCAAGTCTAGCAATTGTAATTATTATTCTTTTAAAGCTTACTCCTGACTTTCTCTCCCGTTCTCTCCACACTGAACACCCAACCCCAAGTGAGTAAAACGTGCATCTATATATACTGTTGTGCCGGGATTCAATTACCAATTAATTATTCACTTGAACCTACTTTATCTGCACGTGAAGTGATGATGCAATCCCCATGCCCAAATACAACTATGTATTTTAAATCACTCGTGCTACACAGACCCATTTATATCCCGTGCACCAATACCTATACACCAACATTAACACACCACACACCACACTCAACACATAACACATAACACACACATGGGTGGGGCACATTGCCACAGAGGGCTGTTAGTCTTTCTGACGAGCAGGCTTCCCTCAGTCTCGTGTGTACTGACTGAATGGTTTTGCCAGTAGCTTGCCCTGTAAAGTGCTACCTGCGGTATATGCAAACCGAGTGGACCTGTACCGTACCAGTACTGAAGTCGTCGACCCACTCCTTTCCCAACCTGGAAGGGCATTTTTACTTTACTTTGGAGACTTGTTTCTCTTACATGTATTGACTTTTTTTTCTACATTTCACTTAACAGTGTTGAACTACAAATTAAAAGTGAGATGGAGCTTTTGGCTGATTTACTTTTGATGCGCCAATACCCTAAAAATGTGTAAACTAACCTTGATGTATAGAGTCTGGCAGTTCTCGCTGATAACTTGGCGCGAGGAACTACCATTCCTCTAAATATTCTCTTTCTTGTATCAAGTATATTATTATTACTGCTACTGTTTTAGACCAAATTGTATATTATAATATTCGGTTTGTATTTTGTGCTGGTTTTTTTTTCTTTTGTTACAGTTCCATGTGCTTTAGCACACTTACTTCTACTGCGCAGGACCAGGCTACAACTGCAGCTTGCAATAGTGGTGTGATGCCACAGGAGTGTTGATATAATTGCTTCGCTACTGTGAAGGCTTGAATAAGCAGACTGTTCGACCTTGTTCTGTCCTGGTTGTTTGGTCTACTCAGTGGCTTGTTGAGTGCTACTAGTGATTCGATCTCCTGTGTCCAGGTGTAGATCATCACTTGATTCTGCCTCAGGCTTGCACCAAGCGTTCCAGTGGCATCTCAGATATTGCCACTAGTGGTTCGATCTCCTGATTGTCGGAGGTGATCACCACTTGGTTCGGTCCTGTGCATGCACTGTGACATCCCACTTCGGCACCAAGCGTTGGCACCGAGTACAATTCTTGGCACCAAGCTCAATCCTCGTCAAGTGCAATATATTGGCACCGATCGGTGTCGAGCGATCCACAGCACCTTGGCACCGAGTTCGCCTCGGCACTTAGTTTACAATTCCCTGCACCGAACACTGCCGTCTGCACCAAGCTCGATCCTCGGCACCAAGTGCAGTATATCGGTGCTCCACAACCATGCGGTTTCATCACTGCACTATTTGCAAGGCTAAGCTGCAAGGTTCACAAAACACACTCTAGAGAGTCAAGCTTGCCGTTCAAGGGACCACTCCCTTACCCCGGCACAGAGCTCCTCAGTGTCCCAGAGGGAGCCTGCTTTGCTTATGAGCGAGCCAACTTGTACTCTCCAGAAAAGCTCACTGCCCATTCCAACAGGGGCATGGCAACTTTGTGGGCTTTATTCCAGGGTGCAATGCAGCGATGTGGGCTTCTCCCCATACCTTTACTGGGTTCTACAGACTGAATGTCGTGGATCCTCAAAACCCTGGCTTTGGGGTTTTAAGGGCGGTTTCTCAGTCAACCCTAGCAACACAGGCATAGAGGTGAGATTCTCCCTCAATGTTTTAACCCTAGCTACTTTTTACTGGGGTCCCGAATGGTAACACACAACGCAGCCTCGACTTAGCCTTGTGGCATTCCACTCGTTCTGCAATCTTGCCCTTGTGACGGCTTGGGTATACTGACCCATTCGGTAATGGTAACATTTTGTACTTGAAAGGGAACTTAGGTTGTTATCATAACCCTGGTTCCCTGAAATAGAAATCTAACCATTAATCTTCAAGGTTGCTGCGTCCATGATTGCAGCAGGCTTGAAGGAAAAATGACGCTGAGCTCTGTGCATGCGCAGTCCTTTATACCCTCGGGGCGGGCATGACTGCGTCACAGAGGCTTGGCTGAGCAGCTTTGTTATATCTTATTCAGGTTTGGGGTCTTTTAAAGAGGTTAATACCCATTTGGTAATGGTTGCAGTTATATTTCAGGGAACCATGGTTATGATAATAATCTAACGTTATACAGTACTGTGCAAAAGTTTTAGGCAAGTGTGAAAAAATGCTGTAAAGTAAGAATGCTTTCAAAAATAGACATGTTAATAGATTATATTTATCAATTAACTAAATGCAAAGTGAGTGAACAGAAGAAAAATCTAAATCAAATCCATATTTTGAAACACAATCATTAATTGAAACAGAAACAGCTGTGTAGGAGGAATAAAACTGGGTGAGGAACAGCCAAACTCAGCTAACAAGGTGAGGTTGCTGAAGACAGTTTACTGTCAAAAGTCATACACCATGGCAAGACTGAGCACAGCAACAAGACACAAGGTAGTTATACTGCATCAGCAAGGTCTCTCCCAGGCAGAAATTTCAAGGCAGACAGGGGTTTCCAGATGTGCTGTCCAAGCTCTTTTGAAGAAGCACGTAGACGCAGTGGTCGGCCAAGGAAACTTACTGCAGCAGATGAAAGACACATCATGCTTACTTCCCTTCGCAATCGGAAGATGTCCAGCAGTGCCATCAGCTCAGAATTGGTAGAAAACAGTGGGACCCTGGTACACCCATCTACTGTCCGGAGAAGTCTGGTCAGAAGTGGCCTTCATGGAAGACTTGCGGCCAAAAAGCCATACCTCCGACGTGGAAACAAGGCCAAGCGACTCAACTATGCACGAAAACACAGGAACTGGGGTGCAGAAAAATGGCAGCAGGTGCTCTGGACTGATGAGTCAAAATTTGAAATATTTGGCTGTAGCAGAAGGCAGTTTGTTCGCCGAAGGGCTGGAGAGCGGTACACAAATGAGTGTCTGCAGGCAACAGTGAAGCATGGTGGAGGTTCCTTGCAAGTTTGGGGCTGCATTTCTGCAAATGGAGTTGGGGATTTGGTCAGAATTAATGGTCTCCTCAATGCTGAGAAGTACAGGCAAATACTTATCCATCATGCAATACCATCAGGGAGGCATCTGATTGGCCCCAAATTTATTCTGCAGCATGACAACGACCCAGACATACAGCGAAAGTCATTAAGAACTATCTTCAGCGTAAAGAAGAACAAGGAGTCCTGGAAGTGATGGTATGGCCCCTCAACATCATCGAGTCTGTCTGGGATTACATGAAGAGAGAGAAGCAACTGAGGCTGCCTAAATCCACAGAAGAACTGTGGTTAGTTCTCCAAGATGTTTGGGCCAACCTACCTGCCGAGTTCCTTCAAAAACTGTGTGCAAGTGTACCTAGAAGAATTGATGCTGTTTTGAAGGCAAAGGGTGGTCACACCAAAATATTGATTTGATGTAGATTTTTCTTCTGTTCACTCACTTTGCATTTTGTTATTTGATAAATATAAACTATTAACATGTCCTATTTTTGAAAGCATTCTTACTTTACAGCATTTTTTCACACTTGCCTAAAACTTTTGCACAGTACTATATAACAGGAGGCTGTGTGGTCCAGTGGTTAAAGAAAAGGGCTTGTAACCAGGAGGTCCCTGGTTCAGATCCCACCATTGTGTGACTCTGAGCAAGTCACTTAACCTCCTTGTGCTCTGTCTTTCGGGAGACATAATTGTAAGTGACTCTGCAGTTGATGCATAGCTCACACACCATAGTCTCTGTAAGTCACCTTGGATAAAGGCGTCTGCTAAATAAACAAATAATAATAATAATGATAATAATAATAACTTGACCTTTTATTGTAAGCTCTACCATATACAGCATGACACCTGTCAAAGTATATTGAATAAGGGGGTTATTGAATTCAGTTTGCTACAGTATGGAAAGAGAATTCAAACAGGTGACATTTCAGTAGTCTGGGATTTTAGCAAATATATACGGTATGTTGGCTAATAGATCTATACCATTGAAACTAAGTAGTAATATCATTATGTACATGTTGTGTACAGTAGGTTAGTGTGGCAAAGTGCCCCCCCCCCCCCCTGTGTATGTTATATGTTACGTGTTGTGTGTAAATGTTGGTGTATAGGCATTGGTACACGTGATATAAGCGGTCTGTGTTTCACGTGTGTGTAAATTGTATATTTGTAGTTAGGCACGGGGATGGCACATCACATCACGTGCAAGTAAAAAGTAATATGTGAGCACGGGGAATTGCACTTTAATTAATTCACGTGCAGTTGTACCGAGATTCCAATTGAATGATTGACTAGCAATCGAATCTCGGTACAACTGCATAAAAGCTGCATGTTTTCACTCACTGGGGGTTTGGTGTTCGGTGAGTGGAGAACGGGTTAGGAGACGGAGGGTATTGTAAAGCAAAATAAGTAGTAAAAGAAGCTCACCGTGTTTGTCTGTGTAGTCCGTTTTGTTTGTCTGTTTATTTTGGCTCAAGTGCCGTGTCCTGTTTTGTGTTCTGTTTGTTAAACCTTTTTATTTATTTGTTATTAAACGCTGAGTGCAACCATCGCACTCAGTTTCTCTCATCATCACCGTCTGTCTGTGTGTTTCTCTCTCTGGTCTGAGTTCCTCCCGGCAGCCGTCTTTGTCACAGTTAGCCAGCAGAGAGAGAAACTTTATAACTTTTTTTTTATTAGACAACACCCATGATCAGTTTTACAATGTCATTTCTTAGATGTAGTTTTAAAACATTTTCTTGCAGTGGTTAAGCCTTCTACTGCATGTTACAGTGCTCGCCTGTTATAACGCACCTCGTTATAGTGCAGAATCGGTTATAACACGGTAGTGTTGTGGCTCCCATTTGCTCCATAATGCCATTACAGTAGCCCTTTTATACTCATTATAAGACAGAACACAAATAGCACGGTCTTGTAACTATGGCTCCCCACTATAGCGTTATAAAGGGTGAGCACTGTATGTCAAAAAGCAGAGTGGCTTGTTTATTTCTATCTTACTGTAGCTACAGTATAGGGAGACAAACTTCCTTGAAAATGTCTTGCCACACCCTGTGAGCCAAATATACATGCTCCTGCTAATACTACTACTACTGTATATCTATCAGATATAATATTTTCAACATAGATTTATACATTAACTTCTTTTAAAGACATTAAAGAAAATCATTTTAAAACCATGTAAAAAAAAAAACTCATTATTATTATTATTATTATTATTATTATTATTATTATTATTATTATTATTATTATAATAATTATTTTTCTTAGCAGACACCCTTATCCAGGGTGACTTACAATTGTTACAAGATATCACATTATTTTTACATACAGTGACCCATTTATACAGTTGGGTTTTTACTGGAGCAATCTAGGTAAAGTACCTTGCTCAAGGGTACAGCAGCAGTGTCCCCCACCTGGGATTGAACCCACGACCCTCCGGTCCAGAGCCCTAACCACTACTTCACACTGTTGCCTTTTGTATACTGTATACAGAAAGCATACTGACAGATTACTTTTAAACAAAAGCCCTGTTTTCCTGGGTACTGTAATTTCCTCTTAACAGGGCGGTGAAACCCCTAAACTAAACATTCTCCTCCTACAGTAGTCTTGTTTATACCTCCTGTTTCGTAGGAGAATGCCACACCTCAGGGTCTACTGGGAGGAGAAGCCAATTCCTTTCCTGTCAAAAGCCTCAGGGGAAGGAAATGATAGGCATTGTCTTACAGCAGCTGATTAGGAACCACACCCCTGCTGCCTTGGCAGTCATAAAGACTTAACTATAAGGACAAGGAGCCGGCCATGCAGTGCATGCATTTCCTGATTCAGATTGACAATTTCCTCACTCTGTCTTTTGGGTTCCGACAAATCTCTCACTTCTACCCATTGTTGAAAAGCATTACAGTCGCTAAAAAAAGGTTAGAAGCTGGTACTGTACACTTTCTTTGACCTTTTTCATCTCTTTAAAAGCACTGCACCTCTTCAATGTGATTTAGCTTTCTACTGTAGTTTCTCTCATCTCCACTTGTAAGCAACATTAAAAATGAATGTCTCACTGGCTATGTTTCCACTGGAGCTGTTTGCTAAAAGTAAACAATTAAACGGAAAATGCAACGGTTAGCCCAATGTAGCTATTATGCTGTCCTCCGAAGCGTGTGCCGTAAGCCGACCGCTTTTTTTCACACTGCGGACTCACCATGCAGCCACCCAAGAGCTACAGCGTCGGAGGACAACACAGCTCTCGGGCAGCTAACAGGCAAGCCCGCAGGCCCCAGACCAGACTATAAGGGTCTCTGGCCGACCTAACCCTCCCTCCCCCCGGGCGACGCTCGGCCAATTGTGTGCCGCCCCCTGGGAGCTCCCGTCCACAGTCGGGTGTGGAATAGCCTGGACTCAAACCGACGATGTCCAGGCTATAGGGCGCATCCTGCACTCCATGCGGAGCGCTTTTACTGGATGCGCCACTCAGGTGCCCCCCATGTAGGGTAGCTTTTAACACTGCCACCACCTTTGTTTCCCTAGATGGTCTGGGCGATAGAGGAGTGACGCTGGTACAAAGTCAAGTAAAAACGGGAGTCCAAGTATGTTTTTAAAAAGTAGATTTTATATGAAAAATAGACAGTTAACAGGCTTATCAGTCTAAGTGATACTGGGTTCCTAGTTCATACACCGTAAATACACATAAAAAGTTAATAGTATAATAAAGTACACACAGCAATTTACATATTCAGTACAAAAAAGGAAACCAAACCAACTGCATAGTAATATAAAAAAAGGAAAGCAATATATGTGTATAGCTATAACTAAATCTATCCCACGCACTATAACCCACTATTATACTACTATAACCCACCAGCCACCCTGTCTCCCACTGTTAATAAGCCTTGTTAAAATGGGATATATAAAACTAAAAAACTATGGTAAGAACTTAAGCACAAATAGGCACCTAGAAGCAAAAGGGGGGAGGGGACACTGCTCAAGAGGGATGCTCATGCCACCAGAGGCACTTTCATAAGCTTCAAACCCGGTTGGGTAAGGTGAATCAGTCCATTCTGGGTTTTTCTTCAGCAGGAAGAACTACAGTAATTGTACACTATGTAATAAATATTTGAAGTGGACTTTGTTTACTGCAATGAAATGACAGTTTTTTGTTTTTGAGTTGAGTTGGGTTGTGTCCCACAGCTTTGAAAAAATGGGTATAGATTGTGCATTCTGGCGCAGTTTCGGATGGCTTGAGCATGTGCTAGACTAGCAGTGGTCAGCTTTGTAGTGTCGGACAAAGTACTCCATTAGTGTAATGAAGGAGCTTTATTTCAGCACTGCTCACAGCAAGGCAAGATCAACAAGAAGAAAACTTTACTTTGAGCATCAAGGCCCCTGCAATACAAGGCTGCCTGAAAATGTGTGTAGAACTTGTTATTGCACATTTAATTGTGTACAGTTGTAATATGGTGAAACAGCATGTTGCAGCTCCCATGCTCAGCATTAGTCAAGTCCTGATATGACAGCATGTACTCTAACACAGACAGCTCTTACAATTACATGTTACCGTTTATTTTTCAGTGAACAGAAGTAATAAATTTCAGTGTGTTCGTTCTGCTATTTTTTATATTAGATAGTGCTAATGAAAATATCTAAAATATATAACAATCTGAGTGCAAAATTTAGTGAATGGCAGTTTTTTTATTACTGCAGTCAAGTAAGCTGCAGTACATTCATTTTTAATTCTCTCAATATTTAGTTTTTTATCAGCAGTACACTTTCTACTTTTTTTTTTGGTGCAGATGTATAGCTATTAATAATACAACAAATGGACTGAATGATAATACCTGAAATTTTTATTATGATATGTTTTAATAAAGTAGCCAGTGAAATAGATGTCTACGGAGCTCCCGAGGGGCGGGCTTAGGTCGGCCAGGGTGTCCTCGGCTCACCGCGCACCAGCGACCCCTGTAGTCTGGCCGGGCGCCTGCGGGCTTGCCTGTAAGCTGCCCAGAGCTGCGTTGTCCTCCGACGCTGTAGCTCTTGGGTGGCTGCATGGTGAGTCTGCAGAGTGAAAAGAAGCGGTCGGCTGACGGCACACGCTTCGGAGGACAGCGTGTGTTCGTATTCGCCACTCCCGAGTCAGCGCGGAGGTTGGTAGCGGTGAGCTGAGCCTAAAAATAATTGGATATTCTAAATTAGGAGAAAATACAAAAAATAATTGGCGACTACTAAATTAAGAAAAAAAAAGAAAAAAAAAAGTAGCCAATGCAAATATAATAATCACGCTGGTCGCCAGATTATTTTAAAAACCCTGCATATGCCCTCTTGCATGGTACATATTCTATTATTGCATGTAAAACAGGCATCGTTACAGAGGTCCGTGGGAGGTAGGGATGGTGCAAGAGAACGCGCATTGGCCAAATATGGAGAAAAGAGTGAAGAACGCAGGCTGCTGATGACTAGCTAGCAGGGCTCTCCCCAGGCCTTTTCAGCCAGGCGCACCACCTGGCAAAGTGGCTGTCGCCGCCCGGCTGAGAAAAACCTGATCCTCCCGTCTTGCAGATGCTACTTGCGCGTTTTTGGGTGAAAAAAAAATAATCTTGGAACCACATGACAGCTGTGTTACGTCTTGACACAACATTTAACCAATCGGAGAGTTGAAGGGGCGGGTTTTCTGTGTTAAGCACTTTGAGAGGCTAAAATGTTAAAATGACTGCTAAAAAAATAACCAATTATTTTCAAAGCAAAAATAGTGACAATGAATGCAGGGGGTCAAAATAAGCCGCTGATCGTCGCAATCCACCGGCTAATACTATATTTGCGCCTCCTACTATATTAAAAAAATATTAAGATTATTTTCTGATATTATCATTGACCTTACATTTTTTGTCGTATTATTGTACTGATATGTAGTACATAATGGCTATACATATGCACCAAAAAAAAAGGCGTATTCCTTTTGTTGTGATATTGTAAAAAATATGTACCCAGGTGCTTGCAAGAGATATTGGGGGTTCATGTATAGAGGCTGTACGCCTTTAAGAAGAAAGGCTTGATGGGATATATCAGCTGAACACTTGTCAACTAACATACAAATGCTTAAGTGCAGAGGTGCTGGATTATTACACTACAGTTTCATGCAACAGTTATGATGGTGACCAAACGTGTGTGAGTACTGTTGTGTAAAAAAATTGTTAAAATAAACAGTTGCATCAAAAAATGTAGAGCAGCGAAAAACAAAAGTAGACGTGCATTAACAAAATGCCCTGAAAACTTATCATAAAGAAAACAATTTAAATGAAGCAAATAGCTTAATAATTAAGCTAAAAAGGAAGTGAAAGTTACCTTTTTTTCTTGTGTGAACTCCAATAAACCTACGTTATCTTTCCCCAGTCAAATCGTACAGTGTCTAAATAAGCACAGTAATTTACTATAATAAAAAACAGTAATGAAAATGTAGAATATAAAAAAGCGCAACCAGATATAGTCAACAAAAGACAACACATTATTCAAATTCTTTGTCGTATTATATATTTAAGGTAAGGCGGGTTTATTTTTCAGTTAAAAGTGCTCCCGGCTATAATGTTCTGCAGCCCAGGTGTACGGAATTCCTGGGGAGAACCCTGGCTAGTAAAGTGCTGCCCCTCAAGTGCTTGCAGACGAGAGAGGCTCATGGAATCACTGATGTACAAGAGGGTACTACCGCAGAGCTTGTAAAAATTCTTATTGTCGATGGAGCTGCTGCTTTGCAACCCATGAGCTCAGGGCCCTAGGAGGAAACCCATCAGCACTTGATAGTGAATGACTTGATATTTGAATTTGTATGATACAGTACCTGCAGGAAGATTTTGGGGGGGGGGAAAGATTCAAAATTCTTTTTTTTATTTAGTGTTAAGGTATTATTTAGACTATTGGAAATACCCAGGACTCGACATGGGATAATTAATTCTGAAGGCCAGCAGAACACACATGGAATTCTGAGCAAACTGCATTACTACACATTACTCATGGAATATTGAAGAAAACGTTTGTGTTCATTAGCAACAAAAACTAGTGCTACATAAAATCAGGAAAAAAAAATGTAAATGCTATTTATTTTTATCCATTTTCTAATAGCAATAAACGTCTTAAAAATAGGCTTTACCGTGTGTTAAGGACCTTCTCGTTATGTTACATGCCCTTGCCTTCGGCTCAGGACATTTAGTGACACGAGGTGGGCCTTACCAGACGGTGAAGCCCTCTTCTTCAGGTGCTATTGCTTAAGTAATTGTGTTTTACTAAAGTTCCATTGTTCGTAGGTTCTTACCATAGATTCGTCTTTTCAAATTTCATCAGTGCTGTTCTCATGCTTCCAGAAACAATTACAAAATGTATTTCTCCATTCCCAGAGGGAGCAAACCCTCATTAGGCTTTGTAAGTTAACAAGTTATAACAAGAGGAATTGGATGTGCCTTTTAAAATATATTTGCCAATTTTAAAAGGGGTTGCATCCAAGTATAATGAATGCATCAAGTCAGGCTGCTGTTGCGGTTTTGCAAGTCATTAGAAAAAAAAAGTCACTTTAGTTTTTGCTCTGTTCTATTTAATAATAACTATGTATCGTTTTCTTTTCAGGGAAGCCTCACAGTATTGAAAGCTCAGAGCGGATTCAACTCTCTGGGACCTTTAATGTTCGGAAAGGAAAGATGCAGCTCCCAGTAAACCGGTGGACCAAACGACAGGTTATCTTGTGTGGGACCTGTCTCATAGTATCATCTGTGAAGGACAGCCAGTCGGGGAAGATGCACATCCTCCCTTTAATTGGGGGAAAGGTATGGGCTGTTTTGACCTGCTTTAACTCCTTTAATACTCCACACAATAAATTCCATGTTGGTATATGCAGGACACATACAGAAATAAATATAAATGTATACAAGATACAATCAATAATTAAACCTTCGGTGACTGAAACTGATTACATTATTCTTAGAATTGGTCGTCCATTTAAATGTAGTCTGTTCCACTGCCTCCCTTTTCACAGAAAATGAACAAGTGAGGATTAGCTGCCACGCTTCATAATGTATAAACGCAAAATTTTATTGCTTTAATATTTTACGAATGTGTGCCTCACAAAGCTTTGCCATTGTTCATCTGAGAGGAATCTAGTGGCTTTGTTTTCTCATTCCTTTTAAAGCAATACAGAATATTGGCTCTATTATAAACAAGTTTAATTTACTATGACTATAGTGAACACACACTGTTAATACCTTCCTCCAACTTTAATCCAAAATGATATCAGAAATATTATTCCAACCTTGATTTTAAAAAGCTAGCTGTAGGTTCATTTCTAGTTGATTGTGGACTTCATTCAAATTAATCCGGTTTCCTTGTGTTTTTTTCTAAAGTAGATAGAAGAATCCACAATTTTTCTGTAAGTCTGCAGGTGGAAGAAGTGAATTATTTTTTTTTTCTGTACTCCAGCACTGGAGAGCAGCCAAATAATTTAAACAACTTAATATTCAAAGGAAATAACACTATTTGAAGGGGTTACAGGAAGTACAGTAAGCAGGAATTGAGCGCAGCTGAGAAGTAAAGGAATTTGTTTTATTCATTTTCCTGCCAAGGGTGGTGTAAGTAGAGGCTAGAGTGGCCTGTTATGTTTTAGGAGAGCTTTTCTATCCTTGTGGACTTACTTCTCATTTACAGTACAGGTCGGTGGGTCATTCTACAGGAAAGGGTTTCATATTTTGGTTTGCTTGCTGCATGACAAGCTACATTTTTAAACTAGGTTAGTAGTGACCACAGAGTTATTTACAAGTTCTCATTTCTTGGCCAGTTTTTGGTCACTGGTAGTGTTCAGCAGTTTAACATAGAAAGAACCAGTTACAAAATCGTATAAATTAGCCATTGTGGTGATCTGAGAGTGATTCATGTGGTAATACATTGCACATTTTTCAATCTGTTTTTAAAAAACTTTTTTTTTTTTTCCTGCAGGTGGAAGAAGTGAAAAAACACCAGCACTGCTTGGCCTTTAGCTCCACTGGGCCCCAGAGCCATACCTACTACATCTGTTTTGATACCTTCACAGAATACCTGCGGTGGCTCCGACAGTCCTCAAAGGTGATGCCTGTTGTTAACTGCGCTTTTCTGCAAAATCAAAGATACCACTCTGATGTTCCTAATTATACCTTCTGCTCAAGATTACATCCCATAATCTTCGCTCCCAGCGTTCAGCTTTATTGAAGCCTGTACGGTTGCACATATTTGAACCAAAGCCACTTAATCATCTTTGGGGGGTTTACTTTAGGTTAGCTGAAACGTATTCTTCTGAACACTTTAATGCTGTTGAGGGAAATTAATATCAGTCTTGGAAGGGTCTTGTAATTCCTTGGCCTTATTTCACCCAGCAACTTTTCATTGCCTTGGCGTCATTTACAATTCTCTGCACTGAGCTCCAGTTATTGAGGTCAAGTTTGAGGACTATCCATTATGTGGAGCAATGCATTGTAATGTGTGCTGCCGCTTGTGGTTTTTGTATTCATGTCTTGCCTAGGATTGCTGTGTAAGAGACTGTTTTGAGACAGAGGCCAGGCACACTGTCACTTGCTAGACCTACAAGGCAAAACTTAGCCATGTTAAATGCCATGGAAGGTGACACGAAAAATAACACTGAGTCTTCTGCATTGTGAAAAGTGTTTGTGAAGACTGAAAAGGGCAACCGTTACAAATTTAAAGGGAGGATCGAAGGATTACACAATAGATGTTAAGTATCATTTGTTCAAGTACACTTGTCAAAAAACCATATAGTGATTGCTGTAGTTCTGCACCATCTAGGAAAGTTATGCTATGCGGCTGCTGTCCAGCTCCATACTGTTTCACTCCCTTGTTTGTTTGACTATTTTAAACAAAACTTATTGAGGTTTTCTTGCATGAACTTTGAATCTTTCAAATATGAAATCAATTATATTTAAGCACCACTTGATACCTTTTTGAAAAAAAATTAAATATATTGAATCTAGGCAATAGGGAAAAGGCTATTTGGTGGATTCAATTACAATTGTATGTGTGACACACTAGGCTGTTAAAGAAACCAGCACTCATGAGTTAAAGCTTTATCTATTCTCCTGTTGTCTTAATTAGTTCTCAAGGTGTAAACTTGAAGTCCTTGTTTTTCCGCACATTCCATTAGATTTGGTAAGTAAGTTATTATAACATAAGGTGATCATGTGTAACCTTGACTCGTGATTGAATGGTACCCTGCTACTTAAAGACTAGTTGCGAGTGTTTTACATGTGTTTTATCATCCTCTTTTCATGTGTGAACACATTCAAGTGTGAAGTGTAAATCCATAGGCGCACACACACCACACTTTATCTTAACAATCAAGTACTTAGTGATTTTCATGTTTCCTCCAGATAACTTGTCCTTTTGGGCAAAGTAATGTTGCAACACTTGGAGAACCCAAATACAAGCTTTTAGAAGGTATTTTATTGGAAGGTCTTTTACCGGGTTGTCGGCAGCAGAAATAAGATTATTTGACATGAACTACAGGGCGGATAGAGTATGCAAGTCTTTTGAATGAATAATACCTGAGACTAAGTGGAGGATGTTTTACAGTACTAGTGAGGGAGGCTGTTGACTCCAGGTACACTTCATGAGCCTTTGGTTTAGCTATATAATGGTCTTCCCATCTTTTTTTGTTTTAAGGTGCTGGTTTTATTTCTAAAAAATAAAACAATATCAGTTGACACACTTACTCTAACTTTGACCAAACTGTACCATATTGTTTTATCTCAGGCTAATGAAAGTGAATTGCCAAGAAAGATATGTCCACAATGCATATATTCCTTACTTCTTATGCCAAATACATAAATCACTGGCTAAATTGTAGTTTATCACATCGTGATCATATTAATAATATGCTATTTGCTTTATCCGAGTTTTAAATAATGCACTGTACAGTAACTGTTGCATAAAACCAGATCAGCTTCTTTAAACATGGATGCAGAGTACAACTACATCTCTTTTTTTTCTATATGTACAACACTGTGTTAATTAAGCAATAGAGCCCGTCGATGCGGGCTGTACCATGTGGTAGATGACACCGACTGGAGTTATGTGTCCCGAGCCGTAGGGTAACCTTCCGCTGAGGAAAATAGTCCCTAACATAATTTAGAATAGAAAAATGACATACACGTAGAGAAAACGGTTTTTATTATTATTATTTGGCTAACATACTTTATTTATTTATTTATTTATTTATAGGGGTCTTACTCTTTCTTATTATAATTTATCTGGACTGCCAGATAAATTAACTGTACAGTTATTGAATAGTCCATGTAGTGTAGAGTCAGACTCGAAACTTGTTGTTGGAGGCGGGGCGTCATTCAAGCTGGCAGGGAGTGGATTGGCTGGTGCAGAAAGAACTGAAACAGGGTTGGCAGTTTGATTGGCTGGCTTTGAGGCAGGGTGTTTGGATCCAGTTGACAGAATTGTGGACCAATCGTGTCTTTCCTGTTAATTTGCTGTCCAGTAGCTGTGAATTGAGCCTTCATTACGGTGTCCTGTCACAGACATGATTTCCCTTGTCTCTAGACCAGCGTCAGAAAGTATCAATGTTTAAGTAGCTTTTTATGTTATCAGATTAGTTGTAGATTAGAATGTTAAGGGGAAAAGCTGGTATTTATGCGTGGATTGATTTAAAATTTAATTCACAGTTAAGCACTTAAACGTTCCAGCAGGCATCTATGGAAAATAAAAGCCTGCTAGATCTGGAAGATTGGCAGTTCACACTCAATCGTTTTCTAATGTCTATTACAGCATGCTACTATTTAATATTATCTTTTACATTTAACAACACAATTAATGGACCCCTAATAGATCAAGTAAATGGTGGAGGATCAAGGAACGGGCGCATGGGATATCTTTGACCACTGAATGAACAGGCAGACAACAGTAATAGTCTATTTCTTGAATGCAATTAGTTACAGTTAATTAAACAGTTCCTACAGGGAGTGATAATTATCTTTTGTTCAAAATCTTTAGGTTCTGTGCTGATTTTCTTTTATTTTAATTTTCTTAATTTACTGGATTAAAACATTATACTGCTGCTGAGGTTCACACAGGATCGTGTACAGCTGACTTGTATTTTAGGATGATATGTAATTGTCCATTTGGCCACCTAAAGTGTTCATGATTGATAAGCTGGTTTTGTAACATATTGGGCAGTTTTAACCGTTAAAGATGATGAAAACTTCGGTATTGCGGGATGTATTTAGTGAAACAAGAAAACGTCTTTTGTGTTGAACCTTGGTTCGAAGGGCAACAGTGCTAAATGGAGGGACCTGTATGTACACAAGTCACGCTTACATTTTACATGTACAGTAGAAACAGTGGATTTACTTTTTCATGCTACTGATACAGTAGCTCCAAATTTGTATTTGCAGCTATTGAGATATCATGTATGATATTATCATACACCTATAGGCTTGCCTACAGTATGCAAAGTTAGGTGAGTTCCCTATTGCCATCACTGCGAGTGGCCAATGTGCCCTGCACATTTGTGAGGTACTCCCAATACTAGAGAAGAGCCAAATGATTTAAAGAACTTCATATTCAAAGAAAATAACCCTATTTTGAAGGGATTACAGGAAGTACAGTAAGCAGGAATTGAGCACAGCTGAGAAGTAAAGGAATTTGTTTTATTCATTTTCCTGCCAAGGGTGGTGTAAGTAGAGGCTAGAGTGGCCTGTTATGTTTTTAGGATAGGTTTTCTATCCTTGAAATGTGGACATATTTCTCATTTACAGTACAGGTAGGTCATTCTACAGGAAAGGGGTTTCATATTTTGGTTGCTTGCTGCGTGACAAGCTACATTTTTAAACTAGGTTAGAAGTTCTCATTTCTTGGTCCTTTTTTGGTCGCTTCTGGTCGCTGTCACAGTAGTGTTCGGCAATTTAACATAGACCAGTTACAAAATCGTATCTGCCAGAGTAGCGACTGAGTGTTTCATGTGATCATATATTGTACATTTTAAAATCTGTGAATAAATTGCTCTTACTGTATCTCAATCAGTTTCAGTTTTAAGATATTTAGTGAGAGCTATGGATGCATGCCTTGAGTCCCATTGTATAGTAAGGAGTTTAAAAAGCAGGACTGTTCAGTCCAGAAGATCAATAGAAGCAATTGTGCAGAGATGTGAAGTCATGCATTTCTGTGTTCTGTATTCCAGCACACAACAACTTATCATTCATCTAGTAATGTCCTACTCATGTTTTATGTTCCTAAGCAAAAATATTTTGAAATGTAAAAGAGGAAGTGTTTCTATCTTGATGGGTCTTAAACAAATGGGGTCAAGTGCCAATGAAACAGTAAATCTCAGAATTTTCATTTCTCCCAGCATCTGTCTCATTATTCTGTGTGATTTCAGTGGTATAGGGAATGTGTATAAATACTGTATATAGGACCACTTTGGTAAAATAAAAAATATTTAAATAATTGGAAACAGAAGCAGGTAAACTATATATACACAAGATTCCAGCTTTGAAAAAAAACAAATAGATATGCACTTTTTATATCATTGTGTTCTCTGAGTAAATAATATATAGATCAGTGTGCCAAGAGTAGATCTTTGAGATTTGTAAAAAAATTAATTTCAGTGTCTGAGCAACACATAAACAAGCCCTTTATGTTCATTCTTTAAACAATGTGGGTTGACTCCATGTGACACTCTGTTTTATTATTTAATCTGGGAAACTATGATCATTGTAGTCACTGCATTTCACAGTGGGTGTTTTGCAGACAGTTAGTTTTGGTGTGAAGCTCTAAATTCAGCATGATTGCAAATGTACTATATACGCCACTTGAATGCAATTTATTAAAATGCATTCAGCTGCAGTATTTGTTAATCTTAAAGGGATACTCGGCTTTAAATGTAACTTTTGATTTTAAAGTGACATTGACCTTTAAGCTAAAGTATTTGTTAATCTTAGTGATACTAGAGTTAAAAGAATCTCAGCATCTTTTCAGTATTAAAACCAAAAACCTCCCAATTCATAATACTGACATTGTACACTGCAATTGCAGAGTTCCACATGCAGTGCCTATCTATTTCACACATATAAGCTAAACAATATGCTTTCAACGAAAAACCGTGTCCCATTTAACTGTGTCTCCCAGTTTTTCAACCTGCACCAGCAAACCCCACATACAATGGCTACTGTTTTGTTGGGTCTTTCTTCATCACCACATAATGCTGCATCGCCATCACACTGCTGATGCATGTGCCAGTCTTTAAGCTCCTATACTCATTTCTAATCTTTCTCGGTTGCCTTTGCCTTGATTGTTTCAGATTGTGTCCCAGCGGATCAGCTCTGTGGATCTGTCCTGCTGCAGCCTCGAGCATCTGCCTGCCAATCTCTTCTACAGCCAGGACCTGACTCACCTCAATCTCAAGCAGAACTTCCTGCGGCACACTCTGGGACCTGTCGCCAGCCGCGGCCTGACTGAGCTGCAGAGGTAATGCCAGGTCTTTCCCGGGTCTGCCGAGCTTGGCTGATGACTTCTAATCTGAGGGTGGTGGGGGTGGATTGCAAATGGACTTTGGTCTGGAAATAGAGGTTTTATTATCTTCCAGCTCACATGGCTTGGTACCATCTGGTGCCTGAGCAAGAAGGAAAGGTTGATTGGGGGGTGTGGGTGGGGGTGGGGGTTGGGGTTGTGCATTTGTATGGATGGAAACAGAAAATAATACATTTTTGTAAGGTTTTATTGTCCTTAAGGTATAGCTTTTTCTTGAAATCTTGGTCTGTGGGTCATGCTACAGCAGGGCTACTCCCCTGTAGCAAAAGCAACCTCTAAAATGAGTTCTGAAAGGCATGCTGTACACTAACTAGGGCTAATTTAACTGCTTGATAAATTGCATAGTTTATAAGCCTCATTTAATATGGAATAGTCTGTCTGGCAAAATTGTCACATAAGAACGTTTGTTTAAATTGGACAGTAATACCCAAAAAGACAGCTTTTTCAGTAATTTTAAAAGGTGTTTTAATGCAAGTGTGTGTGTGTATATATGTATATGTGTATATATGTGTGTATATATATATATATATATATATATATATATATATATATATATATATATATATATATATATATATATATATATATATATATATATATATATAATAATATATATATATATATATATAATATATATATAATTTTAATTGTGATTTAATTGATTTATCATTATTTGCTTGATAGAGTGTTGTACTTCACTGGGTAGGTAGACGTAACAAGGTGGACAAGGCCTGCATTGCGCGTATCTGAGCTCCTTTTTAATGCAGCATTGCATACAAGAAATGAAAGAAAACTGTAATTTTTAAAGAGTGATATCCGAAAATAATAATAATTTCAGTTGGAGATGTGCAGTTTGTTCAAGTGCCATGCAGCACACTTAAGAAACAATTTGACTTGGTGTTCTGGTACCCAATAACTGTCTGTGTCACACTCGTTTCTGTGGTTAACGAGTGAGAGGCTCGGACATGGGAGATAAGATACTGGAGCAGACCTTGGGGACAGGAAATTAAATGCTTTAAATATGCCATGAGTTAGATGCCAGCTGGCCAGCATTAGGGATAGGAAATACTTGAAATTCAACTTTTACTTCAGAGACCTCGAACTCAGGCTTCACTTTTTATAATATAAAGCTCAGATATAAAAATTGTCCTGGAGTAGCAATCAATAATCAAAAACTGCTGCATCACCTTGAATCCGCCTTATTCAAGTGCAGGCAAAAAAAGACTTTGCTCTGTATAAAATCATTCTTTGTTTTCATCACTGTTCATTTGTTGTTTTGTCCCGTTTCATTTTCATAGGTTTTGTTTCTGTTTCTGCTAGTCAGCCCTTTCCATTTTGTCTGTGGGCTGTATTTGTTTTACAGCTTCAGTCCAGACCCTAACTTAATTATGCCTTGTCTTTATCCATAAATCCCACAGTCTATAGGATTTTCAGATACAGTCCCTTAGAGGCTACTACTACAAAGGCTTGAGTCGGTTTCAATAAGGTATTGTTAACTGTAATTACTTTTAACGGTACTTAATGTTATGAGAACGCAGCCCTTAATATAAAATGTACTAAATTGTTTTACAATTCAGCTCGAGTGTGGTATTTAGAAAATGAGTGTCAGGTTGGGGAACTGGCCTCAGTTAAAGCCCAAGGTATTAAGTATATGTTGCTTTGCCTGCTTTGTTTTCAGTTACATTTAAGATGAAAGGCTTCGAGATGCTGTGCCTGTTATGGGTTTAAAAACAGATTAATTATTATATTCAATAAGGTTGAGTAATACTAAACCAATGAAGATGCAAACTCTCAGTGTAGTTGTTGTTTTGCTTTGTGACCCTGCCAGCTCGTGCACACACCTGGAAGAGGAGGTCTCAAAGCACAGCTCAAACTGATGTTACAGCTACAGATATGAAATCCAGAGAGTGTGTCACTTCATTGTATATTTTCTACTTTTCCCAGACTCAAAACGTTGTCAGTGTTGACTGCAGTCTTAATCTGATTTTCGTAACAACACTGCTATTTTATTGTTCATTAGACAATGGATCAGAGATTTCCTTTAACCTGATTGGTCAATATGATATCACAAGGTGATTTTATGTACGTAGGCTATATATATATATATATATATATATATATATATATATATATATATATATATGCAACATACAAGTGTTGAGATATCTAGCATTAAATATTTGGTGGTCCCGAGTGCATGTTTCTCTTACCGGATCTCATTGTGCAATTTAGCTCTTATTCATTCAAATTCAATGACAGGATGACACTGTTCCAAGTTACACTGCTTTGGCAAGCAGTTAGAGCTTGATCTAACGAAGGAAAGTAATTCTCCTCTAACTTTTTTTAAAAGAGCGGAAAAATTAAAATCCAAGAAAATAGATGAAACACTCGTATTTAGTGACCAAAACAAGGCATGGGGAATAACAGACATTTGCCTATTTTAGGAAATATATAATAAATGTAATAATATATGGGTAAAACATATTATCATTACAATATTATATTGTTATGTGAGAATACATTCTGACCCATTTATAAATATATATCTTTTCAATTTTTATAGTGGAATATAATTGTATATTTCCATCAAATGATATACCTTTATGAAACTAATCTGGTAGAAAAAAAAAGATGATTTAATATACTGTAGTAATTTTATGTGGGTGCAGTTTAGTATTAGACTTTAACTCTTCTTTTTATAAGCTTTTACAGGGAGTTTGTATGGTGTGAACACTCATGCAAACTTGAATGTCCCTAAAAAATAGAAAATAAGTTAAAAAAAAAACTAACTAAAAATAACAATCATTTACTTGGATTATATGAAAGTCATCATCCATATAATATTCTTTAAATTGGGTCCAGAGAAATATTTTAATTACTGTGTGTGTGTGTGTTTTTTTAGTTTTTTTTTTTTTAATATAGCTTAGTCCTGGTCCCCACAGTAATCTTGTGACCATTCCAACAAGGAGAAATTTAACACAGTGTTCTCTGCAGGAATTACATTCTGGAGAACAGATGAACTGCAGCTGAACCCCAGTGGTTAAAATTAACTATGTAAAAGTGCATTGTTTTTTGACCAAGGGAGGAGGGTCTCTCTCTCTCTCTCTCTCTCTCTCTCTCTCTCTCCTTTTCTTTCTTTTTCTCTCTCTCTCTCTCTCTCTCCTTTTCTTTCTTTCTTTTTCTCTCTCTCTCTTTCTCCTTTTCTTTCTTTTTCTCTCTCTCTCCTTTTCTTTCTTTCTCTCTCTCTATCTCTCCTTTTCTTTATTTCTTTCTTTCTTTCTTTCTTTCTTTTTCTCTCTCTCTCTCTCTCACACATACAAAATCATTGTCAAAAGATATTCTAAAGAATTGAACTGGAAGGCAGTAATTAAGCTCCATGATTTGTTAACGGATGCACGCAGAACACAGTATTATAATCAAAAATGGCATTTGATGTAAAAACAACACTGAAAAAAGATTTGGCCCACCAAAAAAATTACAAAATAAATTGTTGAATTGCTGGTGACCCTGACATTGACTTCTGACCGAATGTGGCAGCCATATTAAGGTCTTTTAACTTGATTGTTCTGTAAACAGGTCACGTCTGTTTTGGTATTCTCATAAGGTTTGGAACACAGCTGTTTATTTTTATTCTTTTCTTGGTTCCAGTAAAAATGAACCCTTTCACTGTGGCATTGTTTTAAACTCTGGTACAGACCACATGCTTTCCCATTGGAGGAGTCTGTTCCATTAGAATGTTTTTATAAAGTCTTAGCTTTTTTAAAGCATGCACACATTTCATGATTTAATTTAACTTTGTCTTACACCAGTTGCAGGCATTATATGTATGGAGAATAATTAACATTTGTTCAAATCAGTGACTCAAGTTTTAGTACTTTTATGAATGTCAAGCCTTCTGTAATTTGCAATGTAGCTGCATTTGTTTGTTTTTTGTTGAGTGTGATTGAAAATCTGCAGTCTGCAACATAGAAAAGATTAAAACAGCAGTGCAGGGAACGTTACATCAAGACCAAGATTAAAAAAAAATCTGCAGGCTTTCACACTGCTGTTTAACAGTTGATTGTTTTACCCATTTGGGTCTATAAGATTGAATTTTTGACATACAAAAATGTAATATTTAAGTAAGCTATTTATGGAAACGGTCAAGGCTGGTCAGTGCTTTTATGCACTTTTATTAATTATTTAACAAAACAAAAGGTTTAAACAAACACTTCACAAACAAAACAGCACCCAAGCTAAGGCTATCAGAGCAGTACCAGCAGAAAGCACAACCTGCTGCTCTCAACCCTTCTCCGTTATGTTCAGTTTTGGTAATTTGAGTCTGCCAACTTTAAACAACATAAATCCAGTATATTCCTTTGCATTACTAGATATGATAAATATTAAATTATGATAGTGTTTAAAGGTGGCGCTCACAATACATACTAGATGCAAAATTGGAAAAGTGACCGTAAAAGGAGTAGAATTGCACAAGTGGGCCTAAAAGGATTCGATATACAAGGGGAAAAGAATTGACAGTAGACAAGTTCATTTCTGTAAATATATGGTACTGTTCTATTAAAGGTTAACCAGCGTCCATAGAAAATATTGCATTTCTGGCGGTCGCACAAAATTCCTATCCTAAGCCCCTTTTACATACAAATGCCACTACTGAGCCATTTGAGACGTTAAATTTCTTTTTTTAAAATAACCATTCTCACAGCACGAAACTGTGCAATCTATGCCGGTATAATACACACATCCACACAGCCAAAGGGATCATGTGAGTACAACTTTCAAACCTGTCAGTCAATAGATCGTTTTCATCGCACCAGCGATTCACCCATAAATTACAGCATCACGCACCATCCCTTCTATTTGTGAATTCACCTCCTCGTCAGCCCGTAAAGTAAAGTAAACTTATTCACGACTCCAATTACTACCTCATTCTTGATCAGCCATTGTATCGAAAAAAAATTAAAGTGTAACACCAACGACAAAAATACCCAACACGACTGGTATACAGTCATGTGGGATGTTGACTTTCAATCCACGCCCACTATAGCGCTTCAGTGCCGGCATAGCATTTCGCACAGTAGTTAAGACAGTTCAGTGTCGACTCTGAACCACCTTGTGAGGTGGTTCAGAGATGGCATAAAATATGACGGCTCTGTAACGGCATAGGCAATTCACACAGACACAGATCATAACAGCCGTGCTTCTAAACCAAGTGACGATACTTGCAGCCTTAGTAGTGTCTGAGGAAGATCTTTTTGTGAACTCTGTGTTTTGATAATGGGTTTGAAGGAAACTGTGAATGACTGAGAATACAAGTTTCAATGTCTCTGATAGCCGAGACAAGTGACTGCAGCGGGTTAGCCTATTTTATTCTCAAAGCAGTTTTGTTTAAACAAGTTATTTACAGTATTAAAACTTTTTTAGGTAAGTGAAGAAATATTTTCTTCTACAAACTCTGTAAGTGTAATCATTAGTAACAGTAACATTGAAAGCTTACTTGTGCAATGTCATGTAAACTGCAGATATAAATCCAATAACAATACATCTTAGTATTAAAATAAATATAGAGAGTCCCCAATTAGCTCGCCTGATAGAAGTGCAGGCGCGTGGCCTGCAGGGTGAGTCATACAGCACAGGTTCACGTCCTGGTTGTGCGAAGTGGCCTGTCTTTACTGGGGACTCCAAAGGGAGCGTCGCATTGGCTCTGGCACTCCTGAGGGTTAGGGAGGTAAAACCGTCAGGGACTGTTTTCTCCTCATCGCTCTACAGCGAACCCTGCTGGCCAAGTGCCCAGTGAGCTCAGAGCAGACACCTGCAGGGCTGGCCTTTGTCCTCCAGAGGTCGGAAGCTCTCTGACATCCGTTCTTGAGTTCCTGGGTGAAAAAGGAAGCTGGCTTGGTTGTGGGATCGGAGGACATTCATTGAATCTTCTGGTCTCCTGAGCCATGTGGGGAATTGCTGCGGTGAGGGGAAAAGCGATTGGGCATTTCTTTACCATGTGTCAAAAATAAACAACTCTTCTGAAATTATTAAAGCTGAGGTGATACATCGATGTATTGATGTATTGTATTGTTTGACAACTGTCGATAGTCAAGCCTGTGTATCGTTTTTGTGTAAAGAAAAGCTTTTATTTTTTTATTAAATTTGGAATCGGCAATTATTGTTTGCATTAAGCGCAGAGCTTCTCTGCTCCCCTCAGGTTTGACTCAATGAATCTGCATGCGATTGAGCTCACCTTCTCCCCCGCCCCGCACACCTCGCCCCCTATGAGTGTTTACTGATGGCATTGCATCTGTGCAGGTGTCTTCAAAGTAACACAGCAAGTTAAGAGAGTTGTGCTAGAATTACAATACTGTATCGACCGATCGATGTTTGACAGTTATTTTCTAAAGTAAGAAATTAATGTTTGGGATACTCTGGTAACACAACTAATTTGTGTGGCCATTTAATGAGATGCAGAGGTCGCACTAGCCTTTAAAAATGTGCGTTTGTAAAAAGCATACCATCTCAAAATCTGCGTTTTTACATATTGCATCAGCGTAGTTCTATTATTGTCCAGTGTAACTATTTCAGATAAACGAAGTTAACATGCAAAACAGTACACAGTATAAATAATGGTAGTAGAAATAGACATAAAGACAAGCTTACCATGAAACGTTTTCTTTTGAAAATCCCCCCTCCCCCTGTTCACAACGTAAAAATCAGTGTTGTAGAACATGTCTCTGCGGGTAGCTGTCAACATCAGAACTATTTACAGTTTTGCTGTTTAAAAGTTCTTAAATTTTTTCTTTTAGCACCCACGTCAAAAAATTACTCCTGCTCTTTCCAAATCAAAGTCTTAATAATTCTCAGGAGCTTCCATTGAAATTATCATGTCTTAGATGATCCTCACGTCAACGACAGCGTTTGCTGGTCTGCCCTCTGCTCTGACAGCTAAAACCCTGTTCTGCTGCTTCACTAGATGGGACCCCCATGGATTTTCTTTTCTTTTTTTTTTTTTTATATATAAAGTGTATGCAGGGAGCAGTGGAACAATTTTTACACATTGCATTGCATAAAACTACTTTGTAATATAAATAAAGTTATTGGATAGGGATGAAAAAGGGAAATGTTGTCTTTTACATCCACGTTTGAGAAACGCACTGCTGTTATTGTTTTGCATTTTATTAAAATGCCCTGCGTAGTTTTTCTCTTGATTTGGTTGTTACTCTGACTGGTTATGGATTTAAACAACTTTTTATTTTTATTTTGCTTTGAGCCCCAACTGGTACAAATCAACACGAAATAAGGTAAAAAATTAATACAAATAAATAAAATAAATAAATAATATAACATATTTATTTACTACTGTATATGCATAAACTGATGTAATAAATTTAATATATATAATAGTTTTTAAAGCGTTACTTGCAATGTTACAAATGTATTTTTGTTTACGACTGTAAGTCGCCCATGATAAGAAATAAATAATAATAATAATAATAATAATAATAATAATAATCCACAGCTCCACATGTATTACTGCGTTTTTTTTTGTTTTTTTTACCCTTTCATAACGTTGATGAATCAGTGCATTGGCTTTTTTAGAGAACGATATATCGATAGTGAGAAATTAGGCATCGCCCAGGCCTTAGAAATTATTACCAATATTTATAAATGTTTTGTGTTTTAAGCAATATCAACTGAACAAAGAGTTTTAGTTTATTTTAAACACTGTTCCCTCCAACTTTTGTTCTGCTGCCGCTAGAATATAAAATGCTAAAGTTTAAATCATTCCATGAAAGGCAGTGTGATTTGTGTGTGATTTGTGTGTGTGTGTGTGTGTGATTTGTGTGTGTGTGTGTTGTGTGTGATTTGTGTGTGTGTATGTTGTGTGTGATTTGTGTGTGTGTTGTGTGTGATTTGTGTGTGTGTTGTGTGTGATTTGTGTGTGTGTGTGTGTGTGTGTGTGTGATTTGTGTGTGTGTTGTGTGTGATTTGTGTGTGTGTGTGATTTGTGTGTGTGTGTGATTTGTGTGTGTGTTGTGTGTGATTTGTGTGTGTGTGTGTGTGTGTGTGTGATTTGTGTGTGTGTTGTGTGGTGTGTGTGTGAATTACAGTAATTTAAGTTTACAGTAGTATTTCTCAGTTTTTGAGTAAGCCTTTATTTTATAACTTGCATGATGTACTGTACGTGATATTAAGGTTATCATAGTTTTTTTTTTACTGTTATCATACCATACAAATTTTATACCAACCCATCCCACAAGTTTAATTTATGAATGAGTGGTTCTTTGTTTCGTTTCCAGAAACAGTGCCTGACAATCAACGACCACTTCATCTCAGTGTATTTCTTGTTGGTTGTTTTACATTGCAGATGTTAATTAAACAAAGCACTATTAGCCTTTGTTTGGTCTTGTACTCTAATTGGAGTATGCATCTTTTGGGTTGTTTCAATGAAAACAATGTTAAGGCTTTGATGTTAAGACCAGCTGTAATGAAACTGAAGAAGTAATTAATTTCAGTAAGTTTATTCTGGAACAAACACAACTGATCCTGGCATGTCCACAAAAAGACTTTGTGAATGTTCAGTGATGCTAATTTCCAGGGCTTTTATATATGTAGTTTAAAATGTGACAACGTATATGGTAATTTTTCTAATGTGGACTACTGTAATGTTTACTCTGTTAAGTCTTCTGAACTCTTTGGAACAGTTCAAAGCTAGGTGGAAAGCTCAATAAGCTAATGAATTAGACACCTCCTCCTTAACAAGGAAACATGAGAAAAAGGAAAGAACTGTGAATATGTTGTACAAAATAACAATATAAGCTGCTGCACGCGCAAATGTATGAATTCATTATTTTGAATCAAGAAACATTGTGAGAACAATGTACCAAAGCACTGTATAGCTATGAAAACAAAATGTGGCCTACATTTCTTCTTCGTAAACTCATGCTAAACCAGTGCACGCTGCCTTGATAGACACAGAGTTTCTTGAAATGTACAATATTCAGTAGTGAAACCAGTACTTTATCAAGGTGGTGTAGTATGTGCCTCGAAACAGTGGACCATGGTATTTGTGTAAATCCTGAGATGGTAACACCTATTCAACATAATGCCTTGAGCCCCATGTTTGGGAGTTGCCATGGATTTCATTCAAGTAAATCCTGAGATTTTTTTTCCAATAAAGGCTAAATCCAATAACTTCTTACCTAACTCCTGGTAAACCCCCCTCTGGAATACTCATCAGCCATTCTTGTTAGGAATGGAATAGGCTCCCTGGTAAAGCCGAGTTGAATACGAATTAAGAAGGATCTTCGCACCAAAGCAGCTCTGGACTTATTTAAGGCTGTGTTGTGTGACGCATATCATCCACTTACACCAGCATTTTTTTTTTCAGCAATTTTCAGTGAAGTAAAAAGTACAATCTAAAGTAACTTATACCTAAGGCAATATGAAGTACAAATAAGCAGAACAATACAGTAAGAGTATTTGGTAATGTTACTACAGTAACATCAATTACCAAATGCGAGTAACACAAGGTGCTGAGTGTTTAGATGATGTGAGCAAAAAAAAAAAACATTTAAAGAATTGCAATTCATATTATTGGATGGTAAACTAACATAAGCCCCTTTCACGCTGGTATGCTCTACCCAGGTCACGACCTGGTGTCATGCGGGTCGGCTATGAGATTTCACACTGCTTTTTGAAGAAGCAGAGTCAACCTGGGTGACGGAAGCAAATACACAATACGTCCCAAATGTTGATAAGAGCAAATGTTTCTTCATTGTTCCACGCCATCCCTGCAGCAACATGTCTTATGATGTGTCTCAATCAACAGAAATATGGCTAAACAGAATAAACAAAAATGGCTCGCAGGTTCCTTGCGGAAGTGAAACCTTCACGCAGTGGCTGTTTGTTACTTCGTCTGCTTACGAAAGCCCATCATGCATTTTGTCTCACTCGACCCTGGTCAAAGCGTGTCAACCCACATCTTGAGGGTACTTGGTTTCACACTATGCAGGATTGTGACCCGGGTAGCCAGAATGCGGATCGGTCCACTGGTGTGAAGGGGCTTTAATTTCACAGATTTCTTACAGAAAACTAAACGAAAAGCAAGGTTTGGAAGTCTTACTCATGTTCTGCCTTTTGAAGGCTGTGTTTGCATAAGGTTCTTGTATTAATAATTAAACATCCACATACTGTAAAAGATCATAAAGTGTAACGTGACATCTCTCTTAGCTGCAGTTTCTGCTGATATCAATGTATTGCATTTCTGTTGTTTCAAGCTGCTTACAAGGATCTCTGTTGCCAGTCTGGATAAGAGCCCACTTGAAAAGAGCTCTCAGGGAAAACAGCAACCTTGACATTACTGCACTGGAGTGTGGAAACTTTACCAAGGTTATCCTAGATGTACAGTCTAAAGGGAGGTCGATTTAAACTGTGTCATGCATAATGCTTTCAAATATAAATATGTAACATGCAAACGTAAAGCAAGACCGCCACACTGCAGACTTTCCAGAAAACAATTTGCTCAGCAGATTTCTAATAAAACATCTATTGAAATGTTCCAGGAGTTGGCTGTTCATTAATTAAATGGTTGCAGAAATCAATACTTCAATTTGAAATTTTTGTTTCCGTTTCCTTGCTCAGAAGATGAATTCTTCTCCGAAGCGTGCCAGGTTTGATGATATTATGGGAAGACCTTCAGCCCTACAGCACCACTGTGTATTGAGATGTTGTCCCATAGCTGGACAGACCCCATGGGTACAGAGTAAACTAATTGGGTACACTACTGCGTTTTGTTTTAGTTTTTTTTCTCAAATAACAAAAAAACTGGAGGAAAGCTCCTGTATTAGTCAGGGAATTATTTCCTTATTAGGAACTAAAGTAGTTTATTACAGTTCAGTGGTGTGCAAGTGAGGAATCTTCATTTAATAGCCAACTTTGTTTTTGGGGTGTTTAGGGTAACAGTTTGTTATAAAAATCTGTAATTGTGCGTGTAGTTCTTGCGGTTTGCCAGCGCTCTGTACTATGGTTCTCAGTCATTATGTCTTTTGGTAGATTATAAAATCAACCATTTCACACCACCTGCCACGATTATAGCGTTGATTATAGCTATTCCTCAGTTGAAAAAGAAAAGGTTGCATGTATACACACGTCCAAGGGTCGGACGTTGCTCAACCACAAGCAGATAGCATTGGAACTGTTTGCAAACAAAGTACAGTACCATGATTGAGTCATGAAAAAGTGAACGTCAAAAGGGTTTGTCTGTTTTTAACAGTCTATGTTGCTTAAACCGGAAGGGAGAAACTTTGTAAGCACCATAAATATTACCTGGTTTTGACTGTAAATTGTGCTTGTGCTACGGCCGACAATAACCACACCACGTGTGCTGCGAAGTAGCGAAGGGATTCCATACTTAATTCAAGGTGCCCTCCGTTAATAACGATACATACATGAAACAAGCAAGTTGTATGTTAAATATCTAATAACTAATGCGAACAATGTTTTTCTTTCTTCAACATAGTACAGTAACTTCTATAGAAAAGCTCTGTTCACTGTGTTGGTCGTTAGTCCCACAGTGCTTTGTGGGTCACTTTCAGGGGGGCTTGGTGGTCCAGTGGTCAAAGAAAAGGGCTTGATACCAGGAGGTCTATGGTTCTAATCCCCACTCAGCTACTGACTAACTGTGTGTAACCCATAGCAAGTCATTTAACCTCCTTGTGCTCCGTCCTTTGGATGAGACGTAAAACTGAGGTCCTATTGTAAGTGACTGTGCAGCAGTTATTGATGCATAGTTCACCCCCTAGTCTCTGTAAGTTGCTTTGGATAAAAGTGCCTGCTAAATGACTCATTAATAATATACCAAGCATCAAAAGAAAAGTATCACTATTATATCACATTTATTTTCGAAAACAAATAAGGTATATAAATGATGGACATTGACGAAATGTTTTTGGTTTCTTTTTAATCACTCGATCATTCATCCTTGATCATGACACGCTTGAGTGACTATGACTGAAGCACATGCACTTAATCACCTAATTAGACAGTTGATTGGACACAGACATTGGATATGGAGTGATTTCAGCTGTTGATTTGCAAGCTTGAATAAAAGCAATAAAGAAAATCACAGAAAAAGAACAATATGCCATGTCTGTCAAGATAGCAGCGCCTTCATGCAATCGGCATGTTGGAGGTTGGACTAGGGCAGCGTACTGTGGCTGGCCGTCTTGGGTGCTCACAGCCAGCAATTTCAAACCTGGCAAGATGATATAACCAGACACACTCTGTCAATGACAGGCCACGAACTGGGAGACCAAGAGTTACAACACCTGCCCAAGATCGACAGATCATTTTGCAGCATCTTCGTGATGTCAATTGTTAATCAGCACAATAAAAAGTCACTGCACCTTGATCACATCTAGTGAATTTTATCCAAATATAAGTGATACGTTTCTTTTCATGCTCAAATATAAGTGATACATTTCTTTTGATGCTCAAATATGAGTGATAAGTTTATTTTGATGCTCAGTATAATTTAGGGGTGGTGGGAAGACGAATGACAATAACTAAATTGTACACATTGGATTAACACAAGTTGTATCCGTGCAATGATAGTACAAGATCTGTTGTGTTTTTTTTTTTGTTTTTTTTTAAATATGTCACACTGTGGGGTGTTATGATCATATGACATTTATCAGGTCAAAGGGTCATGTCAAGCTGTTTTTGGACCTTTAAATGGCTCAAAAATGTGTTCTGCCTGAGCTAGAAGTGTTTACGTAGGTTCCTAAATTTCTCAGATTATGTGTCAGGTTTTTACCAAATAGATTTGATTTATATCTTTCATTAGTGTGGCAGGGTGAAAGCCCTGCCGATGCACGGTGTGTGTGCCGGGGGGAGTATTGGGTGGCAGGGAGGGGGTTGAATACCTCCCTGCAAAAACACGTGGGGATGTGGCTGGAGCCGTGCATTGAATAAGTGATTAAATGATTAATTAAGGCATAGGTGTATAAATAGGGTGCTCACGGGTGTTAGTGGAGGTAGTGATGGTGAAGGTGCTGGTCGGTAGAGTTTTGTTGTTTTGTAGTATATTGTGTTTTGATGTATGTATAAATGCGCATGAGCATGTAACTGCAGCATTTCTGGTCTCTGAGTCTCCATGCCAACGCACCACGTCATAATTAGGTTTTGGCAGGGTGTCATAAATGTCCCTTTTTGACAAAAATGTGTGTGTTTTTTTTAAATGTCAACTCATGGTGCACAATTCTGATTACCTCAAACCATGCAAGTTACTATATACATCTATGGAAAGCTTTTTGTCTTCCTTCTTATGTCACACATGAGTTTCAATATTTTCATAGGTAGAATAAATATTTCAATGCTTTATATCTGTGCTCTACCAAAAATTCTTAAATATAAATATGCTACTTGCACCTCAATGAATTGGCTTGTTGGGCACTGAAATTACAAACCTACCAATAAAACTATAAATGATTGTCTTGTAACCTGCATCTTAAGCAGACACAGCACAAGTACAAAACCTGGCATGTAACAGTCATTACAAGACATGTACTGTAACATCTGTTACACCACCACTTTTAACTACCATATTCCTTTGAGCAATTTCTTGCGTCTCAAAAATAGCCTGCGTCTTAAAATTCGAGTATAGCAGTGATGCGTGTATTAAAATCGCCAACAAAAGTCTTGACTACCTGAGTACACGATCAGCAACATGACTGACTGCCGAGAAAAGATGAACCAAAGTGTTACTTTTCAAAGAAGCATCATTAGCTTCCTGAGGAATTAAAAGAGAAGCTTTTACAATTTCAGCGTTTCTAACAAACAGTACCAGCTTGGACAGATCGGAAATGCTGACCAGACCTCCGTATTTTTTCGACATGCCAAGCAATACCACAGTTCACAAATTGGGTTTAAAACAGGCGTGAGTAATCATGACTCGAAATGAGAAGCAGCACATAACTGTAATGCTCTTTGTGACAGCAGATGGCTGCAAATTGCCTCCATATGCATAATTGAGGTTGTATCTTTGTAAATACATATTTATTTGATGCATGTTTTTTTTTTCCCCTCAAATTGAGGGTGGGAAATTTGGGCTGCGTCTTAAATTAGAGGGAGTCTTAAGTTCAAAGGAATGTAGTGTATCTCTGGTATACTTTGGTGGAGTGAGATGACACATACTGTATGCATGTAGCGCAGAGGAAACAGTTTCGAACCTTTTTATGTTAGAACCACTTTAGGTGTATCAGCAGTAAAAACCATAAGTTTCCTTAGTAAAAAGTGTTTTCAGCAACTAGTAAGATTTATTTTTTTGTTCTGAATGTACTTGTTACTATGGCTCTTTTGAATTTCAGTATAACATTACAACCAGCCTGTAATTAACTCCAGCATAATATTAATGATGACTTCCAGGGATATTTATGTTATATATAGTGTTTTTTTAATACATTATAATAATAATAATAATAAATAATAATAATAATAATAATAATAATTATTCATGTGCTGGATACAGAGGGCACATTATCCGTAAAAGCACCAGGGATGCCTTTTCACATTCATCTTCCTCATCATTACTGTTCATCGTCCTGTATATTGAATGGGCTATGATTCAGTCCATGAGAGGTTGTTGGCCTTACACAGGCAGGTGCTTCTGGTGCAAGCTGACACTCCGTGCTTGCAGGTCAGGAACTCCATGTTTGCATCTGGAGCTTGTGCCTTCTATACACTGGCAGCAGAAGTAAGGACTGCTCTGTTGTGTTGTACCTTCAAAGACTTTTTGTAATGTGAAACAAATGCATTAAAACCTTGATGTATACCTTTAAGTGTAACTGTGTGTTACAGCGTGTTTCCAAAAAAAAAAGAAAAAATATGTTTCAAAAGCCTTCACGCCATGTTGTAAAACTGCAAAAATAAAATACAGATTTAATTTGGCCTTTTAAAGACGGGAGCTTGGTTACAAAACTAACATCACTGCATTCACTGACATTCTAATAACTGTCTCGCAAAAGCTCTTAATACTGACAGCCATGTTACTTAGCAACCCGGTTAGGGTGCGGTCAGAAACTGCTGCACGAATGTCATCCTGCACTTTGCTTACTGTATCACTTAATAACATTGGAAGCAGAATCAGACTTCCCTCCCTCTCAAACGTAAGATCCTGGTTGGCTTGTCAGAAATATGGTGTGTGAGTGATACTAGTACTCATGGTGGTCATCATGACTGCAGCTCTCATCGATAACTTACAAAGAGACACAAGCAATATGCAAGATCTTTTGTTTATTCAAAGTATATGCGTGACTTGTATTCAATGACGGAGATACTTTGTTCGGCACATGCTACTATTTTCTCCTTTCAAAAGTTGGCTCTGGTAACCTTAGGAAATAAAAATTTTAAAGGGCTTAGTTTAGGTACAGTAACCTTCTATAAGTTTTAAAAATGTTATTTTATTCCAAGTTTAATAGTTGGCTTACTTTTCTTTTTTCTCTCCCTGTTGGCAGGTTCTCAAAGCTGAGAAGTCTCAATCTGTCCAATAATCACTTGGAGGACTTCCCTCTTGCCCTCTGTGATATCCCAACGCTAACAGAAGTGAACTTGTCCTGTAACTGTCTCTCAACGGTGCATGCTGCTGTAGGGAATATGCACAAGTAAGTCCAGGAAATCAAATTCAACTATCTCCAGCAATGTGTCCTTTATCATGGTTACTATTTCCATCACTCTTCAACAAAGTGTACAGAAGTTATATGCTTTATGAAGAAACACAAATATAAATCCAAACCTATAAAAACATTATCACACACACAATTATCTCCAAACACAAAATGAGGCTTATTTTTAAACAGTTGAAAATAACTGTACTTGTGTATTTTCATTTATTTTTTTCATCTGTAGCCTGCAAACCTTTTTGTTGGATGGCAACTGTCTACAGTCCCTCCCCATGGAGCTGGAGAAATTGCAGCACCTGAGTTACCTTGGCCTTTCCTTCAACGAGTTCACAGAGATCCCTGCAGTCCTCCAGACGCTCACTGCCATGGAGAAACTCTGCATGTCCGGGAACAATCTCCACACTCTTAACCTCCAGACTCTCCGGCTACTTCACATCAAGCACGTAGACTTGAGGTAGCGTGGCATTCCTTTTCTCCCAACTACTGTGTGGTTCACAATCTAGGAAAAAAATGAATAGCATCTGGGATTACTCCATTTAATGCAGTCAGCTGTGAGCCTTGTCATTGTTCCATTGGTCATTGACGGAACAAGGGGTGTAACAAGTATTGACTGTGGTGCTGCAACCAGGTGCCATTAAGAGGAGCTCCTGTTGGTTGTGCAATATGTAAGTGTGTTTACAGCTTTTACTGCTTTAAATCAAACACTGGAATTTTTGTTTTTATTAAGACACCTTCGGACCATTGTATTCATGGTTAGCTAAATACATGACATTATAATCTTCACAAAAGGAGGATTGCATAAACTGTGCACACATTCATTTGCTTCAAACCTATTATTTTTTAAAGGGTTGCTGAGGAATTAACTGCAGGCAAGCATGCAGTCGCTCCTTCTCGTTATGCAACTTTCTCAGTTCACGAGGTTCCACAACTTGAAGCTTTTGATAACTTTAGGATGTCATATTTAAAAGCAAAACAGTTTAAAGTACAACTGTAGTACGTCATACAGTGACTTGCAAATTGAAAAGTTAATCATTGGAAATGTTTTCTGTTACATATTCTCTCTTCCATGTATTGGAACAGTATTGGGAAGCCTGTATTATGTCTCTGGCTGTTGCATAAGAAATTAAAGAGCTGCTTGGTAGGGGTATGAAATATCACTGTTATCCTAGATAATGTATTCTTCTATTTTAGATTCACTTTGCTTCATTTTCTGTTTCAATCATCACATCCTGTAATTTTTTTAAACTCCCAAGTTTAAGCAACCCATTTGATGAACCTCTAATTACTGTACATCTGCTACACCATTGACCTGTCCCCTCGGCCACTAGTGGATGGTTTAGATTCACTAAACCTCCAAGTTTAGTGAATCTAAACAACAAGAAAAAAAAAAACTTAAGTTATTATACCAAGTTGGAGTTTTATATTTCATGTATTACACACAGGTAGAAGACCTGATACTTTATGGTTTACTGGATTAAAAAGACACTCAAGTTTGTTTTTGCTGTCATTAGAGTGGCAATACTTAGATCATTGTAGGTCATTGAATAATTATGCTCCCAGAAGCAAACAAAAAAAGGTGATTTGATTAACTTAAAAAGAAGCTTAGGTAAAGCTTTTGGTTTTCTCTTTCAAGTTTCTGACCTTTTTTTCTTCCTTCTCCTGTGCTTGCTATGTTCAGGCTCAACAAGATCAGGAGGGTGGTTCAGGAGGAGCCAGACTTCCTGCAGCACATCACCCACCTGGATCTGAGGGACAACCACCTGCGCCATCTGGACTCCACAGCGTTCACAAAGCTTGAGGTGCTGCACTGCGAACGAAACCACCTTGCTGCTCTTAAAGTCAGTGGGTGCTTACTAAAAGGACTCTACGTATCATCCAATGGTAAAACACATTTATTTATTTGTTAAAAAGGAAATCTCCAGCCATTCCCCCTGTACAGCTATGTACGGTTGCTTATAAGTTATGACGGTTTTAAAACCCATTTTCTTGCATCTTGTTAGCACTGGTCCTCCTTTTTGTCTGCTGAAGATCTTTTGGTTCTTTGCTGATGTATTTTAAATCCAACCCTGTAGATGAAAAGCTGCTGCTGCTGCTGCTTGGTGCCCAATCACTTAATGTGTGTGTAGTTCACACTCTCTCCAGTGATGTAGCTGCAATCAGGTCATGTGATTCACAGCAGCATGTGTTTGTAGTTCACACTCTCTCCAGTGATGTAGCTGCAATCAGGTCATGTGATTCACAGCATCATGTGTTTGTAGTTCACACTCTCTCCAGTGATGTAGCTGCAATCAGGTCATGTGATTCACAGCATCATGTGTTTGTAGTTCACACTCTCTCCAGTGATGTAGCTGCAATCAGGTCATGTGATTCACAGCATCATGTGTTTGTAGTTCACACTCTCTCCAGTGATGTAGCTGCAATCAGGTCATGTGATTCACAGCATCATGTGTTTGTAGTTCACACTCTCTCCAGTGATGTAGCTGCAATCAGGTCATGTGATTCACAGCATCATGTGTTTGTAGTTCACACTCTCTCCAGTGATGTAGCTGCAATCAGGTCATGTGATTTACAGCAGCATGTGTTTGTAGTTCACACTCGCTCCAGTGATGTAGCTGCAATCAGGCCATGTGATTCACAGCAAAGGTACCTGAATGCAGCAGTTTATCTGTACATGTGTTTTGACATAATACTAAAACAATATGATTTATAATAGTGTTAATGACCTATGTTTAACTACCACTGCAGGTCATTAACTGCTGGTAAAGGACCTCCACGCCGGTCTTTTAAGACTTAATTAGCGTAAATAAAAAACAAGTCAAGTTTTTTTGCACAGTAATAGGGAGGTGTGGCCGAACCCTGGGAATGAATTTTCGGGCCAACCAGTCCAAGGTACTCTGTTCCCTTTACACAGTGCCCTCACAGGTCGGGGAGGAGATCTAACACCAAGAATCATTCGATCTCTGTCACAGGAGGCCAGTAATAATGCTAACAAAAAGGACTCTTGTGTGCTAGAACCTTCAGAAGTGATAAGAAAAGGAGAACTAACAATGTAAAATAACCTCATTTGTAATAAGCCTTTTGAGGCTCAGGCTTGTTGACCTATCATTGTTGATTTTAGAGTTTAATAATTTCCAACTTAAAATATTAATGACCTGTTTTACTTCGTTTCAGTACTATCTCAGCTGGAAGTTTATCCAGTACCCAGTTACCTTACATACATGGATGTTTCCAGGCAAGTAGCATATGCTTGTTATAAAATAAAGATGAAAGACAATGAAACAATGGTAGATCTATACAAATCAAAATTAAGACAAGGTTATGAAAAGTCTTTTGGATGTATTTCTGTCTGTAAAAATATGTAACATGCCAGGGAGGTTCTGTTTTAATGATTACATTAATGACAGTGCTTAGATCTGTCATGGTTTTAAATCAATTGAATGTACCTGTGTTTAATACAGTACACTTTAATAGAAAACAAATGAGAACTAATTTAAAATACCTTGTGATCCTGTGTTTCAGGTTTTTTGACTCAGTAGGTTGCAAAACATTTACAAACTGTAATGTTCAAAATAGTAAAACACAGTAAAGAAATTGAAAAGGAAAGTCAAACAGATATTTAGCTGAACAGCTTTAGCTGATGGAACTTTAATCCATTCTTTGATTATTTCTCTCCCTGTGATGTTGAACTGTGTTTCCACAGGAACCATCTGGAGTGCTTGCCCGAGTGGGTGTGTGAGAGCAAAAAACTGGAAGTGTTGGACATTGGCCACAACCAGATTTGTGAACTGCCTGTTAGGTGAGTGCGCAAAAAGGTTTGCACAAAACTCCCACCAGACAGTGGTAGAAGCATCAGCAGTTTCTAATTTCATGCTTAGCCACCTTTAGTCGCAAGAAATCTTTAATTTACCCTTATTGCAACTTGTTATTTTTGTGAAGTGGTGTCCTTGTCATTAAAATTGCTGCTGAACAGTTACCATCACCCACTGGTGAGATTATAGGCAGCAGGGGTTACAGGTAGAGAAAACAAAAACGCACAGCGGGACAAATTGTATATGTCTACATTTTAATGATCTAAATTGTTAATAGTGCTGCTGTAGTTACTTAACCTATCCGTAATTACTTTTATTTTGAACTGGGGGTGGGGCAGCTGATGAAATATAATCGCAAAAACAGTACTAGTTGTAAACAGCCTCTCTTTTGGATTAGGTCAATGATATTAATTTCTACTTTTGGTTTCAGACTGGCTGTCCTGTTAAGACTGAATCATTGATTTCCATGCACCTTATCAGTTGAATATTTTCACAGTCTGTACTAAAACCTCCAGTAACACAGTGCAGTTAAAGAAAGCTTGGCTAGTCAGCAACCTAGTCAATACAGTGCATATATGTACATACTAGTGTATGTGGTGAAGACTTTGGGTCAGTCCTGGTCTGGTTGTTGTGGGGATGACAAGCAAGTTGTTTTAGTGTCAGCTGCAGAAGTGCTGCTTTGTAATGTGAGAATATCCGATTGGATAAAAGGTCACGGTAGGGCATTGATTAAATAATGGAGTCCTGAAAGAGGGAGCCAGGTGGTAAATGCAGAGTAATCTCAGCCTCATAATACAGGGGGTAATGAGTTTCCTGCAGGAATGAAACTTGATAAGACTGTACTCTCCCCCACCAGACTTGGGAGTCTTAACTCCTCCTTGCTTTTGCAGCATTTGGCCTCCTGGACATCACCTTTCATCAATACAATTGTGACTTAATGTAAAATGATAACGCGTTAATGAGTTTTAAAATTAATTGAAAATAAACTCCTTGTTGGTTTTACATGGACGGATGAGCTCTAATCTTGGACCATATTACCAGGTCTGTGAAACTAAGTGTACAGTATATCCTGTTTTCTCTTCCAAGCTCTGGTGTATCTGTAGTTATACCACAAGCGTGGGATAAATTGAGTGGATAACATGAGTGGGATAACATGCTTACCAGGACATGTTCGAAAAGTGTCTTTGTTTACGTTCCAGTGGTGTGCTGTTGAAATTCAGGACAGAGCTGCACTTGGGTAGCTCAAACAATACTGCCACCAATTATAACTTTAAAGTGGCTGAAATAATTTTAGATTTCGAACAAGTTTAGTCAAGAAATGCCAGCTACCGATCTGCCTGCGTCTGGCTTATCCAAACAGCCTGTAGCCCCTTCATTAACACCACTTAACGTTAGGAAACAACAGCGAGGCTGCAAACTGACAAACTGAGCTCAAGGTTCTAGCTAAAAAGACGGTTGCGAAGAGGCCATAAACCGTGTTCGAAATGAATCTGCTTTGAAGCATAGTCTTTTGACAATTAAACTAAAGATCCAGCAGATAAAATAATCCCTGAATTAATTGATTGATTTAATATAAAAAAATGTAAAAATTGTATAGCTATTTATTTTAAATATATACTTGTGATATAAACAGAATACTACAGGGTTGATGTGCAGTGCGAAAATAGAGGACTTGTACCACTGGGACAAAAAAAAGCGTATACCACGAACGATTGTTCAGTATCGTATATTTTCGTTCTGCACATCAACCCTACAGGTCTTATCCACAGCAAATTGTTTGAAATAGTTCCAGACTGCGCTTTTTGGAATCACTTGTGGAAATGATGTGAAATAAATGTAAATTAACTTGTGCATTCAAGTGGGTTTGTGTGTGAACATCTTATCACGTCATCATTTTGACCTAATGTTAACAATGTTAGATATCAGTGTAGTCTAGTGTTATTTAATTTACTTTGTAAGCCTGTTTATTTGACATTTGAATCAGATACAACCGTGAACCAGTGTGCGTAGCTGTATTTTCCCCCCTTTTATTAATCCTTTTCAGCCACTGCTCCTCTTTTTGCTTTGGTAGAACAACAAATTAAGATCTCTCTTACTTCAGTTAGTATTGCCACAATAACTTTAATAGAAATGTGCACAGTAAAATGTTTTATGCAAGTCTCATTCAGCAACATTAACGTGCATATTGCCATTTAAGTTATCCATATCTTAAATTGGTACACAGCTATATTATTACATCAATGACATATATTGTTTAATTGTCACTTACTTGGGGATCAATTATAGTTAATTTAATTTAAATATGCTGAATATTCATACTTTTATCATTGGCATCCATAAACAGTCCATTTGAAACATAATGTTTTAAGGAATACGAAGGATACCTTGTTACATAGTGCTTTTACAGTAAAATTAATTTCAATAGCCTGCCTTCTACTGTATCTATATTTTGGTGTCTTCGATCTCAAAAATACAACCTATGAAACCTTGTTCTGCAGAAGCTTACTGTGGGATTAAAAATGACTAGCCAAATAATTTTGGCTTACTAAAGTTAGTATAAAAAAATGCTGCATTATTTGGTATAACTTACTTTACTTAGCTAAAAAAAAATGTGAAACAAACTCAACATAAATTATTTTAAAAAATAGCCCCAGTGAATAAATGGACACAGTTTGTGGAAACACTGTAATTCCTAAATGCTGAGATTCCTCCATCTGTATTACTGCAAAGTGAAGCCAGTCAAAAACAAGGAATCTTTAAAATAAACACAAAATATATTTTTTAGACAACTCTCATTTTTATCCAGGTATTTAGACCAGTGTGTAATCTGGACTTTGTGAAAGTAAAATAAAACTGTTTCAAAACAAGCAGGAAGGTGAATGACTGCGTCACCCCTTCACTCATCCTCTGTGTTTGTTTGCCTTGTAGGCTGTTCTGTAACAGCAGTCTGCGGAAGCTGCTGGCCGGACACAACCAGCTGCGGACACTCCCAGAGAGACTGGAGCGCACCGAGGTGGAGGTTCTGGACGTGCAGCACAACCAGCTCCTTGAACTGCCCTCCAACTTCTTCCTGAAAGCAGACAGGTAAGAGCCTGTGCTTGTGTGCAGTTATCACACGCAACAATATAAGGGTGGCTTGGTTTATTGGTGGAGCACAGAGACACTGCCCAGGGAACATGTGCTTTAGCAAACTATGTACTTAAATGCTGAACTTGACTGAAATTGTTGTATTAGTTTTGGATAACGAGAAGAATGTTACTTAGCCCTGTTGTGACTCTTGGTGGTAGTTCTAGAACATTGTTGCCTATTGTCTGGCTCTGTTGTCATGTGATCTGCCGTAATTTAGTCACATTTTTTTCTTAAATATGATGAAATGGGGCATTTTCTGATTTGTGATTTCAAATGATCCCCGAAACATCAAACCCCCTTTTTTTAAATGAGTAAAGAATTTGGTATTCTGAAGCAGGAATGCAAGTTAAATACACATGAAACTTAACATAGATATTGCACTGAGCACACACTGACATTCTGAACAAGTTCAGCTGTAGGGTCATGTAAGATTCGTCAGTCTGTATTACTGAAGACCCAGCTCCCTTCAAGCAAACACGAACCATAACTTCATAGAGGCTGAACAAAAACACATTTAGGCTTATTGCCGAATTGTGTAATATATTCAGATACCAGTAAATGTCTATCATGATATCACTCTGCTGAAAACTATTTATTTGACAGATTATATTACAGTTTGTCATGTGCTACTATATTGGCGTGTACAAAAGCAGTCATTTTTATTTTCCACATTGTGTGCTCTTTTCTAGTTCTATTACAATTGACAATTTTAAACAAGTCCCAGTGACAGTCTGTTTTAGCTAATTGTTCAAAATAAAGTCCTGTGACCACACACCTGTTGAATTCTGTTAGGTATAAGTCCAAGTTGTTGCCTAGCAATCTTTACTGTTTACTGTATAGCTCATTTGAAGAATATTGGTTGCTTATTCATGAGCTGTGTTGATGAATAACAAAACCCTACTCAGTCTTCCTTTTACAGGTATGAGTTCTTGCTGTAATTATACTTCTGCATGCTGGTTCACTGTCAAACAAACAAGCTGCTTTGCCTTGTTGCTAGTCAACAAGACTTTCAGAAGGAACAGGAATGTGCAACATTCACACATCATTAGAAGTGACAGCTACAAAATGAAGGAGGTGCTCTGTCCCCCCCGTCCCCCCCCCCCACATATTTGTCTACATTTAATCCATAATATATATATTTACATTTTGTTTTTATCGTTTCATGTTAATGCAAAATGGGCACCAAGTGAAATGTATCCAGTTGTCCACCCTCTCTACCTGCCCAAATCTTCACCCTCTATATGTCAATAATTATGTGAAATGACTGTATTGAGGAGTGGCTGTCTGCACATGCTAAATACACATCTCTGATTATCCTATTATTTGGAGTAGTGTACAAAATGCTGTACTGCAAAAAACTAAAATGGTTTGGGACAAGCCCTACATACAATATAGTACCAGTCCTAGATAAAGGAAACTTTTAATATCTTTTTTTATATATATATACAATTTACCAAACTTTAAGTGATCTATGGACCTATTTTAGAGTGTAGCTAAAAGGCATGGTTTCACAATACCTTGGACTTGCTCTCAGCAAATCTCAATACTGTTAATGAAGGGGGAAAAAAAAACAAACAAAAAAAAACCACCCAGCTCCATTCATCCCTGACCCTGTTTCTGTTCCAAGAAGGATATACTGTATATGTATATTTACATCATGATCATGACACAACACAAATGAGTCTGCCTTTAAATCACACAGACCCTTCCTCACAAGACCTGCAACAGTATCGGGTGACAATGCTGTTTTTTTTTTTTTTTTAATTGGGCTTTGTTATCTGATTTCGGGGTAGTGAGCTATCCATACCAGTTGTGTGCTACCACTTCACAGTGGCGAGAGACGTTATTTGCATTATGAAATACCCTGTTTGCAGTTTATGGCTAGACAACGTGGATTGGGTCTGTGTTACGAAACAATTTCAAACAACGCAGGGCACAGCAGAAGAGATGATACCATCGTACCTGGACAAATGTATGTGGAGAGAAAGGTACAGCAGGAATTGTCAAGATGCATTTATAAATGTTCTGCATCAGATCACACAGCTGCGCAGGGGGTGTGACCAGCGGCAGCAGGCAGGCAGACCGACCAGAGGAGAAGAACGGACAGACCGGGGGCAGCAGCAACAAAACACCTATTTAACCACCAAAGTCTCTTTTAAGAGCGACCCAAATCTTTTAGTTTTGAATTTATTTGAATGCTTTTGCTTTTTTTCACTACCGGTACTTTAATTAATCATTGGTGTCTGATTCAGACTCATTCAATATCTCATGTACATTTCAGTTTTCCAAAAGGTCGACATTTACATAAGTCTCGCCACTCATGTTTATTGAGATAAATTCCAATGTCTGCCTTTTTTTTTCAAAATTGTTGTGCCGTATGGATATCTACCAGTGACTTGCCCCTTTTTAAAAGAAGTGCTGACTCATATGCTGTAATATCAACACCCCAATGTGACCTGTTTTGACCAATCAGTATTTAAAATATCCTTTTTATAAGATTATTCATCTGCTTACTGACTTTTTAACTTTACAGCTTACGATTCCTGAACGCCTCAGCCAACAAGCTGGAAACACTTCCTCCCTCCAGTGTGTCCGAGGAAAGCCACAGCATCCTGCAAGAGCTCTATCTGACCAACAACCGCCTGACCGACAAATGTGTGCCACTGCTGACAGGCCACTGTCACCTGCGAGTCCTGCACCTTGCGTACAACCACATGCAGAGCTTCCCAGCCAGGTAAGATCGGCAATGAATATAGAAAACTTAACCCGTTCCTAGTAAGGAGTTATACAGCGAACCTGGAAAGGGCTGCCCTCTCTTTTCCCAGATTTAAAGAGTAAGTAGCGGGGTTCCAAAAAATATAACGTTACACGACACTTCCCCACGTGTTGCTACAACTGTTTAAATAACGTACCTGTAATTTCTTTTCATAACATCCTGACAACTTTTTACGCTTTAAAGTCTGTTTCAAAGCTCTATTCTAAATGGCCGCTCTAGTACACTGATAGTGTAAGGTTGTCAAACAAGTAACACAGCCAAATGAAAATCATACTTGACCCTGCTTGTACCAATTGTAAGCTCGGTATAACTGGTACCAATTTACACATGTTATGGGATTGCCCAGTTATTGCTAAGTTCTGGTCCTTTGTATCTTCCGTTCTGTCTCTACATTACACGCTTGGATAATTCCTAGTTCTACACCACAACAGATTTGGTTGGGTATGTTTAAGGACATTGTCCAATTAGAACACTCCACAGCTCGTAGAAATCAAGCCCGTGCTGCAACACTCCAGGCCTGGAGTTTGGCCTCTGCCAACCTCTCCAATTTCTTACTAGCACAGTGCTTTTAATGTTGTTTTTTTTTATTTTGGTCCTTACTTGAGAGCTCTGATCTATTGTGGTATATAGTTATATTTTTATGTTGTTACTGTTCTTGTTTGTCCAGATGTTTCTGACTCTTTGTTTGTTAACTGATGCTCTGGAAATGTATTCTTTGTCAAAAATAAAAACAATTGATCACAAAAAAAAAGGAATTATGGCCATATATACAAAAGGGACCAAAAGCAACCAAAAAATAAAACTGAACAATTGACAAATGTGCAAAAGAAAAAAAAACAGATTCAAATTATTCGTCCCAGAGACCCTGATCATGTCGTGCAATATGGCGCTATTCACTGTGGCTTGAATGAACAGCAAGGTGGTGACCATGGCAACCGAATCCTAACAGCTCTGGTCTCGTGCATCTGATCCACAGTCACAAAAAACAAATATATATTTCTCGGAAAATAGGTCCTTGTGCCTTTGATGTCACATTTCACTTATTTTGTAACGATTGTGTGAAAATGTTTGTTTGTTTTCTGCACCGAGGTAGGTCTGCACTAACATTGCAAAACACTCACTTTCCCAGCTCTCTACTGACAAGGTCCAGTACCAGAAATACACAAGTAGGACCTCGTTTTAAAGCTCTGATTTTCTTCTTTCCAATGGTGTATTGCAAGTGTCTCTCACGGTGCCTGAGTAAAGATTTAAAGGGCCAGGTCACAAGCGGGTTATTAGGTAGACCCTATAAGTTAACTATAGTAACTGCAGATATCCTTACTTTTAAATTTAAGGGAAACCCTTTTACTGGAAAATTTGAGTTTCCTTTAGAGAAGTCTCACCCAGGTGCCTTCAAGTAAACAAAAGCTTTCATCCCAGCTTGGTTTTCCTGACAAGACCCTGCTGAGACATTTGGCAACTATGCGTTGGTTGTAACACAGTATTGCTATACGTTTTTATGAGGCTAGGAGTGTTTGCTGAAAGTTTGGTGAAGATTTGTGTAAAATTAAATTACCTTACAACTAGTTTTTAACTCTGTGATGGGAGGGGCAATACATAAGTTGTCATTTGTGTTGGCCCCATCCAGTCCTGCGAGGTTCTGCGGCTGAAAATGTGTTTACTTTGCAAGAGCAGGGTGATGTAGTATCATTTTAATGTTCAAACTGCACCCAAAAAGCTGTGCAAAGTAAAAAAAAAACTTGCGCGCAATGATGGTGAACTGTTTTTGTTAAACTATCACACCTGTAAATATTCCTTTTAATAAGATGTCTAGTAAACTAAAGTGGGGTGTCCTGAAAAAAATAATGGCAGCAACATAGTTCAGGCCTGCAAGAGGGGCAGGCAGGCTACCATTGGCCACTGCAGTAACTTACAGAATAAATGGATTGGTATTGCTGTTCCAGTTTGTCCCAGTGGCTCAGGCTATGAGATGTTAAGCTTGTTCCCTGCATGTGTTGTGCTTTAAACATAAAGGATGTGTGTGTCATTGCAGTAAAATGGCAAAGCTGGAAGAACTGGAGGAAGTGGATTTTAGTGGGAACAAACTGAAAGCCATCCCAACTACCATCATGAACTGCAGACGCATGCACACCGTTATTGCACATTCAAACTGTATCGACGTCTTCCCTGAAGTCATGCAGCTCATGGAAATCAAGGTAGGAAATTTGCCATTTTAAATACATCACATGGGTTTCAGTTAACCTTCCTTTCTGAGTCGTCCAAGTATGTAAAATACACTGCATTGAGTTTACCTTTGCTCTCAAGAAAGAACTGCATATTTATGCACAGACCTAAATAGGCATGGTTGGCATTGTTCTAATATCAGAAAATGGATTGGAGATTTCATTCAACCTGATTGGTCAATACAAGTGTTTTAATCTCTGGTAAAGGACCTTATCTTTCAAACTTTGTTTAATCACTGTTTATAATCTGCCCGAAAGTACGCAAATACAGTATTTGTGTATTTTACCTTTTTTTTGCTTGATGAAAAACAAAATCTGTTGTTCACGTCCTGTGAATGTTGTCTGTCAATGTAGATTATTTTGCCTCCTTGCTTCTATCTGTTTAAATTTAGTATAGCAAATAAAGTAAAATAAATAAATAAATAAACATACTAGTGTATATTGTCAGCGGCAATAACCACAATAGAAACTAGTCTGTGGTTTGAATGATGAGTAGAAGAAATTAAAAAAAAAAACTGGATGCAGTCTGATTTACTTTCAACAACTTTATTTCAGCATATCACAGTAACAACACGGTGCTCTGTTTTCTAACAAAGCCAGAAAAGAGGTTTTGAATAAACTTTCTGAACACACGCTGTGAACAAGTTACTGAACAAACAGCAAGATCGGGATTAACACAGATAACTAGGTATTTGTAATTACTAAAACGTATATGTATTTATTTCGCTAATAAATGTAAGGACGTAAAGGTAACTTAAATATTGAAACTTACACAAATACACAAACTCAAATCCCCAAAAGGTTAACTGTACTTTTGTTTGTTACATGTTTTAACAAACAGTTCACAAACCATGTTTGCTTTTCTGTACGAGGTACAGTTCCTTGGAAATAGAAGCTTTTGTTTTATAATTTGGCAATTGGAAATACCCATGAAGCGTCCACCACTGGGATAATGAAGTCTGAGTGAAGGCTTCTAGACCACAGATTGAATTCTGAACAAAGCACATTACTCATTGAATAATGAGGAAAACGTTTGTATTCATTAGCAACAAAAACTAGTGCTGCATAAAATCACACAAAAAAAAAGTCTCAACTGTCCACCCTTATTCATAGGCTAATAAGCCCCCATGCTCTCCACCCCACCCCCCGTTAATTTTTTCATTGTTACTTAAATTAAGAAACGATTTATTTTCTTATACACAATTACACTATTAGTATATTATGATTTAATTTGGTTGCTTGTTCATTCAAAATTGAAACCTACATACCGAATTACGATTTTGCGTTGTTCTTTTACCTGCGGTGTGCATTTGTTCATTTAATTCAATATATCAGTTTTTTTTCACTGAAATCTACTGACAAGTTGCAATATCTGAGGAAAAAATAAACGTAACAGCAGATGGGTGACTCCCTATAAGCTTGTGCTGTGTTTTCTTGTTCTGGTAAGTCAGATACCATATTTTAAATCAGTATTATAAATCTGTATTTATAGCCTGTAGTCTGTTTAAAATGTAAACATTCAGAACATTTGGCGGTATTACGATCAAATGAGAAACATGCGCCTATGTACAATGTGTAGATCAGGATTCAACCACTGTAAAAGATTGGAATGAATAATTTGTCCAAATAACCGCCCAGGTAAAGACCAGATTGAGAAAATAAGCTCTTAGATGCTATTTCAAGCAAATTTTGTTTATTTTAAAGGGTTTTTGTCCTATTTTCAGTTTGAAAAAACACAGATTATAGTGTGTCCTTGAGAGAACAAGGACAACAATTGTGTGGCCCACTAATGTAAAATGGTGAACAGTGTCTCTCTGATTTGGGTCCTGTGCTGTTGCTAACATGTAGCCTGCCTGTCTGAGAGGCAGGGAGTCTGACGAGGCTGGAACCTTTGTAACCCATGGCCTGTTTACGTGTTTCTGCAGTGTGTTGACCTGAGCTGTAATGAACTGAGCGAGATCACGTTGCCTGAAAACCTGCCTCCGAAACTGCAGGAACTAGACCTGACTGGAAACCCCAGGCTGGCCCTGGATCACAAAACTCTGGAGCTGCTGAAGTAAGTGAACTTTCACCTGCTCTTTACGGTGGAGCAGATGGTGTGCTGGGTGGGTCAACAGAATTTACTGGAGAATAATTTACTGTGTGTATTTCATTCATTCATTCATTCATTCATTCATATGTCTATACCAAATTATAAGTCACGTTCCCACGTTCTCGCACTCAGTATGTCAATGACAAAGAATTCTAACCCTTGAAACCACAACAGGTTCTGTAAAAACAGATGTGTTAATATATGATTTCCTGAACTCCTCTGTATGACAGACACAGCAAAAAGTGTGTGAGAAATACACTGTCAACTTGATTAGAGGTAGACACCGAACACTTATAAACACGTAACATGGACACAATATGTATTCCCTATTCTTAGCACTGTTCAATTGGTAAGTTCAAGCTGTATAAATGAAGGGTTGGAGAGTGTTTTTTTTCATGCAAAGTATATTTGTGTTCATATATCATTTCTATTAATTCATGTCCAGCATATAATAGTCATTATAATATTGCATGCTCATCTCACAGAAATGTAATTTTTCAGCAGGTTCATTCTGTTAATACAACACTGTGAGGCTGTAGCAGTCTGTCTGGGGGTGTGATCTAAAAGTTGGAAGATATGACTAGCAGCAGTGACACTGAATCCCCATGACTTACTGCTATATTGATTTTAAACAGTCTCATCTCATAATACACTTGAGAAACAGCTATGGGGCAGGTTTGTGGAGAATTAATCTAAATCCACCATAAAATGTAAAACTGGGGAAGTAAAAACATAATTTTATCTGCATTGACATTCCCTTCAAGGGCATCTGTTCGTTTGTTTGTCTGTAACCAAGATTACAATTGCAATGTACCATGGCAACTGACATCATATTAATGATGAATTCAGATGTTAAAGGATAAACATTTCATAGTCATCTTATGTCATAGATAAGATAATGGCATAGCTACTCTCTTCAGTGGTGCCAGCATTCACCTTCCCCTCTGTCCTACAGCTTTTTGAGGCCTATGGGTTTTGAGGCCTTTGAACTTTCTAGTTTGTACTGAGTGGGTTAGCATTCTTAAACACATCTGATTTGAGTAGCAAAACAAATAGTGCATTGTGTACTGCTTGGTAGTGAAGAAATGCATATATATAATATAATGTATTGGGATTTTTTAAGACTTTTGCCATTGTCGTGAGAGGTGAGCTGTAAGCTGTCGTCCTTTTCCTTTACATTTCCAGGGATGCTGCTGCAAGACAGAATCTAGGGCAAACTTTTAAAAATAACTAGGTGGAAAATAGAAGTTATCTACTAACAGTAAAAACCTGAAATAGTTATCAGCCAATTTGATGAGCACTTTGTGAAGAGGCAACATAAATACTGTAATTCCAGTTACTCTGGCACAAACCCATTGCATCTTCTTATTATTATTATTATTATTATTATTATTATTTATTTCTTAGCAGACGCCCTTATCCAGGGCGACCTTACAGTCGTAAACAAATACATTTCAAGAATCACAGTACAAGTAATAATACAATTAAGAGCAAGGCTTCTGAAATAAAGGGGGGCTCCCTCTATGAAGAAACTAGATCCCCTTTTTTAACAGGTGGAACAGGTATACTGGGGGGATTTTGTGATATATATATATATATATATATATATATAATTTGTTAGCTTTTTTTTTTTTTTTTTTTTTTTTTACAGCAGTTGATGGGCGTAAAGGCTTTTGAAACCTGTTTTTTTACTTTGGTTTCAGTGCTTGCTTTTTTAACTTTGTGCAGTGAGAATATAGCAGGGATTTCTAATTGTGCTTCTGCATAAAAGTTTTGAATAAAATATTTTCGGTTTACAAAATATTGTGTATTTTTAAAATATGTTTTCATAATTTTGTCTGCACCTAAATGTCAAATCTATTCTCAGATGTAAAATTACTAATAAGATCTTTGCAGGGGATTTTATGTAACCTTTTGACTTCCCTGAACACTATGTTTGGTTCTATATAAAATCATGTAATTCCTATTTTTTTTTTTTTTTAATCATACCTAGGCATTATACTTTAACTATTATATTTCTGTTTTACTTTAAATAATCAAACCATCATAATTTGTTGTCCTAATATACCATATGTCATATTTTCAAATAATGTTTATTTCTGAAATAAAGAATTACACAGTTCATTATGTTTATATGCAATAATGCTCTTCATTTATAGTGTGTAGTGCACAATCAGTAATGTTTCCTATAAGGTAGCGATATCTGACTTTTTATATCTGATGTTACTCTCCTCCTCAGTAACATACGATGCTTTAAGATTGACCAGTCCCCCACCTCCTTCTCAGCCAGCGATGCCCCAGGTGCACCAGCAGTCTGGAGTCATGGCTACACAGAAGCCTCTGGAGTCAAGAACAAGTGAGTTCAGAAAACTTCTTGCCAGAGATCCTTTCAGCTACAAACCCAGTCTCTGCTTAGGTATCTGCTTTCTTATGTGAAGGTCAGTTCAAAACTTCTAGACTACAGACATCTTTGACACTAAAAGTTATGTTTATACACTAAGGTCCGGTCATGTCTTTTGAAAGAAATCTTTTCGTTTCTTGACACGGTCGCTAGGAGACAGAGGTAGCTGACACATGACGTCTATATAAGCCTGTCGTGTCTCCCAAAGAAGCAGTGTTTTTAAATGCATCTTGGCTCCTTGAAAAGCCTCCATCTTCCAGTGAAGCAAGTTTACCAAAGAAAAAACAGATGCAGCAGAAGAATGAGATGCTATAGAGATTCACATTTGAAGCTGTGGACAAATAGTTTTCTTTAAAGAAATGTCCCTATAGAAATGATTGAAACACCAGTGAGGTAGGGAAACCTCAGGTGTTATATTTCTAAATTAAAGTATTAAATAACTCTGTATACAGACAAAACAATTTTAATGTGACAAAGTAAATACAAAATAAAATAATATCATATGCAAAATCATTATTTAAAAACAAATCCATAGAAAAAGTTAAATATTAGCAGTAGACGTAAGTGGTGGGTGAAAAATGATGAAAAGAAGAGGTCGAGGTAATGAACTGGAAAAGGAAAGGAAATCAAGCAGAGAGGATTTTCTGGTAAAGCGGTGTCATTTTGTTATTTCCCAAAGGGTAATCACTTGTGTACAAGTGTTCTTGTACTTTTTTGAATTTCCAATTTTGGAAGGATAAAAAACTGAAACTCTTACAACACAACTCATCTCGTACTTTTAATGAATGTTGAATTGTATTGCAATTACTAACTGTATTCCCTATCCCAATTAAAAAAAATGCTACAATGGTATCCTCGGGACATTTAACGCTATTGAATTGTGTCCCTCAATATTCAAAACAATACAGTGCAGTCTCTGTAATCCATTTTTTTGGTTTTCCTCAGGCTGTGTGTGGCAGCCTTGTCAGCCAACAACTTGTGCGATAACCGAGAGGCTCTGTACGGCGTGTTTGACGGGGATCGCAATGTCGAAGTGCCCTGCCTCCTGCAGTGTACCATGAGCGATGTCCTGGCAGAGGAGCTGCACAAGTCCAAGAGCGAAGAGGAGTACATGACCAGCACCTTCCTCGTCATGCAGAGGTAGGCTTCCAGCAAGGCCCGTTGCAAAGGCACTGCCGTCTGAGTAATGAGCTTTATACATCGTCTTGATTTACTGGAAAGTTGAAAATTGACAACAGCTTAACACTCTAGAACCGCCGGGTTTATGCTACTACCTAGAACCGCCAGTGGTAGTCATTTTGACGGGTACATTTTAAACAGCTTCGATATGAAAATGACACACAAACTATCAGATACAACTTAAATGTTTTATTTATTTACATCATAGCTAACATTTGCATAGCAGAAACACTGTATTTAAATGAAAAAAATAAACATAAAAGGCTTTATTTTCTAAATTAGCACATATAATGCATGACGTAAAAAAGTGGTGGTGCTTATTTTCCCTGAATTCTGCAGAAGACCTACCTGGCTATCTGTACAGAAGCATTCATAGGGCTACTGACATTCTAAATACAATTTTTAGATTCTCAAATTAACTCCAAAGTGAGACGCTTTTCAAGTATGACTACCGCCCCCTCCCCTTACAAAAGGGGGTGTATCTGAGCAAATCTTCATCATTGAGCTTAAATATTTGGCCTGGTTTCATACCTGACCTGTATCTTCCACCACACAAAATATAAGCAAAATGTTCCTTATGTGACACCCAGTTGAACTTTTTATTTGTAATACAGTTCTTCGCTTTAAAATACCTCTTAAGATACAACACTTTAGAGCATTCCTCTCCTTGCTTTCTTCACTGTAGAGAGACCACTTAATCATGCCCTACAGAAACTGGGAGGCAGGCTAATGACGACATGGTTTCATAGTCTCATATTACACTGTGTCATAAATGTGGTGCTCACTGCAGTAATCCAACAGAGATGAAAGAGTATACTCTTTAATGAGCTTCATTTCTTGGAGTATGATAAACCGTTTGAAAGTATCCTCAGCAGTTGTCTGAATTGTTTCCTTTGATGGGATGTGATGAGGGTCTAATGAGCTGGCATTGCTTTTCCTCAGGAAACTCGGGACTGCTGGGCAGAAGCTGGGCGGCTCAGCAGTCCTGTGCCACATAAAGCACGACCCCATGGACCCCGGAGGCTGCTTCACCCTGACCGCCGCCAATGTCGGAAAGTGCCAAGCGATTCTCTGCAGAGATGGCAAGCCCCTGCCCCTGTCCACAGTGCACACAGTGAGCTGTGAGGAAGAGCTGCAGAGGATTAAGCAGCACAAAGCCATAGTCACTGAGGTAGGAGAAAATAAAACACTAGTCCTTGGCCACTTTCCAGCCTAATACACCAACTGTTTACACTCCTTTCACATTTTTTTTGCAATATTTTCTGTATTAAGTCATTATGGATGGCTTTTACAGATGCAATTAATGCCAGACTCTGATATAACTTCTAGTGCCATTCAAAGTATAATGTAATAATTAAATTACAATGACAATTAAATCTGGTCCCAGGTTAGGATTTACCACGGTGTGTGCATATTTAATATAGAAAAATGTGAGACCTACAAAGCAATGGTAATACTTATTAGGTAAGATTTACTGGAATTAGCTGTATGTACTTTAAGGTCTTTCCTGGAAGACTGTGTTTACTATTCCAAGATTGACTAATTAGTCATTTATCTCTTACTTCAAAATATTTATTCAGGGAAAACCCAATGTGTTAGTGTGAGGGGGGGCTAAATAGGTCAGAGCCTCTTTGTTAATTAGAACTGTTGACATATCAAGAATTTCTTAAATGGAAAAAAAAAAACCTTAGTTTTTTCACTTAAAATTGCAGGACAACAAAGTGAATGGGGTGACGGATTCCACCAGGATTTTGGGCTACTCTTTCCTTCACCCGTCAGTTGTCCCACGGCCCCACATCCAGTCGGTCACCTTGACACCTCAGGACGAGTTCTTCATCCTGGGCAGCAGAGGCCTGTGGGACAATGTGTCTCCGAGCGAGGCAGTGGAAGCAGTGCGAAATGTCCCGGATGCCCTGGCAGCCGCCAAAAAGCTATGCACACTGGCGCAGAGCTATGGCTGCAACGACAGCATCAGCGCCGTGGTGGTGCAGCTCAACGTCACTGAGGATTGCTTCTGCTGCTGCGAGCTGAACGGGGTGCAACCCCCTAGCCCGGGCATCTTCCCACCCTCAGTGAGCGTGGTCATCAAGGACAGGCCAACGCAGGCAGACACACTGGGCATGCCCTCCTCCAGCAGTGGCATGGCGTCTGAAATCAGCAGTGAAATCTCAACCTCAGAGATGAGCAGCGAGGTGGGCTCCACAGCTTCGGATGAGCCCCCGCAAGGAGCTATAATAAATGACCACAGCGTCTCAGCCTGCCCCAGCGAGCAGCGCTGCTGTACCCTGCACCCTGTCTGCCTCTCTGGCTCCTTCAAGCGCCAACTCTCAAGCGCCACCTTCTCCAGCGCCTTCTCAGACAACGGGCTGGACAGTGAAGATGAGGAGCCCATCGCCGGCGTCTTCTCCAACGGAAGCCGAGTGGAGGTGGAAGTGGACATCCACTGCCTGGGGGCTAAGGAGAAGGGACTCGCCTCCTCCCATCCTCTGCTCCCTGAGGCCTGCGATGAGGGCATCGTGATCAGTGCCAATGAGGAAGAGACGATGGGCAGCGGCATGGTACCTGACAGGACTCTGCTCATCAAGCTCCAGGGTGACAGGGGCTGGGCTGGGACTCTACGCAGGAGAGAGGGTGACTGCTGCATGGGCACCATGGGCAGGAGGCGTGGCAACGGATCTGTTGCCCCCTCGCAGAAGAGCCACAATCTGATTGAAGTGGCCACGGACGCCCCCACCAAAAAGATGGGTGGCTACTTTACAGCCCCAGCCCAGCCTGACCCAGACGACCAGTTTATCATCCCTCCTGAGTTGGAAGAGGAGGTTAAAGAGATCATGAAGCAACACCAGGAGCAGCAGCAGAGGCAATGTCAAGCGGACCAAATGCCAGACTACTACAACACACCTCTGTGATGCTTCACAGAAAGAGCTTTGTGCCAGATGGCTCAACAGAAAGTTGAAACTCATTTTTACAATACCTACCCCCCTACAAATACACTTATTTTTTTTTGTAAAATAAGAGAGGAATCAACACTAGTTTTTTTTTGTTTTTTTTTTTTAATTATTTATTTTTTTTATTAATGTCAATACTTTACAAATGTAGTTAATTCACTTTTATTTTTTCCTTACCATATCATTTTATGTATAAAGAAAAATTAATTTGTTGCAGAGGAGCAGGAATTTGTTCTTTTTTTTAATGCTGAATCTTTTATCTGAAAAACAACAAATAGTATATGACCATGCTTAACTATTAATATAGGTTGTGCTTTTAATAAGGTTATTTCTTAAATCATGGCTTTTGGCCTTAAAGTCATAGAAATTTGTAGAAATGTAAAGACTAACTCCTAGGAGTTGCTTACTCTTTAATGTGACTTAGTCACTGAAATGTACTAATCTTCTCTGAGAGAACAGGTGATTTTCCAATTATTGTAAATAGAATAAATGTTGTATAGTGATGCCTAAAAAAGAAATGTCATGTCAGTGACTCAATATGAGAAAAAAGGAAACAAAACTTTTTGTAATAATGAAAAAAGTGTGACAAGACTGAATTTGTACTGCTGGCTGCCAATAACTTCTTAAAAACCGAGACTGATTTGTTTCGTCAGCTGGCCTGTTTTTTTTTTTCCTTTCCTGCCCCTCCCCCCTATGCACACACACACACACTCCTTCACAGTTGATGTCTCTCTTGTCTCCCTTAGTTATGCTGCCACCAGCATAACTGTATTGAGTTATCTGTAAAGGAGTCTTGAAACAGAATACACAAAAAGTTTTTGTTATAATAAATATAAAATTTCCAAATAATAATGAACTGTCATTGATTTATTGAATGGGGGGGGGGAGCTTCTACACAAGGATAAAAGACTTGGCTGTGTCAACAGATACCCAGTTATGTTCATCTGCTGACATCTTGTGTGGTGAAATATAAAGAGAACATTTATAAGCACTCTGCTTGTCCCTAATGTGTTTGCAAAACAGCTTAAAAAAGACTTTAAGGGGTAGACGTACTAAAGTGTTGCGTTTGTCGCAATCATTGCAAACCACATGCAAACCAGTCGGAAGTGTAGCGTGAAATGTACTAAACAAACGCAACACTGTCAGCATCATTTTAACAAATGCTTTGCAGCCGCAGTTCTTATTTGCGCTTTAGCCTTAAATGAATATGTAATTCTGGGCGTTCCTGCAGAAATTCACAAAAACAGGGTGGGGATAGTGAGGGATAAAAAATATTGTAATGAGATGTACTAAAGCTGCGGGCAATTGTGGCACTTTTGAAAGCACGTTTTAAACAGTCACAATTGTTGCTGGCATTTCCCAATCCGCTTTTTCTTGTGTGTTGCCAGTTGTGCTCAATGCATTTTTTAGACAACCACCCTAGTACCTAATTTTCAATAAGGCCAGGATGTACTTACAAGCCTTGAAAACAAATTTCTATGACATTTCTGGTTTTCCCAGCATGTTGGGAGCAATAGACGGCACATATGTGCCACTAACCCCTCCAGCTTATTCTGAGCATCTGTATGGGACCGTGATCTATTGTGTGTTAATTGTCTAGGCTACTAGACCAAGTTTAAAAATAATAATAATTAAAATAAAAATAAAAAAACGTAAAATCATTTAGTTTCAATTTAAAATAATCTTTTATTCGCATTGTACACCGAGGTGTACAATGCAGCAGCATGATTTATTTTGTGTTACCAGTAGGCTAAAGTACAATAAGTGTGCAGGTGTTCATTTCATTTTACTACTGTACTGTATACTGTATAGGCCTACTGTACAGATTTATATTTTTTCATACTGTAATGTGTAGCGTACCCAAAACACATTAGTGTTATTTCAGGGCAATGATTTATATTTAAAATACATCGAGAACTGTAAACGTATGTGTGTGCGATTCTATTGTATTGTTTTTAAACCCGACACCTCCTTTGTCGGACAAACATGTCCGGTTTAGCGGGGGGCTTTTTGGGGGTGAAGGTTGGGGCCCCACTATAGAATCTGATGGGATTAAACTGCCTTTCATTTTTATAATAATAATATTATATAATATTCAATTGTATATTAATATAATAATTATTTCAATTATATATATATATAAAAATATAAACATAAACAAACAGTATTAAAATAGGTCAAATGAATATGGAACCGAATGCATTGTACAGATGACTTTTACATTTAACAAAAACAATTATTTAGATTCTTGCACCCTTGCATATATAGACGTTATGCTTCGAGCACGCTTTGCTGCAGCAAACCACAACTCCACTGCAGCTATTTTATTTGAAAAAATGTCGCACAACTCTCGCTAGAGATCTCACTAAAATGACGCAAATAATATTTAAATTAGTATATTGCAGCTCTCTTCATTAACATATTTTTTTTAGTACATATGACAAAATGTGCATTGTCGTAACGAAAATGCAAATTGCGATATGTTTGCACTGCGACTGGCCCATCTTAGTACATCTACCCCTAAATCCTTTTGAAAATGGAATGCTGTGATTTTATCAATAATCCATGGGGGTAATCCTTTGGGTTCTCATGTGGTCATTCTGGTCTGTATCTACAGTGGTCTACTGCCCCCTACAGTAGCATTCATGTATTGCAGCATGGTAAACAGATACATATTATTATGAAATGACACCAACAACAAATTCATGATGTTATTACCAGGGTTGGCTGATTTAGGTCTAGTTGATTTAAATCACTTGATTTAAAAAAAAAAATATATCCTTGATTTAAATATTTTTATTTTACTACCTATTTTATAGTTTCTCAAGGAAAAGACATGAAAAGTATGTTTTAAAAACCTTTCATTACACACAAACAACATATTAAACTCTTACTGTCTATGAACTAAAATGTGCACCAACGTTTATATTAAAATTATTAAGCACTTGTAGTTCTCTTATCAAGTAATTAAAGTGAATACACATTGTCCAGTTTTGTATGTTACCCCTGTCTGCTAAGGATCTTTCTGGAACCTATTTACTTATAAACAGAAAATAAACTCTTTGGAGACAGTTTTTTTTTTTTTTCTAATCTGTTATGGGGCTAAGTCCCATGGGAAAGCTCTGTCTAAACAGAGACAATCAAGATGGATTACAGACAGTCAGGACTGCCTATGAGCTGGCCAACTTGCCCCCTCCAGAAAAGCTCACTGCCCATTCCACCAGGGGCATGACGACTTTGTGGGCTTTATTCCAGGGTGCATCTGTCAGGGACATTTGTGATGCAGTAGTGTGGGCCACTTCCCATACTTTTACACAGTTCTATCGGCTGAATGTCGTGGATCCACAAAACCCTGGCTTTAGAAGTTTTAAGGGCGGCTTCAGGCTCGACCTTTGCAGCATAAAAATAGAGGTGAGTTTTCCCTCCATTTTTTTAGCCCTAGCTACTTGTACTGGGGTTCCTCATGGTAACGCGCGAGGTGGCCTTGACCTAGCCTTGTGGCATTCTAGATTGTCTGCAATATTGCCTTGCGACAGCTTTGGTATTTCTATCCATTAGCTCATCAGGTGGGCGATTTGCTTGCGGTGACTGGCCACCAAACAACGTAATTGCAACATTAAACCAACAACAATGATTACAATAAAATTGAATAACAATCGTAATTTGTCCCTGTATAAAATAACTTTCCTTTGGTAGCACTATGTGCCTTTAACAATTGCATAGTTGTATTTCGGTTGCTTTTTGCACCGTTACGCCAATCTTTTGGTCTGTATGATTTAAAAAAAAAAAAAAAAAAAAAAGCCCTTTTCCTTTCTCCTTTAATGCATATACAATAAAAGTCATGTTGTGCAGTGGCATATTTTTCTTTTTGTTCTGCTTACTCGAGAAATATTGATTGATGAGACGGAGCTCCATGGATCGGGGTGACCGTGCTATGTGAGTACAATCAATAGCACCCATCACATCGGGGAAGCCAGCAACCTGATAGAAGCCCACTTTCACCCACATAAACTATTCTCTACCTTCTCCTCTCTCCTAAACCCCCCCTCCTCCTCCCTCCTTTATCTCCTCTGATGACTTTGCCTCTTCTCTTCTAAAATCTCAGATATCCGCAAACTCTTTAACACCGCTCCCTCCCCCGCACCCCCTCCTGCTCCAACCCCTACATCCACTGCATCCCCTACTAACTCACCCTCCTTCTCCACCTTCTCTCCCCTCTCAGACTCTGACCTCCTCCCTGCTCCAGGGTCACAAACCCACCACGTTTGCCCTGGACCCCCTCCCCACTCACCTCTTTCAAGCTGCTGCTCCTGCTCTACTTCCCTTCATCTCCTCCCTTCTCAACACCTCTCTCCTTTCTGGTCTCTTTCCTTCTGCCTTCAAACAAGCCACTTTCACTCCCCTCCTCAAAAAACCTACCCTCGACCCCACCTCCCTCCAGAGCTACTGTCCTGTCTCCCTCCTACCTTTCCTCTCAAAAACCCTTGAGCGGGCTGTATACCGCCAGCGCTCTGCTTTCCTGTCCAACCACTCTGCTCGACCCTCTCCAATCTGGCTTCCGCTCTGCTCACTCCACTGAAACCGCCCCCCTGCCTGTCACCAACTCACTAAACTCTGCCCGAGCTGCCTCTCTCTCCTCCTGTCCTAATTCTCCTCGACCTCTCTGCTGCCTTTGACACTGTCGATCACTCTATTCTACTATCCTCTCTCGCTGACCTGGGAATCTCTGGCACTGCTCTGGCCTGGTTCTCCTCCTACCTCTCCAATCGCACTTACCAGGTAACCTGGCGTGGAGCAACCTCCACACCTCGCCCTCTCTCAACAGGAGTCCCCCAAGGGTCAGTCTTGGGTCCTTTCCTGTTCTCTCTCTACACCCGCTCCCTGGGCCCCCTCATCGCATCCTATGGTTTCTCATACCATTTCTATGCTGATGATGCTCAGATTTTCCTCTCCTTCCCCACCTCTGACTCCACCATCTCCTCCCGTATCTCTACCTGTCTGTCTGCTATCTCCTCCTGGATGCACTCGCATCACCTCAAACTCAACCTCTCCAAATCTGACCTCCTGTTCTTTCCCTCCTCCTCTGATCTCTCTATCTCTGTTCCTCTGGAATCTACCACACTCTCTCCCTCCTCCTAGGCTAAGAACCTCGGAGCCACCCTGGACCCCTGCCTCTCTTATTCCCAGCACATCTCCACTCTGGCACGCACTTGCCGATTCTTCCTGAGCAACATACGAAGAATCCGACCCTTCCTCACTAACTACGCAACACAGCTCCTGGTCCAGGCCCTGGTACTCTCCCGCCTAGACTACTGCAACTCCCTCCTGGCTGGCCTCCCTGCGTCCGCCACCCGTCCGCTCCAGCTCATCCAGAACTCCGCTGCTCGCCTGTTGTTCTCTCTGCTTCGCTTCTCCCACGCAACTCCACTGCTCCGCTCACTCCACTGGCTCCCGATCACCGCTCGCATCCAGTTCAAGACTCTTGTACTCGCCTACAGATGCCTTGACCAGACTGCACCCAGCTACCTTCAGACCCTCATCTCTCCCTACACCCCCACTCAACCTCTCCGCTCCGCCTGTACTAGAAGACTGGCTCTACCTCCTCTACGCTCCCCTGCCGCCAGAGCATGCTCCTTCTCCACCCTCGCCCCGCAGTGGTGAAATGACCTTCCTACAGATGTCAGGACTGCCCAGTCCCTGACCACCTTCCGGCGCCTCCTCAAGACTCACCTCTTCAGACAGAACCTGTAGAACTCCTCTTTTTTTCCCCACTGGACACTTATCACTCTTCCTTAAATGCACTTTACTTGCTCTTATCTGCCCCCAATTTTACTGCATTTAATCCTGTACTTTAGAGTACTGTAATCTGTCGTGTTATTTAATCTGTAGTATTTTGTATTTAATTATATCCTAATGTAACTATCACTGACACTGTTATCTGCTCCGTTATTGAATCGTATTTTGTCATACTTGTACTTGCTAGAACCAAAGTCGTATTTATCTTGCTCTTAATTGTATTATTACTTATACTGTGATTCTTAAAATTCTTGTAAGTTTCTTGTAAGTCGGCCTGGATAAGGGCATCTGCTAAGAAATAAATAATAATAATAATAATAATAATAAATGTCCTGTAAACCTGTCCTCTGTGTGGGAAATGTAATATAATTCCCTGTGAGCTTTATCAGGGTTTTTGTGTTTTGTTTTGTTTTGTAAATTGCAGGGTATTAAATAGGTTACATTGTTTAAAATAAATAGTTAATACTCTAAAACAGGGGTCAAACATACGGCCCATGGGGCAATTTTTGGTGGACTGCCCATTCGTTTTTAAAATTGCAATGATGCACTGTATCGTTTTGCAATTCTTTAAAACAACCCGCCTCGTAATATAACACGCATAGTCAACATGTGTAGTCTGCATTGTATGACTGGTGTTCCCCTTAAGCCAATTACTGCTCACAATGGTAGTAAAATAACCAATCAAATGGCGCACAGGATCCATTTCCTTACGCACATGTGTAACAGCACAGCACACATTTTGATTGGGATAGCAAAGCGAAGGCATGTTTAAACTATTTCACTTTGTGTAAAATTAAATATCAGTAGCCAAAATGTAGTTAGAGATGTCACAGGAGCGAAAGGTGGAGGCGGAACACACAAGATTCTAAAATCGTTTGCCAGATGATTATTTTTTCCCTAAATAATTTTGACGGCACTAGTATGACACGCTGCACAAAGCAACGTAGTCTTAGTTTAATGGAAATGAAAGAAGCTGAAGTCGCAACGAAAGGTTTTTTCTGAAAATGAGAAGAAAAAATGAAAGTGCTGTGGATGCTAGTTTCATAGTTAGCAAAGAGATTGCATGTGCTGCCAAACCTTTTTAAGATGGTGAATTTGTTAAAAGGTGCATGCTTAAAACAGCTGATGTAGTATGCCCTGAAAAAAATTCTAAATGTTTCTAATGTCTGTCTGTCTCGAAACAGTTGTTGAGCGTATTGCCGAAATGGCAGGTAATATTAACTTCAATGTTATTGAAGAGCTTTTAAGTTTAAGCATGAACAACTGAAGCCATGGAAAGTGCAAAATTACCTTCGAAGAAACTAACTGGGATTACAACAGATGGTGCACCATATATGACTGGGCAAAATAGTGGACTGGCTAGCAGAGTGCTGGAAAAAAAATAAATAAAGAAATGCAGAAGTATCAATTGTCTTACACTGCATTCCGCATCAACAGGCATTACGTGGAAAAGTTGCCGAATTAGAACACGTAATGAGCATTGTTATCAAGTGTGTGAGAAAAGAAGTCATAAAAAGGTACATTTCAAAGTGGTTTGTTAAAGAGAATATTTAGGTAAACATGGTACGTGTGAAGCAGAACTGTTAATTTGCCAGTAGGCATGAAGCAGCACATGGCGATGGCGGGGGGAGTCGAGTCACAAAAAAAAAAAAATCTGGAGGGGGCCGCGGAGCTACCGCCTCAACTCTGTGATAACCAACACCAAGCTAGATAAATAGTTTTTATATTATATTTAATTACAGATTTTAACCATATGTTAATATCTCAAGGTAATAATTTACTAAGAAGTTTTTACCACAATATAACCATTATAATATGGTGGGTCCCCATATCATGCTTAAATTTGATTAAATTTAGGCTAGAGTCTTATTATGACTATGATTGCTTTTGGTTTTTCAGGCAAAAAGAACAACAATCCAGAGCATCCAGATTATGTTCCATCATTGTTCCCACACATACATTTTTTTTTTTATTAATTATTTAATACTGTAATGAAAATAAAAAAAAGTTTTCAGCATTCTTACCTGTGCTCTTGACCAGATAGTGTACGATGTCGCCCCGCTGATGGACTGGCCAACCCTCAGGATCATCACTCCACACTGTTGCTAGCAGCTTGTATGGACATTTTTCAATCCCAACCAAACACAATTTAGCCTTGTATCTTTTTTTAGCCGAAGCATCAAGACTTTCTACATAATCGTATGCCATATCTGCCGCGAAAATAAAAAAAAAAAGGTTTTCTTAAATCCGAAAGTACTGCAGCGTGCACGGGGGAAGGGAGCAGTAGGGCATTTCGAAAATCACAGTACAAGTATTAATACAATTAAGAGCAAGATAAAATACAATGACTTCGGTTCTAGCAAGTACAAGTATATGACAAAATACGATTCAATAACGGAGCAGATAACAGCGTCAGTGATAGTTACATCAGGATATAATTAAATACAAAATACTACAGATTATAACACTTGTGACAGATTACAGTACTCTAAAGTACAGGATTAAATGCAGTAAAATCGGGAGCAGATAAGAGCAAGTAAAGCGCATTAAGGAAGACTGATAAAGTGTCCAGAGGGAAAAGAGGAGTTCTACAGGTGCTATCTGAAAAGGTGAATCTTGAGGAGGCGTCGGAAGGTGATCAGGGACTGGGCAGTCCTGACATCTGTAGGAAGGTCAGTCTTCTAGTGCAGGAGAGGTGGAGTGAGGGGGTAGGGAGAGATGAGGGTCTGGAGGTAGCTGGGTGCAGTCTGGTCAAGGCATCTGTAGGTGAGTACAAGAATCTTGAACTGAATGCGAGCGGTGATCGGGAGCCAGAGGAGTGAGCGGAGCAGTGGAGTTGCGTGGGAGAAGTGAGTGTGGTAGATTCCAGAGGAATGGAAATGGAGAGTTCAGAGGAGGGGGAGGAGGAGGAGGGAAAGAAAAGGTCAGATTTAGAGAGGTTGAGTTTGAGGTGATGCGAGTGCATCCAGGAGGAGATAGCAGACAGACAGATAGAGATACGGGAGGGGATGGTGGAGTCAGAGGTGGGGAAGGACAGGAAAATCTGCGCATCATCAGCATAGAAATGGTATGAAACCATAAGATGCGATGAGGGGGCCCAGGGAGCGGGTGTAGAGAGAGAACAGGAGAGGACCCAAGACTGACCCTTGGGGGACTCCTGTTGAGAGAGGGCGAGGTGTGGAGGTTGCTCCACGCCAGGTTACCTGGTAAGTGCGGTTGGAGAGGTAGGAGGAGAACCAGGCCAGAGCAGTGCCAGAGATTCCCAGGGAAGATAGTAGAATAGAGTGATTGACAGTGTCAAAGGCAGCAGAGAGGTCGAGGAGAATTAGGACAGAGGAGAGAGATGCAGCTCGGGCAGAGTTTAGTGAGTTAGTGACAGACAGGGGGGCGGTTTTCAGTGGAGTGAGCAGAGCGGAAGCCAGATTGGAGAGGGTCGAGCAGAGAGTGGTTGGACAGGAAAGCAGAGCTGGTGGTGTACAGCCTGCTCAAGGGTTTTGGAGAGAAAGAGTAGGAGGGAGACAGGACGGTAGCTCTGGAGGGAGGGGGGGTCGAGGGTAGGTTTTTTGAGGAAGGGAGCGATAGAGGTTTGTTTGAAGGCAGAGGGAAAGAGACCAGAAAGGAGAGAGGTATTGAGAAGGGAGGAGATGAAGGGGAGTAGAGCAGGAGCAGCAGCATGAAAGAGGTGAGTAGGGAGGGGGTCCAGGGCACACGTGGTGGGTTTGTGACCCTGGAGCAGAGAGGAGAGGTCACTCTGAGAGGGGAGAGAAGGTGGAGAAGGAGGGTGAGTTAGTAGGGGATGCAGTCGGTGTAGGGGTTGGAGCGCGAAGAGGTGAGGCGGGGAGAGGTGTTAGTTTGCAGATATCTGAGATTTTAGAAGAGAAGAAAGAAGCAAAGTCATCAGAGGAGATAGAGGAGGGAGGAGGGTTTAGGAGGGAGGTGAAGGTAGAGAATAGTTTACGTGGGTTGTTAGTGGAGGCTTGGATTATAGATCGGAAATAAGAACATTTAGCAGAGGAGAGAGCGGTAGAGGTCTAGGGCAGCAGGGCGTTTGGTTCTCTTCCATTTCTTTTCAGCAGATCGCAGTGTGGTTTTTACTGAGCGGAGCACAGAGGAGAGGCAAGGTTGTGGAGGGGAGGGGACAGAGAGAGTCAAGGGAGGGGGTAGCAGAGTCTTCATCACATTTTACTGTGAAGATACACTGAAAAATTGTACAACAGATGTTTGTTTCATCAGTACATTTTGCCAGCCAGTCTTTGTAGGCCGTTGTACTTTGCCGTCATTGTAATATGCAATTTCTGAGAGATTTATTTATTTCCCAGCGCCAGCTGCAGCCTCCACCAGCATTACAGTATACTGACTTTTATATGTTGTCATGCAACTAACATTTCTACCAATAAATGTGCTAGACTAGGTCTTTGTAACTCGCCTGTGTAGGGTGATGGAGTTTCGACCAAGTACACATATATGTCACTAAACTGTAAACTTGGTAGTTTTTTGACATTTTTCAGCGGTGTAAACAACACCTGAGGCACTGTATAAGGATCACGCGCTGACACCTGTCGAATTCCAGTTTCGTGAGGTGTCTGGTGTGTTTGGTTAGTATTATTATGTCCTGAGACATCATACTTTACTGAACTTGCCTTGTTTATTTGGATTATTTTCTTTAAATTCGTACTCGTACTGAACTTGTATGGTAGTTTTGACAGCTTTGCGGCAATGTTAGACCGTCAAAATGGCGGACATGACTCCCTGGGTCACGTGACTGCAAAGCCTCTATTAAAACCAGCCCTGGTGTCGTGCCTTTTCTGCACCGCTGCTGGAAACCCAGCACACCGTCACTACATTGTTGTCAGAAGTGGAGGCGAGGCAGGTACCCCAGCACGCAGTTGGAATCTGGCAGGGGAAAGTGTAGAAATTCAAAACTAGACTTGCCCAAATAATTGTCATAGGCAAAACTAGATTGGCCCAGCATCGATGTTTTAGTGTTGGGTGAAACTAGACTCGCCCAAATGAATGGCATGGGCGAACCAGATTCAGTGAAAACTGTTGAAAAACGGGTCGTCTTTTTCAAGTTCTAGTCCAATCTAGATTCACCTGATTGGATGCGGGCGAGTGCTGAAAAAAGTGGTAACTTTGGGATTCACCCAGAAGCCCTTGGTGAAACTAGATTGGTCCAGGCAAAACTTGACTCCCCAGACCACCTGGTTTTGCCCTTAACATATATATTACATGTAAACTAGTAGATAATTACTATAGAGTTCTTTATATATTTGGTTAGTGGTGTGCAGGTTGGGAAAAGTATTATACCGAATATATTTATACATAGTTAACGAGGAGTACCGTCTACTCATTAATATAGGAATAAGATTATCATTAAAAATAGGTTTTATTACTGACAGAAATAACATTTTGAGATTGCTGCATTTCACTTTTTTGGGGGGGGGGGGGGGGGTTCCATTTGCTTGTGTTACGCATAGCTTAATTGGCCAATAATGAATCGCTTTTTGTACTTTTATAAGAGTGTAGTAGGATCATATGTGTCATTGACATTACTGTGATGTGCGGTGCATGTGCATGTATTGTTTAGAGATCATGCAAGTATTTCTCACAGGCCTACATAAATTGAACAAGGGAGATATAATATGCTTCCCAAACATACACACCACAAACCAAACACTGGTATATAATAAAGAACTCCATAGTAATTATCTATTTGTTTACATATAATATATATTATAGTTGACGCCACACATGCTAACTATCTTCAGCTGTACGGTTCATGAGCCTCGGTCTGCAGACATACACTTAGGCCCTGTCCACACTATGCCTTTAAACCGTATTAGTTGCGTTTAAGTCGGCTTAAAAGTGCTAAATACGGTTTGCGTCCACACTACGCAGCATTTAATACCGTACTCGAGAACCGGACTCGAGACCACCTCAGGAGGTAGTCTCGAGTCCGGTTCTAATTAGATCGCATCAGGTAGTGCGGCTTATCAGAAGTGTGGACGCTGTAATACCAAACTACATTTTTTTGTGTATCCTCCAATATCCCAAAATGCTTTGTGGTATGTTTGGCGAAATACTAAGAGCAGGCGCCTGAAGGACTTGCTATCAGTGTGCACTCCGCACTAGGTATTCATTTTTATGCTTCATAAAATCTGTCAGGACATCTCTGTTAAACTAGTGGGGAAAATAATAAAAACACAACGTTAAATTAAGCGACTGCAAAAATGAAATGCGAGTTAAAAATAGGATCGGTGATGAACAAATCGCGTAAATTGTCAGCTATGTTTGAAATAAAATTAAGAGGGCCAGAATTAGGCTCAGACAAGATATGATGGTAAAAACAAAGATTGTTTTGTAATTAACAGCTTTTTCTGAGTTTAATTGTAAAACAGAATCAGCTCAATTTGTTTAAAGGGACTTCACCTGATTAAAAAGCCCTACTTGTGTGTGTGTGTGTTCGGATTTACTTTTTCCACAATACTTGTTATACTTCTTTTTAGCAATATGGACCTCTGTTAATATGGGGCATAACACATTATTTTAAAATAAAATACAGTGCATGGTGGGATACTATCGTATTAATTTCCACGGTTCGTTGCACTGCTGGGAATTGTAACTGAACTATTCTAATGGTGTGTGGACTAAACATGAAACGGTACTTCAGTGTGGACGCTTTGAGCTGTATTAGAGCGGTTTCGAGTACGGTTAGGACAGGGCCTAAGAACCACGGTGTAATTTACACAGGGGACGTGGGGGACATGCCCCCCTCACTTTTTCAATGATGGGTAAATGTCCCCCTCACATTGCAGTAGTACTAAAACTTTTATTTTCCGAAAATGTATTGGTATAATCACTAGTCAATATAGAAGTCAGTGGGAAGAAAAATGGGATTGGATCTGGGATCACGGCGTCGGATCATGAGATGGTGTTTTACTAGGAGGATCTGGATCAGGCTCCACTGACCCGTAATGTTGATCTGATCCTGGAGCTGCACACACCCTAACTAGGGAAACTGACCAATGAGAAGTGAACATACATGACGCATAGTTTAAAGGCCCCGGCTGGCACATTTGTATACAGCCTGAGATCACTGTAATGTTGGGGAAATGGCAAGCGGATGGACAAAGATAGAGGAGGATTCACTATGCTGCTGTGTCCAAAACACAGGAAAATGGTTTAAGTTTGTAATTCACCATAGCTTATGTTATTTACTAATGTTGTCTGCTTACAGTGTAACGTCTCTTTTTAAATTGAAACAGTCAACTTAACAGCAAAATGACCTTTGTGCAAATAAATATAGACATCAATAACAATTAAATACATTACCACTTTTTACACAATTATACCAAATTCATGATGATATACTACTGATTCTAAATTATTCTGCATGTTTAAATACATTTCCACAAAATCTGTCACATTTTTAAATTAATAAATAAACAATTCCCATAACGAACATTATGGTATTCATCACAGTAAAGTTGAGTTCTTACCTGTAAACAGGAACACATTTAAAGTTTGAAACTCATTGTCTGGAGCTTGGTGTTTATTTACATTATCATCAATACACTGCGGTTTGGGGTTCAAGCTACAAGCGCATCTGCATATTTTAAATGGATGGAAGCTGAAAATACTTTTTAAAAACACCCTTTTCTTATACCAGTACATACTAGCATCATTTTAATAGCAAAACGATAGGTTGCGGATGCAACCCCGGTTCCCTGAAAGAGAAAATAACCATCAAGGTATGGGACATTGCCGTCAGGCAGTAGGGATTGGCTGAGCTTTATGTCAAAGCTGCCGATAGGCCTCCGTGCAAGCTGCCGTGTAAGCCCGCCCCCCTGGGAGCTTACTATATGCAGCGCGCGGAGAGTCACTTCCTCTTTTGCCCTTCAGGCCGTGAAGGCCTCCAGAGCGACCTCGCGGCTTGATGGTTATTTTCTCTTTCAGGGAACCGGGGTTGCATCCGCAACCTATCGTTCCCTTTCAAGTCGAAAATAACCATCAAGGTATGGGAACAGTGTACCCAAGCCGTCGCGAGGGAGGATTCTCGGCAGTAGGACAGACTTACGTCATAACACAACTGCGTAGGCAGTACATCTACACATATGCGGAGCTGCGCCTCAGCGTCTATGCTCGCAATGACACCTGTCCCAAGGTGGAATAGTCACACCATATTGTCAACCACTCTAGACGTCCGCAACCTGAGGCGTCATAGAGTGCAACACAGATGCTCCAAATGACGGAGCAGAGGATTCCAGTACATTTAACCGGTAGAACCTCGTAAATGTATGCGGTGTAACCCAACTGGCTGCAGCGCAAATGTCAGACATCGGCACCCCTCTAAAGAGGGCCCAGGATGTTGCCATACCCCTAGTGGAATGTGCCTTCAACTGCCCTGGTGGCGGAAGGCCCATAGTATCATATGCTAACTGAATAGCATCCACTATCCAATGAGAAAGGCGTTGCTTAGACAATGGCTGACCCAAAGTTTTAGAACCATGGCATATGAACAGCTGTTCTGTTTGCCTCACAGTCTTTGTGCGATGAATATAACACCTCAATGCCCGCACAGGGCAGAGCATGTGTAACCGCTCTTCCTCTGGGGAAGAAAAAGGAGGAGGATGGAACGCCATCAACTCGACTGGTTGGTTCATGTGAAACGGGGATATGACCTTGGGTAAAAAGGCCGGATTTGGACGCATGGAGACCTTAGAACCGTCTCCTGCGAAACGAGTACATGATGGATGCACCGAGAGTGCATGTAACTCGCCCACACGTTTTGCTGATACCACTGACAGCAAAAACGCAGTCTTAATAGACACGAACTTCATATCCACACTGTGGTGAGGCTCGAACGGTGCCTTGGTAAGGGCTTCTAGCACCACATCAAGGCTCCAAGACGGTAAACTGGTCGACCTTGGAGGCCGTAAGCGTCTTGCGCCCTTTAGGAACTGAGATGCCAGGAAATGGCAACCAGGTGATAACCCGTCAATGCGTACATGGCAAGCCGAAATAGCGGCCAAATACACTTTAAGTGTAGAGGGAGACTTCCCCTCATCTAACAGCTTCTACAGAAACTGTAATATCACTGCCATAGGGCAGGAGACCGGGTCATGGCCCTCAGCCAGACACCAACTCTGAAACAATTGCCACTTATACGCATATTGCGACCGAGTAGAGGGCGCTCTCGCACTCTGAATGGTGGATATAACCGCCGTCGAAAGCCCTAAGGCTGACAGGCGCTCCCGCTCAGGGGCCAAGCCCATAGCTGCATGAGCTTGGGGTTCGGGTGCCATAGCCCTCCTTGGGCTTGGGACAACAGGTCCGCTCGCAGAGGGAGCTCCCTCGGGCGACCGTGCAACAACTGCACTAGACTCGGGAACCATATCCTCCGAGGCCACCGAGGAGCGATCAGGATCACTGTCGCTTGCTCTACCCTGACCTTCTCCAAGAAGACGGGGAGCATCGGAATCGGTGGAAATGCGTACAGGAGCCCTGGCGGCCATTCGTGAGCCAGTGCATCGACTCCTAGGGGGCTGTCGAGGTCCTTCACCGAGAACCATAGGGGGCAGTGCGTGGTCTCTCGCGAAGCGAAGAGATCGACTTGCGCTGTGCCGAACCAGTCCCAAATGCGCTCTACCACCCGAGGGTGAAGACGCCATTCGCCTGCAAGAGGACCTCCTCTGGACAGGAGATCCGCTGCGTAATTGACTCTGCCCGGTAGGTGAACCGCCCGCAGAGAGGCTAAACGCGGTTGAGCCCAAAGCAACAGCCGTGTTACCAACCGGTGAAGACCGGGGGACCGCAAGCCGCCCTGGCGGTTGATATACGCCACTACCGTGGTGTTGTCTAACCGCACTAACACGTGCTTGCCTAGAAGCACTGGCAAGAAGTGCCGCAGGGCAAGGTCCACCGCTCTGAGTTCCAGAGCATTGATGTGGGCCGACCTCCAGGGTCCTGACCACACTCCGCGAGTCCCCGACCCGTTCCAGACTGCTCCCCAACCTTGGTTGGAAGCGTCGGTCGTAATAACCTCCCTTCGGAAGATGGGACCCAAGCGTACGCCCTGGCGGATGTTCGACGGAACTTTCCACCAGCGCAGTGCTTCCCAGCAGGTTCGGGATACCCTCAACCTGCGGTGTTTGTCTCTCCGCGGATGCAACGCGAAGGCATTGAACCAGGCCTGCAGAGGTCTCTGGTGTAGTAAGCCCAAAGGAAGGGCTTGCGAGGCGGCAGCCATCAACCCCAGCATGCGCTGACACAGCTCCATGCTGACTGTTTCTCTCAACCTGAATAGGGAGAGACACCGCTCCAGTGAGGCAACTCTTTGTGTCGACAGGGTCGCTTCCATGGACACAGAGTACAGATGCAGACCCAAGAATTCGGTCTGTTGGCTCGGCACGAGGCGGCTCTTTTCTGAATTGACCTTCAGACCTAGCCGCTGAAGATGGTCTGTAACCATCACTGTGTGCTGTGCCAACTGCTCCTTTGATGCGCGCAGACGTCGTCCAGATAGTTCAGCAGTCGGATGCCTTGAGCCCGCAAGGGGGCTAAAATGGCGTCCATACACTTCGAAAAGGTTCGAGGAGCTAGAGACTGGCCGAATGGCAGGACACAAAACTCGTAGACCCTGCTCTGAAATGCGAAACGTAGGTACTTCCTGTGACCCGGACAGATGGGAACGTGAAAGTATGCATCTGTGAGGTCTACGGTGGTAAACCAGTCGCCCTGCCGGACAGACTGAACAATGTGCCTGTGCGTAAGCATCTTGAACGACAACACCCGTAGGTATTTGTCCAGTAGTTGCAGATCTAAAATAGGGCGGAGCCCGTCGTCCTTTTTTGGCACTAGGAAGTACTTGGAGTAGAACCCCTGGTCGGTCAGAGCAGGGTCTACTAGTTGAATGGCACGCTTCTTGAGCAATGCCTGTATTTCTGCATTTAGAGCTGAGGACTGAACCGAGTCCTTCACTGCAGTTACCACCACTCCCCTGAAGGGGGGGGGGGGGGGGGTTTAACCGGAATTGAAGGGTGTACCCGGTGAGTATAGTCTTGCGCACCCAGATGTCGTTGGTGCATTGTTGCCAGAACAGAAGCTGTGGAACAGTGTAGGGGTGGGTTAATGGCTGCCGGGGTTTCTCAGGGCTGCTTAGGCTGCGCTCGCTCACGAGGGGCCTGACCAGAGCCACGAGGGCGTGGTCTGCTACCTCCTCTGGGGCGCCACCCTCCGCGCTGCGGTCTTGCAAACGCGGGTTGGCTGCGTGCTGAAACCCCCAAAGGGGCGGTTTTACTGCCCTGTGGGTGCGCTTGCTGCTGCGGCGGCGCCCTGCGCCATTGGCGCTCCTGCGGCCGCCTTGGCTGGAAAGGCTTGCTTGGCCACATCTTAGCCAACTGCTGCGACGCCTCACGCGCCTTGACGGAGCGTTGCAGCATCTCCTCCACCGCTGGGCCAAACGTGTGCCCCGGGGATATAGGAGCATCTAGCAACGGGGCCTTATCAGGCTCCTGTACCCTGGCCTGTGAGAGCCAGAGCTGCCTCCTTGCCACTACAAGGGAAGCAATGCTCCTGCCCTGTGCTCGCGCATTCAGCTGAGCCAGCTTAACCAAAAGCTGTGCAACTGCACCCAGCTCGGTTCTAAGTCCGACGGATGGGGACTCAGGCAGGTCGCGAATCAGCGCCGCCTGGTAGACTGTCAGGAGGCTGGCCACGTTAGACAGTCTAACTGCCTCTGTAGCCGCGGCATAACCCTTTTTTAGGTGGGCCTCCGTAATCCTACACTGCCTGTTAGGGCAGGAAGGGTCCTTAGCCAGCCCCGATAATGTCGGCGCCTTTACTAGCGCGGCGAACGCGGCGCCCACTGGCGGAAAGGACGCTAATCCAGCTTCGCTCGCCCCGTGCATGGTAAAAGCCGAAGCCTTGCGAGAAGTCGCCGGGGCGGAGGCCGGGGCTCCCCAGGTGGACTGCACCTCCTTTATAAAATCCGGGAACGCCGGGAGCATCCTGGACTGAAGGGGCGGAGCCGATGGCAACTCAAATAAAGAGCGTCGTGTTGGCTCTGACGCAGGCCAGTCCATGCCTAAGTGACGGGCTGCCCTCTCCACCACTGACCAGATAGGGTCATTAGTATCCAGCACTTCAGGGTCGTCCTGCCCAGAGTGCTGGGACGCCACCTCAGGCTCTGTGTCCTCAAAGAGCGGGTCTGCATCAGATGCGTCCCTTGAGACAGCATCGGCGTCCCACTCTACTTCCTGGGGCACTGGTGGAGGAACCGTCAGCTGACTAGTGCTGGGTCCGTTTACTAGCTCTGGGGCCCGAGGCGCCACATTTGCTAGGGTCATAAGGAGGGATTGTTGTCCCATCATGAGCTCCATAAATTGTGACATCTTGGAGGTGAGCTCAGCCACCCCAGATGTGTCCTGGTAATGCCTACCCCTCCGAGGGGAGCGAGAGTGCCTTCTCCGGCGAGGCGATCGAGACTCCCGACGGGGGCGAGCCCCGCGAGAGGAGGGACTGCGGGAACGTTCCCGAGCACGCCTGGCTGGAGATCTCTGACCAGCTGTAAGCTGGGAAGATGGGCTCAGAGGGAGCTGAGACGTCGCCGGCAGCGACACGATCGATGACGGTGGGGCCGAGACGGTGTGGGACGAGCCCGAGGATGGGGAACGACCTCCAACTGCCTTCCTCGCTCTCTGGCGAAGGATGCGTGTCTGAAACCCCGCACATAGCTGGCAGTATGCCCTATCTGCCAGGGCAGATGCGGCATGGTCCGGCCCCAAGCATGCGACGCAGTCTTCATGAGGGTCGCTGGCAGGCAACTTGGCCTGACAGGTCACGCAACAGTGGAACCCAGACATAGTAGAACGCCGAAGCGTCTAGTATTGACGTCAAGCACCAAAGAGTGTGCGTCGAGCACTGTCGCGTCAAACGCCGAGGTGCGCGCGTCGGACGCCTAAGTGTCGGACACCAAGCGTCGAGCACCTGAAGTGCGTGCGTCGAGCGCCGAGGGTGCGTGCGTCGAGCACCGAGCGCCGAAGCATCGAGCACCGAGGTGCGTGCGTCGAGGCGTCGAAGCGTCGAGCGCTGAAGCACCGAGCGTCGAGCGCCAAGCGTCGAGCACCGAAGCACGGAGCACCGAGGTGCGTGCGTCGAGCGTCGAGGGTGCGTGCGTCGAGGCGCCGAGCACCGAGCGCCGAAGCGTCGAGCACCGAGCACCAAGCGCTGATGGAACGTGCACCGAGCGTCGAGCACCGAGCGCCGAAGCGTCGAGCGTCGAGCACTGAGCCCCAAGTGCAGAAGCACTAAGCACCAAGCGCAGAAGCGCTGCACAAAGCGCCGAAGCGCTGCACCAAGCGCACAAGCGCTGACACCAAAAGCGCCGGAACGCGAGCGCCGAAGCGCGAGTACCGAGCGTGGAACGCTAGCACAGACGCCTAAGCGTCAGCTGACCCGCCAAGCGGAGACGCTAAGTGCTGGTACAGTGTCTGATGCTGTGCAATACCTACCTGAAAGGTGCTGGGGATTTTGCACATTGGTGGTTGTCTTCCTCTGTATAGTGAAGGGAATTTTTTTTTTTTTTTTTTTTTTGTGGACGCTGCAGAAGGTAAGGGAGTGTAGTGCAATACCACGTGGCGGGAACGCGCCGCGGGGGGGAACACTGCAGAGCAGACTACCCGCACACACACACGGTCTAGCCTAAGCTAGACCGAGGATGCAAAATGCGCGTGGGCCAAGGCCAACGCAACACGCGTCCGAACACACAATATACAATATATATAACAAAATATATATATTATTATTATTATTATTATTATTATTATTATTTATTTCTTAGCAGACGCCCTTATCCAGGGCGACTTACAATATACAATAAAATATAAATATATATACAAATATATATATATATATATATACAAAAAACCCACACAATAATAATTAAGAACAGAGGAAAGACGGGGAGACCACGAAGAACGTGATGCCGAAGCAAAGCGAAAAGGAATATATAAGAACATAAGAACATAAGAAAGTTTACAAACGAGAGGAGGCCATTCAGCCCATCTTGCTCGTTTGGTTGTTAGTAGCTTATTGATCCCAGAATCTCATCAAGCAGCTTCTTGAAGGATCCCAGGGTGTCAGCTTCAACAACATTACTGGGGAGTTGGTTCCAGACCCTCACAATTCTCTGTGTAAAAAAGTGCCTCCTATTTTCTGTTCTGAATGCCCCTTTATCTAATCTCCATTTATGACCCCTGGTCCTTTTTTCTTTTTTCAAGTCAAAGAAGTCCCCCGGGTTGACATTGTCTATACCTTTTAGGATTTTGAATGTTTGAATCAGATCGCCGCGTAGTCTTCTTTGTTCAAGACTGAATAGATTCAATTCTTTTAGCCTGTCTGCATACGACATGCCTTTTAAACCCGGGATAATTCTGGTTGCTCTTCTTTGCACTCTTTCTAGAGCAGCAATATCCTTTTTGTAACGAGGTGACCAGAACTGAACACAATATTCTAGGTGAGGTCTTACTAATGCATTGTAGAGTTTTAACATTACTTCCCTTGATTTAAATTCAACACTTCTCACAATATATCCAAGCATCTTGTTAGCCTTTTTTATAGCTTCCCCACATTGTCTAGATGAAGACATTTCTGAGTCAACATAAACTCCTAGGTCTTTTTCATAGTTCCCTTCTTCAATTTCAGTATCTCCCATATGATATTTATAATGCACATTTTTATTGCCCGCATGCAATACTTTACACTTTTCTCTATTAAATTTCATTTGCCATGTGTCTGCCCAATTTTGAATGCTGTCTAGATCATTTTGAATGACCTTTGCTGCTTCAACAGTGTCTGCCACTCCTCCTATTTTTGTGTCGTCTGCAAATTTAACGAGTTTGCTTAATATATCAGAGTCTAAATCATTAATGTAGATTAGGAATAGCAGAGGACCTAATACTGATCCCTGTGGTTCACCACTGGTTACCTCACTCCATTTTGAGGTTTCTCCTCTAATCAGTACTTTCTGTTTTCTACCTGTTAACCACTCCCTAATCCATGTGCATGCATTTCCTTGAATCCCTACTGCGTTCAGTTTGAGAATTAATCTTTTATGCGGGACTTTGTCAAAAGCTTTCTGGAAATCTAAATAAACCATGTCGTATGCTTTGCAGTTATCCATTTTCAATGTTGCATCCTCAAAAAAGTCAAGTAGGTTAGTTAGACATGATCTCCCTTTCCTAAAACCATGCTGGCTGTCTCCCAGGATATTGTTACCATATAAGTAATTTTCCATTTTGGATCTTATTATAGTTTCCATAAGTTTACATATAATAGAAGTCAGGCTTATTGGTCTGTAGTTACCTGGTTCGGTTTTGTCTCCCTTTTTGTGGATCGGTATTACATTTGCTATTTTCCAGTCTGTTGGTACAACCCCCGTGTCAAGAGACTGTTGCATGATCTTGGTTAGCGGTTTGTAAATAACTTCTTTCATTTCTTTGAGTACTATTGGGAGGATCTCATCCGGCCCAGGGGATTTGTTTATTTTAAGAGCCCATAGTCCCTTTAACACTTCTGCCTCTGTTATGCTAAAGTTATTTAAAACTGGATAGGAACAGGTCGACATGTGGGGCATGTTGTCCGTGTCCTCCTTTGTAAAAACCTGTGAAAAGTAATCATTTAATATATTTGCTATTTTTTTTTCTTCATCTATGATTTTGCCATTTGTGTCTCTTAGACATTTAACCTCCTCTTTGAATGTTCTCTTGCTGTTATAATATTGGAAAAACATTTTGGAATTGGTTTTAGCCCCCTTAGCAATATTGATTTCTATCTCTCTCTTGGCCTTTCTAACTTCCTTTTTGACTTGTGTTTGCAGTTCCAAGTACTCTTTCTGTGTGCTTTGTTTTTGGTCCCTTTTAAACGCTCTGTAAAGTGCCTTTTTTCGCTGAATATTTTTTTTAATTGATCTATTAAACCATTTTGGCCATTTTGTTTTAGATTTAGATTTGTCTACTTTTGGGATGTAATTGTTTTGTGCCTCTAGTACTACATTTTTAAAAAACAGCCACCCTTTTTCTGTGGATGTTTTCTCTATTTTACTCCAATCTACTTCTATTAGTCTCTGTTTCATACCTTCGTAGTTTGCTTTTCTAAAATTGTAAACCTTAGCTTTAGTCATTACTTTTGGGGTTTTAAAAAATATTTCAAATGAGACCATGTTGTGGTCTGAGTTTGCCAATGGCTCTCTGACCTCTGTTTTAGTTATTCTGTCTTCATTATTTGAAAAGACTAAGTCAAGGCATGCCTCCCCTCTAGTCGGTGCCTTGACAAATTGCGTTAGGAAGCAGTCATTTGTCATTTCCACCATTTCAATTTCGTCCGTCGTGCCCCCCATTGGGTTTTCCCATTTTATACAGGGGAAGTTGAAATCCCCCATTAGTATGGCTTCACCTTTTCTACACGCATTTCGAATGTCATTGTATAACAGATTATTTTGCTCAGCGTCTGAATTTGGCGGTCTATAGCATGCTCCTATTATTATGCCCTTTGAATTTGTGTCCATTATTCTGACCCATATTGTTTCGGCGTTGTTTTCTTCGTCCAGATTTAACACCTGGGCTTCAAGGCTATTTCTTATGTATAGCGCTACCCCTCCGCCTCTTCTGTCCTGCCTGTCTTTCCTATACAGTGTGTACCCACTAATATTATATTCGTCTCCATCACTCTCAGACAACCAAGTTTCTGTAACACCTATCACATCGTAGTTACTTGTTAGTGCAGTAGCTTCAAGTTCTAACATTTTGTTTCTGAGACTTCTAGCATTAAGATAAATACATTTAATAGTGGTCTTACCTGAGTTGTTGCCCTTGTTTTGATGTGGTCTCCCTTCTGTTTTTTTGTTTTCTCCCCCCTTCCTTTCTAGTTTAAATGCTTCTGGACCTCCTCAAGGATCCTTTCTCCAAGTAGATTGGTTCCCTTTCTGTTTAAGTGCAGTCCGTCCAACCTGTATAGATAGTCCTTGTTGTAGAAAGTGCTCCAATGTTCAAGAAAGGTGAAGCCTTCCTGTGTGCACCACGATTTCAGCCATGCATTTTGATTTTGTATTTCCAGCTGTCCATATGGTCCTTTGCAAGGCGCTGGCAGTATCCCAGAAAATACCACAGTTTTGGTCTTGTCTTTTAATTTCCTTCCTAGCTCTCTGAACTTGTTCTGCAGGGATCTTGGCCTGTCTCTTCCAATGTTGTTTGTACCAATGTGGACGACTACTACAGGGTCGTCTCCTGTTCGTTGTAGGAGCCTGTCCACATTCTCAGTGATGTGCTTGACTGAGGCTCCTGGAAGGCAGCACACTGTTGTAGTAAGGGGGTCCAAACTGCGAACTGAACTTGCTGTGTTTCTCAGTATGGAGTCCCCAACAATCATGACCTCCCTTCTTTTTGCTGCCTGGTCAGCACTGTTTATAGGGTCCTGGGTGTTGTTTCTTTCATTCTCGTGATGTTGGTTTTGGTCATCTAAATGTTGAAGTGGCTCAAATGTGTTGGCTGTCTGGATTTCTGGTGGTTGTGTTTGACGAAGTTTCTTTTTTTCCCTGCTTCTGCCTATCTGAACCCAGCTGTTTCGACTCTCTTCCATCTCCCTGTTGGCTTTCAGTCTGCTAGGGGTGCAGACTTCCATGAATTGTGGGTGTGTCAGCTCCTCAAGCTCCTGTTGCTGTCTCATTTCCTCCAGCTCCTTTTCTAGCAGGCTTAATCGCTGAAGCAAGTCCTGGATGGTGCGGCACTTTACACAAACTTGGTTGAGCTCTGTTGGGTTTTCTCGGATTTCCCACATCATGCAGTTGTCACAGATTACTGGCTTGAAGACCATTTTTTTTTAAGTTTTGTTTAGCTTCTGCAGCTGTCAACCTGCTGTCAACCTGCTTTCAAACTGCTTCTAACTGCGTTGTACTTGTCCACTCGTACTTCTCCCACGATGTCGCTTCCACACGCTGTCGCTGGGAAGTCTGCCTGCCTTTTGTTTGTTTGCGTTTGTGCTGCGTGCTCCGCTCCTCCCCCGTGTCCCAGAACGCCGCGGGATTTGAATCAGCTGCTCCGAGTTTCAGTTGATCAGAAAAATACACGCAGCTGCAAGGCTTTAAGCTGCAATGTTTTCTGATTAAAGCAACTCCAAATTTAAAGATGTAATTCCTCCTTTCTGCTTCTAACTGCGTTGTACTTGTCCACTCGTACTTCTCCCACGATGTCGCTTCCACACGCTGTCGCTGGGAAGTCTGCCTGCCTTTTGTTTGTTTGCGTTTGTGCTGCGTGCTCCGCTCCTCCCCCGTGTCCCAGAACGCCGCGGGATTTGAATCAGCTGCTCCGAGTTTCAGTTGATCAGAAAAATACACGCAGCTGCAAGGCTTTAAGCTGCAATGTTTTCTGATTAAAGCAACTCCAAATTTAAAGATGTAATTCCTCCTTTCTGCTTCTAACTGCGTTGTACTTGTCCACTCGTACTTCTCCCACGATGTCGCTTCCACACGCTGTCGCTGGGAAGTCTGCCTGCCTTTTGTTTGTTTGCGTTTGTGCTGCGTGCTCCGCTCCTCCCCCGTGTCCCAGAACGCCGCGGGATTTGAATCAGCTGCTCCGAGTTTCAGTTGATCAGAAAAATACACGCAGCTGCAAGGCTTTAAGCTGCAATGTTTTCTGATTAAAGCAACTCCAAATTTAAAGATGTAATTCCTCCTTTCTGCTTCTAACTGCGTTGTACTTGTCCACTCGTACTTCTCCCACGATGTCGCTTCCACACGCTGTCGCTGGGAAGTCTGCCTGCCTTTTGTTTGTTTGCGTTTGTGCTGCGTGCTCCGCTCCTCCCCCGTGTCCCAGAACGCCGCGGGATTTGAATCAGCTGCTCCGAGTTTCAGTTGATCAGAAAAATACACGCAGCTGCAAGGCTTTAAGCTGCAATGTTTTCTGATTAAAGCAACTCCAAATTTAAAGATGTAATTCCTCCTTTCTGCTTCTAACTGCGTTGTACTTGTCCACTCGTACTTCTCCCACGATGTCGCTTCCACACGCTGTCGCTGGGAAGTCTGCCTGCCTTTTGTTTGTTTGCGTTTGTGCTGCGTGCTCCGCTCCTCCCCCGTGTCCCAGAACGCCGCGGGATTTGAATCAGCTGCTCCGAGTTTCAGTTGATCAGAAAAATACACGCAGCTGCAAGGCTTTAAGCTGCAATGTTTTCTGATTAAAGCAACTCCAAATTTAAAGATGTAATTCCTCCTTTCTGCTTCTAACTGCGTTGTACTTGTCCACTCGTACTTCTCCCACGATGTCGCTTCCACACGCTGTCGCTGGGAAGTCTGCCTGCCTTTTGTTTGTTTGCGTTTGTGCTGCGTGCTCCGCTCCTCCCCCGTGTCCCAGAACGCCGCGGGATTTGAATCAGCTGCTCCGAGTTTCAGTTGATCAGAAAAATACACGCAGCTGCAAGGCTTTAAGCTGCAATGTTTTCTGATTAAAGCAACTCCAAATTTAAAGATGTAATTCCTCCTTTCTGCTTCTAACTGCGTTGTACTTGTCCACTCGTACTTCTCCCACGATGTCGCTTCCACACGCTGTCGCTGGGAAGTCTGCCTGCCTTTTGTTTGTTTGCGTTTGTGCTGCGTGCTCCGCTCCTCCCCCGTGTCCCAGAACGCCGCGGGATTTGAATCAGCTGCTCCGAGTTTCAGTTGATCAGAAAAATACACGCAGCTGCAAGGCTTTAAGCTGCAATGTTTTCTGATTAAAGCAACTCCAAATTTAAAGATGTAATTCCTCCTTTCTGCTTCTAACTGCGTTGTACTTGTCCACTCGTACTTCTCCCACGATGTCGCTTCCACACGCTGTCGCTGGGAAGTCTGCCTGCCTTTTGTTTGTTTGCGTTTGTGCTGCGTGCTCCGCTCCTCCCCCGTGTCCCAGAACGCCGCGGGATTTGAATCAGCTGCTCCGAGTTTCAGTTGATCAGAAAAATACACGCAGCTGCAAGGCTTTAAGCTGCAATGTTTTCTGATTAAAGCAACTCCAAATTTAAAGATGTAATTCCTCCTTTCTGCTTCTAACTGCGTTGTACTTGTCCACTCGTACTTCTCCCACGATGTCGCTTCCACACGCTGTCGCTGGGAAGTCTGCCTGCCTTTTGTTTGTTTGCGTTTGTGCTGCGTGCTCCGCTCCTCCCCCGTGTCCCAGAACGCCGCGGGATTTGAATCAGCTGCTCCGAGTTTCAGTTGATCAGAAAAATACACGCAGCTGCAAGGCTTTAAGCTGCAATGTTTTCTGATTAAAGCAACTCCAAATTTAAAGATGTAATTCCTCCTTTCTGCTTCTAACTGCGTTGTACTTGTCCACTCGTACTTCTCCCACGATGTCGCTTCCACACGCTGTCGCTGGGAAGTCTGCCTGCCTTTTGTTTGTTTGCGTTTGTGCTGCGTGCTCCGCTCCTCCCCCGTGTCCCAGAACGCCGCGGGATTTGAATCAGCTGCTCCGAGTTTCAGTTGATCAGAAAAATACACGCAGCTGCAAGGCTTTAAGCTGCAATGTTTTCTGATTAAAGCAACTCCAAATTTAAAGATGTAATTCCTCCTTTCTGCTTCTAACTGCGTTGTACTTGTCCACTCGTACTTCTCCCACGATGTCGCTTCCACACGCTGTCGCTGGGAAGTCTGCCTGCCTTTTGTTTGTTTGCGTTTGTGCTGCGTGCTCCGCTCCTCCCCCGTGTCCCAGAACGCCGCGGGATTTGAATCAGCTGCTCCGAGTTTCAGTTGATCAGAAAAATACACGCAGCTGCAAGGCTTTAAGCTGCAATGTTTTCTGATTAAAGCAACTCCAAATTTAAAGATGTAATTCCTCCTTTCTGCTTCTAACTGCGTTGTACTTGTCCACTCGTACTTCTCCCACGATGTCGCTTCCACACGCTGTCGCTGGGAAGTCTGCCTGCCTTTTGTTTGTTTGCGTTTGTGCTGCGTGCTCCGCTCCTCCCCCGTGTCCCAGAACGCCGCGGGATTTGAATCAGCTGCTCCGAGTTTCAGTTGATCAGAAAAATACACGCAGCTGCAAGGCTTTAAGCTGCAATGTTTTCTGATTAAAGCAACTCCAAATTTAAAGATGTAATTCCTCCTTTCTGCTTCTAACTGCGTTGTACTTGTCCACTCGTACTTCTCCCACGATGTCGCTTCCACACGCTGTCGCTGGGAAGTCTGCCTGCCTTTTGTTTGTTTGCGTTTGTGCTGCGTGCTCCGCTCCTCCCCCGTGTCCCAGAACGCCGCGGGATTTGAATCAGCTGCTCCGAGTTTCAGTTGATCAGAAAAATACACGCAGCTGCAAGGCTTTAAGCTGCAATGTTTTCTGATTAAAGCAACTCCAAATTTAAAGATGTAATTCCTCCTTTCTGCTTCTAACTGCGTTGTACTTGTCCACTCGTACTTCTCCCACGATGTCGCTTCCACACGCTGTCGCTGGGAAGTCTGCCTGCCTTTTGTTTGTTTGCGTTTGTGCTGCGTGCTCCGCTCCTCCCCCGTGTCCCAGAACGCCGCGGGATTTGAATCAGCTGCTCCGAGTTTCAGTTGATCAGAAAAATACACGCAGCTGCAAGGCTTTAAGCTGCAATGTTTTCTGATTAAAGCAACTCCAAATTTAAAGATGTAATTCCTCCTTTCTGCTTCTAACTGCGTTGTACTTGTCCACTCGTACTTCTCCCACGATGTCGCTTCCACACGCTGTCGCTGGGAAGTCTGCCTGCCTTTTGTTTGTTTGCGTTTGTGCTGCGTGCTCCGCTCCTCCCCCGTGTCCCAGAACGCCGCGGGATTTGAATCAGCTGCTCCGAGTTTCAGTTGATCAGAAAAATACACGCAGCTGCAAGGCTTTAAGCTGCAATGTTTTCTGATTAAAGCAACTCCAAATTTAAAGATGTAATTCCTCCTTTCTGCTTCTAACTGCGTTGTACTTGTCCACTCGTACTTCTCCCACGATGTCGCTTCCACACGCTGTCGCTGGGAAGTCTGCCTGCCTTTTGTTTGTTTGCGTTTGTGCTGCGTGCTCCGCTCCTCCCCCGTGTCCCAGAACGCCGCGGGATTTGAATCAGCTGCTCCGAGTTTCAGATGATCAGAAAAATACACGCAGCTGCAAGGCTTTAAGCTGCAATGTTTTCTGATTAAAGCAACTCCAAATTTAAAGATGTAATTCCTCCTTTCTGCTTCTAACTGCGTTGTACTTGTCCACTCGTACTTCTCCCACGATGTCGCTTCCACACGCTGTCGCTGGGAAGTCTGCCTGCCTTTTGTTTGTTTGCGTTTGTGCTGCGTGCTCCGCTCCTCCCCCGTGTCCCAGAACGCCGCGGGATTTGAATCAGCTGCTCCGAGTTTCAGTTGATCAGAAAAATACACGCAGCTGCAAGGCTTTAAGCTGCAATGTTTTCTGATTAAAGCAACTCCAAATTTAAAGATGTAATTCCTCCTTTCTGCTTCTAACTGCGTTGTACTTGTCCACTCGTACTTCTCCCACGATGTCGCTTCCACAACAATATATAATCCTAAATAATAATACAATAACAATAATAATAAACAATAATAACTCCGGAGAGTATAACTGAAATAAACTCGGAGAAGGGGATAAACCAGCTTCTCAAGCCTAAGCTTTAGTGAGTACAATCAGTTAATTAGCTCTAAGTCCTACCGCTACTGATGCTGAAGGCAAAAGAGGAAGTGACTCTCTGCGCGCTGCGTATAGTAAGCTCCCAGGGGGGCGGGCTTACACGGCAGCTTGCGCGGAGGCCTATCGGCAGCTTTGACATAAAGCTCAGCCAATCCCTACTGCCTGACGGCAATGTCCCATACCTTGATGGTTATTTTCGACTTGAAAGGGAACTGTATTTATCTTAAGTATTTCAAATGTGGGGAAACCCTCAACGTTTCTAGAAATAAATTTCAAGGGCAATTCTCATCCCTCTCTAAATCTGCATTAAGCCACACTCGCTCTAGCACTCTACGCTGCCTCGAGGGCCAGTAAGGGATCTGATCCTGGATCCAGGCTCGATCTGAGCGGAGCTTCGTGCTCTTCGAAGCCTAAAGTCATGGCTTTGTAATTCCATGACTCAGAAGCAACTGAATACAGCTATTTGCCACACTCATCGCTCATGACAACATTGTGCCAACAATGTATTGTTTTGAATGATTGCCGCAGGAATGTCTTTGGATCTTTTAATTAGACCTACAAAGGATGCAATGTTTAGTTATACTTGTGTAACATATTATATTATTTCAAATAGAATAATATTCATGCATGCCCCAGCTACAGAAACTGTCCCCCAGCCCCCTCCCCTACTTTTGAAACCAAAGTTCCTCCGCTGCTAGGAACACAGCGACATCACTAAGGCATAAACAACTGTTGGCAGCACTATAGATTGTGATTGACAATGTTCAAACATAGGCTATAAAAAGTTCAAATGCCAAATTAACTTGAAAGTTCAACTACGATTTAACGTAAGAACTGACAAATTAACTATTTAATTTTGACCCTTATACTGCTCCATATTAAATAGCGAAAAAATATAAAGTTAAGAATTAATTTGTAATGGATTTGTTATAAAGTTAAGAATTAATTTGTAAATTTAAAATGAATTTATAAATATAAGACTTAATACGAATTAACTTATGAATTGACAAATAAAATAACGAATTAACTTATGAATTGACAAATTAACTATTTAATTTTAACCCTTATACTGCTCCATATTAAATAGAGAGCCTATCAGTGGTTAAAGCCTGGTTTCCATACGCACTAATCAATTATCACTTTAATTAATGCGCGTGTAACGAACCTCGATTCCCGCAGGTAGGGGTTTCTCACAGGCGGAGGTGGGACGCAAACCCGGGACCTCCCGCACTGAAGCATAGCGCCCATACCGCTGTACAAAAGAGCCTTGACCCCTACCGCTGTGCACGCTACACGGGCACTAAAATGAACGCCCTTCAGTAAATACCATGTGAATACAGCTCATCTCCAAGATAAAATAAAGGTTTAAACTCTCCGTCATATATAGTTTTGTAGTGTTTAAAATGTATTCTTTACTACGGAGTTTTCGTATTGCGCTCACATGCACTCAACAAAGAAGCTTGTAAAGTAAGGGATAACACATGACAGGGCATGCGTTGAGCATTAACATACAGCTGTAATGGACTTTATTCACGCAGTGGCCATGTTGGAGTTAATCGACAATGATTTGTGTACCTCCAATAAAGGAGGAAGAAATCGATAACTGGGCGAATAATGATGCGCGAATAACTAAAAGCACAACAAAGGGTACAGCAACTGGATTGAAGGTTACATTCATGAAATTGAAGGTGAATTAGCAAGCTTAACTGGTGATCGGAAAGTGAATACTGTGGTGTGCTGTGCTAAAAAGAAAGTGGTTATCTGTCAGTTTTAGTTCAAGAAAACTTAATTGAACTCGTATGTCCAGTGTGTACATTCTTTCTAAATACAGTGGAATGTCGCATATCCGACTGTCACCTACACTGATCAATTAACTGCCTCACTAAATAAATAAATAAATATTAAAAGTAGACTACGAGAGTAATGGCATTGGCAGCAAATGCAGCTTCCGCGATTGAAACAGAAAGAAAGCGTTATAGCAATCAGCCCTTTGGTGCATTCCCCTTTAACAGAGGCGGGCTGTATGCGTGTCAGTCAGCTGCGTGTAGCAGTGATGTTTCAATTCACCAGTCGAGAAAGCTTTTTTTCTTAATGTGTTTGTGGTGGAGCGCACGCTTGCAGATATTGGCTGCGTGTTGTTGTAGCTTTTAAATGCATTTGAATTAAACTAAGCAAGCTTCATAAACGCAATGCTTACCGGCCGTTTGTTTAAAATAGCCGAAAGCAATATTCAAACCGATCTGCTTATCGGCTGTTGGCGATATCAAGAAAGGGCGCAAAGTACCGTGACAGAGATATTAAGAAAGCAGAACCAGGGAGGCAGGGACTTCTAGAGTTAAGAAAGAAGCCATCAGTTTTAGGTTACTGTACATTTACTGTTTGTTTTGTATTTTTTTTTTTTTTTAAGTTTTGTGTGGAGAGGGCTCACAGCAAACCGCATAGCAACACTGTGTATTTGTAGCCTAATTAATCTCGTTTATGTTTGCTTACTTTTAAAGCAATAAATGTCCCCATATTTAAAGCAGTTTCCATGTTGTTTTTGTTCACTAACGTATTTATGGATGTGTAAATGCTTTTTCTACAGATGTTTACAAATCCGACTTTTTCACATATCCGCCTATACCCCAGTCCACAGGATGTCGGATATGCGACGTTGTACTGTACAGTTAAGAGGCAGGAGAATGTAAACGATGCCCTTTCTATCATGCATTTTGTGACAAACTGTCTTTACTTATTCAGACACATTTTGTATTATTTTAACATGCATTAATAAAAACTTTTATAACCCAGTGACAGAAGTTCACGGCTGGGTATGTTGCAGTATTACCACTTGCTGTGTAACCTGTTTAATCATTAATTAAATGTAAAAAGATGTGCTGTACTATTATGTATTATGACAGATGTTAAATAAAAGCTAACAGCTGCACATCAAGCCTCGTTTTGAGTCTGCCGTGAATAAAGTCGGTTGGAGGCATGGAGGCTAACAATTTTGTTATGTTGGCCTCCATGCCGGTCTCAATCGCTCTGTAAACAACGCTGACATTATTATTATTATTATTATTATTATTATTATTATTATTATTAATTTCTTAGCAGACGCCCTTATCCAGGGCGACTTACAATTGTTACAAGATATCACATTATTTTTACATACAATTACCCATTTATACGGTTGGGTTTTTACTGGAGCAATCTAGGTAAAGTACCTTGCTCAAGGGTACAGCAGCAGTGTCCCCCACCTGGAATGAACCCACAACCCTCCGGTCAAGAGTCCAGAGCCCTAACCACTACTCCACACTGCTGCCCCATAGTTACAGGTACTCACCTTTGCAAATATCCTGTGCAGTTGTTTCCTCATCTTTACCACTCATGCTGCTTGCAAACTTACACACGTAAACATTGTTTCTATAAAAAACAAATATCACTTTTCAAACAAACCCTGTACAGGTGCGTGGACGGGATCATGTCAATACAAACTAGGCACCGAGCCAAGGTGAAAGACAAGCTGAAAGTCTGTTTCTGCCTAACGTGGGTACATCAGCAACGCAAGGAGCAATGCATAAGTTTCAGATTTCAAAGGTAGGTACTGTAGGACAGGTTGACTTTGCACTGGAAGATGACTTTAGACCAAATTTGAAAACTAAAGCGTGGTGCCAGAATACAAATTGATACAATTTTTTTTTTTTTTTTTTTTTTTTATAATTTAATTGGCCAGACACCTTGCTAATATTAAACCTAATATTAGATAAAAGGGACCCTGAGTGACCTCCTACCCCATTAGGTCACTGTTGAAATCCGGACTTAAAGGATGTGTTGCAGTAAGAATACCTCTGTTAGAAAGGGAAACAAGACTAAATGGCTAAAATATGCACAAGAACACAGATATTGGACTATAGAACAATGGTCAAAGTAGGGATGTAATAGTTTAAATGAATAAATGATAACTTTTTAATAAACGTTCAGTATATATCTAGTGTAAACTACAGAAAAGGTGCAACTGCTATAAATATCATTGAGCATGCCGCATTGTGACAAACGGAAAATAACTTCCTTATTGAATGCATCACGTAGGTGAGAGGAGCAGTTTCTGATAGGGTCATATATATGATTGAAAAATAATCTCGCGATATTGTACATCGACGTGAAGAAAAAACAGGCAGAAGAACTAGTAGGCATACATAATGGATTGTTCAAAAAGGAGCCACGTTTGGAATTATTTCGAAAAAGTAATGGAAACCTCAGTTAAATGTAAACTATGCAACACAAAACTTACATATTCAAACAGCACTGGCACAATGCTAAATCATTTTAGACTCAAACACCCTTGTGTTTCTGCAGAGTGTAAAGATGGTTAAAAACAAACAACACTGGCAATGTTTCTTTCTGAAAGTGCACGAACATGCGGACCACCGCGGGCTGAGAAATTATTTCAATTGTTGTGCACCATGGTACAGAAGACATGCTGCCAGTAAGTTTTGTGGAGGGATCAGGCTTTGTCAAATTAATGGCTTTCGTTGAACCGGAGTACCATGTGCCTTTAAGACAAACAATAACTGCTCGACTAGAGAAACGGTACAAGGAATGTGTGAGTACGATTAGTAACAAACTACAGGCTGCTGAAAGAGCAGCACTTACCACCGACTGCTGGACAGCGATTAACACTGAAAGCTACATAATGTAGCATTTCACGCAGTAGGCAGAACAGAAGGAGACAACACACTGCTTTCAGGTTCAAAGCTTTATTTATGATATTTCCCAGCACCCTACAGAGCCCACTGCTCTATCTGTTTGCCCTGGAACAACCACAATGAGCGTGCAACGTCCCCTTCTATAACTTAGCCTCGCCCCTTTATGCTAATCGGGTGCCGGAGTGAACAGCTATCCCATTGGTCCCCAGCCGCACACCAGGACCATTGGGCACACACAACTAACAGCCAATGACAGGGACCAGGGCGCACCATGCGTGCAAGATAGCTCGCACAGCCCCACAGGGACAGAGCGAACCCGCAACTACAGGTAATACAGATGGGGGGAGAGGAACACAATACAGCGGTAATAATAGCACACAGACAGTGGAAACAAGAGGGAATACAGTACACAAAACATAAATACACAGATCGCTACATTACCCCCACCGTAGCCTTTTTGCCCCCAAAAAGTTCACAGGGCGCAATGCAGCATATGACCGTGATCGGCAACCTCCACCCCTGAAAGACAGACCCCCTCCCCGCATGTCCGGTTTTCCGCCTATGGGCTTTGGTGGGTGGGCCGGCAGGGCCGTGCCGTGTGGAAGGCAATCTGCTTTCCTCCTCTGGCCTGAATGACTCTCAAAACTCCAGTATCAGGGGCTCCCTCTCAGGCAACAGGGGTTCTCCCTCAGGCGGCGGCCGATCTGGGCTCTTCGACAGCGGTTCTCTCTGCTCCTGCCCCTTGGTCGCACCCCTTGCAGGAACCCTTAAAAGGACTGGCACTTCCAGTGGTGGCTCTCTTAAAAGGGCAGATGGCAGCTGCAGCGGCGCTCTCTCAAGGGCAGCGGTGCTCTCTCAGGTGGCGGCGGCGGCAGCGCTGTCTCAGGCGGCGGCGGCCGCGCTCTTTCAGGGGCAGCGGCGCTCTCTCAGGGGCAGCGGCGGTCTCTCAGGCAGCGGCGGTGGCTGCAGAGGATCTTCCATCTCACACGGGGATGGTCCAGGCTCCCTCGTTAACCTCCGGGAATGGCCGCCTCTCCTCCGCTTTCGTTTTCGGGCAGGCCGTAGGTCCCCTTCCTCCAGGAAGGGGCAGCACACCACTTTGTGCCCGAAATCCGCAGGCAAGGCACCAGCCTTGAGCCTCCAGGCCACCGAGGAGATCCTCCAGACCGCCATCCCACCGGTTCCGTGACGGCTCTGGGTCGTACCACAGCCACTGGTCCATCTCCGTCTTCTATCTGCTCCTGCTCAACGCTGGATTACTTCTTTTTTTTTCAATCCCACTGCTTACACCAGTGTAGCGTTTCACGCTTTCAGGTTCAAAGCTTTATTTATGATGTTATTTCTCAGCACCCTATAGAGCCCACTGCTCTAGCTGCTTGCCCTGGAACAACCACAATGAGCGTGCAACGCCCCCTTCTATAACTTAGCCCCGCGCCTTTATGCTAATCGGGTGCCGGAGTGAACAGCTATCCCATTGGTTCCCAGCCGCACACCAGGACCAATAGCTCGCACAGCCACAGGGACAGAGTGAACTCGCAACTACAGGTAATACAGACGGGGGGAGAGGAACACAATACAGTGGTAATAACAGCACACAGACAGTGGAAACAAGAGGGAATACAGTACACATAACATAAATACACAGATCACTACAATAACAATAACGTGCCATTATATTGAGACATGCCTGAAAGACGTACCTCAGAAAATCTTTCTCAAAAGGCCTAATACTGCAGTAGAAAAATTGGGTCTTGAAGACCATGTGGTCGCCTGTGTTCATAATGCATGCAACATCGTTCTTGCCAACACACCGTGGTATGTGTCATGGAAGTCTGTTAATTGTTTTGTGCATACGCTACAGTTAGCAATAAATGTAAAAAGCAAATGTTGCTGCTAAAGCACTCAAGGAAAAACAAATGCAGCTTAAGCTAAAGCAACACTGCCTGATCCAGTCTTGCGAAACTCTGTGGAATTCAGTTCACGATATGTTTGAACGACTCACCGAACAACGATGGGCAATAACAGCAGTGCTGTCAGATCGCACGTTCACAAAACTGTCAGATGCTCGAACCCTTGAGCTATGTGATGACCAGTGGCAACTGATAGAAGACATCTTACCCGTTCTCTCTGCTTTAAAATGTGCTACGAGTTTTATCTTCAGAACAGTCTGTTTCAGTTTCTAGTGTGTATCCCATATCCACCAGTATCATTAAGACTCACCTCAAAAGTGACGCAGCAGTTGGTAAAAGCATTGTGGATTTCAAGTCTGCAGATGTTCTCTTTAAAAACGAATGACACCACGACACTGCTATCAACAAACCTGCACTTGTAGCATCGATGTTGGATCCACGGCACAAACACGTGCGTTTTCTTTCTCACAAGGGCAGCAGTGTGGAGTAGTGGTTAGGGCTCTGGACTCTTGACCGGAGGGTCGTGGGTTCAATCCCTGATAGGGGACACTGCTGCTGTACCCTTGAGCAAGGTACTTTACCTAGATTGCTCCAGTAAAAACCCAACTGTATAAATGGGTAATTGTATGTAAAAAATAATGTGATATCTTGTAACAATTGTAAGTCGCCCTGGATAAGGGCGTCTGCTAAGAAATAAATAATAATAATAATAATAATGTACAAACGGTTGCCAAAGCAAAACTTTTGCAATTAGTTAACGAGGGCAAGGCGGAGGCGCCATCGAGTACAAGGACTGAAACGGCTGAGTCAGCAGCAAAGTTACAGTGCAGAGAGACGGAGAGTGTACAGAGTACTATGGCAATGCTCCTAGGAGATGACTACTTCCAAGATGCATCAGAGACTGTGTAGAAAGTGAAGTATAAAATTATTTTAAGGAGCCTTGCACTTCATTACAGTGCATTCTGTTAGAATGGTGGAAGTCGAATATAGAGCACTTTCCCCGGCTGGCAAAACTGGCAAAGGCGTATTTGTGTTTTGAATTTGAAGTTTTGAAATAAGCATTTGGCAACTATTGAAAAACTGTTTTAAATCGTCTTCATATTGATTTTTGTTCTGGAGTTGTTGTTTTTTTACTGCATTACTGCAATGTGAGGAAGACGCAATTAAACTACCATTTTCAAATTAGCATTTCTAATTTTTTTGGGTTTGTGTTCTTCAAAAGGATCTGAAGTTTTTGTTCCACTGAAGTGTATTCTTCGAATCTTGAGTTTTGGATTGGTTTCTTGGTGAGTACAACTTAAGCAACATATTATTGAATTGTGTATGGAATGGGTATGCTGTGCCAGCGTCACATACTCTTATAGTTTAAATGTTTAAAAGCAAAACAGTATAAACATGTACCTAATTAAACAATATTTACATCCCTAGGTCAAAGGTGCTTGGACTGTTGATGGATGGACGACACCTGTACCTTCTGCCAGTTCTGCTGTCAATTCAACGCTTGTCTTCTTTTTATTCCTTAAGGATATCTTCAAGTATTGCTCATCCTTGTTAGACAGCTTTTTGGATATTCCAGTCCTGGGTTTGTCAATTACAGATGATGTTTCTCCGTACTTGTTGATTATGCTTCGGCTAACACACCTTGAAAATCAAGTGATGCAATCTATTTCACTCATTGTTTTTCCTTCTTTATGCATGTTAAGGTTGTTATAATAATAGAAAACACTAGTGGAGGCTTTGAGTAAATTGTTGATGCTCATAATGCACCAGAGTAGAATAATGCAACATGTTGAAGACTTTTTTCACAGCAGTGTGTATAATCATTGAAAACTTGACACTGAAAGACTGATAAAAGGATGTATCATTCTGACTGTAAAAGACAAGACTGTGCTAATGCAATACCTAGTTAAGTGTGAAAGGGGATTTTCACTCTGCTACGCATTAACATGTAGTTAACATGACAATGTGTGATGCATTAATGATGTGAATGATGGGATCAATAAGCTACAAACAACCAAACGAGCAAGATGTGCTGAATGGCCTCTCGTTTGTAAACTTTCTTATGGTCTTATGTTCTAGTAATAATGGCCATGATGAAACTCCAGAAAGCCTTTTTAGAAGGCAAAACATATTATAGTTCACATTTAGAGAATGCCAAAATGATAAATAATTTGCTTTATGTATTAATTTAAGATTGAGTAATTTGGCTTGGTATGTAATTATTCACAAACCACCGTTTGCAACATCCTAAGAACGTTACATTTATAGTATTTGGAGGTAGAGCTACAACTATGGTACTATTCAAATGTTTCCATTATTTGAAAAAAATCGCCAACCGTGGTTTTTACTCTGTGTGGAACATTATTTTTTTGTTTTGCCGAGACATTTTAAAAATGTATACATTTTATGATACAATTTGTTATACAAAACAAATGCAATCAGATGTACTTTTTGTTACTCTATAGTAGGAAAAAAGGTGTTTACTTCTAACTGGATGTCCTAATGTGTTTGTATGAAACTGCTACTAGATATTGTAAATAGTTGATAAGGTTACATTTCGTGTTAAGAAGATATTAGCTGTTGATAATGAATACACTTTTATATTAATATAAAGACCAATGGATTAAATACAGTATATAGACTAGCACTAGTCTGGCTTCATGAACATTTTATTTATAAAAAAAATAATAATAATAAAGGAATAGTATTTAAGTGCACAGTACTTTATTTAAAGGTTTCAGACAGGAAATATGTAATGTCTAAATTCCTTTTTTAATATTAATAATTTAAGGATAGAGAAATCCCAGCATCCATGAGCACAGTACAGTGTTGCACTGCATTTCATAACAGACTGGAAAATGCTATTTACGCCTTCCTGTTGAATCTCACTGGTCTGTGGAGGCAATTCATATATTCAGATGTAACTTCACTGCATAACAGCCACTAAAGTACTAATGGATGGGAAATCATGATTTGCTTATAAACTTAAAATTACAACACATTCATTTTGCTTTCACTAAAATATTAAATATACAATAACATTACATATATATATATATATATATATATATATATATATATATATATATATATATATATATATATATATATATATATATATATATATATATATATATATATTGTTGACATTATTGCTTTCCAACAGCTAGTCCACAAAAATCCTTTACACAAGTGTAGAAACTGGCACATTAGGGTCAATATCGTTGCAATGAACGTGATCCCTTTGCTTCCCGTTGTGACTTCTTCCCTCAGGTTCAGGCTGATTTTGTTCCAGATACAAATCCTTCTGGATAGCCTTGGCAAGCCTGATGGTCAGTGCACAGAGTATCGACCCCACAAAGTACAGACATGCCGTTATTAGACCAAAGAGGGCTACTGCTGCGTCGCTTCCCTGCACATCGCAGTTCATCCAGGTGTATCCTTGGCGTGCATACAGCCGTTCCCTTTTCTTACACACATCTGTGGCATTCACCTGAATGACAAAATGGAGGTAAAGGCCAACCGCTACAATGTAGCCCACGCAAGCCAACACATCGAAGAAAAACTCCAAGACAAGCAGCTTTATTGGGATGCGGTAAAGGGGCTTGGCGCCACCGATCAGAAAGAAAAGGGTAATGACTCCCATCACAAGGCTGAAAGCGACCCCTCCATAAACCCCAGGGCCTCGCATCTGGCTGTACTGCATGTCCAAGGCACGCACCTCCTGCAGCTCTGTGCCCTGGAAAGGGTTGATAGCCGAATTCAGGCTGAAACTGCCAGTTGCCAGACCCCCCATTGATGAGAACCCAGACATGACTGCCTGGGCGACTGCCACACAGATCAGCACCATTAGATTCGTCCCTGTCGCAGCCATGTGAACTATACCTGCAAGGAAATAAAATAGGTATATTAATGTAGGGTTTTTAACTATAATAAACATTTTAAATCCTTTCAAATGTAGTTGATGAGAGCATTTCTTGGAATCTTGTTGCATACATACATACATACATACATACAACAATCTGTGCTAAATCCCTGTAGCCAGGGACAATAAGTACACCACAAGTTTAATAAACTGCAACATGACTAAATTGTACTGTCTCATATATCCTTGGAAACAAAAACAATATGAGAAGAGTTTCCATTTGAAACCTCCAACTCAAATTTGTGGCGATAAATAACAAACAGTCCTGCTTACACCACCAAAACTTGTGTGTTCTAATAGATTGCAGCAACCCAGTACATTATTGATTTCTGTCCCACAGTGATTCAGTATCTGTTTAGTGTTGTACTTAAATATCAAAAATCTTATTCATTGTGAGTTAGCAATATGCATCATCAATCAGCGCTTAACATTTCCATAAGTGTACTTAACCGTCATATTTCAGGCTTGTTTAAAAATTATTATTATTTATTATAATGAACGGGAGCACATATTTTAAATTTCAGAAATCCACACCTTAACAAATCCACAAGACAGAATTGAGTGTTCCAGGTCAGCAGTTTAAGTATACAACAAATTGAAAAACTACTCATAGAAGCAGTTTTTCAACAATGGCTGTGACAGTAAAGAGTTAAATTCGCTAAATTGAATCTTATGAATGTAATTAAATATAACCTTAGCGACGGCTGTAGGTAATATGGTGTTTTAGTGCTTACATATCTATTGTCAACAGTTTAAATATAAAGGCCTATTAAGTACCATTTCAACCATATCCTTCTCAGAGGTGAATAGTCAAGTTAAGAATACGGTCAAGTTAACCATACTGGCACGTTTATATAAAAAAAAAAAAATGATGATGTGTCACCCAGTTTTTTTTTTTACTTTGTTGCTTCTATTTGTAGATATTTCACATTTTTTGTGTTTTGAACAAATTATATGTGATATTTAAACTAATAATTTTCTATTATGCATATTGTGCGCACTACAGCCTGTTGCTAGTTATGTACCGCTGCGGCCTTGTGCCCTGTGTGAAGCAGCTCGAGTTGCTCCTTCCCAAGGATCCAGCAACATAAGTCAGGTGACTTTGTGCTCACCCCCCAGGCTGTATTGGTCCGTCTGGAGCTTATTTTATTTCTCGTTTTTGCTTTTTAGCAAAAGTTTTGCCATTTGGCCTCTCTCTAGCTCCCTGTGCCTTTTCACAGTGCATGGAAGCTAGCCTGGCCCCATTGAGACTCAAAGGCATTAGTGTACTCAATTATCTGGATGACTGGCTAATTTGTACCCAGTCTCCAGCACAGGCAGAGGCCCATACGGGACTTGTCACCAGCCATCTCAACGGTTGGGCCTTATGGTGAATCATGTGAAGGGCCAGCTCACGCCGTCCCAGACAGCCTCCTATCTCTGAGTGTGCTTGGACTCCGGGTCCATGCTGGCCACTCTGTTGGATGGCAGAGTGCAGACAATAGCTGCCTGTTGGAGCTCTTTCAGCGCAAGAGAGCACTCACAGTAGTAATAACAGTAGTAGTAACAGCTTCCCAGACCCTAACAATGGGTTGCCAACACATGCACCCTCTGCAGGCCTGGTTCAACACCAGGGTTTTTCAGCCCTGGCTGAACTGCAACCATTGAGTGTCCCACTACTGTCTAAAGGTACTCTCTTGGTGGAAACAGCCGACCCGTCTATGCCTAGGCATTGTGTTGGGCAGTGTCACCAGAAGGGAGGTCATCACCACGGATGCTTCCAGCCTGGCATGGGGCGCTGTGTGGAATGGCTGAGCTGTGCAAGGTGTGTGGAACCCCCCATGGCAGGTTCTCCACATCAATGTTTTAAAGCAGTTTACCTGGTCTTGCAGAATTTTTTGCAAGAGGTTAAAGGCAGTCATGTGTATGTCCGTACAGTCATGTGCAACTGTGGAGACTGCCGACGCGCCTCAACCTGCTCAGTCAGGCACGGGGGACCTTATGGCATCCCAACCCATCAACGCTGCAGCTCTGAGTCTGGCCCCTGAACGGCTGCATTTCAGCTGTCTGGATCTGTCCAACAGGGTTGTGGACATCCTACATTGGTACGGAGCACCTGCATTCAGCTGCTGAAAATTGTATTGTTTAAAGAAGCTTTTTTTAATTGCTATCATCTCCGTAAAGCAGGTGAGTGAAATGCAGAATTTCACTATAGAGAATGCCTGCATTTCACTTAAAATTTAGAGGCCAGGACAAAGGTATATGTTTCGTACCTGCCTTTTTTCCTGAAGACTATCTCGGCGTTCCATGCCAACCACTCTGTGGAATTGGAGGCTTTCCATCCACCTCCTTTCCAGTCCGACAGAGTGACCGCTCCATACGCTGTGTCCAGTTCGGGCATTGGCGTACTATGTTGACGGGACGAAAAGTTGGAGGCAGTCTGAACAATGTTTTGTCTGCTATGCTAGCTATTTGTTCCTGGGGTTCCGTATGGTAAAGCACAGGGCAGCCTCTTGGCTTAGCTTGTAGCATTCCAGTCGTTCTGCAATCTTGCCCTTACGACAGCTTGGGTATACTGACCCATTCAGTAATATTTACACTTCATACTTGAAAGGGAACTTTAGGTTACTGTCATAATCCTGGTTCCCTGAAATATAAATGTAACCATTAACCTTCAAGGCTGCTGCATCCATGATTGCAGCACGCTTAAAGTAAAAATGACGCCGTGATCTGTGAGCGCACTCCTTTTAATACCTGGGGGGTGGAGTCATGACTCTGTCACATGCTCAGTGAGCATTCGGTAATGGTTACATTTCTATTTCAGGTAACCAAGGTTATGATACTAACCTAAAGTTTTCTCTCATTACTTCCTCATTACTTTCTCATTACTTCCTTAAGGAGATACTACTGGCCCTATTCATATAACTAAGTAAGTCAGCAAGAGTAAGAGGCAGCAAAAGCAGGGACATCAGAGGTGTCAATTTCAAGAACAACAGGTTTATTGTTGTGAACAATAAATGAAATATGAACAAAAACAAAATACAGATGGGATAGAACCAATAAACAAATAACAATTTTGTTTCCCCAACGAAGGATGCAACCATGGTTTTTAAGGTGCGGTTCACATGTTCCGTCAGGTTGGTCTGTGGGTGGTAGCTGGTGGCGAGTTTTTGTACGACTCCCCAGCCTCGTGAACTGAGGTCCACGGTCTGAAAGAATGTGTTGCGGTGTTCCCCATCGGGTGAAGATTTCCTGCGTCAAAATATTCACAATCTTGGTGGTCTTACTGTCCCACAATGGAAACAACTCAACCCACTTTGTGAAGTAATCAACAATGACCAGGATGTAGGCGTTACCTTTTCTACTTCTTGGCAAAGGTCCCATTAGGTCCAGACCCAGGATCTCTCTGGGCTCCTTCACCGTAGTGGACTGGAGTTGACCTGCGGGTTTGGTGTTGGAAGGTTTGTACTTCTGGCAGGTTTGACACTCCTTTATGTGGTGCCATGTATCTTTACGGATGGAGGGCCACCATGCAACCTCCTGCATGCGCAACAAGGTCTTCATTCTGCCCAGGTGACCTACCAAAGGGTTGTCGTGGTGGTGGTGTAGGAAGGAATCCATCAGCTGTTCCGGAATAACCAGCTGGTATCGAATCCTTGTTTTGGAATGGGCACCCAACGATACACAAGTCCCTGCTGCTGGATAAAGGAGATGCGGTTATCATTGGCAGTATTAAAAGCAATGTCTTTGATGTCAGAGATGGTTGGGTCTTTGGACTGAGCGGCCGCTATCTGGTCCATAGTGGTGGGAAGATCCATGCTACTCGCAGAGGCATTGCTGGCACACACTGCTGCAGAGGGAGTTGAAGGTGGTACAAGAGGAGCTCTGCAGAGTGCATCAGGGACAAAGTTAAGACTGCCTTTCCTGTAAATAACTGTAAAAGTAAACTGCTGTAGGCACAGAGTCCAGCGGGTCAGTCTGGAAGAGTTTTTTGTGTTAATGAATGCCCAGGAGAGTGCAATGTGGTCAGTGGCAATCTCAAACTCCACCCCCTCTAAATAATGCTGCCATTTTTCTACTGCCCACGACAGCGAGACACTCTTTTTCGGACGTGGAGTAGTTCATTTCAGCGGAGTTCATTCATTTTAAGGCGTAGGCTATTACCTTCTCATCATCTCCTTCTAGCGGAGTCAGAACCTCTCCTAATCCTACATCGCTGGCATCAGTAAAGACTCGGAACATCTTGTTGATGTCCGGGTGAGCGAGGCCAGTAGTGCTGAGTAGAATGGTGAACAGTAGTTGAAAAAAAAATCAGGAGGCTCAGAAAGAAATGGAGACACACTTAAAACAACAAAGACTAAACAGACCTTAAACAGCTAGACTTAAACAAGTAACAGCGAAATGAAAAGAAGAGTTTAGACAACATGCAGGATACAAAAAAAAAAGAATGACTGCACTGGAATTATTTTAAGTAGTTGCGGTTCACTGATAGTTTAAGTTTGTAATGCTGTAGGTTGTGACGGATTCCTCAGAGAAAAGGAGTCACCCTCCAGGCCTAATCAGCCAGCTTTAGTGCAGGTGCTGGCTTCTAAGGAGCTCTGAGATTGGAGGAGTGGATATTTGAATGAGCCAATGGGGAGACAGGATAAACAGAGAGTGGTTGCAAGAAACTGAAATGAAGTTTTAACCTGGCCAGATTACTGACCCTAATTAAAGGGACAGATGGGTGAGACTTACACCCACATTATGTAGCATGGGAACTGCTACACAAGTTCTAATGAAAATATTTAACCAGAACACCATTATTTTAAAAAATCTCAGTGTCTTTGTTCATCATTCAAAGAAAGAGTAGGAGTCAAAAAACACACCCTTCGTTGCTGTGTTATTTGAAATCGTGCTGGAACAATGAGAGTGTCATATTACAGTATAGTTAAAAACATTTAATAAAAATCTTGCCCTTTGGGGAAAAAAAAATACAACACCGCTAATGGCAACTGTGCTATACATTAAAGAACTGCAACTTTAAGAATCACGATTTACAGGGGTTAAAACACAAACAGTGTATTGAACAGACTGCATCATTTGAAACCTTTTGATCATATGCACTTTGTACAGACTAGCATGACATTTGCAATATCTGAACATACTATTCTGAATAAAAGCCAATACAGTGAAGCCTCCCTTTTATGTACTCTTAAAAAGTATACACATCATCACGTTCTACACAACATTACCTTCCCTTGTGCTCACCACCCAGACGAGTACAGCAAGAGCCAACCCCTTCTTATGACCTTTACCTCAGGACACAAGGGGACTGACTAAATGAGCGAGTTCATGGTGGTTAAACACACACACAATCAAAATTTGTCCATCATAAAACCTGGCAAAGAAATAAAATTTCCACCTGACTGTTTACAGCTTTGTGGTATGTTGCTCTGTACATAATGGCTTCATGCACCATGATCTTGGAGCATGAAAAGCTATTTGCAAATAGATTATAAGGTCACTTGCTGATTTTGGGCTGCTTCTACAGCTGTGAGAAAACAATCCTAAGAGGGCTGAAGGGTGCATTCACCAAGAGGTTTTGTGTGCCCCTGTAAAAATGCTGCATTGTGCTGTTGAAAGAATTCTGACATGAGAGGTGCCCATATTAAGCTGTACTGCTCTGAGGCCGCAAATGTGGTCTTCTCAGGGGGTTTTCCCTTGTTTGGTCCTCTTTTCAAAGTATGATTTTGTAACAAACGCATTACTCAAGTCAGGAAGATGATTTGATTTTATGCGATGGAATATGGAACACCATACCAAAAAATTCTTGTGCACATTAAAATAACCAACATCAACCTTTTATTAAAAAAATCAACTGAAATGGAAATACTGTATCTAAGAATGCAAGATAACTGGATCAGAATCAGCGTCAATTGTTAATAAAATACTATACTTTGTAATTGTGTTTCCCTGTCATTGTTACCTTCTCTATGACACTGCAATACAAAAAAATCAAATAGTTTAACATTGCCTTGTGTTTTACTAAGTTGATAACTTTTCTGAACAAATATTTCTCATATTTTAAGACAGCTGTGATTACGGATGTGTAGGTACTTTCCGATTTTCCGAGTAATATCTCAAACATGTTTTTTGTTGGTAGGTATTAAATTAAGCTCAAAACAAGCCTTTTAATGTAAATTCTAATTTTCAGCCAGGCACATTTTTACTGCTGTACTGCTGACTGACACAAAACAGTTTAGTCTTGCCCAAGCCTACAATCCCACAATTTGCTGAAGAGATTATGTATTTCTAAATGACTTTATATCAAACTGATAAAAGAAAGACAAGACAAATAATCACAGATATAATGTGTGTGGTTTAGATTCTGTCAGATTGTTATTGATAGGTACTCAATATCTGTGGAGACAAGCACAAGTGAGGGAACATGTTTGTGCACAGAAATCCTGGTTTTCAATTGTATTACTATTAATGAAAAATAATCAGTATCTGCCTGCTATTAATATGAAATATCGATAATCAGAATTGGCCCAAAAAAATTAAACAGTGCATCATATACACAATTACCTTTTTTTATATAAAATATTTTTCCAGCACAGGCATTTCGATAAAAAAAAGTAATGTACAGGTTTATGTATAGTGTGTGTGTTTTAAATAGGAAAAGTGATGGCAACATATATTTCCTTACAGCTATAGGGAATTAAATGTGCTCACTGAAGGGTGCCAATTAACCCTTTTTATACCTGGAATCACGCTTCTTCAGGGTGAACAAAAGTATTTTGTTATTCTCAATGGACTGTGTCTGTGACTGTGTAATGAGGCAGTATTGGAGTGACTTGCATATTATTTTCTTTTATTAGTACGAGAACAGTACTGGAAATAATCCAGTAGGACGTCTGTAAGATATTACCTTATTTTTCATGTACAACCAAAATAGTTTTTTTGTGTAGTAATAGTGAATGAGAGTAAATCTATGGAAAACTGTTAAGCGCACGAGCAATTGCATGTGCACTCACTTTCAAAAGAGCAGAAGCCTGTTTTGTTTAGCATTTTTAAACAAGTTAATAGAGCCATTTTTAAAATTTAATTTCAGTCTCATTCATTGGAAATCATTGACAATCCTTTCAAATCCCAAAACGTCAAAGTAACATAACAAATGAGAAATCAACCTGTGGTATGAGACACTACATTCTCCAGAAAGCAGTCTTAAAACTACAGACATTGTAAAACTACACACATACTTTGGGGCACATGAATATGTTGGCTTTCAAGTTTCGAGGAAAGGTTACTGAGGTATGGTGTTGTTGTAATGAAATTAGCACAGTACATTATGACCTCACTAGAACAGAATGAAACTAGAAAATGGGAGTTTTTGTGAACAAAACCAAAGCATTCCCCGAGGGCATACAGAAGCATGGAATGGCATATAATCCATGCTTTGGACTACCTAGTTTACTCAATTAAAAAAATAAAACCATCATAAGGCTGTTTTTAACAAACTTCTAAAACACCCTATACTTCAGATTTCACCACCAGTGTTCATCTTTATTAGTAATACAATTCAAACAAAGTCACAATGATATGTATACTCATTTACACTATGTTTGCTGTACAGATGATCTGCATCTTTTTAAATTCAGATGTGACAGAAATAGATTCTTGGTGGTAAATCTCCCTCCCAACCTGTGAGGGCGCTAAGTAACAGGAACAGAGTACCCTGGATCAGTTGGCCTGACAATTCATTCCCAGGGTTAAAAGGAAGTCGGTCATCTAGAAAGGGGGCTGAGCTTTGGTGCACTAACTCATCGACCCGGAAGGGAAACGATGTGGCAGCTGTGGATTGGAGGAGGGGCTGCAATTGTTTACCAAGGGGTCATGCATGATGGTACAAATAGGGGACGAAGCGATGTAATCTGTTCCTTTGTTAATGGTTAAGAAACGACCCGAAAAGGACCCGTATTGTGTTTATCGTACCATGAGTGTTTTGTTTATTTGTCACTAATTGTTGATATTTGTTATTATTATTGTAAGTCACCCTGGATAAGAGTGTCTGCTAATAAATAAATAATAATAATAATAATAATAATATTATTACTAGACGGCTAACACGTTTCGGCGCTGTCACCAGAGGTCAGCACTAACCTGGACATCACTGCACCGGTATCACAATAAATTGTATTTACACCACGAGCACTACAGCACTCACCCAGGACTGGTGACCGTGTTTGTATATTGTATGTGTGTACTTTGACTGTGTTTATTATTTGGGACTGCAAACCCTGTATTTACAACAGCTGTGTATTGCCTGGGATTTATTGTTTGGTCACCAGACCTGGATTACAGCACGAAATCACTGTCTGATTACTGTCTGTCTTTTCATTGCACACCGCATCACTCCTACACTTGTACCCTGCAAACCACTTTGCCACAAGATGTCAATAATACAACCATAACGTTTTCCACAATGCTAAAATATCTAACTGTTCAACAAAACAGGAGAAGACAGTTCTGTCAAACCTTTAGTTTGTTTCTTTTAGTAGTAGTGACTCAACAGTCATAAGCAAAGCTCTTTTGTCTGGCTGCTCAAACCAATACCAATCCAACAGGAGCTCCAAACTCATGGTAGTTTCGGTTGTGTGTTCAAAAGGACTGAAGTTGATCGAACATTAAGTCCATTGCACTAGTGTTTTAAATGTAACGCAACTCCACTACTCCGCTCACTCCACTGGCTCCCGATCACCCCTCGCATCCAGTTCAAGACTCTTGTACTAGCCTACAGATGCCTTGACCAGACTGCACCCAGCTACCTCCAGACCCTCATCTCTCCCTACACCCCCACTCGACCTCTCCACTCCGCCTGCAGTAGAAGACTGGCTCTACCTCCTCTACGCTCCCCGGCCTCCACAGCCAGCTCCTTCTCCACCCTCGCCCCGCAGTGGTGGAATGACCTTCCTACAGATGTCAGGACTGCCCAGTCCCTGACCACATTCCGGCGCCTCCTCAAGACTCACCTCTTCAGACAGCACCTGTAGAACTCCTGTGTTTTTCCCCTGGACACTTATCACTCTTCCTTAAATGCTCTTTACTTGCTCTTATCTGCCCCCTATTTTACTGCATTGAATCCTGTACTTCAGAGTACTGTAATCTGCCAAGTGTTTAATCTGTAGTATTTTGTATTTAATCATATCCTGATGTAACCACTGACACTGTTATCTGCTGTATTATTGAATCGTATTTTGTCACACTTGTACTTGCTTGAACCAAATTCATTGTATTTATCTTGCTCTTAGTTGTATTATTACTTGTACTGTGATACTTGAAATGTATTTGCTTACGATTAAGTCGCCCTGGATAAGGGCGTCTGCTAAGAAATAAATAATAATAATAAAATAATAAATTATTCATTTAATGCGTTTACTTAGTGTTGAAACATGAAACATGTTTTTCCAATGCACCAATGGTAAAAATGAAATGTTTGTATTGTCCCTTCATCTAACACTTTTTAAGTTTTGTATGATATCCCTCAGAGGTTATTTACTCGAAGTTACATTATATTTGTAATATTTTTCTTTATTTATTCAATGCCTTTGGACTATTCCACTTGAATGTTATTAGGGCCCTTATCAACATATCCCATAAACAAGGTGCAATTCAAGCACATACCTCTCTGTGAGCACACATATGAGCACTTTGACTGTGGCTTTGCTGTGTGTCTATCCCTGGAGGCCTCAGAGTAGTCATCAGGGGCTGATGAAGATGGTGGCCCTGGATACCTCGGCTCAAAAGCAACTTGTTTTGGATAATGATGTGGCTGTGATCTTTTACAAGGAAGAATATATAAACTTTAGAAGATTTCCCTTTTCCAGTGTTTTCAAGTTTAGATTTCTTTATTCATGCAGACAATATCTAACCTCGCACCACAGCCATTAAACAGCCAAGTATCAAAACAATCAGAAGCAGGCAGTCACAAGTCAGAAAATACAGACTCTATACAAATGATGTAAATTCAGTTGGAAATCAGAATTAGGTATACAAAGCAAAAGGTTACATCCATACCTATAAAACAGTCAATCCTGCTAAATTAAGAAATATTTAAAGAAACAAAATCAATTAAAAGTCAAGACATTGAAAAATATTTCTATTCAAAACATTTCAAATTGTATGCAATATTGTAGTATACAGGCTGTTAAATTACAAGGGTAAATGTTACACTGGTGTTTTCTGATATTTAATGGCATTTATACAAATACAGAGAAGGACAATTGCAAATATATCAACCAAAGAAAAAAGGTTTTATGTCATATTGCACATTCCAAACTGTTAATTTTTTCTTTGCAAGAGCCAACATTCAATATTGGGTACTATCTATGTAAAATGTTCTCATTAACAAGACTTTGATGTGTGTGGGTTATGGGTTGTGTACTTTTCAGTGTGCATTCATTTTTGTGATCCTGCAGAATTGGAGGGTAACCTCAGGACAGTCTGCAGCTGGCAGGTTTAATCGCACAGGTTTTTTGTGGGTGCTGCTAGGGCAGGCTGTGATGAAAAGAGAAAACTTCTCTCAGGTCTCACTGGTGTGCACTTGTTCTGTCTCTGAGGATTGTAAAGGATGTATGGCTTCAATCACAACTTACGCATTCCACTACCTCCCTTGTGACCTAACAATCAAACTTTATCATTATCTCCTTTGCCATCTGCAAGAAACACTACAAATAAAATAACTTAGCAACACAGAAACTTATTGATTACTTTTTCCTAAAACAACACTGAAAAGTTTGGAAAGTGACTTTTCTTGTTTAAATTACTTTTTTTTTTAAAAAACAAAATTAATTCCATCCAAAACATCAGGGTATACTGTAGACCAGGGGTGGGCAATTCCGGTCCTCCTAGCTTTTGTTCCAACTGTGCTCTAAATTACTTAATTAGACCAATAATTGGTAAGAATTGGTCCAATTAAGTAATTTAGGGCAAAGTTGGAACAAAAGCCAGGAGGGACACCGGCCCTCCAGGACCGGAATTGCCCACCCCTGCTGTAGACAGACCTATTGAGATTCTCATTTCATTAAGAAATGTACAAGTGTATCGTGCATGGGAGGCTTAGTAAGCCAGATTTCAGGCATTGTAATAATAGGTTAATTGTTTTAAGTGGATTTGCACTATAGGTTGATTAGTAAAAGCTGAACTAATTGCATGTAACAAATTAATTCCATTATGCAAATTAATGAGATTGCTATTGGAAGTTCAAAATAAATAAAATCACAAAGATTCAGTACCCTTTGTACTAATTTGGTAAATGTATATTTAACAGATGTATGTCTACAGCTATGGCCACATGTTTTGCATCACCCTATAGAATGAACACATTTTGCTTCATAAAGTCATATACTTAACGAAAAACTGACAAAAACTGAAAGATGTGACATTTAGAAATCTAACATGAAATACTATACTACTATTATAGCTTCCAATATCATTTTGCAGTTTCTTTGAATACATGATGTTAAATAAACTATCTAAATTATGTTCATATATGATGGCTCAATCCTGAAATTCTAGGTGACGCAAAACTTTTGGCCATAGCTGTACTGTAGATTTGCATAATCTAGCCCTGTCTATTCTTCTTATTCAAAAAGCTGATCTTATTGACCATTTTGTTTGTTAACTACATATTCGAAAGTAGTTTGAACTGTACGGACACAAACTTCTTCCGCCTTTAAAAGCCGCCTTTTTACTCTGTGATGCGAACAAGCATGCCCTTTATATTACTTGCAGTCATAGGTTCTAAATTATATTTTTAAGCTCCACTATAGATAAGGAAGAAAGGACCTTTAAAGGAAAAAAAGGTAAGCTCATGTATCATTGTTTAGGAGACAGGAATGATATGATCATGTGCAATGGTCTTCTTAAATAGGTGACCTGTTCTGAGAAACTGGAATAAGCATACTTATCTGATGCAGGAAGATTCACTGCCTCGCACCACGTGAATGGCACATATGTAATGTTTTAAATGTATGCAACACTACAAATTCAAATGGAAAGTCACTCTCCTCCCAGACACACACCTTCTTGGAAAGTCACCTACCTGTTACTGGAAGCTGCAGGTCCTTCCTGGTGTGGGTCTCTTGCATTCCGGTACTCATGAGGACCATCCCGGTCTCTTCTGTCTCTGTGAGGTCTGGCCTGGTGGTTTCTGTCTGGATTCCTGGACGGTCGGCCCACATGAGACATCCTTGTACTTTAATTGGTTTTCCTTGAGACTTATTTACAGCTACAGATGTGAAAAATCTTTTTTATGAAAAAGGTGATTTATTCCTCCCATCTCTTTCAATAAAACAACAGCTAATTTATTACTAGTTGTCAGTAACCGGCACTGATCACAAAGGTAACCTTTAAATACACACATCAGTAAAACACAATTGAGACTATTAACTAGTTATCAATCTGAGCAGCCATTTATAGCAGTTAGTTTATCCCGTCAGCAGCCAAGTAGTGGCTATATTTATATTTATTTCATTGTATTAGCCAGACGGTACTACTGTTGAATTTTAACCTGAGCCATTATAGTACATTTTCAAAGGAATTTCATTCTTCAACTTCAAAAATCTTTCTGTTATCTGATAGCTAGTGTTCCTAATACTTTTTATATGTACAGTACAGACAAAAGTATTGGCACCCTACACTTAATAAAAGATAATTCAAGAAAATATATTAAATACAAACATTTAGTGAACATTAATCACTAATTAATATGATAAAGCCCAAAATACACAATTTATGGTAATTTAACAAAATCTTTATAAAAAGGGTCATTCCATAGTAATGGGGTACAAGTGGGACAAGACCAACAACAAAATAAACAAATTCAAAAACAAAACTATCGTAGTAATCTAGTGTCTATTTTCTGTATTTAACGGTTAAAAGTTTCCTTCTGCATTTCATCATCAGAGCTGGTTGAAGACCATAATCATTTTATATAAACGTGTGTAACATGGACAGGCAAAATCACAAATTTAAAATAGAAATATAGTTGTTTTTTTAAAGTTTCTAATTGTTTTATAATAGATATGGGTTAAAGTAATTATTTTCATTTTGATCAAGGGCAGGAAAATAAAAAATGCAGCTACATTACAACAGATATTTGAAAAGTACTGGGACCTGAATAATGTCAATTAGCCTATATGTTTTGTTAATTACATATTTATTATACCTATATGCAATATTTGTTACTATATATGGGATACTAATCCATAAAACTGATAAACTAAAATCTTTAGATGGTTTGTTTAAAGTCTAGTTAGAATTGATGCTGGTTATTTTGAGCTGGTAGCTCTTGCAGTTCTTATAAAGTATGTAACAGGAGAAAACAGTTAATTTTGTCCCAGTTACAAATAAAACCCTCCATAAAGTAATATAAATGAATAGATGTATTATTAAGCCTAATAATAATAATAACTGCATTTATCTAGCATTTTATATTGTAAAATAAATAACTAAGTTTGTAACTTTGGCCAGACATATAGGTGTAGATGTAAGTATAGGCACGGTGCAAATAATTGCAGATGCAAAATTCAAATTGCACTGCAGCAAGGCAATTATTTTGCACTGCACCCTATGTAAGCTTAATTATCTCAATGAGTGTATTGGTCTATTTAGAGGCTGCACTTGCAGAGTTAGGAGTACAGAGAGCAATAGTCGCTGTATGCCATTTGTGGAGCACGAAAATAAAAACCAATAAAAATTACAGCAAGACCTTTATGTAACATGTTAAAATAGAAAAATATCCCAGGAGTAAAGAATAAGTTGTGAAGGACTTACTTCACCCCAGTGAATTAACTACAAAACAAAGGATGTCAAATAGCAGTTCAAGTTAAACGTTGTTTTGTTTATTCACAAAATAAATAGTACATAACGTTGACACCATATTTTATTTATTTTTCTTTTTTTCATTCTTTGCCTTTGCCGTTTCTTCACAGTAAACTGTGGCCATAGACACGTTTTCATAAAGTAATAACATTTGTGCCTTTTTGTAGCTGAACATGCAACAAAAAATGAAATTTAACTTTAAAAACTTCAAATAAAACAAACGTGGTGTTGTAAAGTGAAGGGGGAAAAACTCACCGTTTTGGTTCTCGTTTAATACATTCCACATAACAGAAAGTCGCAACAGAAAATATATAATATATAAAATCTATATCAAAATCACAACACAACATTTTCAGGAAGTTGGGTACTGTTTAAGCGAGGCATTTCAGAATTACGTGTTTGCCTTTTTTCTGTCCCATGAGATTCTGACTCGCTTTAAAGCAACACAACGCGTTTTTTCCCAGATGGGTTCCACAGAGATCACTATGCGTGCACGCGCATAATCTGGTTTGTTTACTTTTTGCTAACTTTTAAAGAGGCTCAAGAGCTGCTGTGTTGATCCTGTGTTTTTTTATTTAAATAAGTGAAATAAATAAGTAAATAAGTAATTAAGTAAATAAGTGTGAGGTATTTTTGTCATTTGTAGCGAATACAAACATCTGATTTTTGTATCCTAATACATGTCAAAAAATATTTGTTCAAATATACAGATATTTGTCCCAGCACTGCTTAAAATGTATATGCATAAATGTATTTTTAGATTAGATTTTTCTATAAGTTTTCTAGATGTGTAAGGTTTAACAATTGTATGTATACATTTATTTATATAGGGACATCTATATATTTAAACATTTTATCTGTTGTATCATTAGGGAAGAATGTACCCCATTAGCATGGAAGGACCAAACAAAGCACTAAAGCAATTTCAAATATGTGTTAATCATAAATGTATTGTCACCTTTACATTAAAAGTCTATAAAAATGTTATAAAAATAATTTAAAATGTATGTTAATTGGAAACATTACACGGAAATTAAGCTATATTATAAAGTCAATAGCCAGAAAAAGAGGTAATTATTTCCAACATCTGTTAAAGAAGGTTTTGGCAACACAGCAGATGATGGTCAAGACAAAGGAGATGGATTCACGTTTGAGAAAAGCACTTGGTTACAGAACAGTATCAAAGAAATATGGAATACCAAAATCCACAATCAGAGGAATACTCAAGAAGTACCACAGAACAAAATCAACTGAAATGCTTGAAAGAAGTGGACGTCCAAAGAAAATTATGGGTACAGCATGTAGGAGAATCATCCGAGCAGCTAAACAAAATTCAAGATTAACAACCAAGGAATTCAAGAAGGACTTAGAAGCATTGGGCACAATAGTGTACGAAAGAACTGTACAAAGGCACCTGAACACAATGCAACCACTTCTAAAGAAAATTCATAAAACAAACCTTCTAACATTTGCCAAGAAAAAGGGAAAGCCTTCAGTGAATAAAACTTTGTACCTAGAGTTAAACATGGAGGTGGTTCGATCATGACATCGGGGTGTTTTAGCAGTTCAGGGACTGGAGACATTCATGTGATTGAAGATTGAATAAATACAGCCATGTATCAAAACATTAAAAATACAACAACCTGAAGCATATGGCTAAGTCAACTCTGGAATTCTTGAAGAAAACGAAGATAAACGTTTTGGAATGGCCTTCACAATCACCAGATCTCAATGCAATAGAAATGCTTTGGACTGATCTGAAAAAAAAACTGTAGCCAAGCCTAATCTATGAGCTGAAGGAGGTATGCAAGACAGAATGGGCCCAGATTTCACCAACAAGATGTTCCATACTGGTTAAGAATTATCATAAATGTCTGAAAGCCGTTATAAAAGCATAATTTTGTCATGAATAAATACTTAAAAGCAAATGTGTGTTTGTTCTTTTATAAAGATTGTTTCTTTAATTACTACAAATGGTGTATTTTGCTTTTTGTTTTGTTAAGAAGTGGTTAAAGTTTACAAAATGCTTGTCCTTAATCAGTTACCTTGAATTTTGACATAATAGGTGTAGGGTGCCAATACTTTTGACTGCAACTGTACATCCAACAAATTGTGTGATTTACCTACATGCAAATGTTCAAAGGTATTTCATTCTTAAATTCAAAACCGTCCTAATGTCTGCAATCTGACAAAACTGGAATATTTCATAGACTATGCCGAGCAATGTACAGTATTTTACTGAAGTGGGTTTCTGCAATTGGGTGTGCTTCTAATTCTATGGACCACTCAGGTCTGCTACTGAAGTCTATAATCTTGAAACGCGTCCAAATACACTCGGCATTTATTATGAAATACTATTTTATATGCTGCAGCACTTCATGGTTTGAAGAGCAATAATTAGTTATTTACTATACATCCTTGGCAGGGAATGTGTATGGTACGAACGCATCATGTTAAAACTATCATTAAATGATAATCACAATAATTAGTAAAAGGTACTTTTTATGCAGTATTGTTAAAGCTGCACGGGAATTATGCATAATATTTTTCATGAGCCATATTGCTTACAGTTCAAACCTAATGGTAGCGTATTGAGTCAATAAAACACAAAACGAAAAGCCAGCAGCCTTATCAACTAAATAAAGTAGTCTCGTGTAATTATCGAACCTGTATCAAACTTACAGTCCACCCACACTTTACTGGAAATTATAGTGATAACCCAGGTATACAGTTAAACAAGTAAAATTGTCAATACAAAACAAAAAAAAAAGACAACAGAAGGCTGAATTGCCAAACCCGTGTTTCCAGTCTTTGTTACTTCGTATAAGGTGCAGATTGTATACAAAATAAAAATTAAGAAATCACAATTGTGTTTTAGCTAGTTACGTATTAATAAGGGCATTGCGGGAATATGTAAAATCCCATTACCTAATCAAAGACCTTCTGTCTCGTAATTCACCTGTTTCTGTATCTGCTGCGTACTGTACTGGTGGAGGGAAAATTCACAATTTACTGGGATTAACTCACTAAATTAGCACTTAATTACTTTCGGTAACATAATCAAGGTAAAGTTAATAACTGTAAGATATTTGTAACATTTTTACTAATATTTTAAATATGGAAGTTTATTTTACACAAACTTTATTAATCTTCCTGCTTACCATTTTTTTCTCGAGTTCCAAAAAAATAAAAAAGGAAGAGATCTCGCGAGCGTTTGTGAACTAGAGTCCCACCCTAGAGTGTAGGTGCAGCTTGTGAGGTACATAGCCGTTACAGAAGCAGCATATCAGATACAATTACTGATCGATGGTAATTCTGCAATACAATTGCAAGTGTGTAGTGTTAAGAACTAAGCGTTAAGATAGAGCTAGATTCTGTGGAGGTCTGCATTGGCAAATCGCCGTTGCTTTAATGGTAATCAGTTCTGATAAGCTGTGACTTCACCCTGATGCACCTCTATCACCTGCAGTGTGTCACGTGTGTGCCAAGTAAAAGTAGCACACAGCTATAAGCAGGTGGGACCAGCAGAGTTCAAAGGACAGCATCATGTTTTGGATTTAAACAAACAAAAACGTTTGGAGTTAATATAGAACTCAAAACCGTTAAAAAAAAAAAAAAAAATAGACAAATACAATTAAATAAAAAAGCTACTTGTCCTTTAAAGCTTCACGTGTACCAACATTTCTGCCCGTATTGTAAAGGGCAGGGGCAGTAGTTTGACTGCTATACCCTGTGCTCCCTGCAAAACAAAACACACCTTTCTGTTTCAGCTGTTTCACCTCCTCATCATGTAAAACAACTGTAGGGTAGCTTTATTCCTGTTATCTGACCTCACTGCTGATTTGCCTGTTAATGACACCTGGTTTATTTATATTTAACCGATACGTGATATAAAAATGCCCCATTACACCAGGGCTCTTACAGCACGTACTCGTCATTCTGCAAGACTGGTCAATAAAGAAAGGTTGGTAGGTTTGTCTTTTCTTTCATTAATAAGTTTAAAATGTTTATTTTCTGCACAAATTACTGCATGCTACATTTGTTTATGTTGCCAAATATGCTGGGCATCTTAAACAGTATTAGAAAATATATGCCTATAGTTGTAAACAGACATGGTATTTAATTATGGTGGTAATATAATTAAATCAATATCTTGAGAGTTGACCTACACATACCTTACGTAGCCTACATGTTCCCCTTTACATCTGTTGCTTTATTTTCTTAAAATGCATTTATAGAAATTGCTGTAATATATTATTTTTTAACTATTTGGATTTATTAAAATATTCAATGGCTGCATTATTTATTTATTTTTATTGGGACGTTCTTAAACGAAAACATAGTACAGTATTCTATTTTATTGTGTAGCATACGCAATGCAAATTGCAGTACACTTTATTTATCATCCCATTAATTTAAGAAAAGGGAAAATGATTGCTACCATGAGTTAAAAAAGGAATGGTTTAATATGTTTAATAATAATTTGAGTTTTTCCATTTACCTTGGGTCACACGCTGGAAGGTCATGCCAACTTTCAGTTAATCATATGTGCCCTGGCACTTAAATGCATTCCTTCCTGTTTAATTTTAGTAACTCTCTTTGGAGTCCGAGATGCTACGTGACAATTTGCACTATCGGTAACCGCAGTCAAAATGTACCTATAGTGGCTAGACCCATGTACGTGGGGGTTATCAGGTGTTGTGCCAAATGGTGTCATCGGAAGAAGTGTCTCATTTGTAGTCACAACACATGGGCATTTGTGCATGCCTAGAATATTTTTTCCTTCATCTTTGCCAAAAACGGTCACCTTTCATTTTAAATTAGTACTTTAATTTTTTGGGGGTAAATACCCTAATCATTTTTGCAAAAATCATAGGGTGAGGCAATCCACACACAGACGGAGGGCGGGAGCAAACCCGGGGCCTCTAGCACTAAAGCATAACGCTGATACCACTGTACAAAAGAGCCGGCTCCTTTGCAAAGAGTGAATATCGATCGGGCTTATGTCTTCGTGTGTGATTAGGTCACCTACCAGCCCTATTCCTTCCCCCGTGCACTATATATATATATATATATATATATATATATATATATATATATATATATATATATATATATTCAAATGTAGGACAAATCCTAAAAACAACATTTAAAACCCCTTCCAATGTTTGGTAAGAAGCAAAGAACGCAACACAATTAAAATATCAAATCAATATGACGGTTATACAATCTGTTGCACATTGTTACTTTATCTTCGACATACCATTGTGCTGGCGACACTATTTGGCAGGGGACCGTATTTCGCATTAATAGTGCCAAATACTGCCAGTTGACACTATTTGGCAAAACACCAGTCCCCCACCGGGAAAAGGGCTTCAGGGGCCCACCCCCCAGTGAAAAGTGCGTAACATGTATATTATTTATTTTTGTTGCCAGATGTATTAAGTGGTGTAGATCTTGCAGAGTGCTCTGGCACTTGAAGTTGGGTGTATTTGTTTATATGTGTCAACGCTACACATATGGTATACCCCGAAGCCACCGTCGTAAGTCGAAGTCGTCAGCTGGAACTGTTGACGCCAGTCGCCGCTGAAAATTAAAATAGCCGCCAGCCGTCGTCGTAGTCGGAATTGTTCTAACTGACAAATAAAGAAACCTAGCGGCAGCTGCAGGACCAATTCTGAGTCTGTACTGGCAAGCAACATCTGTGGCCCTGCCCCTCAGAGTGATGGTTCATCCGAGTCATGCGCTGGGAATCATGGGAGCCGTAGTTATTTTGCAGCATGGTGAAGGGATTTGGTGGCACGCAAAAGCAGAGCGGGTACTGTCATTATAAACTCTATTTCTAAATGTTATTATTAATGTTTCTGTAGTAATAATGCTCTTAAAATGTGTTTTATGAAACACTGATAGGTGTCTTCAATTTCCTAGCCAGAGCCTCGTTGGTTTTACATGTCGTGTTTCGAAAAGTGTATGATTTAAATTACTAGTGGTTTATTTTACTAAAATACTATTTTACTAAAATAAACCCCCATTTCACAAGAATTTCCAAATTTAAAAGCATGCTGATGGACTGCAACTTACTAAAATACTTTTATGTAAATGAATACATTAGAAAAACGTCTTGACGAATTAGTCTTAATTGTTGTGAATATATTGTAGCGATCTCGGTTAACGCACACAGGCGCATCACACAGAGTGAGGTTGTAGTGTGCACGAAGGAAGGCAGCAGCAGGGCTGGTAGGTGACAATCACAGACGAAGACATAAGCCTGATATACACTCCTTGCAAAGGAGCTAGCTCTTTTGTACAGCGGTATCGGTGCTATGCTTTAGTCTGAGAGGTCCCGGGTTTGCGCCCGCCCTCCGCCTGTGTGTGGATTGCCTCGCCCTGTGTAATGTGCCTGCCTGCATTAACCAAGATCATTACATTGGTGTCAGAGTGGACGCAGGTACCCCGGCATGCACTCATTGGACTGTAGCCTGGTGAGCAAGTCTGGGCCGGACTTGAGGCTAGCAAGGGAGAGTGTAGCGTGCACGAGGGAAAGCAGCAGCAGGGCTGATAGGTGACGTATTCACACATGAAGACATAAGCCCAATATACGCTCCTTGCAAAGGAGCCGGCTCTTTTGTACAGCGGTATCGGCGCTATGCTTTAGTGCAAGAGGTCCCAGGTTCGCGCCCGCCCTCCGTCTGTGTGTGGATGTGTGTGTCTGTGAGATCGCTACAATATAAACAGCCACTTCACATATTTACTATTCAGTAGGTAGTAAAAAATATAACAACTTAAAACATTCTTATATTGGGTTTCAGTCTTTTGTTTGTGCAAAGAAACACAAGTAATTGGCATTTTTTTGTAGGTAGCTTACAAAATAATGTTTTATATTAAAAGGACAACACATTTTTTAATTAGATAAAGCTTTTTGTGGAGTGCATGTTGTGAGTATGTTATTCTGTAAAAAATAACAAGAAGTTTTAAGGTAATTCTGAATAGCGTTGCGTACTAGCTGCTTTTTATTAAAATAAATGTATTTATTGTTCTTAGATAGATTTTGAGAAGTTGCAGCCAGCAAGGAGGTGTAGGGCTCCATAGCTCATGTGAAGTTCCAGGGAAAAAAAAAAGTTTGTTAGCACTGCCCCCATTAACCCACAATGAAAGGTACATAGTATCTAAATATAGACCTCACGGGAACTTATGTTTCTGGTGCAATAAAATCATAAACATTTTGGTGACACTGCCCAGCACTACGCCTAGGTGTAGATGGGCAGGCTGTGTCCACCAAGTGAGTGCCTTTATACAGTGTTGAACAAGACTTGGAGAGGGCGCATGCACAGGCAACCCAAAGGAAGGGTCTGAGAAACTGCTGCCATCAAGCCCAGAAGTCTCTGGAATGTCACTACTGTACGCGCTCTATTGAACTGAAAAAGCTTCAAACAGGTGGCTATCCTCTGCACTCTGTCATCCGGCAGAGCGGACAGCACGGAACTGGAGTCCAAGCGCACTCCCAGATAGGAGGCTGTCTGCAAATCTGGCTCTTTGTACGATTCAACGACAGGCCCAACCGATGAAGGTGGCCAGTGACGAATTCTGTGTGAGCCACTGCCTGTACTGGAGACTGAGCACAAATTAGCCATTCGTCCAGGTCATTGAGCACTCTGATGCCTCTGAGTCTCAATGGGGCCAGAATAGCTTTCATGCACTTTGAAAAGGCATGGGGAGCTAGAGAGAGGCCAAATGACAGTACACGGAACTCGTACACTGTTCTTTGAAAAGCTGCTCCAGTCTTATGGGGATGTGGAAATACGCGTCCTTTAGGTCCACCGTGGTGAACCAATCGCCTGGCCTGATTGACTGCAACAGCTGTTGCATGGTCAACATTTTTAACCGCCGTAGACTCAGAAGCAGGTCAGAAGCATGTTGACCTATCTGAGGCCACTATCCCACTTGGGCATCAGGAAGTACCTGGAGTAGAACCCTTCCTTTAAGTGGAGAGGGTCTATCGTACAAATAGCCCGCTTTTGCAGCACAGCTGTCACCTCCTGAGACAGTGCTGCAGCGTCTCGCTGGTCTGTGACTAACATTGTAGTCACGCCCCGAAAGGGAGGGGGACCGTGCTTGAATTGCAGAGAATAGCAGGTCTGTACAGTAGTAAGCATCCAAATGTCCATGGTGCATTGACGCCAATACTCCAGGTGGCTCCCTGAAAAGGGGCCTTGGGCTTGTGGCAACAAACCCCTAGGCTGCTGCCTGTCTTGGTGCTTAGCCTGAGGTTTTTGCCTCTGCGCCTGGCAGTGGAACTTGTTAAATCTGCCACGGTGCGCAGCTGTGGGTCGGTTATGAAAACCCCCTCTGGCTGTAGTTGCAGCCAGCTGTGCCTGTCTCTGAGGCTGTTGGGGCCTTGGCCGCCAGTTTGCCGCTGGTTTGCACTGGGGGTGGCCGCTTCGGGAGCTGACCCACCAGCTCCTTTATGGACTCCCGTGTGCAGCATCTCATCCACCGCAGGACCAAAGGTATGTCCCAGTGTAATGGGGGCGTCCAACAGCGGTACTTTATCCCCTTCAGACACTCGTGTCTGGGAAAGCCAAAGCTGCCATCTTGCAGCTATCAAGCAGCAAGACTTCTGCCCACAGCCCGTCCATTCAGCTTTGAGATACGGAGCAGGTTATTATTCAGCAATCGCAGCTCCTCCAGCTGTAAATTAACTGGTTTATTAATGCAAGAGTTAACTGGATAATCATAGAATTAACCTATTTCTAACCTTAACCAAGCTTTTATTGCCAATTTAACCCCAGTCAATTTATAAACAAGACATTACAGTGGTCCCCCAAATGTTACTCATTTACTACCAACAATGCAAAGCCGTGGAGAGCAAGGGAGAGGGTACATGTATATCTTCTTCTTCTTCTTCTTCTTCTTCTTCTTCTTCTTCTTATGATATATAAAATTATTTTCCTGTTGTTTCATCGGAATAATAACCTAAACTAATAACCTGTTGCATTATACCATGTCCACTCAAATGTATGAACACATGTTGGTCACTCCTGCTATTGTCCTTGAAACACCCCACTTATCCTGTTTATTACCTTGGAATTTTTCCTACAGGACTTTTTTGACCTGCCTTAGAGATGCTTGCCAGCTTTTCAGATCGTGTGCTGTAAACAGTTATTGAAAATTAAATTACATGAAATGACAATAACGGATTAAAAAAACCATCATCTTCTCTTGCTTGTCTACTGTTAAGGAATTAAAATGTTAAACCACTAGGTGGCGACAGTAACTTTAATATATTTTATGAAAAACGCTATCTAATATACTTACTGCTCAATTAGTTTGTGTCCTCATTTTTTTCTGCATCTGATATTGTAAGTAAAATTAGATTGTGATGCCACATTTCCAAAGTAGTTTAAGACCTTACCTTTGCAACTGGCATACTCTACTGTGGCCCTTTATTTGTAGGGCTTGGAACCTTTTGTTTTTTATTTTCCAAATCCCTACCTCCTGTTAAGTGTTAATTAGTTGTTGTTAAGCTGTTTCTGCATCCTAATAAAGAGAAAACTACTAATTAAAGACTGGGTTTAAGGTTATTTTTTTCTTTGCTACAAATCAAGGAGATTTTAAATGATGGACTCAATGCTGGGTATTTTACACTGAAAAGAAAATCTGTCAGGACAGCTCTGTTCAACAAGTGAAAATAACAATCGCACAACGATAAACTACTGCAAGAATGACGTGCAATTAGGATCAGTTATGAGCAATTAACATAATTTGCCTCATCTGTTTGAAATAAAAATTAAGTGAAACAGAATCAGGCTCAGTCAAGATATGAAGGTAAAAAACAAGTGACATTGTTTTGTAATTAATAACTTTTTTTTTTTTTTAGTTTAATTAGGAAACAGAATCATCTCAAAATAAGTTTAAAAGGATGTCATGTGATCAAAAATAAACCCAGAAAATTTCAAGCCCTATTATATGTTAGTAGAATTTATAAATAAAATCATCTCGTTTTTTTATTTATTTATTCATTTATTTTTTTATTATGAGTGGTGTTACTGTTACAAAAATAGGAAGACTTTCAGTAAAACATTTTAAATCTTAAAGATTTCAAACACATCAGTTTTCTTGTATGTGAGCAATAGCATCCTGTAGCCATCCCGGTCAAAAACGCATTATTTAGTACGAGTTTCAGATATTTAGTACACATATTGATTTGGACCAATCAGAATACATAAAAAATTACGTGTTCTAAATAAACGCAAATTAACTACGCATTGTCTATGTAGGGGCTGGTCATTTTACAGTCATGCAGCGTAATTACAAGAGTAGCCAATCAATCACCTTCGTGATAATATCTTTTTAATTTCAGATATGAGATACGCTTAAAATAATAATAATAAGGAAAATTGCAAATCATGGCGGTGAGAGATTTTCTTCTATAGTGCAAATATAGATTAGTTGCATGCTGCCGACTTCTTGAGACAGACCATTATTATTATTTAATTCTTAGCAGATGCCCTTATCCAGGGTGACTTACAATTGTTACAAGATCTCACATTATTTTTTTACGCACAATTACCCATTTATACAGTTGGGTTTTTATTGGAGCAATCTAGGTAAAGTATCTTGCTCAAGGATACAGCAGCAGTATCCCCCATCGGGGATTGAACCCACAACACTCTGGTCAAGAGTCCAGAGCCCTAACCACTACTCCACACTGCTGCCCCAGACCATGTTGACCGTCACACCGTTCAGTTTGTATTAACAGTGTACACCATCTTTTTTTATTTTCTAATTTATGTCAGTTTTACATTCAAATATTGAGTTACCATAGCTAATATTGGATTCAATGTCAAATCTTTCAACACTTGTTTAAAATTACATTTTACAGTGGGGTTACCACTGAATTAAAGTGATTTCTAAGGCTCTGAAACCACCGGCTGATGCTAGACTCGTAGGGTCCAGGTCTTTTACTAGACTTTACCCAATGCCAGGTCCATATACCGCCACGAATTGGATGGGAATGACAGATGTAAGGTGACTTTTAATTGGATAATGTATTACACATGCCAGTTTCTTTAAATTCATTGGTTCTCGTTTCATTTTCAACAATCTGATTGGCCAAATTAGTATGCGTTATAATTAGAACTAGAAGTTGCAAGCAACTTGACGGCTTCCAAGGCATTCTTGTTTCTATCCGTGTTCCATAGTAACCATGACCCTACCTGCACTCTCTAAGCAGTTACAAGCCTTTTGCATTTGACCTTAAGGAGAGGACAAAACTCACAGTCAAAGACATGTTTTGATGGAGTATGTGTATGTTCTTATGTGTTCCATAATAACCATGACCCTATCTGCACTCTGTTAGGAGTTAAAAGCTAGTTTTCCATTTGACCTTAAGGAGAGGTCAAAGGTCACGGTCAAGTTTGAATAGACCATATATGGGTACATGTGTGTATTCTATAGTAACTATGACACTGTCAACTCTCAAAGGAGTTCTAAACAAGTTTTGCATTGAGCTTTAGCAAGGTAAAATGTGCAAATATGTGCAATTTGACCATAGCTGAAATTTGATTGGTGGCCATTTTTTTTTATGTAGCAAGTTGCTTTGCACAAACTTGATAGACAACCTTGCCAAGGCTATGTATGTAATATTGCTTAAATCGGCATAGGCCATAAGGGTAGTAGGTGCCCCAAGTTTCACATCTGTACCATAAGAGGTTTTGGAGAAGAAGATTTTGTTAAATTGGCCAATATTCGCGAAAAGTCCAATATGGCTGCCAAACCATGTGACCTATGACTTTGTTTTCACTCTGACACAACTTCCCAAAGGCCTCTACCACCAATCTATAAAGATTCACGAGTCTACAACATTGTACCTTAAATGAATACTGTAGTATGTGCAAATTCACCATAGCTGAAATTTGATTGGCTCATGGCGGTCATGTTTTTTTTTATGTAGTGACTTGCTTTCAACAAACTTAATAGACAACCTTGCCTATGTATGCAAAGTTTCGCTTCAATTGGCATAACCGTTTCAGAGAAAAAGACGTTTGAATGTATTTGACAAATCCAATATGGCCACCAAACGATGTGACCGATCGACTTCTCTTGAACAACCGTAAATCTAGGCCATGAGGGGAGTATGTGCACCAAGTTTCAGATCTCTGCTGTAAACCTGTTCGGAGAAGATTTTTTTAAATTGTTCAAAATTCTCGAAAAATCCAATATGGCCGCCACACCATGTGACCTATGACCTTCATTTTCGTTCTGACACAACTTCCCTTAGGTGCCTACCACCTTACCAAGTTTCGTGAGTTTCCAGTGTTGATTTGAGAGATTTTTTGAAAAGAGCGGAAGAAAAAAATAAAAATCCTAACAGAAACAATAGGCTTCCCAGCCATTCTGTCTTGGAAGCCTAATTACAACACCACCTAAACTCAAATTAGAATGTGTACTAAATAACATGTTTTTTACTCGGATGGCCTTCCATATGTTTGTGTTGTTTGTTTCAGATGCTGTCTTCACGTGCTGCGGTTCGTGGTCTCCAGCTGTTCACCTGGAGGAGTCTGTCAACTTCAACCTGTGTGCAGGAAGCTCATGGAAAAGGTTTTGGACTGCTCCCCTTAGATACTGTACTGTAACTGAGAGACAACTAAACGGTCTTTAGTAAAATGCTTAATCTTAAATTTGGACAGAAATAAAACATTCTTTGCAACTTGTTTGACTTTTAGTAACCCACTAAAATATGACTGAAAAGATAGTTAACCAATAAAATCTCTTTCAATTTCAATTTCGAAAAACCCTTTACTAATTTTTTATAAATATAGTTCAGACACGTGTAGGACTTGGTTGGTGCTCCATCATAGTAAAACTATAGTAAAACTCTGTCATATAGTGTACCCTGGTTGTAACTGCTGGATTGCAATACATTTAAATGGAGTTTGAGGGCTCCCGAGGCCGCCCCGTAAAGGCGCTCCGTGTGGAGTGCAGGGTGTGCCCTATAGTCTGGACGTCGCGAGTTAGAGTCCAGACTATTCCTTTGCCGACCGAGGATGTGAGCTTCCAGGGGGCGGCGCTCAATTGGCTGAGCGCCGCCCGGGGGGGTTAGGTCAGCCAGGGTGTCCTCGGCTCACCGCGCACCAGCGATCCCTGTAGTCTGGCCGGGCGCCTGCGGGCTTGCCTGTAAGCTGTCCGAGAGCTGCGTTGTCCTCCGACACTGTAGCTCTTGGGTGGCTGCATGGTGAGTCCGCAGTGTGAAAAAAAGCAGTTGGCTGACGGCACACGCTTCGGAGGACAGCGTGTGTTGGTCTTCGCCCTCTCGAGTCAGCACAGAGGTGGTAGCGGTGAGCTGATCCTAAAAATAATTGACCATTCCAAATTGGGGAGAAAATAATAAAAAATAATTGGCAACGACTAAAATAAATAAATAAATAAATAAATAAATAAATAAATAAATAGAGTTTGAACCCTCTCATAAGAATCTAGAAGGAATACCACTTTATCCATGCGGTTATGGTGCAGTTTAGCCTTGCATGTATTAGAAATGTTATTAATAAACTCTGTTTCTTTTCCCTCGTTCCTGTAGAGGTAGCCACAAGCTCCATTGACTGTTCCCAGCCACAGTACAACGATCGCCTGGACACGCCACTCCCTGACATCCCTTATGTTACAAAATTCAACACTGAGCAGATCAAACTGAAAGAAAAGGAGAAGGGACCATGGACCCAGCTGACTAAAGAGGAGAAGCTTGCATGTATATCAGTATCTTTCTTGTGCAGGCCTACATATGATTTACACATACATGTACAGGACAATGTTAGAAATCTGCCATGATGACATTGTGTGGCTATTGTTCATTTCGTTTTGGAAACTTGGAGAATCAGAAGCAAATTCCGATCTCCTGAATGACCATTTTGAGCCCTGTCACACAAGTAACTTTTGTTGATGGCAACAAGAGGAAGACTTCTGTTGACTGTGTGTTGCCTTGGGTGACCATGGTGGACAGCAGGCAATTCAATGACGACATGCTTAATACCAGCCAATCATGTTTGATAACAGTGTCACATGGTAACAAAAATGACAACATAGGGCGCACAATATGGAATTAAGACTATAATGGATTTATTTTTTCCTGAAAAATGCCTTTACAGCATGCAAAGCACAAATATTATTTAAAAAGATATATAAAATAAAACAAAGGCTATGCAAGGAATTGGGGGAGCCGTTAACTGAAAAATAAAATTATTTTATTAAAGTTTAATAGGTATCATAGTCCTGTTACATACTTGTATCACTTATATTATTACATCAAATCACGCTGTTACATTCAGAATACAGTGTAGTATCTCAGTAACACTATACTGAATATGAAAGCATGACTGGATGTAATGTGTAGTTGGTGGGCTATTTAGAAATTGAAGCTCCCGCATTACATTTTTATAGCAACCTAGCTCTTCACAGACCTTTCTCATTTTCCTCACTCCTCCTTTTCTTCTTATAAAGCTACCAGTATTACAGCAGTCCCCTACCCTCACTTTGACATGGCACATGTTATTCATGTACCAAAATATGAATAATGATCGGTTTGCATTACTTTGGTGCCAGAGTGCTGCCATCTTGCGGACAGCTGTCTTGTCTCTCGTGTTACCACAGCATTTACAAGGCGTCAAAAGTTGTTTGTGTGACCAAAACTTAGCGTCATAATATTTGAGATGGATCTTTGTGAAAGTCAAAGTCTTGGATACAGGAGTAATGTCAAACCCGAACACAGAAACCTCTTTAAAGACCATTTGAGGTTGCACACCAGAGATCAGGAAATTCAGATTCAGTATTTTAGGAAAAACAATGGTGTGGTTTACATGCAAAAATAAAACTAAGTTTTGCATTTTTAGCATGCTATTTTGGTAGTACATTTCTAGCAATTTGGGTTTGCATGGAGTTTTCTTTTAGGGAAAAAAATGATCCTTCCAGATGTAAATTACCCTATTAATAATAACATATGGGAGGGTATATTTAAATGTGTCTGTGAGCATTCTAATTTGGCCTTGCATACTAAGGATATCATGCAGCTTTCTAAAACTAGTTTTTAGGTTGTGTTGAATGCATAAAATAAAAAAAGCAAAGGAAACAAAACTAAAACCCAGACATATCACACAGACACCAAATAAATTATAAAATACCAACATTCCATAAGAGCAATTTGCACTATTTGCAAAATATTTTTGACTGCATATTATTATTATTATTTATTTCTTAGCAGACACCCTTATCCAGGACGACTTACAATTGTTACAAGATGTCACATTATTTTTACATACAATTACCCATTTATATAGTTGGGTTTTTACTGGAGCAATCTAGGTAAAGTACCTTGCTCAAGGGTACAGCAGCAGGGGGGACACTCATATAAGGATATATTCATATAGGGATGCAAATTGTTTTCTGAAAATAGGTGCTAAATTATCAATTTGAAAGTGTAACAGCAGAGCCTACTGGTGCTAAATTATCAAACCCTGTCCTAATCAAGCCCCTCTCACAACTTGCCAGATGACACAAACCTTCTCTCCTGTGTATGTAGATGAGAGTACAAGTTTCTGGCACTTATTACCTATTAAATAAGCTAACAACTGTTGGTTTTAGGAAGATCTATTTGCTATTACATGAATACTGCACCTGTGTTACCTTTTAATTGACGTTATCCTGCTTGTTCTTTAGTGTATCGCCTGAGCCACAGGCAAACTTTTGCAGAGATGAAGAAGGGATCATCTGAGTGGAAGACAGTGGTGGGGGGCTTGTTCTTCTTCCTCGGATTCACTGGGCTTGTGATCTGGTGGCAACGTGTGTTTGGTTAGTAGCATGACCTGTGTGATTATATTGTCATGGGTTATTTCATGCATTAGTATTCATGATGTAAAGGTATTATTGTACCAGACAGCATCAAGACTGATGTCCTAGGCAGGGATAGCAATGGCAAAGTTGGGTTGTCCTAGAAGGACCACCAACTCTGAGCACATGGGAACTGTATAGGTTTCCAGTCTTCAAAAGTGGCCAGTGCCTACTGTCCCTGTGATTCCTCTTCCAATATTACTCTAAATGTTGCAGACCGAAATAGTTCAATTACGGCTGCAGATTCATGTTACTATTACTTTGAGGGATTGTCTAAATGATCCCTAATTAACGTCCAAGAAATTATAGCACACAATCATTTAGCTGCTACTTCCTGAACCTATTTACTTGCTGCAGGTTTGATACATTTAGAATAGCTTTATTCCTATCAGAAAATCAACTTTTGCCTTTCACTTTCTTAGGCTGGTTCTGTCTGTCTCAACTTTGATTCTGTCATCATACCAAAACCGAGACATTTCTTCGAAATTTGATTTTAATCCAAAGCCAAAATGTTTGAAAAGTTAGTATCATTAAGAATTCATTGTAGTTTTCTGTCCTATTTTAGTTTTAGAGGATAAACCAACTAATAATAATGTGATAGGAAGTCTTCCCTACTTCATTTAGTGTTTCTAATAATAAGGGGATTGCCACTTTATCATATTGAGAAATATATATTATGATTAGTTAATAGGTAATTAAATGAAAAATGATATTACATACTGACTAGAATATAGTTATGGTACTTTAGATTATGTCAATGTAGATTTATTCCTTTTTCAGTCTTTATGGAAAATGTACAAAAGTCTGTGTTTATCGGGGTTTTTTTTTGTGGTGTTTTTTTACTCCTCTGTTCTCTGGATTTTTGGTGTTGAGGCATCCTGAGAACTGCTTAAATGAAGTCAGTGTCAGACAGTATAGGGTCAATAGAGTTTAACAAGTATAGTCTTATTTTCCAATGCCTTTAATTTATTTCAGTCACATAACAGCTTCCCCTATCAGCCACTTTTGGAAGTGACTTGAGACCAGCCAAAAAGTGAATAAGTGCTTTAAAAATCTCTTTCAACTGCCAGGAAATGAACGGGAATTTCCCATCATCTGAAATCCCTGTCCAAACCCGGAAAGAGAAAACACGAGTGCGGCTGGAAGACACATCAGCTCCTATTACAGTTCAGAAGGATTCATTGTAATAGTATTTAACATTGCTGAAGTTGAATATACTGGCTGATACGATGACACCAGCCCTTTTATGTCAGAGTTGAGAATGATGTATTATAATATGCAAACTGGCCTCCTACTTCCAGTTTGGAGTAACAAGTGTTTTTTATAGCTGCACCAACCCAAAAAAAAATGCAATATACTCGCTATTACGAATGGCTCACTAAACTTGTTTTTTCAGGTTACCAACTGATTTATTTAATTTTATATATATATATATATATATATATATATATATATATATATATATATATATATACCTCCTCTCCACCCCCTACTGCACACTCCAAGCTGGTTTGGCTTACAGCCCTGTTTTTTTCAGGTGTAAGTGGTATACTGATAATTAAATATTCTGTTTCCCTTTGTCTGTAAAATGGCAGTTAAGATAACAGAAGTTGGTTTGGTGGGAACGGTTGCACAATTAACCGCCCTTAGAGGAATTAGGACTGTAGAATTTAACTATTTCATTCACCAGCAGTCAGTTGTTCTGCACTATTAGGGTATACAGAGGTTTACAGGTTCAGAGAAATTAATTGTTATTAGCGTAGCAATATTATCAATGGCCTCTTTTCCTCTGCTGAAGTTCTTTTGGGTCATTGATTGTATACTTCAATTTGGAACAGATATTTTAAAGACAGTGCTGTTGGTGGTGCTTCGAAATTCAAAATCACTTTCTTGTGCTCATTTTTACTCCAGTGGACTAACTGCAGTCAGCCATGTGACCTGCCACACAGGAAGTTATTAAATACCAGGAAGAACAGATTCATTTTGTATTCATCTACAGCGTTGTACTTGAAAAATCAGTGTATTCTAAATAGAAGTATAAAAAACAAGCAAAGAACCAAAATACCTTCACCACAGGAAAATTGAGATGATGTGGCTACTGCTTAATTGTGGGGCTACTGATTTGAAAGCCTTGGTTAGTGCTCCTTTCAGAGTATAGACGCTATTGAAAAGGAGAATTTAAGTGTCTTGGGCTGTTTGAACTTGTGATTTCTGCAAGGTCAAACAGAAAAGCATGACTCCAGTAATATGAGAAGCATCTAAGTGCCCAGACACAAGAAAACAGCATTAAAGGCTGAACAGTTTGATAACATACGAGATGCCTCATTGGGCTTTATCAGTAACGACATAAAATACATACTTACAAGGTATGACAAAAAATTTGAAACACCATAAGGGGCCACAATATTGGCAGCCAGGACGGCTTGGATTTGTAAGTCTGCAACATATTTACATTTGTAGATGTACACAATTAAAATTAAGGTATCTGTAATGATGCCTGTACCACAGTACACTTTTTAAGGATCATCATCCAACAATTTTGGTCAAGATATTGATGTGAGGGAAGCAAAAACATAAATGAAAACTTTTTGCTGTCTTAAATTTCACTGAAGAGTAGTTCACCAACATATTTATTGTTACAGTACTGCTAAAAAAGTAAATAAGATCCACCTGTCCAGAACTCCCAGCAATTTAATCTACTTTCTCCCTCACAGTGTTTGGTACACCACCACATACCCTGTCTAAGGAGTGGGTTGCTATGCAGACTCAGAGAATGATTGACATGAGGGTGAATCCTATCTTAGGGTTCTCTTCTGAATGGGACTACAACACCAAACAGTGGAAAAAGTAATCCAGGATCCAGTAATTCACCTCCTGTTTACTGTGTACTTGGTATATGCTTTTTTTAGAGAACAAAATGACTTATGTTACAAGCATTGTACCAGTCTGGTTGTTGTTTTGACCTTTACACATTATGATAAAGATTTGAAAAGTAAGTAATTGTTTCTCTGTGGGTTTATGTGAAGCAGAATTTTATTTTACATACGGTACTAACAACCTAATTTCCAGATAATAATAATAATAATAATAATAATAATAATAATAATAATAATAATAATAATAATAATAATAATAATAATAATAATAATAATAATAATAATAATATACACCCAACTGTGCACAATAAGGCTGTAATTCTGTTGAGGGTTTCTGGTGACATATAAATCATGAGAGAGCTAGCGTGAGTCACCGATGATAATATGATCATATTTGTTATAATACATGGTGGCGACAGAAATTGTTGACCTAGTAGTGTTTATTTTTAACAATTGAATAAAAAAGAGTTAAGAATAACATGCCAAACGAGTTTACTTTTTAACAATTAATTTTCAACTTCAGTAATTTTTTTATATTTTATTTTAAAAAAATTGGGCGGCAAAATCACTCAAGAGCCTCTGCTTTCTGAGGGCCATCAGTCTAAAGTGCCTAACATCCATTGCTAAATGTATGCCACTTATTGTTTTTGTACTTGCATTACTCCATCACAAATTTCTCCCTGTCTTCTGCTTATAAAACTTTAACTCTGCTGGCAATGGTTGTTTGGATATTGATGATGTCTTGTTGTGTTCATGTACTGGTGGAAAAGTTTGCATTTAAAATTGAGGTTAGCAGTTTTATCATCAACACTATTATCACAGTGTATAATACTGATGTTTATAGGAAAATTATCATTCACCATGTATAATAATAATAATAATAATAATAACTTTCACACCTTTCCCCTTGAATCTAATGACAGGCCATCCCTTCCTGATGAAGACAGTAGCCAAAACGTTTGAGTACTTGAGTCTGTTTTGGTGGATTAAACCAAGTTTAGTGATCATGAAACTAATCTGGATTCAGGCATACAAAAGTTTATTTAAACAAATTCTTCAAATAACTCAATAGCTAAAGCTTTGTGAATAGGGCCCTATGAAACACCATTATAAGCAGTCTTTTGTAAAAACGGCAGCTGGATTTCAATTTTTTTTAGTAGATATTATAGTTGTTTGGTGATATGATTAGACATCATGAAGAAAGGTACAAATAGTGCCTTATAAAAGTAAAGAAAATACCAACAGTAGACTTTCATAAGGGTATAACTATTTGTTTTAGCTATTTTTGCTATTTATTTAGGTGGGGTCAGGTTTTCAAACAGGAGAAACATAGTATGTAACATGGTTTACGGACTTAACAAAATAAGCTCATAAATCCAACTCATTTTGTACTTCCATTAGCTACATAGGTCTCAAAATTGCAGTTTTTGTGCTCCCGAGTGGCGCATCTAGTAAAGGCGCTCCGCGTGGAGTGCAGGATGCGCCCTATAGCCTGGAGATCGCAGGTTCGAATCCAGGCTATGTCATTGCTGACAGTGACCGGGGGTTCCTAAGGGGCGGCGCACAATTGGCCGAGCGCCACCCGGGTAGGGAGGGCTTAAGTCGGCAGGGCAATACACGGTTCACCGCGCACCAGCGACCCCTGTGGCTGATAGGGCGCCTGCAGGTCTGCAGTGGAGCCATTCAGATCTGTGTTGTCCTCCGGCACTATAGGTCTGGTGGATCTGCAGTGCGAAAAATGTCAGATTGGCAGGAACACGTTTTGGAGGACGCGTGTTTCAGCCTCCGTTTCCCGAGTCGCCTGGGGGGTTGCACCGGTGAACCGGGCTAAAAATAATAATTGTGCATTCCAAATTGGGGAGAAAACCAGGGTAAAAACCATTGCCGATGACTAAATTAAAAAAATAATAATAATAATTTCACCCCAGAAGTGTCTTTTGGGTCAAAGAATGTTACTGACTGAAAGCATGTTGTCAACAGAGGAAGCAGCTGATTGGTTATTGACAAGAAGGAAGTCAGTAAAGGGGTGTGGACAATTTCACCCTCCAGGTAACCAATGAAGTGCAAGACATTTCTGTTATTTCTTGACCAATAAGCCAGAATTCAGTAACATACAATCTGTTTAATTATACTGATCTATATTTATTGAGCAAAAAAGTTACAACAAACTAAAAAAAAAAATGCCAGAGGAGCTACAATAATAAAACATGATTTTAAAACAAGTCTTCCATGTTAAACTACAATCTTAGCCTTTACGAAATGCACATATAATGTTTCTTGCTCACACAAACAGTTCAATTTCTTACAATACATAATACATTCTAAGTAAATAATCTCTAAACCTTACAATGCTTATTAAAATGAATAGTTTGGTATGAAATGTTGGGTGGTTGTTGTTACAAAATAACACCTATAGGCAGAACACATATATTTACAAATCCTGCTTGAACCTTCCAGAAATGTGGGACTGTATTTTCAAAGTGATATACTTTCATCTCAAAACAGAACTTCACCTACTGTACAAGCACACCTTGTTTATACAAAATATGTTTGGGTGGGGTTTGTTAGCTCTACAGATATCAAGGCTTTTTCCCCAAACATCAGTCGACTGTTAGCGATTGTTTTTTACGCCCTGCAACCTGCATTGTGCATCCCATTTTAAGTGTAAAGTCAACCTTCAGTTTAGAAGTGTGAAGTCAAAACCTCATTTTAGCAAAGTAATCAAGCCTTTGAAAAAAAAAAAAAGTCTAACCATATTTATCCTGCTGGTATCACAGCAAAGTTGGCCTGACCTTTTAGATTTTTATTTATCCCTGATCACTGTGTGGTTTTGACTGTCATGTTTGTATATTTTACTTTCATTTCTATGTATCATAATCAAGTAGAAGCAGCGCTACAGTAGCTGTAGAGTAGATGGTCCGACTCAATGGCAGGCATTTGATTACTACGGCAATGGGGTCAAACAAATACCGGCTTCATGATTGGTGAATTCCTTACTGTACAATGACATTTCTACATACTACTAGAAATGTACAGTGTGTATAAAGACAAACACAAAAGCTTCGGTTTTGCAGTTAACGTATTCTTCCATGTTTAATATTGTGGGATTAGAGGCAGCAAAATAGGCTAAATTGATGTGTCAAAAAAGGTTGCCATAATGCTCTTTCCTATCAGCTGATTTCTGACTTTTTCTTTGCGCCCAAATAGGACCAATTTGAAATTGTTTTTATTTGTGGAGCCGTTTAGGGCCAGCGCTGCTCTGTTCTGCCATTTCATAAATCTCATTTTAATATCATAGACTTCATTTACAAATTAGCCCCACTTACAATTTGCACATGCATATAATTAAGGCTTGACATGCCTTCAAATGCATGGCTAATGAGCGGCAGAGCGCATTTTGGCGGTGCTAATACAGCCTTAACTTGCCAAAAGTGTCATGATACATACGGGGCAATTTTAAGGCCGGTGTAAACTTGGCGCTATGGTCTTAACACAAACGCTTGACACATGTCCCTCACTGTGAGGGAAGGCGGGCTGTACCCATATTCCACATATGCTGCTGTGACATGAATGTCACAAGATGTAACCTTTTTTGTCTTTGATTGCAAAACATTACTGTGGTCTTTGCACTGGAATTACATAACACTATACAAAAGATGAACCAGCTGATCGAAACAGTTATTGTGGTTTCCGCCCTGGAAATTCCTTCTACAGTGGGGATTAACATGGTTTCCAGGCTCCTAATGGGCCAAATATCTCTGGGCATACTGAGAAGATGGAATGACTTGCACACTAAAAATCTTGACCTATGCTATCCAATGAACTTTTAAAACTTAACCTGTTCTTATACATAAAGCCTGTAACCTGATCAACGGATTTCATTTTCTTAAATGTTGGCAAACTCCAGATAAAAAAACAGAACTAAAATATATGATTTTGCTTTTGTAAAGATTACTTGCATAAACTAGCGTTTGTGTACTGATCCGTAAATTAGTTTGATACATTTTAAATTCTGCTTTCGATAAATTCATAAACACAACAAAAATATATGTGTGAAGAAAGAACTTAACCTATAGACACAAGCTGTCTTTATCTTCCCTATGTGTGGTATAATCGGCACAAATTGGAATAGTAAATTCACTAATGATCATCCAGGTATCATCACTTGTTGTATACCGCTTTTTCAAGACAAATCTCGGTGCTCAACGAAAGGTGCTCTGGGAAGGTCACATATAATTTACCATTTTCTAGCTGAAACCAGCTAAAATATCCTTATGTCTTCAATACAACCATCATAAATCATAATTTAACCTTAAGCAAGTACTGTATTTCAAACACCATTTTGCTTCAATTATGTCAGTTTCAATTTGCACTAGACGCTCTTTTAATAGCATGTCATGTTAGCATAACGATAATCTAATTTTTCTTAAGGCTTTTAAAGAAACTGCAAAACGTTAACAGACATTTTATCTGGAAATACATTTTACATTTTGTTCCAAGTTTTTATTTTAATTGTAAATCACTTATCAAGGATTTGTTGCACATAAACATTTTCTGAAAAAGCACAGACTAACCTGGATGCTACCAAACAACTTCCTAGCAGCCCAGTCTGTTTGTCACCGGCTACCACAACAGAACCGTTGACTATTATTTAATATCTACTGGTATAGTTCAAAAACCTTCTCAAATCAGTTTGAACATTTTAAATATAAGTATACATATAACTATAAAATATCAGTGTAATATAAAAGCAGTAACCTTTTTTTATGGAGAGTGGACTTAAACATTTAAAAACATGATGTTTGTTTGAGAAAGGCCTTGATATCGTTATGATAGTCTAAGTGTTGCCAGGCAGGATTTCAGTTTTGAGAGAAAATGCTTCACCTCTGTGGGAACATTTGGTATATTTTGCTTTTTTTTTTTTAAATACTTAATTTAGTCATTTTTAATATTAAACCAATTTCACATTTTGAAAGTTTTGTTTCATTGAAACCTATCATTTGTATTAGCTTATTAAAGTCGTTAACACATAATCCAACCATTTCTGATGTGCTACAAGATAAATAAAACAGACAACTAACAATGATTATCAAATTGCCAAAGATCCATTTTCTATATAAGAAGACACTGACACAACATGAATATTAAAAACAAAAAGAATATGGTATTTGAAAGTCAGGATACAGGGACAATGTACAATTGCTTTAAACACAAGTGATGTGCATCTAATAGTAACTGAATATCTTTTTAAAGCACTATTAAAATGTTACTGTGCGTTAAAAAATTGAAAAATCGTAAACCACATAAATATGATACAGAAGTAGGTAAATAGGGTTTGATACAGAGTGAGACACCGGGACAGCACTGGGTAAACGCTTTATGATCTGAGCACCCGTCATGTTATCACGTTTGTGAACTGGGGTGCTTAGTCTGTGTGGTCAGCTTGTTGTATATATATATATAAAAAAAAAATCAACACACAGTTTAAGTCTGGTCTCAGTCTGGTACCATGACTTATTCAAACAGTACAGCTTGTACATAAGGTGTCTCCTTAAGACGGGTGCTTTACATACAACCCAGTACTTCATCTTGTATTGTTTTTGGACTTTGTGCTACTCAAGTCCATGCATGGAAACAACAGGGCTTCAACCCAGCAGATATCCTTGTCTAATTTTTTTTATAAATAAATAAAAAAATAGCTCTGTATGATACAAAGTCCAACAGGAGTGATGCTATGCTTAAGGGCCAGCACCACCTGAAAATAGCTGACAGGTTGTGGCATCATATAGTAGTATATATCCAATTTAAAGAAGAAATACTACAAAATAAAAAATTAAAATGTTGATTAGAAAAAAGGAATACCATGCTGGTAAAACACAAATGAAAATACAATGAAAAACTGGTCATCCCCTGAAAAACACAAGGAAGAAGGTACCACCCAACATTTCCCAGACACTCTTTACAAACATGTTGAAATACATAATGTCGTTCCACATCGATCCACTGTACATGACCCTCCTTCCCCTATCAGCTTTCCATTTTTTACTCCATCCTTCAGAAACAGAATCACATACATATAAACCATATTCATGGATGGGGGATTTGAAGTGGTTTGGTTTCCCCAATAACTAAATGGAACCAGCCAAAATATCTTTACATTTTCAATAAAACCATCATAAATCATACTGGCCTAATTTCACCTTACACAGTAGTTTTACAACCAAACTTGTTTCAGTGTCCTTTTTGAAAGCAAGTACTGTATTTCACCTGAAGGTCTGAAAGGTAATTAAAACACAGCATGAGGCTCCACTCTGTATCTTTGCTTTCTGTGGGAGAACCCCAGTTACCTCTTGTCCAGAGGAGGCCAGCTTACAAGGGCTCTTGTTTCCTTCATCAACTGACTTGTACGTTTATTCTGTTGAAATGATGATATAATCCTGGTGTATTTGTAAAATCTGTTGTTTTCAATATCAGTCAGTTTTCATAACTCCAACCACAGTCCACATGCATGACCACTTTTTAAAGAGAAATCACCCATAATAAAAATAGTAGAAATCCAGAAGTGCACCAGTCTGAAAGCATTAAAGATCTTCTGTACTATGAATCAAGGTGCAAAGTGAGACCGGGTGAGATGAATCAATGCACAGGTCAATGCAGTCATTAAATCTCTACAGAAAAAAAAAAAAAAAAATATATATATATATATATATATATATATATATATATATAGATATATATATATATTGCTACTTAATCAGAAATAATCTTAGATTGAAATTCCTCAATGAAAGGTCCCATTGATTGCACGTTTGGAGTTCTTGCTCCATCAGTTTTTAGCAATCCTTGTGCAGTTTGCTGGAACAAAATGCACCTCAAAGGACCCCTTAAGAAAATGCAGCACATAATACAGTATGTGTAAGGAGTTGTCTTGTGTCAGTCTCACGTGGTTAGTATACAACAATTGCAGCACTTTATCTTATAATACGTAGCTCCTAATGGTAGTTGGAGATTTGGTCCATAATGGCAGTATATGCTGTATTTATTTCAGAAGCAGCTTTTTAAAAAATATTGCCTTTTTTACTGTTTTTTTTTTTTTTTTCTTTTTTACTAATAGTTCTGTTTTATATCCACAAAGCTATGTCATCATACTGGTACTAGTTTAGCAGCAGCAAGAGTATGTAATAGTGCGACTGGGGAGGCCCATTGGCTGGGATTCTCTCCAAATGTACCTAATCCCCTCTTTGCACTGTAATGCTAAGGTTTCTTTCCCATAGCCTCCATTATCAACACCAAATTGGAGAAGCATATGAATTACTTTATATTGGGTACCTTATAATAAATATGAATCTATAATTACAAGCACATTTTAAGATCACATAACATGTACATTTTTTCTTTTTTTCTAAGTAGCCTATACAAATAGCAGTTGTAAAACTTGGGGGGGGGGGGGGGGGGGTTATATTTTATGCAGGAATACTCTTTAATGTATATACAAAAAAACACACACACGCGCACAGCTGCTTAAATAAAGTAATAAATAAGCTAAATGTATTACATAGGTAACATTGCAGCTTTATAAAACACTATTCTCTTTGAAGGTAAATATTTTAAGGACACACACTGAAGATTATAAGAATAACACATACAAGAGGCGTGTGCTGGCTTAATTCACTATGACATACTGGCAGTATAGCCTGATAACTTTTAGAATTTGGTAGAATAACTTCTGGTAGGTTCACACGCCTTTTCAACCCCTTAAGTTCCAGTAAAGAGTATACAATTCTAACAAAAAATAAATAAATCAGGCCAGCAGAGAAATGGTTTGAGTTTCTTATTTGATCAGCTTTCATCCGAAAACCAAAAGCATCCTGGAAGGTGTTTCTCTGTGCTATGGGGTTATTAAAGATTCCATTTTTGTTTGAAAAATGAAACCTTAAAAAGCAGCTTGGTAGGGTATGAATCAGCAGCGATCTCCTCTTTGTTTAGATTCACTTTGTATAATTTTCTTCACATACTGGTGACTTTTTAAAATTACTTAAAGCACCCCAGTGGAGCTGAATGAGATCTATTCAATTGATCTGCAGTGGAGGATCTAAATACCCACACTGTTGAACTATTAAAATAGAATCAATCCTGGCCTTTTACTTACTTTAAAAAACAAAACTCCCATTGTTACAGATGCATGTTTTCATAAGATTTCCTTCTTGTAATGATCTGAGTGACGGCGATATTTAGATTCTCCACGCCATGTTAGCTATGATTCCAAGAGCCGTGTTGAGACCATAGGGGTGCATCATACTTCTGAGTTTTAGTAAGTCCCCAGGATGCAATGACTGAAACGGAAAATTAAACAAAGTGAATGAAAACAAGAATAATTAATTAGTTAAGGAAATACAGATATTTCATACCCCGACCAAGCTGCTCATTAACCAGGGTAATTCAAGTGATGGTGATGATTTCTTATTATGGTCTTTTAAGAGTCATTATTTACCAAACACATGCGAGCAATCCAGTTTCACCCAGTTGGCTTGAGGTCCTTTCTCTTGCTTTGAACATTTTAATCAAGCAGGGGTATACAAGTCTACTGTGCTTTATCGTGGTAGAAACATAGTAAAGTGAAGTAAAATGAATGCATGCAAAAGAACAGGGAAGCATGGTGAAGCACTGAAAAGTAAAGGCTTGGATGAATCTTTGTAAAATAATTGTAAAAATACCAGCACAAGTATGCAAATATACCATGGTTTATATCATATGGGATTTTTTCAGTGAGGACCATTTAAAAAATATATTATTACAGTTAAAGTAAAAACAAAAATCTAAATTCTGAAATTATCCAGCCTATCTACTAGCTAAATTAACGGGGCAATCCTAGCCCTGTGCTACCTCTAATCTGAACAGTAGCCTATTAAAATGGCTACTATCTATTGGGTATTATTTAATTCCTCAGTGTTGAAAAACAAAAAGTGACCAGTAGAGTATTACCTCCCCCCCCCCCCCCCCCACCCCCCCCCCCCCCCCCCCCCCCCACATGCATACATCCTAATGGTTTGCAGCTTCAAGCCAGACAGGTTTGGTAACTTGGGAGAAAAAAGAAAAGAGACTGAGAACACCTGTGGAATGTGAATATACCTTCAACATGGCTTTGAATGAATTAACATGAGAGTTATTTGGTCACTTCAATGAACACTGTGTTAATTAACGAACAAAACCTTTCATCTATGAAAAGTCTTGCGTCATATTTCTTTAATCAGTAGCCGGTTCCCTGACTGTTAAACCTCACTGTCCTTGAAAAAAAAATGTCTCTGAGGAATGTGACTGATGTATTCTCGTGTATTTCTTTGCAGACGGAAAGATGATAGAAGTGTGTTTTATTAGCTGAAATAGACACATACACCACCTGTTAAAGATTTTTTACCTCCACTGTGGTTAATATAACTTTCCCATAAACTGCTTGTGAAGAGGTGCCAATTTGATCTTTAACTGTTACTGAATCCACACAATAGATGGGTCTTTCACTTGAATATGTCTTCTTCTCCTACAGAACTCGCTGCTCCTACTCCTATTGCTAGCTTTCTAAATACCCTCAGCTCTACAACCACCTTATTGATGCACTGCAGGAGCATAGGGGTTTTGCACCCAGGGTGACTGGGTGACTTAGTATCAGTGTATAACGCAGGCTAGGCCTTCGGTCTTCAGGTTTTTATACTGTATTTACACGCTGTCCTCGAAGTGTAACTCAATTCAATTCAAAGAGCTTTCAGTCTCTAATCTGTGGAATTTTCCGCTGTCAAACATATGTGACTGACCTAAACCTATTTTGCCTCCAATGCTGCTTTCTCAAGAATGCTCAAGCTCCAGTTCAGCTTTTTGGGCAACCAAGACATAATGGGAATTTTGTTTTTTTTCAAGCTGGTCGAAGAACATAATGATAAAGCTGTTTCTTTACTATAGAGCTAATGAAAAGTAATAACTACCACAGAGTTAGTATTTTGTTTCATTATCAAGAAGCATTCTAGAAAACAAATCCTTGTTTAAAACAAAACACAGGAAAGCTGGAATGCTAATAAATGTACAGCATCTCTATCCTTAATACTTTAGCAATGCTCTTTACAATTTAAAATTAGGAGCATTACTGATTACCAAATCCGATACAAACCCTTTAATGAAGAAGTCAGAACATCTGTTACTGACTCACTTCTCTGGGAAGAACTGTGTCTGATCAGACAAGTGGAGAAGTAGTTCAGTCCCCTGACCTTAACAAGAGAAGTAGCAACCTGCCACCCCCCCCCACACACAAAACACACATATACAGAAACACATATACACACATGCCGGAGCCAGGAGTTTGCATATACTACATTGTTTAAATGGTGATTTTCTAAAATGTCGATCCTAAAAAGGCAAAGTAAAAAAGTAAGATATTGGTAGAGGTATATGCATGTATCCCCTCTGTGGTACAGCAATATTGGTCGTAAAACTGAGTACTGTAGTTGCAAAAGGAACCCCCAAAACACCTGCATTTTTCAGCCTAAGTTTTTTTTTTCCGTGACAAATGCTGAAAAAAAAAAGAAAAACACAAATGAAATTTTATGAAACTATGTTACAACTATTGTTGAAAAAGCTGTGTGCCATGTCTCCCCTGAAGAAAGAGGTGTGTTGTTTTACTGTATTTGCTATTTAGGCTGATGTAGAATCCAGATTTTACTGTTCACTTATAGGTAATATTATTTTTAACTGTTGTGCTTCAAACCCAAAGGAATGGCTGTTTGCTTCTTCATTTCATTTCTGCACAAAATAAGCACCAATGGTGATGCCAGCAGCACCCAAAGCAGCCAGACTGAGGGCAGTCTTCAGAGAAGGCCAGGAGTAGTTGGACATCGAACCCCTCTGACTTCCATATAGCTCCACAAAGGCATCCTGAAAGAGAAAAAAAATAGAAAGGACATGAAGTCAGTTCCATTGCAGTTAATATTCTTCAGTTCCCCAGGGCACAAACGGATAAAAAAAAAATGCCAGCTCTATACAAGTCACCTCAGTCATTAATTATTACATTCTGTGCATACCTTCAGCTTGAAATAACAGGCAAGACTTAACATGTTCAAAAGATTTCGTTTTTTTTCTGAATGAATTCAGCACTTATGGCAGCATGTGAAAAGTTTGTTTGGGAGCACAGGAAACTATTTTATTCAGTTATATGTGAGGATTCTAAACCTGAAATTTTGCCCAAATCCCCTTGTGTCAACTTCAAATTGTCAACTAAGGAAGTTAGTAAAAAAAAACAACTTTAACCCCAAGTTGAAACAGTTCATTACAAAATAATTATTGCAGAATGTTATACTTTCATTATTATAGCAATGGTTTCTTATGGTCAAATGTAATGGGTTGGGTAGAGTTCATATTGTAGATTTACACTAACTCCCACTTGGCTGCAGTATTACCCAACACTAGTGATACACAGGTCATACCATGCTCTGCCAACATTGCCTAACATTTCACTTGAAATGAGTAGAGAAAGTTATTAAACTACATCTACGACGCTGGGCCCGCCTCTATATTTGTTCATACAATGCTGACTCTATGTGGTGTCTGTTTTACCTCTATTATATTAGGAAATTCAGCCTCCAAGCCAAGGGCAACCACTGTGAGCTTCTATATGCTGGTGTTGTGATGCAGACTACTATCCACTGATAGAGTTGAAAACACTTCATTTTATTTCCTCTATGACCAGATATGACCTTGAAATCCCAGGCTACATATGTTTAAGGCATTTGCAATTAGTCCATTATGCAACCCTGACTTAAAAACATGTTCTATAAATCCATTCTTTAATAGAGTGTTATAAGACTGGACATCTGTGAACCCAATAATCTGCCTTATTATCTTTTTAATTAAATGTTTAAGTGAAAATGCAACTGGAAATGCCACACAAATAGTAAGAAACAACACACAGTGTCATTTTCAGGGCTCTAAATTTTCAACATTTTGGGTGTGTTTTCATTTTGCAACTAAATTGCAAAAAGCTTTGAAAAAAGAGGTACAACACACTGATCAACAGTAAACAGTAAAACATCTAGATCTTTAACTTGTTAACACTTTAGGGTCCAAGCTATTTTTGCCTGTTTTATTACTGTTAGATTTGTGGAGTTATTAATGGCCAGAAAAAAAAACTTAAAAGCAAAAGACTATTGGATGGAAAAGAATACTCTGCAATGGTTGTGGATGGCCAAATCATCAAGGGCTATTTGATATAAAGCTTGTGATGTTTTCAGGCAGGAAATCTATAGTACAAGTGTTGAGTTCATTCATTGGTTAATCTACAATCCCATTAACCTATAGGTATATAAACCTATTTCGCAAACTCAGTCTTCTTGTGCGTTCAAATTACCACCTCCTCCTCAACAACCACCACCTCACTCCCAGCCTCGTCCAGGGGGGAGTACACAATGAACACGTCGCATAGATTTATTATTTTATTGTTTGTTTTTTAGCAGGCGGCACCGGGATGCTCCGAAGGATGAGGCTGTGCTCCAGCTATTTTGTCTCTACTTATTTATCTTCACCCAATGTTGAGTCACTGTTTTTTGAAACATATAAGACTGTATTCTAATAAAGGTGGTTATTTAATGCAAGATTGTCCTGAATGAATAATTGCTATTCACCAACCAACATACATTTTCTTTTTGACATTTTCCATTTATAAAAGTAATTAATCCTTGACACGATTCTTATTGTCACAAATTGCGCAACTTACTACAATATTTGTTAAAGGGTATGGGCACTTGAACTTCCTGTCAGGCGGTGCTAGTTGATACAGCTTACTCCAAACCTGCTAAGAATGTTTGTGTTATTGTGAGTATTGATGTCTCTGTCTTCTGAAACCATTGGGCCCAATTTGAGGCAAATACAAAGGAACAAACCTATTGTAACTCCTTAAAGACAGGTGGTACCACGGACCTAAGTTTCAGTTGTAGCCTGTTATGCTGTGATTAGTTATGATCCCACCATGTCTGATTCAAACTTTGAAAAATATTTGATTCTTTCCGTAATAATCAACATACAGTATGCATTGCTGAAATCTAGCTTTCTGGTGTTCTGCTGAAATCCCTCACAGAGATGAATGATGTCATAATACTTCTGAGCCTAGGCTACAACACCCACTAATACCTTGTTTGTATTGTAAGGTACCTCCATGTTTTATTGCTGGCGGTTTTGTTTTTTCCACAAGAACAGAAACAAAATAGCCAATTCTATGATCACCCTGTATTAAAATATATAATAGTTTTACATTGTACCTTTAAATGCAGTATTTTCTGCCAAGAGTTAGAGAAACACCCTTTCTGTTGTACACTCCTTTTTATAGCAGTAGAGGGAGCACTTGTATGCACCCACACCTTACTTTCCAGCACAACTGAACACATTTGTAACAATTGTAAGACTATGGGAAGCAGGGGTTATCCTCATTCTATTTTTTCACCTGACACCTGATTTAGATAAAAAAGCTGGCTGACATTTTGCAGAACTATTTGACAGACTCGCTAAAAAGTTAGTCTACCTGACGTATGGCCATTCAGAAAAAACTTGAGTGTTAGTGCTCACTTAAGTGTGCTTTCTGAATAGGACCAACCATTACCTAGGTACACTCAACAATACAAACAATATTTTTCATTTTCTAAGTACTGTACATGTATGACCCTCTCACCTATGCAGGAAGCAGCCAACAAAACCAATCACTGCTTAACAGTGTGGCTGCATGCCCTTTTATAATCACCCCTATCAGATATCTTGGGAAATAGGAGTAAGAATGTGTTTCTGTGACAAATATGGCCTAGAATAAGACATGTATTGTACACAAATTTTACTTCAACACAAAGGACATACATATTCCCTGATAGAAAACCTATTTTTAATATAATGGAAAGTGATTTGAAGAGCTGACACTTTTTATTAGACTGTAGAAAACCAAGGAATCACATTAGCAGAAAATGGCCTCACAATGGCACCATTTTACCAATGGCTCCCACCATTCTTGTTGTCCTTGTGCTAGCACATTAATTCCAATGCTACAGGCGTTCCATTAATCTTGTTCAACATGCAGTAATGTTATACAATACAAAATGCATTGGCGCCTCGGATCGCAGGCGTTCATTTGATAAGAGTTGTTTGGATAATGGTGTGTCCAGTATAGCAACATTTGTTCAGATAATCCAGGATTTGGGGTAATCAGATTCTGGATAACGGAGTGGCAGCTGTACAGGAAAATGTCAGACCTAGGTCGTGAACAGCAACGCATTACAGACAAATATCACTTCATTAATGTATGAATGTATTCATTAGCTTTATGACCTTTAAGCACTATATCTGACCCTGAACAAATGGCATAAAACAGGATAACCGTTTCCACTATACAACTCTCACTACACTAAAGGTACAATATTGTATGTGTACATATCACACATACAGCTGCGCTTGTTTAGAGATATCTATTTACAGTACTAACATTACCTGCCGATTTCCTGCAACACCTCTGACTATCTTGGATATTCAACAGGGATTTACACATGACACCTGGCCACCATCAGATATGTAGGGCTTAGCAGTTCATTGCAGAAAAAAAAAAGATATATTACAAGTTTTCGCAGATGTCTAACTGGTTAATATATGATTACACTGGAAATGACAGGGGTTGTTAAAGTGCTGATAAGCAAGCATCTAATTCATGTTTGCCCTTCCACCTTTGCAAACATCCTGATTAGAGCAGTTTCCGGAGCATGTTTGAACAGACTGTTTCTATATACAGAAGCTGTGGTGATCACCCTAATAAGTATACCTGTTTTAGAATGGCAGGAAACAAAGGCATTGCCTATATACAGTATTAGCAAAACTGGATCGGTATTTCACTCTATCTATTTTTGAGTACCCAGAGTCAGAATATATAGCGGATACACCATGAATGTATATACAGTCATTTAGTTATTCCATAAATGTGGGTTCTCTTGGTTGTCTATGCCCATCCTCATGAGTGAAATGAGCACAGAATGTGCATGGATATTCTATTATATAACATATACAATGTAGGGAAAAAAATCAAGTGATGAAGGTCAAGTTTAGGGTTATGAATGGGTGGGTCTCAATATTTCCACTTCCAATAATGTTTTCATTGATTAATGATATGTTCCACACTTATTTACATCAAGAGAATTGTTCAAACCCTTAGTTACTGTATATGAATGTTGATGTATTGCACATATGCTCATTTCTAATAAGAAATTGTGTTTACTGCCAAATTGATATTTAATATGTATTTTTTAATATTTAATATGTACTTTTTTTGTTGACGGACCCTTTTTCAAATGCAATTTTAATCACGGAACCCCAACTGAGAAAAACTGATTGACAAAAGTATATAAATGCATGTTATATAAACACATACTATTAGTGATGCTTTAAGAAAAATATTATACAGTACTTGCAGTCATGAGATGTGTGTGCTTGTTTCCTACTGCAGTCTGTCTATCCTTGGTGTGATGGTTGACAAGCAAACTCGTAAATCATTCTCCACTTCCAGTCAGGACCTGAACTTTGTCTTCATCGCTGCCATAGCAGAGAATGATGCCTCACATATATATGTTGTTGGGAAAGGTAGCAACACTTTCATAGCTTCTGTTATTAAAACTGGGTACTCCGTAGCAACAGTTGGCCAAAACTGACAAGGTGCCTGTTCCTGAAACGTAATTTTCAGTGTGCGGTCACAGGACAGTTCGAGCAGCTCCTCTTCTGCTTTTCCACTCAAGCGACACGATGACGTAGCAAAAGTTGAGAACGGATCCTGAACCCAATCATATTCCTCCATGTCTAAATTTTTAAAGTAAACACTGAAGTACTCTGCCAAAGTTGAAAGGTAAGCAACGATAGTGTCTCTCACACAGTCAATGTCATGCTGTTAGGATCCAGAAAATCTGTCAGGAGCGGAAACATATCTCAGTACATTTTTCCAAATCTCTGGGAATGGGATTGTGCACAGAAAGAAAACTCAGCAGCTCATTGTGAAGCTCAAAAACTCTTTCAAAGACTCTGCTGCGAGATAACCAACGCACTTCTTTATGAAACAAAAATTTGTCATGTTCTGCACCCATTTCTGAACACAGCTTTGCAAACAGGTGTGAATTCAACGGTCTGGACTTAGCAAAATTCACAGCAACACACTTCTCCCAATTCAGCCTTCATGAAATCTTCCAGTAATTTGAAGATTTCCTCACCGGTTGTCCATTCTGAACTCCTGACAAAAAATAAAATCTTCCAAAAATTCCCCCAGCCAAACATAACGAACATAAGATAAAAATTGCGCTGCATTACCCACATCAGTTGTCTCATCAAGCTGAATTGCAAACTGCTCACATGCATGTAGCCTTTCAGTTAGTTAGCATTTTATATCATTTGAAAGCCCTTCAATTCTCCTAACTGTGTCGTTAGAAAGTGGTATGTCCTTCAGTTTCTTCGCTGCATCTTCGTTTACCATCACTTTGCACATTCCTACAGCAGCTGGAAGAATCAGTTCTTCTCCAATAGTATAGGATTTTTTACTTTTTGGAATCCGAAGAGCTGTTAAGAAGGATGCTTTCAGAGCCTTTTCCTGAACCAACGTTATGTTTGTCATTTGAGTTTTCTGTTTATTGTATTCTTTCTTTCATTAAAAAAGTCTCTGGATTTATCTTAATACTCCGGGTGCCTTGTTGTGAGGTGTCGTTTCAACTTTGCAGGTTTCATTGCTTCGTTAGATAGGATTTGTAAGCATACAACGCATTGTGGTCGGCCATCCCTAAATTCCATAAAACCAAAATCAATATAACCTTCATCAAACTTTCTGTTCATTTGCTTCTTGCTGCTGGACTCGGCACTGTCTGTGGCTTCAGCACAACTAGCAGAACTTCTAGGAGGATGTTTTAAATACGTATCCATTTTCAATGTAGTTTGCTCACACTGTAACAATATCTTCCACTTCCACCCGCCAAAGACGTATCAGAAAAACTAACGTCACGTCTGATTTGCTATCACAAAGCAGTTCTTTTTTTATTTATTATTTTTTTTAAGGTTTTTTTACGTTATCGCGGTGATATGGAGTCATATTGTCAACCTAAATGTGATTATTATGTGGTTGTTCATGCGCCATGGAATACTATGTTGTGTAAATATAAAGCATAATTTTGTTCATTTTACCCAGACATATTGACTCTTTGAAAAAAAAAAAAAGTTTTTAAGAAAGAGTTCGTAATATTTTCCGGACCCCTGAGCATTGTCTGTGGACTCCAGTTTGAGAACCGCTGTTGTATGTAATAGCTGGGTGACTATAACTGTGACTGGCAAAGGCTTCTCTCCTTTTAAGGCAATCAGAGAAGTGCCCCTCATTTCTTTTATGTTTAGGACCTGAGTAACAGAATGATGACAACCACAAGTCAATGGGATTGTCACCACGTGATGTCTTTAGAGCCTGTATTACTTTCAGTTCCCCCTCCCACTGCTCCATGATATAAATAGGGTAGATGTGGGTTATGAGTAACAGTCTACTTCCGGGTGCTGGAACCCAGTAGAGCAGCACACATACACATTATGTTATAAATTATTTCACCCAAATGTATACTGTGCGCATGCTGCAGACAGCTAATCTGAACTGATAGCTGGAGGACTTTTGGAAATATGTCCTTCGTCTCTGGCACAGATGATTTACCTGTTCAGGATGAATAAAACATCACCCTGCACGAAAGTGTAATTATGTTTTTTGATCTACACAGCTAATCTCAAACTTTGCCTGAACCAACCAGAGCAATACAGAAACAGGCAGTTTGTTACAAAAGGCAATTTAGGCACACATGCCAAAAGAGAAAACTGTTTTTTTAAAATTTATATATATATATATATATATATATATATATATATATATATATATATATATATATATATATATATAGTTTGTTAGAAATGACAGCTAGAGCTTCTCATGAAGATTATGTTTTATCACACACAAAACTCCTTTCTATTTGTATTAATTACCATTGCCTATCATATGGATTTGCAAGAAACTTTTTATGGTTGAAACTTAATGACATATGAGTCATTTATTAAAAAAAACCAACATATTAGCCTCCATTACATCCGTTAACACAATGGGGTAGATGTTAGGATACGTGCCAAGGGATTTGCAGGTGCAAAAATGCAGCGTATGTAAAGAATGGTGTTCACCTGGCGCTCTGCACCCGCTATCAAATTTGCACTTTGCCATCATTAATCCATTACACTTATACTGAAATGCACTCAAATGAAGAAAAGAGCATGGAATTGGCCGGGGTCTGGATCCTAAGCGGGTGCAAACAATGTGATGTAAGGATTTGCCTTGCACTTAGGCAATTGCTGACCCTCCAAAAACTGTACACCTCTTCTTACAAGGTGCAAAACATTGTAGAAGCGAGTAATTAAGAGCGTATAAAAGCACACGCCTGCAGAGACCTGTCATTGGCTTCAGGGTGGCTGCTGTGGTACACTTCCTGATGCGGCGACACTTGGCTCTTGTTGAGGAGAAGCAGGAACAAAGAAACCCCCACATATTCAATCCCATGGTCACATTCTTTGGGATGCTGAAGAAAACCTTTCTTTTCTTTGCCGTGCTCCAAGAAGACTTTGCTGCCCTTACTCTGACATATTTTTTTTTGGTTTGTATTTTCGTGCTCCAGAAATGTCATACAGCGCCTACTGCTCTCTAATGCTGTCACCTCTGGGCTGCAAGTGTGGCCACAAAATAAACTGATGCGCTCATTGAAACCCTCATTATAATTATAATTATTTGAGCGTGTTGAGTAATTTGCAATGCTCTTAAGCTTACATAGGGCTCAGTGCAAAATAATTGCCAAGCCGCAATGCAATTTGAATTTTGCATCTGCAATTATTTGCACTGCGCCTATACTTACATCTACACCTATATGATCAACATCTTGGGCATCTTTTTTAAAAAGCATTGAAAAATTAAATGCGGGCGACATATATTTTTTCGTTAAAACACATTTTTGGGAAATATTGACACATTTCTACAGGAATAAAATGTTTTTTTTTTTTTGGTTTTTTTTTTAAGAATAGGGTAAATTACACACTTTAACATGTGAACATTTGCTTACTGTAAAGTTTTACCAGTTTGTTTAATATGTCTCTGAATAGTCTTGTTCTTGAGAATGACCTGTACAGTAGTTTGAAGACACCGACGTAAACAACAAGTACACTCATAGTTCTTGAGCTTTTTCTTCCCCCAGATGTCACACCTCGTTTCCAGGAGACTGTTCATTCAGAAAAGAAAGAGTTAACCATTTTATTAACTGCTCATTCACACAAGTGTACTTCGGCGAGAACTTATTCTCATCTCGGCATTGGTGGAGAGTCGAGCAGGAGGAAGTGAGGACTTCCTCTGCTCGGTTTGAGGGGAACAGCTGGGCAGGAAGTGACTTTGTTTTCCCTGTTTCTTGTGATTGGTTGAGCAGGATATCCTCAGTCAGACTGTGTTGAATGAAACAGAGTGAGAGGGTTCCATTGGTTGAATGGGCATGCCTATTGTTTGCTCTTGCTTTTTCTTTCTCTAAATGCTCTTCTTTATGTCGTGTACACAGTGCATCTGCTGCTATCACATGTTGTCTGGTGCTATTCAAAGAGGCTTAGTCTGGACTTTGTAACAAAGAACAGGCCTACACCAACAGTTTGTTGTATGTGTTGTGTAAAAATAAACTAAAATGTTACTTTATATACAGGCAATGATGGTAACCCCCTCTATGAAATGAAACTTAAAATATGATAAAGATTCCTCTGATCTTTTTGCAAATTGATCAGATAGTTTAACAGTCAATTAATTTCAGAAACAAATGTCTCAAGAACTTTGAATACAAAGACAGAACTTCTGGTTAATAACGCAGTTCTTTGATCCAGTGTCTATGCCTATTTCCAAAGTTTCCAATTTGACAGACATCAATGAATTGTTAGGTGGATACAGACCTATTTCTTGTGACAGCATGCAACATGCATTTTATTAGGAATGGGGTGTTACCTCAGTACTTGGTAAGGTGCCTGTCCGTCTATCAGTATGTCTGTCACACTTGTGCCAATTGTGATGAAACTTAGTGAGGACAACCCTTAGCTCAAGAAAATCATTTTGATCTTTTATTTAATCAAATAAACTAAATAAAATTATCTATTCAAATAAACTACAAGATTATATCGCAAAAGTCTACCGGAAGCCATAATAGTAGTACAGTATTTCATGTTAGATTTCTAAATGTCACATTTTTCAATTAATGTCAGTTTTTCGTTGGAAAACTACAAAGCGGTATGTAATTAAATATGTTCACATACCATTATTCAGCAGGAGTCATTCGACTTTATGAAGCAAAATTTGTTAATGCTATAGGGTGATACAAAACTTTTGGCCATAGCTGTACATTTTTCCTCTACCAAAACCGTCACAGCACCTGATTTCTTTCTAGATCACCCTTTATAACCATGGCATATTCATAATTCATTTAACTTTATTATAAATACAATTATAATTAAGCTTGAAATGCAACACCAATTTACATTACATTTGAATGCCTAACAGTTCTTTTATGTTAAACGAAATTAACTATAATGTGGCACCTGATAGTAAACAGTGCAGAATATTCCAATAAATGACCATCACTTTGTTGGAAATCAATAATTGCATTTGAAAGTATTGACCAAAAAAGCAAATTGCCATTGATCTGTATGTTATTATTATATATGTACAGTACAGTTTACAAAACCTTCCTAATATTTAGAATTGACAGTACTATTTTCATTGTCTGCTCATAGACACTATTGGTCCACATTTTAATAAGGGCAAAGGAAACATTTCTGAAAGAAATACAACAGGAATTAAAGACTGGGGTACTGCATTGAACCTATCATTCTCAGTGCAATGTGTCTACTGTAGCTGAAATGTTTGTTTATACACACAACGTGACTTGAACCTGCTTGGTTTTAAATTACAACAGTAAGTACTGTACAAGTGGGAATGCAGTTAGTCATTGGGTGTTTTTTTAACACTTTGTATGCTCTTCTCAGTAGTGCCACATGATACCTCTGCCAAGAAAGCCCAGTATTTATAGTACATGATGGAAATATTTTAAATATTCAGATACATTATGACAAATACAACAGGACTGTATTGTAAATGTACAGTATTACTGTAATTAGACAAGAGCCCATGAGTTCATCATCTGACAAGATAAAATCATTCTGTATTGAGTCTGTTAATAATACCAGTAAATGCTGTCAAGATCAAAGACTTAATGGTTAATATGTGTCCTGCAGTTTACTTTTTATTTAATATATCCTCCCTTAAGTGAACTCTTCTATGAAACTATCTTTGCCCCTGGCCTTTGGGTGAAAACAAATTGATTTTTTGTAAATGGTTCCTAATAGAAGTCTGATAGCTTTATTGTTCTAGTCATAAAGGTTGCCCATGTGCTGAGCACTTCACTGTCACAATGTTCATTTGTGATGTTGAATCATGTTTTATTTATGTAGGAGTGTGCCGATTCATAATCCATCATGTCTTTATTTAAATTGTGTCTGGCTATAGGCAACCAACTGTTGTTGGCTCCTCAATTCCATATGCTTGGAGCTGTCTAACACTCGCTGTATTGCACTGCATGGCAATTCTTCAATCTCTCCTATCTCCCTCCCTTTCTCGATAACATTCCTAAATCTCAATGGCTTTCAAGGGAGGCTTGCTGCATAAGAGCTCTGGCCCACCAACTCTGCTATCAAAGCTGCAGGGCTGCTATAGCTCGTACTGGTGGTCTGGCTGGCGTCCAACAAAATCACTGGAGTAATGCAAAGTTATTCTTGATTTTGTTTTTCTGCCACTAGAAAACAAAATGGACCCATGAAGTACCACAATTAATGTTAGCTAATTTGCACTGGCTTTCCAGGAAAGGCCAATACACACTCACAATAGGGTTAGCACAGGGCTTATTAACTAGTCAGCCCTTTAACAGACTAATTACACGATTTTAAAGCACTACAAAAGGACACACACTAGACATTCAAATGCGAAACACTGGTGAGCCAGGTTGTCTATTATCCATCACAGTGAAACAACCCTACAAATGAAAACCCCAAACCCTGAGATCCACTTTGTAACAGAAATACAATGATTCGGTTGTAAATCTCCCTCCCGACCTGTGAGGGCGCTAAGCAGCGAGAACAGAGTTCTTTGGACGGGATGGTCTGACAGTTCTTTCCCAGGGTCAGGAAGTCGGCCAGTCTGGATGAAGGCAAGACTCTGTTGCAAGAACGCATTGACCCAGAAGGGAAACAACGTGGCAGCCGCAGATTGGAGAGGCTGTTGCACTCGTTTACCAAGGGGTCATGTGTGACAGCATAAAAGGGGACGGAGAATCGCAATCTGTTCCTTCGTTTTGGTTTGTGTTTGTGAACCTAGAAGGACTGAGAGAGACCCTGTAACCACTGTTTCAGTATCGTGACTGTTTTGTTTGTTTGTCTTTGTGTAGTTCGTCTTGTTTGTAAATCACTAGACGGCTAACACGATTCCGGAGCTGTCGCCGAGGGCCAGCACTAGCCGGAACAACACGGCACTACTGTCACCAAATAAACTGTATCACCCACCACGAGCACTATTGCACGCACCCAGGACTGATGGGGCAGATACGTATTGTTTATTGTTTAGGGTCTAGAAGCCCATTATTGCCTACCCCGTGCAGTACATATTGCTGTGTATTGCCGGGGGATTATTGTTTATTGGTCACCAGACCTGGATAAAAATAAAGCACACTTTCCAAACTGGATTACAAGGCTCTGTCTGTTTAATTACTGCACTGCAACACTCCTGCACCTGTTCCCACTAAGCTACTTTGTCATATAATTATATAGTAAGAACAAGCCATTTGATCAAACAGCTTCAAAAAGCAAAGCATGTGGTCAGTGAGGATAGAATTTCAGAATCAGACTGAGGTTTGAAATTCCCATGAGGTAACTAGAAATCTAAGAGCCCAAATACAAGTCAACTCCCTTGAGCTTGTATAATACAGACACGCTGTTGAGGGTCCAACACGGCTCACTTTTGAATTAGTTCATGTAATAAACTTGGTGAATATGGAGAATGTGAATTAAATAAATACTTTTGTTTACTGGCAAATAAACAGTATTGTCAGTATAAAAGTAAACTGAACTAGAATCCCAGAGGATCTGCTACAGGGGAAAGTGAGAGAGTGGATCGTCTTCTGTTACACTCCATGAATCTAAAAATATAAACTACTTTGTCCTGATATACAGTAGAGATACAATATATAAACCACCCCTACTACAGTACACAACCCCATCAAGGAATTCCTTGGTATGCTGCAGCTCTGTAATGAACACTACAATCTCCCAACCAGCAAAACGTATACGAGTCCCACTAGATTTCTCAGTACAGAACTTTTATAATAAATAAATAAATAAATAAATAAATAAATAAATAAAATAGATACATTTCATATTGGTTTATGGAGGCAAAGGTTACCTTCTAATTGTGTTATGTACTTACCAGAAAGAGTTAAGATGTGGGAGTTGAAAGGACTGCAGAAGTACACTGAGTGGTCTCTGTACTGACTCCTGCCTGCACAACGGTTTTTAATGACGTTAGTGTATGTTGCCCATTCGTGGTTCCGATGTGACCAGCTAATTGGTAAGAGCTGAGAGTCTGCATTGCAACCTGGCATGTGTTTGATATGTGGGAAGCTTGTTGAAAGTGACTTTGAAGCGGGTGGCTGTGGAATGAATGGAGAGGAAGCTGGCTGTGCCAACTGAGTACCACGAGACTTCACGTACAGTAGGCCCTATTAGCTCAGGTGCCCTTTTCACACACTCCCAACAGGAGGTCAGCTCAGGTTCCTCTTGTGTAGGGGACAACTCTTGTTTTGTGCTTGAGGGAGGCACCCCCTTGAACTACAGGTAGCAACTTTGCAAGACTTGCTTGGAATGCAACTGTTCTGGTTCACTACCTGGTCTGCTGTTACAGAAACACAATAAAAAGCTACAATAGCCATCAAGCACAGCATACTGTACTATAAGAATATGGTCCACAATATCATGGGATTTTGCACAGGTAACTTGATCTCAGTTTATGTTTATTTGATTTTAGGTATTTAAAAATATGTGCATTGTTGTCTGGGATGCACATTATTAAACACTCCAGTTCACAACTATACATTACTCAGTACTGCTAAATTTTGAACTACTAAAAGAAACTTAATACATTCATTGACAGACATTTTGACTGAAAGTCCTTTTCAAGTCTTCTTCATTGAAGATGTTGATAAAGACTTTCAGTGGAAATATGTGTCATTTATTCAGTTTTAGTTTTTCTAAATGGAGCACTATTAAGTGTTTTATAGTTAAATATATGTATTTAAACTGGAGTTTTGCTTGGGAACTACACAGCAAAGTGGTTGAGATAAACTTTTATTTAAACAGAATCATTCTACTCTACTTCTATAGAGGCCAGATCAATTGAGCAGTCATAATTGAATTACCACCCTCCCTGGAGTTTTACTGGTTATTTTTGTTATAGGCAACCATTGACTAAAGAGATTCCCATGCACTATTAGATTTTTCATTTCCATAACCTTGGTACATAACAGTTAAAGCGAAAATAAAGTCTGACTTGTGAGAATGTTATTCTGCTCATGGTTAAACTCATCCCCATTAACCCAATGAGCCTCATCAGAAGATTAGAGTTGACCTACAGGTCATCCTGTATCATGTCCTATAGTTCTACTGTACCAGACATCAAAACAAAACCCTGCTGATGTATTTTGTTGTTCAAATGGCTTATTTTAATCAAGAAATAGGGGACTTTCCAAAAGTTAATAAAAAAAACCAAATGAATTAATCCTTCCACTTTCAACATGACATGGCCTATTTATCTGAAAGAATGATCAGCCCCAAACCAGTACTCCAACTGCTAATGGCTGGCCTGACACTGAACTGAAAAATGTCCTCAATAAACAAAAATAAATGTTCCAGTAATCTCTGTTTCAGATAATACAATGCCCATTGTGAGACCTTTCATATACAGTGCCGTGAAAAAGTATTTGCCCCCTGTCTGATTTTCTGCATTTTTCACATTTTATTTATTTCTTAGCAGACGCCCTTATCCAGGGCGACTTACAATTGTTACAATATATCACATTATTTTACATACAATTACATTCTTTTTTACATATAATTACCCATTTATACAGTTGGGTTTTTACTGGAGCAATCTAGGTAAAGTACATTGCTCAAGGGTACAGCAGCAGCATCCCCCACCTGGGATTGAACCCACGACCCTCCGGTCAAGAGTCCAGAGCCCTAACCAATACTCCACATTGCTGCCCAATACTGCCAATGCCAATACCGAGGCCATAATGCTACAAAAGGTAATCTGTGCTTCACGTTGCTTGTTTGTGCAAACACGCGGTTTGATCTATAGCTGAAAAGAGACTGAAGGCATAAACTGGCTTACAACCAGCAATACATTTTTCACATTGTATTTGGTCAGATTTTTTGGTGGGTTGTAGTAGTATATAGAGGGAGTCTGAGAGAAAAAATGACCCCAAAGTTTGGTGCTTCTTTCATTTGGTTGGTGTGCAAGGTAATCAAACATGCAATCTTCAGGTATGAAAAAGTTATTGCCCCTCCCTAGTTAACTCAACCCAATTAAAGGGATAATTAGGGTCAGCTGTTTGAGTACTTTGGTTAACAACCAGGCCTGATTTGGGCCAGCCCTGCCCATTATAAATCTGACTAACTTTGGCCCTTACCATCAGTGTGAAGTTGTCAGCACACAGGTTCTAGAGGCACATCATCCCACGAACAAAAGAAATTCCTGAAGACCTCCGGAAAAAAGCTGTTATTATTATTATTATTATTTGTTTATTTAGCAGACGCCTTTATCCAAGGCGACTTACAGAGACTTGGGTGTGTGAACTATGCATCAGCTGCAGAGTCACTTACAACTACGTCTCACCCGAAAGACGGAGCACAAGGAGGTTAAGTGACTTGCTCAGGGTCACACAATGAGTCAGTGGCTGAGGTGGGATTTGAACCGGGGACCTCCTGGTTACAAGCCCATTTCTTTAACCACTGGACCACACAGCCTCCTCCTGTTGATGCCTATCAGTCTGGAAAGGCTAACAAAGCCATTACTAAGGCTCTGGGGCTCCACCAAACCACAGTCACAGCCATATTGTCCAAATGGAGAAAGTTTGGGACAGTAGTGAATCTTCCCAGGAGTGGCCGTCCTGCCAAAATCATGGCACTGTATGTATTTTCCAAATTTTTTTTTTCTGCTGTAATTCCAGATAGACTTTTTTTTTCCAATGCAGGAGTGGTGACATATTTTAATCCTAATAAATCTCTAAGCCTATGGGAAGGTAATAACATTATAATTATCAGGAACTAAGCTAACTACAACAACACATTTCACTAAAATAATTTACTGAAACAATCTCTTAATCGTATTAGTTTTATTTGGGTATTAGCAGAATAATTGTTTGTTACTATTCAGTAGTGATGGGCACCAATGTCAATATTTTAATATCATAGCGATATTGTTCAATATCGATAATCATTTTCATATTGTGATATCATGGGATTTAAATATTTTTGCTTCATCAATACGTTTTTCGATGAAACTTGAGTGCTTTTGGTGAAATAAAAAATAGCATCTAACTATTAAGTTTTTACAAAAATATCACTTTGCTTTGCTGTAATGGATTTATTTTTTATATTTTATATTAATTTTCCAGCACAGTGAAACCGGAATTATCATCCACTACATACACTCTCCATAAAGAGAAGTACGGAAAGCTTACAGAGGCGCTTTTTATTCTAATGCTTCTAAAATACTGATGCAGTATAATCAAGTTTATTTTATATTGAGATAAAATTAACCCTTTATATACCGATCATTGTCAGCGTCGTAGACAAAAAAAACACCCCACACTAAAGAAACACCCCACACTAAAGAACCCCCCCCCCCCCACCCACACTATTATTGAAGCATTTGATTTAAATGATTGGCATTTAGGTACCAAACACTAGCATTCTGCATTAAGTTTGGCACTACTGGCTGTCCTTAGGGTGTTACACTATGGATATTATGAAGCAGAGGATCATAAAGTTAAAGTAAGTTATTGCTTTTCATATGTACATATCTGTTAATATATATATATATATATATATATATATATATATATATATATATATATATATATATATATATATACACACTGAGTAGGAACACCTGCTCTTTCCATGAAATATACTGACAAGGTAAATCAAGGTGAAAGCTATGATCCGTTATTGATGTAACCTGTTAAATCCACTTCAATCAGTGTAGATGAAAGGGAGACAGGTTAAAGAAGGATTTTTAAGCCTTGACACAATTGAGACATGGATTGTATATGTGTGCCATTCAGAGGGTAAATGGCAAGACAAAAGATTTACAGTAAGTGCCTTTGAACGGGGTATGGTAGTAGGTGCCAGGCGCGCCAGTTTGAGCGTGTCAAGAACTGCAATGCTGCTGGGTTTTTCACGCTCGACAGTTTCCCGTGTGTATCAAGGAATGTCCACCACCCAAAGGACATCCAGCCAATGGCGAAAACGGCTCATTGATGAAAGAGGCCAAAGGAGGCTGACACGAATTGTGTAGAACAACAGACGGACTACAGTTAGTCAACTGACAGTCCAGTACAACATTGGTGCCGAAAGACCTATAAAAGAATGCACAACTCGTCGTACCTTGACACGAATGGGGTATGACAGCCGACGACCTAACAGAGTCCCACTTCTTTCAGCAAAACACAAGAAACTGCGGTTGCAGTGGGCTAAGGAATGAAAACACTGGACACTGGAGGATTGGAAAAACAAAGGCCTGGTTGCCTGGTCTGATGAATCCCGGTTCTTGCTGTTTCACGCTGATGGGAGGACTAGGGTATGGAGAAAACCACATGAGTCCATCATGCCGCGGGTCAACATTGCAGGCTGGTAGTGGTGGTGTGATGGTGTGGGTTGTGTTTTCATGGCACACATTGACCCCTTGATAAAAGTGGAGCAACGTTTGAATGCCACAGGATATCTGAACATCATTGCCAATCAGGTGCATCCCTTCATGGCAGGAGTGTATTCATCTGCTAATGGATTTTTTCAGCAGGATAATGCCCCATGCCACAAGGCTAGGATTGTCCAGGAATGGTTCCACGAACATGACAGTGAATTCAGATCTCAATCCAGTCACCAGATCTCAATCCAATTGAGCATCTGTGGGATGAGATGGAACGAGCTATTCGGAGTAGACATCCACTGTATGTATGTGTGTGTATATATATATATATATATATATATATATATATATATATATATATATACAGTGCCTTGCAAAAGTATTCAGACCCCTGACCAATTCTCTCATATTACTGAATTACAAATGGTAAATTGAAATTTCGTTCTGTTTGATATTTTATTTTAAAACACTGAAACTCAAAATCAATTATTGTAAGGTGACATTGGTTTTATGTTGGGAAATATTTTTAAGAAAAATAAAAAACTGAAATATCTTGCTTGCATAAGTATTCAACCCCTGTGCTGTGGAAGCTCCCAGTTTACACCGATGAAAGAAATTGCCCTAACGAGGACACAATTACCTTACCATTGGCCACCACCTGTGAACCATTAAAGTTGCTGTCACATTTTCTGGATAAACACCCCACTGTTGAAGGATCATTGGTCAGGCTGTGAATCTGAAGGAAAATGAAGACCAAAGAGCATTCTACAGAAGTTAGAGATAAAGTAATACAAATGCATAGATTAGGGAAAGGGTACAAAATAATATCCAAGTGTTTGGATATCCCAGTGAGCACAGTTGGATCAATAATCAGGAAGTGGAAGCTGCATCACACCACCCAGGCACTGCCAAGAAAAGGCCATCCCTCAAAACTCAGCGCTCAAACAAGAAGGAGACTTATGAGAGAAGCCACAGGGAGGCCAACAATCACTTTGAAGGAGCTACAGAGTTCAGTGGCTGGGAGTGGAGTAATGGTGCACCAGTCAACCATATCAAGAGCTCTGCATAACACTGGCCTGTATGGGAGGGTGGCAAGAAAGAAGCCGTTACTCAAAAAGTACCATCTGAAAGCACGTCTGGAGTTTGCCAGAAAGCATGAGAGTGACCCAGCTGCGATGTGGGAAAAGGTTTTGTAGTCAGATGAGACCAAGATAGAGCTTTTTGGCCAAAACTCAAAGCGCTATGTGTGGCGCAAACCTAACACTGCCCATGCCTCAAGACACACCATCCCTACAGTGAAGTATGGTGGTGGCAGCATCATGCTGTGGGGATGCTTCTCATCAGCAGGGACTGGGCATCTTGTTAAAATTGAAGGAAGAATAGATGGAGCAAAATACAGGGAAATACTGCAAGAGAACCTGCTTCAGTCCGCTAAAAAACTGAAGCTTGGGAGGAAATTCACCTTTCAGCAGGACAATGATCCCAAGCACAAGGCCAAAGCAACATTGGAGTGGCTCAAGAACAAAAAGGTGAATGTCCTACAGTGGCCCAGTCAAAGTCCTGATCTCAATCCCATTGAGAATCTGTGGCACTATTTGAAAATTGTGGTCCACAAGCGTCGTCCAACCAACCTGAACAACCTGGAGCAAATCTGCCAAGAAGAATGGGCCAAAATTACTCCGACACTGTTTGCAAAGCTGGTACATACTTACCCCAAAAGACTTAAAGCTGTTATTGCAGCGAAAGGTGGCTCTACCAAATATTAATGTGTGGGGGTTGAATACTTATGCAAGCAAGATATTTCAGTTTTTTATTTTTCTTAAAAATATTTCCTAACATAAAACCAATGTCACCTTACAATAATTGATTTTGAATTTCAGTGCTTTAAAATAAAATATCAAACAGAACGAAATTTCAATGTACCATTTGTAATTCAGTAATATGAGAGAATTCGTCAAGGGTCTGAATACTTTTGCAAGGCACTGTATGTATATATAAACAGATATCACTGTCTCCTAGTAAAAGGAACAGTACTCGAAACTACAGATGTTAAAACAGGGTGGTGCCTGTATATTTATTTACAAAAACAAAACAAAACAAACAAAACCCTAACTCCAAGTTGGAGCACTCGCTAAACTTTTACAAGTTTTCTAGCTAACAATCCGACGGCTAAGCTGTTTACTGATTCACCAAAACACTTGTTCACAATGACAAGTTTAAACACAATACCTTATCGTAAGGTTCACCATCACAGGTCTATCTACGGGTCCTCACCTTCATACAGACAACACGACTAACATTGCAGACCTGTTTAGATCCCTGTCTGCTTGATCACTTGATCAATTAGAGCCAGGTGATTTTCATCCTGGCTCTAATTCGAAGCCGGTGACTCGGTGGCTGTAACTGCAGGCAGAGGTGTGACACCTGGACCCGGCACAGTGACGTCTGATCCACCAGAGGGAGCGAAGTAGGTGACAGGGGGAACAATTGAGAGGTCTGGCGACAGTGCAGCGACATCTGGGTTTACCAGGGGCAATGAAGTTGGAAACAGAGAGAGCAACTGTGACTGGAGATTCAGCAACCTGGGAATCCGTCTCAGCAACACGAGGTCCATATGCAATGGCAGGGTGTCTTGGAGCACAGGCCAAGGGAACTGACCTACTGGAGCCAGATCGTGTACAGGGGTGATGGTCTGGGATGTGGTGGATGTGGTCTCTTCACCTCCTCCCCCTTCTCTGTAGCTGCCAGTTCCTCCTTCTCTGGTTCCCAGGACGACAGCGGCTCCTCCCCCTCTCGGGACGACGGCGGCTCCTCCCCCTCTCTCCGTGCGACAGCGGCTTCTCCTGATTCTGTAGACGACAGTGGCTCTTCCTCTGGTTCTGGAGACAGCGGTGCTTCTCCCTCCGGTTCTGGAGACAGCTGTGCTCCTCCCTAGGGTTCTGGAGACAGCAGACTACTGGTGCTTATCTTTATCTGGCAGCAGGAACTCTTGCTCCAGCAGCAGCAACTCTTGCTCCGGCTGCAGCAAACTCTGGTTCCGACAGCAACAACTGGTTCCGGCAGAAACAGCAACAACTGGTTCTGGCAGAAACAATTACAGTTAGAGCCAGCTCCCAGGCCACCAAAACCACCGTCAGACCCCGAAGGTGCTGTTGCCTTAGCTTGGTTTGCTCATTGAGGGGCAAGCAAAAAAAGTTAAACATCATCCCCAGCTCCGAGGATGTAGGTAACCTGGCGTGGCTTAAGTCACTCTTCATTTTCTTTTGTTTTATACAATTTATTGTAATGCCCACATTCTCCACCATATGTAGCAAAGTGGGGGTTGCTTTGCCACTAGAAATTTGTAGAAAATTAATTAAAAATAAAAACTGAAATAGAAATTTGTAGAAAATTAATTTAAAATAAAAACTCGAAAATAGCTTGGATGGATATGTGTCCACCCTCCTTATAATAGCAATCCTAAATTAGCTCAGGTGTAACCAATAGCCTTCAAAATCACACAGCAAGTTAAGTGGCCTCAACCTGTGTTAAATTGTAGTGATTCACATGACTTCAGGATAAATTCAGCAGTTCCTGTAGGTTCCCTCTGCTGGGTAATGCATTTCAAAGCAAAGACTCAACCATGAGCACCAAGGCCGCTTTCAAAAGTTGTTGTTGAAAGGCACAGATCAGGGGATGGGTATAAAAAAATATCAAAGGCCTTGAATATCCCTTGGAGCACGGTCAAGACGATTATTAAGAAGTGGAAGGTATATGGCACCACCAAGACCCTGTCTAGATCAGGCCATCCCTCCAAACTGGATGACCAAGCGAGAAGAGACTGATCAGAGAGGCTACCAAGAGGCCAATTGCAACTTTGCAAGAGCTACAGGCTTTTATGGCCAAGACTGGTCAGTGTGCATGTGACAACAATATCCCAAGCACTCCACAAATCTGGCCTGTATGGTAGAGTGGCAAGAACGAAGCCATTACTCAAGAAAGCCCACCTTGAATCCCATTTGAAGTATGCAAAAAAACACTCAGGAGATTCTGTAGCTATGTGGCAAAAAGTTTTGTGGTCTGAGGAAACTAAAATGGAACTTTTTGGCCTAAATTCAAAGCGTTATGTGTGGTGCAAACCCAACACAGTGCATCACCCAAAGAACACCATCCCTACTGTGAAGCATGGTGGTGGCAGCATCATGTTATGGGGATGTTTCTCATCACCAGGGACTGGGGCACTTGTCAGGATGGAAGGGAAAATGAATGGAGCAAAGTACAGAGAAGTCCTTGAGGAAAACTTGCTGCCCTCTGCAAGAAAGCTGAAACTGGGACGGAAGTTCACCTTTCAGCATGACAATGACCCAAAGCACACAGCCAAAGCTACACTGGAGTGGCTAAGGAACAAAAAGGTAAATGTCCTTGAGTGGCCCAGTCAGAGCCCCGACCTAAATCCAATCTAAAATTTGTGGCATTACTTGAAGATTGCTGTCCATCAACGCTCCCCAAGGAACTTGACAGAGCTTGAACAGTTTTGTAAAGAAGAATGGTCAAATATTGCCAAATCTAGGTGTGCAAAGTTGGTAGAGACCTATCCCAACAGACTCACAGCTGCAATTGCTGCCAAAGGTGCTTCCACCAAGTATTAACTCAGGGGGGTGGAGACTTATCGAATTATGATCTTTCAGTTTTGTATTTTTAATATATAATTTTTTTCTCAATAAAAACTTTTTTCCCCTTAACAGTGTGGAGTATGGTGTGTAGATAAGTGGAAAAAAATCCTCATTTAAATGCATGAAACTCTGAGGCACTGACACAACAAAATGTGAAAAAAGTTCAAGGGGGTGTAGACTTTCTATAAGCACTGTGTATACATAAATATGCAAGCGTGCCTCCACGCTCTGACGAAGACGCTGGCAGCGTTGAAACGTCAGCACTGCTGTATAGACATCTGCCTCTTTTTATATGGACTAATTCATTAAATCTATATTGCAAGGTTACCATGTGTGCTCTCACAACTTTTTGCTTTCCCGGGGGAGTCCATTTAGCGAAGTTGTCGAAGGTAAGCAGTCTGCTTTTATACAGTGCCTTGCTTCCACAGCACAGGGGTTGAATACTTATGCAAGCAAGATATTTCAGAACGAAATTTCAATGTTCCATTTGTAATTCAGTAATATGAGAGAATTGGTCAGGGGTCTGAATACTTTTGCAAGGCACTGTATATATGCAGTTGTGTTTCTGTGTTTTGAAAGAATTCAATATTACCAATATCGATATAAGAACATATGAAAGGTAACAAAAGAGAGGAGGCCATTCAGCCCATCTTGCTCGTTTGGTTGTTAGTAGCTTATTGATCCCAGAATCATCTCATCAAGCAGCTTCTTGAAGGATCCCAGGGTGTCAGCTTCAACAACATTCCTGGGGAGTTGGTTCCAAACCCTCACAATTCTCTGTGTAAAAAAGTGCCTCCTATTTTCTGTTCTGAATGCCCCTTTATCTAATCTACATTTGTGACCCCTGGTCCTTGTTTCTTTTTTCAGGTCAAAAAAGTCCCCTGGGTCAACATTGTCTATACCTTTTAGGATTTTGAATGCTTGAATCAGATCACCATGTAGTCTTCTTTGTTCAAGACTGAATAGATTCAATTCTTTTAGCCAGTCTGCATACGACATGCCTTTTAATCCCAGGATAATTCTGGTTGCTCTTCTTTGCACTCTTTCTAGAGCAGCAATATCCTTTTTGTAACGAGGTGACCAGAACTGAGCACAATATTCTAGGTGAGGTCTTACTAATGCATTGTAAAGTTTTAACATTACTTCCCTTGATTTAAATTCAACACTTCTCACAATATACCCGAGCACCTTGTTGGCCTTTTTTTTATAGCTTCCCCACATTGTCTAGATGAAGACATTTCTGAGTCAACATAAACTCCTAGGTCTTTTTCATAGATTCCTTCTTCAATTTCAGTATCTCCCATATGATATTTATAATGCACATTTGTACTGCCTGCGTGCAGTACTTTACACTTTTCTCTATTAAATGTCCTTTGCCATGTGTCTGCCCAGTTCTGAATGCTGTCTAGATCATTTTGAATGACCTTTGCTGCTGCAACAGTGTTTGTCACTCCTCCTATTTTTGTGTCATCTGCAAATTTAACAAGTTTGCTTACTATACCAGAATCTAAATCATTAATGTAGATTAGGAATAGCAGAGGACCTAATACTGATCCCTGTGGTACACCACTGGTTACCTCGCTCCATTTTGAGGTTTCTCCTGTAGTCAGTACTTTCTGTTTTCTACATGTTTTCTACATGTTAACCACTCCCTAATCCATGTGCATGCATTCCCTAGAATCCCTTCTGCGTTCAGTTTGAGAATTAATCTTTTATGCAGGACTTTGTCAAAAGCTTTCTGGAAATCTAAATAAACCATGTTGTATGCTTTGCAATTATCCATTGTCGATGTTGCATCCTCAAAAAAAATCAAGCAGGTTAGTTAGACACGCTCTCCCTTTCCTAAAACCATGCTGGCTGTCTCCCAGGATATTGTTACCATACAGGTAATTTTCCATTTTGGATCTTATTATAGTTTCCATAAGTTTACATATAATAGAAGTCAGGCTTATTGGTCTGTAGTTACCTGGTTCGGTTTTGTCTCCCTTTTTGTGGATAGGTATTACGTTTGCAATTCTCCAGTCTGTCGGTACAACCCCTGTGTCAAGAGACTGTTGCATGATCTTGGTTAGCGGTTTGTAAATAACTTCTTTCATTTCTTTGAGTACTATTGGGAGGATCTCATCCAGCCCAGGGGATTTGTTTATTTTAAGAGCTCCTAGTCCATTTAACACTTCTGCCTCTGTTATGCTAAAGTTATTTAAAACTGGATAGGAACAGGTCGACATGAGGGGCACGTTGTCTGTGTTCTCCTTTGTAAAAACCTGTGAAAAGTAATATCAAAATACATGCATGATATCGATGTCAAAGTTTCATATCATTGCACACCATTACTATTTAGTATAAACAGCTCCTTTGTATAGAAACATTTTAAAGGGATCAACCACATGATGTGATATCTATCAATAAAAATGAGGGGCCAATAAGCCCCGAAATATTTTTACAACTTGGCCCCTTTTTTTAGATACCACATATTTATTTATTGGCAGGAGTAACTTCTGTGACTCTCGATAATAAAAAAGGAAGCCAAGATGTTCCAGTCACATACGGCTACCAATGGAAATTTTTGAGAAAGTCTTGAAAAGCTCTTGTGATTTCAGAACAGTGTAGGGTTTAGAACCATGTTTGTGACAACCATCTTGAGGAGCTCTCTTGCAGTTGAAACTTTTTTTTTTAGTCATAATCTTTTTTTTATTAGGAGTTTTTATTAAATTACTTTTTTGTTTGTTTTTTAAAGGAGAGAGTGGGTGGTTATTGATACTCTTACGTTTGTTTTGCAGAAGTGCTTTGGGTGCTTTGAACTCTGCTGTGCATAGTGATGAAGTAATGGGACAGCACCTCCAAACATACACAGTCTATACTGGGGTGCTTGTACAGGCGGTGGAGTATGTCTAGAAAATCCCCAAGATTGATTTGAAACCCGTTTGAGTAGCTGAGAGAAAAAAGGCAAATCCAAAAGGGGAACTCACTGCACTGATCCTCTTTGCACCAAACTTGTTTAATTATTAACACCTAGAACATTAGCCGCAGGTGATGCTCCAGATAAAACATGTAACGCACTGTATCGCACTGCTCCTTTTCCTTTCTGTTTTCAACATCACTGGAACCACGCTGCTCAAACTAATATATCGTAAAAAACCATCTCCCTACGAACCTCAAAAAGGTCAGTTGCTGATGTGAAGTGTCACACATGAGGAGGGGGGGAGGGGGGGGGGGGCGGCAGGGTCAGAGCAGTGGTGGAGATACTGAGTCACACACATATTGTTCATTTGCATCTGGTGAAATCCCTGTGCAGATCCAGATTTAGAAAACAAGAACAACCACTCTTCTAAAAGTAGACCAGCACTGCCTTTCCATAACTATTAAAAGGCTTCAGAATACTGATCGTATCTAATCCTGTATGTTTAAACTACAGGTTTGTACGTAAGCTCTGCAGCCACTGACTGATAGTAACAGTCTTGTTAATAGAAAGAGGACAACCTACACTATTGCACTCTATGGGTCTCCTAACATTTTTCTTGTGAGTTTTTTTCTGTCTGTTATACACTGTACTGTAAGTAATGCCAAAATTTGGAATCACTGATCGTGAACAGAGCTGTAATAGGAGTGCTCAGCTTGTATAACAGGGTTCACCCTTTCATGTCTCACCCAAACCTGATCGCTGCACTGCTCATTGTGTTCATTCATTATTAACATGAAACTCACCTGAAGGATTCTCCTCTGTTTGATTTTTTTGTCAATGCTGCAGAGCAGTTTGTTCCCACACACACAATAATTTGGTTGACTTAGTGACATAACATATACCTTTCGTCTTTTGAAGTCTAAACTGCTGTGCAGGCACTGGTTTGCACATCTTTTCGTTTCCCGTAACACTTCTGACGATGCAATTTCGCATCTGCAGACATGAGGCGGCTCACTTAAATAAAATAGTGATTTTCTACTACAACCACAGAAGTGGCCACTAGTTCTACACTAGTAACAACCCCAAGACTTTTAAATTGTTCCAACTTTAATCGATGGGGTAGCTTTTGACAACAGACTTAAAAAAAAAAAACAGCATTTACAGCTTCTGAAGGCAAGTCAACACAGCCAGAAAAAGGTTGCTTGGATAGAGGCTTGTGTTTATGCAAATATTTTTAGAGGGGGGCATTTTTATTTCTTTGGTAGATTCTAAAAGGCAGTGGCATAGCATATTCAACATTACTGTCCTGCTGCCCTCCCCTTTATAAATGCAAATAATGAAAATACTGTATACAAAGTTAGAGTGGGATTCCGGACAAGAGTGTTTGGTCAGTTATCACAGTGACCTTCTAATCCACTTAAATGCGAGTTCACAGCGAAGCAGTCCCTGCTGGGATGTGCCATTTGCCCCAGAACTGTTAGATTGGAGACTACCTAAAAATGACACACTGGGATGGATTTTTTTAATGTTAGCTGATGTTCAAAATTATAAACAAAGAACTTTGAATTACTGTAACTTTCTGAGTTGCTTGTTGCTACCGTTGTATGATTAGCAGTTTGTTTTTAAGGTCATGTTAAATGTGGCCCATTTTTCTAATTAAACTAGTTAGTGTTAATCAAATAATAACCCGAGCTAAGGCAAGTTTCAGCAATGGGCAATAACAACATAGTAAGAGTAACACTTACCGAAGGCTCCAGCTTGGAACCTTTGTTTTTATACAAGTCAGTTATACTGGTATTCTACACTGAAACCTCTCTTTAATACAAAAGCTGAAGCTTGTTTACAATCACTACAACATTGAAAGGTAGATGCATCCTAGATTTTTGGTTCTTTAATTATGCTGCATCAAAAGTCAGTCCTGAATGTCAAATTCATATTGAGATGTTTGTTTTTGCCCTGCCACGTGAAATACGTCATTTGCATAATATTTGAATTTTTGCATAACCAAAAGATAGCGAGACACAACATTATTGTGATGCTCTGTACCCTAGCACTAGTGCACCCTAACACTAGTAAACTCTTTTTTAAAAGCTGTTTTAATTAAACCCCCTTCTGCTCACATTACTATGTGATTGTCGATCCCTGTTTATTCATATACTGTATTAATTTGAATTAACACCTCACTCAGATATCAGCTTTTTAATAGACGCCGCCCTCAAATAAACGCCGCTCTCAATAAAGAAATGTAAAGGTATTTTTTTTCTACCCCTACTCAAAAAATAATGAAAGAAATGCGCAACTCTGGCTATGTACATGTGACACCCCCGAAGAGACTGCAGCCTCAGTCCAGCATGTAATACAAACTAATGTACACACACCTTAGTAAGCAAATTTTATTTTATAGTACAGTTCCGATAGACAACCCAAGATGAACTACTTACAGCACAGCAGAGTTCCGTGCCAACACAGCAGGGGATAAAACAAGGGCTGTCTGTTTACCTCGTCGTCAGCTTGGATGGTGAAAACTTAAACTCAGAGGAACTTAGAGCTTTGCCGGTCACTCTAACAGCTATCCGAAAGCTTACCGCAGATATCTTCTTGTAGGGGGTTTAGCTGTTTTGTTTTTTATTCAATTGGAATTTTACTCAGTCCTGTACAATTATATATATATAAAAAAAAACTTACTTACTATCTATGAGAAGATTTAGTTTCAGTTTCTCTTACAGAGAAATTACAAACAAGCAGGTAAATTATAGTGAGAAAAAAAATAATAACCGAGTAGGATATATTTTAGTTTTAACAGAAATCAATCTGATATTCAGAGGTAATATTTTTTGTTAAGAAAAACAACTGCATGACACTCGACTACCGTTCTCTCACCTCTTCTTGTCCCGCCCCATAGCAACCAATACACACTCCTGTTTCGCTGGTACAGTACTCCCCTGACCTCCCAACTCCCACCTAATAGGCTCTCGTTAACTGTCAGTAAATGTACTGTATTCAATCCCCAAAAACACATACGAGTATAGTGCTGTTGATCGGAGCCTCTCACGGCGCCACTTCTAAAATGCCTTATCATGTAATAAAATAGTGCAGCGTTTGTAAAGCATAGTATTATTAATAAAGGCTGCCCTCGTATAATCACCGCCCTCATTTAAGGGCTGCTTTCATTTTGATAAATTTAAAATAAATGCCGTGGCGCCAAATTGAAGTAATACGGTAATTGCTTTGCATGTGAAATGGTCATAAGGTTTCGTTTATACTTTTTCAAGATCTGGTTTAATAATTTTGAAACTTTCCAAATACTGTATGAATGCATGTTTAAACAATCTAGATATCATGGCAAAAGGACATTTATAAAATCATTTCAAACAAACCTTCTTCTAGGCTCTTTTTAACTTTGTTAATTCGACATCCTTGTTTTGAGTTAATGCAATACATATGAACCTAATTAAAGTGACCCAGCTATTTATTTCAGTAGCAGTCTTTATCAGTGGGAGTGCTGTAATGGTTGGTTAGGCTGCATTCTTATTGACATAGGCAGAGTCTAACATTTTATTAGGTTAACTAACGTTAATGAAAATAGATCATGTTGTCTGTTGGGTAGCAGCCTTGGTAAGAAAATACAGGTTGCTCCAAAACTGAATTTAAATAATTTTTGCAGGATTTTTTCAGTTCTTCCTCATTCCAAAGAAATCACCCGATGCAGTGACCTTTCAACTCTGCTAGCCCAATCTGCTTCCTACTACTGTATTTCTATAGACCAGGTGGAAACTGCAGAGTTGAAAGATGTTCATGCAATTTCTCAAACTCCAGAAAGAGTTAGAAACTGGGATTCTACAGGCTTATATAAGTCCAGGTGGATTCAGATATAGAGATCAAATAATTCAATTTCAGTGTTGGAGCAACAGAATTGTGAGCCTCTCAGAATGAGAGCAAACACCATACAAATGGAGTAAAAAAATTCCATTTGAATCAATATACCCATTAACAGCAATACATAAGCTAATGCTTTAACCCACTGATGCAGGTCAATTCATTTATCTTTCAACTGCATGTATTACTCACAGAAGATGTAATGCCACAACAGAAAACAGTTTTAATCTAACCATGAACGACATCACACATGAGTAATGGAACTGAGGAAGTGGGGAAATAGCCCAAAGGGCCTTCTGCTGTAAATAACACAGCGATTGAGCGGAATTCAATAAAAGATTATTCGTTTTTTTATCTCTGAGGGGAGTCCATTAAGGCCGAAAGTGACGTGTGTTACTGAAAAGTGAATGAAATCGACTGAGTCATCCCCTTAGCCCAAGCAAATACACAGTATGGTCAGGAAACAGGCCTTTTTGTATTTGAACAAACAATCAGGTTTAAAATTGGTGGAATGATTTCATTCTCAGAGACTGACGTACGTGCTGAGCTGGAAATAAAGGGCTAAATGGAATAGTTATTGTTTTAACAGCTACATACGTAAAGTAGTAGTCCAGAAATGCCTATGTATTGCTGTGAAATCAGTGTGCATTGCTTCTATGGCATGATGGCATCTAAATGGGTCTTGACAAATGTGTACAACAAAATCAGCAGGTCTGTTTTGACCCTGGGACAGAACATCTAACCTTTAGGAGAACTATATTTCCTTCCTGGCTTTCACCTTGAAATATTTTTTTGGTCAGCTATATTTTGTATAAAATCACTTTTTTGAGAAAACACATATTATTAATATTTATTTTTATTAACGTATATGAATTAAACACATTCTCTAAGTATCTATTTTTTATTTAACTGAAAACAAAATGTTCGTCTTACAATTTCAAACAAGTATGTCTGCAACATGAAAAACTGAATCACTATGACCTACATCCATTGTATGCACATCGAAAAATTGAGCTTGATAGACAGACAGACTAACAGATGTACCTTAAGATTCTGATACTAGCACTAAATAATGTCTTTTTTTATTGTTTCATTGTAATTGGATTAGCAGTTCTCTATACAGTTCTACATTTATACAGTTCATGCACCAGCAACCCCTGTAGTCTGGCCAGGCGCCTGCGGGCTTGCCTGTAAGCTGTCCAGAGCTGCGTGGTCCTCCGACGCTGTAGCTCTGAGGTGGCTGCATGGCGGGCCTGCAGAGTGAAAAGTAGCGGACGGCTGACGGCACACGTTTCGGAGGACGCGTGTGTCCGTCTTCGTCTCTCCCGAGTCGGCACAGGGGTGGCAGCAGTGAGCTGGGTTGAAATAAACAATAATTGGGCTTACAGAAACATAATTGGCGATTCCAAATTTATAAAAAAAAAAAAAAAAATTCTCCCCATTGTCGTGAGAATGAGACATAGCACGCACATTCCTCACGCAATAGGAAGTATGACTTAAAAGGTTGGGTAAATCACCTTCTCATGCTAAAAAGCTGTATTGTGTAGCGTTATGTCTGGGTTTTTGTTTTGTTTCCTATGCTTTTTTATTACATTCTTTTGGTGGCTAAATGAGGCAGGCTGTTTGCGGTGCTTCATCACAACCTAAAAACTTTATGGAAACCCAGTTTAAGAAAGCTGTACGATATCAAATTGGAATGTACTCTTCTGTATTTTTATATTAATTAGGTTGTTTGCATTTGGAAGGAGAATTTCTCTAAAAGAAAACTACATGGAAACCCAAATTACACGAAAGGAGCTACCAAAATAGTTTGAGAAAAATGTGAGACTTATTTTTATTTCTCCATGGAAAACCCGCCATCCAATAAGCACTAACTATAGTAAAGTTTTATCACAGTTGGATAAGTGGTTTTTATATATATGTTTGCATAAATGTAAAAAGTACATACAAAAGTACATACATACAAACGGCTGCCCATGCACTTTATACAGTGGGAAAGTAACTCAGTATGTTAATTGAACATACAGTTTAATTGTTTATGACAAGTTGTGTAACACTGGCAATCTGTTAACTTCACCTTAAACAGGCGCAACTGTAGCATAATATTCCTGGATTAATTTAAATGATGGTGCACCTGCCACAATTATGACAAAATATATCCTTCTAAACTGTTATTTAATTCAGGCTATAGTGAACTTTCTCTGGCATAGTATGAAATGTGCAAAACAGTTGAGAACAGAATGCAAAACAGTTATTTGCATAGTCCCTGGAAAAAAAAAAAAAAAACATTGGAAGATGTTTGCCATTACTACTATCTAAGTACTAGTTTCTGGGTTATGACATTTATCATCGCGATTTTCCTTTAGTTTTTTTTTATTAGTATGAGGAGATGCACTTGTACACTAAAGCCCCACCACCTTTTGTTTTAGAAAACCTTTCAGCTACTTATAGGCAAAAAACCGCTGTGTCTGGACTAAAGAATTGTTCAAAATTGGCTTTTATGTGCTTTTAAACTGACCTGTGAATTTCTTTTCTTTTCTTTCTTATTATTTTTTTATTACTGTTAGGATCTCAAATTCTAATTTGTTACAATATAGAGTTTTAAAATCCATTGTCCAACCCTTAATTACAGCAGCTTCAGTCTTTCCTGAGGGTACAATTTTCTCTGTCAAGCAAAGTAGGTGAAGATCAATACAGAGAGGACTGTTCTATGTACTTAAAAAAAAAAATATATATATATATATATATATATGCAACTAAACAATGATAAGGTAGAAGTGAAAACGGTGCCAAAGCTAACAAAGGGTAAAACCATACATTTACAACACGTAGGGAGTAGCATGTTTTCAATCCCCCCTCCCCCTCTACTTTGAAATTAATTATTTCTATTGAGATAATGACCAACAATAAGCAGACAACAGCCATATTCTGTGATATTGTTAGTGGTTTTAAAGAGAAGGCAAAACCAGAAGAGATCATCTTCTGCAGCGAGAACTCACATGTTTAAGTCCTTGAAGCTCCCCTGTCTATTCATATGCTAACAAGATGATACAAGGCACACAAAGCATTAATCAATTAGCAAATGCCTAGGGTTGCATTATCTTAACTGGCATGCTGATCATTTAATAAGGAAAGGTAGGAGAAAAAGTTAAGGACATTTAACTTATTTTAGCTGGAAAAGAAGAAATTGGACACAGCTTTGTACATACAATTGGTCACCAATAATAGTTGCCAATACGCTGAATTGAATTCTGACAGCTTGCTGTGAAGCAATGTAGAGCTAGAACTGGGGCTGGAACATACATTTTAATACTAAGGATGAAAAGAGCAGCTCCATGGAGCATTAAAGCCACTGTGGTTGATGGCTATGCTAACTGATATTTCTCAAAGACAAAACAGAATCAGATTAGTGTTTGTCCTCTATTTCAGGCAACAGGTCATGTGATACAGCATATGCAGCCTTTTAATCATTAAAAAGCCCTGCAGATTCATACAGCAGTTGGATTAGTTTCCCAAGCTCAGTTGTTTTCAGTTACAATCAGCTGAAGGCTGTAGAATGGGTGTTTGGAACATTATTCAATGCATTGCTACAGTAGTAGTGTCAAGCTTCAAATACTGGTGCAGTAAATTCATGTTTGTATTCGCGTCATCATCTTTTTCTTTTATATCTTTAATGACTACAGACTGTAAAACATTATTGTCCTTCATTCATAAAGATTTAGTGTGATGGTAACTACAACACTGTCCTGTGCATTTTCTGGCTCTCCAATGCTTTATGATTAAGGTCATAAAGTATATAATTATTTTAACACACTCTAGAAAGAAATCAGGAATAGTTTGTACCTCATCATTTTACATTCCATCCGCTGGACCCAATTCTAAAATAAACATATTCATTTCTATGAAATGTAGGCTACCCCTACTTTTCATCCAGTTGTTGATCATGGGCAGGGTCCCGGACATATCCTTACCACTAAAAGCTCTGAATTTGCATTGTTTATGCAGATAGGACTGGCGATGGATAGAGCTAGGAGTTTGGAGTGTTCAAATAGCATGCATCTAATTGTCCTGTACAGCACTTTATTATTTTGAGTGGACCCTGCCTCATATGGTACAGTATACATGTCTTATTATCACACATAAAAGTTTACTATGGTGTTCAAACAAGAACTACTTGAAATGTTTTTGACATATATCATTTGTGACAATTGTATGAACACTTGCAGCATAGTTGCACTATATTAGTGCCAGTGTGCCACACTGTCAGGACCAGCCTGCAGTACAGTAAGAGTTCTAAATCCATTGTGTTTTTATTTCTGGTAAAGCTGTTGCCTGCCTATAAACTCCATCCTGAGTTCACAGATTAATGTTTCATTAGGACCGAACATGTGTCATCCAAAACATTATGTGAATTTGTACAACGCAGCCCTCTATCAGGGTTTTAAACCCTGGGTTTAGGGCAGCAGTGTGGAGTAGTAGGGCAGCAGTGTGGAGTAGTGGTTAGGGCTCTGGACTCTTGACCGGAGGGTTGTGGGTTCAATCCCCAGTGGGGGACACTGCTGTTGTACCCTTGAGCAAGGTACTTTACCTAGATTGCTCCAGTAAAAACCCAACTGTATAAATGGGTAATTGTATGTAAAATAATGTGATATCTGTATAATGTGAAATAATGTATAATGTGATATCTTGTAATAATTGTAAGTCGCCCTGGATAAGGGCGTCTGCTAAGAAATAAATAATAATAATAATAATAATAAACACTGAACATTTAAAGCATATTCTTATACTATAAAAGCATATCCTTGCCTTGGAGTGTTTTTATAAAGATGACAGATTGGTCTTATTTGGGATAGCTACTGCATCAGTTTGTTTTATGAAGCAAGTTGTACCTTTTTTTAGCAGGTAAAACAGGCTGAATGTTTGCTGCAGAACGTCTACTGCATCTATAGTGCGTAAGCAGCTTCAAATGTCATTGCAATTGCTTTTTTTTACATTTCCCTTTCTACTATTTTATGGTGTTTACAATCATTCTGAGTGGTTCTGAGTTCTGTTGCTCCTGCCTTTCCTTGTCTTTGAGGTGCTTTGAGCTTGTCATTCCATTAAAAAATGTACAGTAGAGTAGACGAGGCTGACAGAGTTTGCGTGTTTAAACTCCCATTACATGTAACTGAATCATTAAACAACTATAATGTTTGTCTTCCTTAAGATTTATCTGCCCAACTCTCAACAGAAGCTTAAGTTTGAAATGTGGTGAGGGTCCTAATTTAACAGGAACTTCACGATACCAACTTGCTCAATGCCAACCTGGCCTGCCTAAATAAAGCTTCAGTAAAAAATGACCAGAACAGGATGATAGAAAACAAGACACAATTGATTTGATAAAATAAAATGAAAAAGATTCTATATTAAAACAGTTTAAATAAAATTTAAATTGGTCTCTGTCATTGTTTTCTTGCTTGTGAGTTTCATTTTGATTTTCTGCATTATGCGTTTTGTTTCGTTTTTCCCTTTAATTTCTCAATCTGACTGTAAAGACATTTTCCTTGCATTCGTGGGTGTTATTTTTCTGCATTTTAAGTCAGCTGTTCTTGTGTGGGCATACAGTAGCTGGTGGTTGCCACTTATCAGATTTTCCAGCGTGGACATTTTTAAATATTCTAATGTTTCCAGACTATCAAGAACAGAACAGAAGATTGAATCTATCAACTCAACGTACCATGGAGGGGTTGAGCTGATAACCTATAAACATCCTGGAAGAAATCCCAAATAAGCACCAGAATTCATGAAACAACACATTTGACATTACATATACCGAGATCCAGTGTTGATGACCTATTAATACTGGATCCCTTCTGCTTAGGTAGGAAAACAAGCATCACATACCTGTGCAAAGTATGTGGGTTTATATTATAAACACATTATTACAGTTACTTTCTTGCGCAATTTGTCTCGTTCTAGTTTCTTTTTAAAACAAGAAAGGTGTGTACTTACACAAGCTAATGGTTTATGTGCAGTGTGTTTAATGTGGTCAGCTGGGAGAACAGAAGATGCCTTGAGGTTTGCTTGTAACTCTGGGCTACATACAGTGCTGTTGGCACGCTCTCACTGCTATAAATGGGCTCTACTCACAAAACAGTTTTTGAAGAGTGTTTCTAAACAGTCCTTTAGGTCAACCTGTGCTTTGAAAAACGAGAAAGAACTTATTTTTGTCAAAAAGTTGACAAAAACAACTGCAATAAACAAAATTGATTTAATTAATAAAAATGGTCTTCAGAAAACTGTCCTTAACAAAACGAATTTATTGATAACACCAATACAGTTTTCAATATGGTTGACAATGCAGATATGTTGACTGGGGATCATAAAATACCTTTGAATGTAAGCCTTCATCACATTGCTTTGCTGCACCTGGGTTTGGTTACCCTGGTAATATTGTAGTGCTCATCTATCCAATTACCATGCTATTCAAATCAATTCAGAATTCCAACAAGAAAGAGCCATTATAAGCCTAGTCTGTGTCTCAACAGGTGCAAGCGAACAAGGGGCTTTTGTATTTTGAAGAAAGGCCATTGAGAGGTGCATTCCACCTCTGCTGTTAGGTAGACAGTTCAAATTTGGTGAACTGTAAGTTAATATACAATACTTGGAATTGTATATCATGTACATGAGTATATAAGCCTATATACTGTATACATGTTGGCACCATTTGCAAAAGAAAAAAAAAACACATTATTAAACAATAAAGTGTCTCAACAAAAACAAAACTGTCCTCTTTCCAGTAAATCTACTACACAAATTCCTGTCAAAAGCAAGTACAGTATCTGAAACTCAAATGCTAAAAGAAACAGCTCAACTACTTTAAATTTAAGTGAGCAGTTTATGTAACCCAGTCTTTCTTCATTGTTGTCATACAGCTAATCCTACTACTTGTCCCTTTTAACACTGTACTCCCTGTCACCCCAACAATAGCCTCCAGTCTAGCCTACTGTGTGAGGCATTGAATGAGAGTGTTTGTGGTTGGGCAGTTCTGTAGGTTACATGTTTGTTGACACAGTTCACTTAAGCCAGAAGGTCAAAAGTTCAAATGTTGCCTGAGGATAACCAAGGCCAATGGTATGTCTGCCAATATCCAAACATAATGTGTGACAGTTCTGTAATGTAATTGGGTGCAGCCCTTTGGATAAGACACTTCGCTTTGCAGATGCTCATGGAGATCTTGTTAGGCAACCGGTCTTCACAGTACAGGCCAAATCCTTTCATCCAGTCAACAGCTGAAGAAACTGAACAAGTGAGGTTGAGGCTGACATTTCATTTCAGGACTCTGGACAGGGCATTTTGAGGGATTAATTCACCCAAACATTGTCTCGATTGTGATTATAACAGTATGATTGACCGTATTTATCTCAAACTGTAATATATGTGACTTTAGTTAATCTTATCCAATATGAATACAATCTGAATGAAAGCTACAACACACTTTTATACACAAAAGAAATACGTATAAATTGATATGATCTACAGTACTTAGGGGCTACTGTATCTAGTGGTACAGTATGTGTGTTACAGACTCTTGAAAATGCACTTTTTAAATTTTAATACTTCTCCCATTTGTTAGAGATGCAATCAATTATAAGGTAACCCTATGCACATGATGTGGTATTTTTCCAAACTAATAATAATAATAATAATAATATTAATAATAATAAAACATGTAGCATATTTCAATAATCACACATCTGAATACTGTATGCCAAAATTACCATTGTTAGACTAATGTTGTGTTAACGGGAGCAATTAACTCAAACAGCATCAGCGGTGAATTTATTATTGATAATGTAAAGTGCCCCAGTCTCTGCACTTGAATAAGCAGATTTTACTGGCATGTGGATACTTGAACTTGGTTTGTAATAGGTACTTTGTTGTTATAAGATTGTGTGTTTTTTGGAGATTGCCCATTATTTGTCAGTGTACACCTAGATGTTTTACCTTAGAATAAAAAAACATTAGAGCTCTGCACTGAGGGATGTAACATTTGACCCTACCAGCTGTACAATCAAAATGTTCAATTAGACTATAGTACAAAGAATGGCCAAAATAAATAGTTTCTGTTGAAAAAATTAAATTTAAATTATTTTTTGTTTTGGTAAGCAGCAGCTGAAAAGAAAGAGCAAAGTTATAAAGAATAGTCTCTATATTTATTTTGTTGATGCAAAACTATTACACTCCACAAGTGCTTTACAGATATAGCCTACACATTCAGCATAAATGTTGGTATTGTCATACTTATTTTTGCAAAATTTGTTTGTGAATTCTTTTTAATGTTAGCATAGAGCCCTGCATCAGCAATGTCGCTGAAGTGTATCTCTGCTCAACTACTACATATATCCCCAGTAAATTACAAATAAAGCACATTGTTAACTGCACAGTTATTTGCCTCACTATGGGGCTGATGTAAGGAAACATGCAGTGATTTGTGGCTGCAAAACACCCATATTGCGGCCACAATCTGCGTTTTGCACGAGCAAAACCATATGGCCTCTTTGGTAGCATAACTGATGTTGGCTGAGGCTTTTCCAAATAACTCAATTTCAATGTCATGCTGAGTGACCTGAGCTGTAAGGACTCTCAGCTCCTTCTCTGAAAACTTTTATTTTCTTTTCTGTGCACCAGTTGGACTTTACTGACCTTCCTCTGGCATATGTTTTTGTTTTGATTTTTGTGCTCCACAAATCTCATACGGCGCCTACTGTACTCCCAACTCACCTCATCTCTGGGCCGTAAGTGTGGCCGCTAAATAGCCTAATGCACAGGTGGCGCTCACTCCAACCCTCATTATCATGATTGCAGCTCATTATTTGTGCATGTTGAGTAATTTGCATTGCTCAAAACCTTACATAACCCGCAGTGCAAAATAATTGCCTGGCCACTAGGCTATTTTACAGCCGCAATTGTTTGCACTGCGCCTATCCTTACATCAGCCCTATGTGTTTTCATAAGCTACCCCTTATAAATGTTTCCATAGTAAAAGCATGGCAAGGTGTACAAACACTGTGAAAACATGGCAAAGCATAGGTAAGCTTTGTAAAGTCCACAGAGATATGGTTAAAAACCATGGGACACTATGGTAAATGCATAGTATAACCATTGGAAAAGCATGGGAAAACTGCAAAATTACAGTGCAAATTTACTGTGTTAAACTTATAAGGGAGAATACAGCAATTTTAAGTCTCGGTATTGTATCTCAGCTGGCACTAATTTAATTTTTAAAACATGCAAATTTTTACCATTAACATACAAATCTTTTTTCAAAAGTGTTATCAGCCAAACACCATGAGAAAATAAAACCAGGACTCAACTGCAGCATAAATATGTCTAGCTTTATCATGAACATAATAGGTGTTCAAGGTACTGCTATTCCCTTACTGTATTTACCTCATATTCAGTGAATCACATCATAAGATACATTAGGCAAAATGGATAACGGTCAAGTTTTTCTTTTGACCAAGGAATATATCAAGACATAGTCAATTCATCAGTGGAGTGGCTTTGCTGACACTGGTTCTACTGTTTCAACACCTCTGCAAAACATGGTCCCTCCATGTGGGTGTTGTTCAATATTGTCAACACTGAGTCATTGGGGTTTCTCTCTCAGGATGTTGGGACTCACATGTCTACACACTGAAGACATAAACATCCAAAACACACCCACATACAAGTGGAGGGACACCAGAAAATGAGGTCATAGACAAAGTGGGTAGCTCAACAAACTTTTCCCGCTTATACATCATGTACAAATAAACAAACAGAAAAACACTGCATGCTGTGTGTGTGAGTGTGTGTGTGTGTGTGTGTGTGTGTGTGTGTGTGTGAGAGTCCATGCCTTTAATCATATTGGGGTTGGCCAACCTATAATGAAATTAAAATATGACATTTAGATGTAATCATTTTGTATTGAAGTTTTTTTATGATGCTTTGTAAATAAATTAGGAAAAAAAACAAATATTGTCTTATGATGTATTGAAAGCCTTTGGGACTGCATTGTTACACTTCAGTAACATGTTTGGTTAAGCCAGTTGAGGTGAGTTTTCTTTTTAAATTTCATACTGAAACTATTGAGCTGTGGGCTTCATGTAACCACTATATATATCTGACTTCCATTTTTAACACTATCTGACAGAATAGACTGTCATACAAAAACAAAAATCCCCTGCTATAATAATGACTAGTGTGGTTTTTTTCCCCCAAAAGGTATGTTTCAAATAGATTTTTAATAGGTTTTAAAACCTGTTTTTATTATAGTTACACTACTAAACAAAACAAAAAAAACATGTAATACAACATTGGATTGACATTCATGAAGACAGCAATGTTTCTAAGAATTTCTTATTTTACGTTTTTATCTACTACAATTGCAAGGGGTGTCACTGGCTCGTGTTAGGATGTATTTCTTTCCCTTTTATCTACTTAAATGCCAAACACTTATTCTTTGGAAACTTCACCCTAGTTCTTAGAATGTAGCTATTCACCACAACCGGTATTCTTAGAGTTAGGGCAGCACAGGATCTGTCTTTAGTGCACACGAAATACACTAAATATAGAGGTTGCTGTGCATACTTGTCTTTGTTTTTATTTATATGTGTGACAGAGACCACATGAACCTTATAAAATATATCTATATATTATTTTTTAAAGCAATTCTGAACACCGATTAACACAGTAAATAAAATAACTGTAATAGCATGTTGCTCTAATAGTTGTGTTTGAAATGTAACAATTATACAGTACTAACCTCACAATTAAATTTGCAAGTACCAACTTTATTAAAGTAAAAACCACATATTTTAAAGTATTTCAATTATTATAAACTATCAAATGCTACAGACAACAAATGCATTTACTGTCCTTAAAATATTAAAGGCAGTAAGTGCTTGTAGTAACACAGAAAATAAATTACAAGTTATCCTGACTCAGGAAATAAAATGTGCTTAATACATATAAAAATAAATCTTTTTAGGAAACAAACTTGTTTTGCTTTTTTACTTTTATACTTTCTTTTGTAGTTTTTCATATTTCATTACTGCATATAAAAGGCATATATTTTTCGTCTCAAATATCAGCACTGGCTGCAAATGTGCTCTAAAACAAAAGAAAACCAGTACATACTTTATATTTATAAGTTAAAAACTAATACAATTTAATAATAAGATGTATATAAAAAAAAATACTTCAAATTAAAAGCTGTTGAATCCCCTTCCCTGAAATCCGGTGTCAGAAAACAGAGAACACAAGTTGTCATTATATTCTTGAAGTAATTATTACTCAACAGCCCTGGTTATAAAAAGAAAGTGCACTTTTAAACCGCTGCATAGCGTTTACAGTAAAGATACTTCCCTGCTCTCATCCTGAACGTGCTCTTTCCATGAAAGGCTGAAGGGGCTGATGTAACAACTTGGCTCAGACCTGCTTTTCCATGATACAACAAATAATGAAGTCAGGAAGTGGCACTTGTGGCCAAGAAAACAGATAGCGCAGAAGTAACGACCTGTTGCTAAGAGAGTAAGTGCGCTGTGACAGAAACATGCCAAGCAGATGCAGATAAAACATGAGACAACATAAGGCTAACACACTCACAAACGGATCAACACTTTTATGTTTAGCTTAGGTTTTACATAGTTTGGCTTTTAATTTTGTTTTTAAACGATATATGTCTTCCTATATTACTACTGTATACTAACAATTAAGCTTTTTTTTTTACTGCCCCATTCATTGTTTCTTCAACTTCTCATGGTATAACATAACACCATAGAGCAGCCCACATCTCAATGGCCGGGTTTCCACGCGGCTTAGAAAGTCATGCCTCTCTCTTCACAGTCATTATTTATGTGACGTAGCAGCACATACCACACGCTATAGGAAGTGCGCGTCTAAAACATTGTACGACGTTAGGGGGTGGGTAAATCATCTCACGCTAAAAAAGCCGCACAATTGACAATTTTTTGCATGGAAACATGCCCGGAAGTCGTACATTACGTTTACGAGACTTCAGCACTGCAAATCCTGTTTAGTCTTCATTCTACTAAAACTGAAGACCGTGCCAAGCAATCCTTTATTGGCAAGCTTATTTGACCAAACGCGGGGGGAAAGCATACTGTATGAGGCGTTTCAAGACCTCTTCATTCAGTGTTTATTTATTTTTAATATTTTTTTACGAGACACCATTTATTCAATGTTTCAGATTATTGCCACTTGACCAATAAAAAGTGCTTTATAGTTCAGTTGTTTTATAAGTAAAATACAAAATACTGAAGTTACTACAAATAAAACAAAAAACCCTTTGCAATAAATACATAAATAAATAACAAAGCCCTTCTTTACACTTACTTTTGCTATCTTCGTCACTGGTCATCAGATACAGTGCCTTGAAAAAGTCTTCACATTTTTCACATTCTACTGCCTAAAAAATACAGTTCAAAATGCATTAAAGTAGGAGTTTGTTTCACTGATCTACACAACATCATCTACGCTTTCAACGTGAAAGAACAATTATAGAAATATTCAAAAAGTAATTAAAAATAAAAAATAAAAAAGTCTTGATTGCATAAGTCTTCACACCCCTTGAGTCAATACTTGGTGCAAGCCCCTTTTGCAGCAATAACAGCCATGAGTCGTTTTGGATAAGTGTCTGCCAACTTAGCACAGCGGGATGGTGCAGTTTTTGCCCATTCTTCTTCGCAGAATAGCTCAAGCTCTTTCAAGTTGGCTGGGGATCGTCTGTGGACTGCAGTCTTCAAGTCTTGCCACAGATTTTCTGTAGGATTCAGGTCTGGGCTTTGACTAGGCCACTCAAGGATATTCACTTTCTTCTTGCTGAGCCACTCCATTGTTGCTTTTGCTTTGTGCTTAGGATCATTGTTCTCCCCAGTCCCAGGTCTCTGGCAGACTGGAACTGGTTTTCCTCCAGGATCTGCCTGTACTTTGCACCATCCATCTTTCCCTCTATCTTCACAAGCCTCCCTGTCCCCGCTGCTGTAAAGCATCCCCAAAACATAATGCTGCCACCGCCATGCTTTACTGTAGGGATGGTGTTAGCAGGGTGATATGCTGTGTTTGGTTTACACCACACATATCACCTAACATTGAGACCAAAAAGTTCCACTTTGGTCTCATCAGACCACAAAACCTTCTCCCACATGCGTGCAGTGTCCCCTGTTTCTTTGCAAAAGCTATGCGGCACATCATATGGCTTTTTTTCAGCAGTGGCTTCCTTCTTGCCACCCTCCCATACAGGCCATGTTTGTGGAGTACTCTTGAAATTGTTGAACAGTCAACATTTTCCCCAATCTCAGCCAGAGACCTCTGTAGTTCTTTTAAAGTAATCTTAGGCTTCACAGTGACCTCCCTCAGCAGTTTCCTTAATCTACGGCTACTGACTTTGGAGGGACGACCTGATCGAGGCAGTGTCTTGGTGGTGCCAAACTGTTTCCACTTTACAATGATAAACCTGACAGTGTCCCAAAGGATATTAAAAGAAATTGAAAGTTTCTTATAGCCTTCCCCCAATCTGTACCTTTCAATAACTTTATCCCGGAGTTCTTTTGGCAGCTCCTTGTTCGGCATGTTTTGCCATTTGCTTCTAATTCACTTCATACAACAGAAACAGCTTGATTCTTCATCCAGGAGTTGAACTACTGTGATTGGACACAGGTGGGCTCTGTTTAACTTATTATGTGCCTTGTTAAGGCAATGTGTTGTACTTGAGCTAATTTGGGTTTGCTATGACAAAGGGTGTGAAGACTTGCAAACAAGAGTTTTTGTTTTTTTTATTTTTAATTACTTTTTGAATATTTCTATAATTGTTCTTTCACGTTGAAAGTGTAGATGATGTTGTGTAGATCAGTGAAACAAACTCCTACTTTAATGCATTTTGAATTGTATTTTTTAGGCAGCAGAATGTGAAAAATGTGAAGACTTTTTCAAGGCACCGTAGCTGATTGTTTTAGCCTAGATTGTTCTGTCCCCCATGGCAATAAGATGCAATTCATTGTACACTAGCTTAAGTACCATCTATCATGGGCACCTACAAAGTCACGTTTGTAGCAAAATATATATTAAATTAGCATAGCTGTATTATTGCTGCGTCTACCGACAACACTAGGCTTGAACAAATTAACTGAGCAAGATTTGCTTTAAAGTACAAAGTAACTTGGTTCCTCGAATTTGTTAAAAAAGACAAATACAGTTCTTAAAGGCAGCTTGCTGTAAGACTAATATTCTACATAACAAAGTTCCAGAAGTCCCGGTGGACAGCACTGAGAAATGTGTTGAACTTGTGACTACCAATATACTGATTAATCAATAACAACAAGAACAAAATATATTATATTATAACCACATTCTACTGGCGAGAGCCTTGCACTGCCACTCCAGGATTCGGATTCAGGTATTTATTATTATTATTATTATTATTATTATTATTATTATTATTATTATGATGATTATTATTATTATTATAACAATAATATGTAGTGGGAAAAGTGGCAAGTAGGGTAGCCTGATTTACCACTAGTATTTAAAAAAAATGTACTGTTCTAAACATGTGGACTGGATCACTTTTATATCATTAACCTAAAGTGCTGGTATTTTAGCTCAGTTAGTAGACTAAGGATCAGATTTGCTGAAGCTACTACGGTTAACTTGTACATGTATATATGTACGTGTGTACATATCCTTCAGATGAGACGTGTGACTCTGCTATGGAAGGTCACCGGGTCAAAAACGCGTTATTTAGTACATGTTTTAAATATTTAGTGCACGTATTGATTTGGACCAATCATACTACATAAAATACTATGTGTTCTCAATAAATGTAAATGAGCTACGCATTTCTATATAGGAGTTGGTCATTTTACAATAGTACCTAAGTAGTGGCTGGTCATTTTACAGACATGCAGCGTAATTACAAGAGTAGCCAATCACCTTCGGGATAATATTTTTAATTTCAGACATTATTATATTTATTATTATTTAATTATTTAGCAGACGCTTTTATCCAAAGTGACTAGAAATTAAACAAAATATTACAGGCAATATTACAGATTGCAAAATATTATACAATATTACAGGCAATAAAAATGCAAAACAAACACATATTTACAGAATAAATATAAATAAAGGAAAATACAAAAATACATATAAATAGGAATTTACAAATAAAGGTTGAATAGGTGGGTTTTGAGAAGACCAAGGAAAGCAGTAAGACTCAACAGTCCTGAGGATAACCGGTAGCTGGTTCCATGAAATACATGAAATACACTTTAAAAAAAAAAGAATAAGGAAAATTTCATATCATGGCAGCGAGAGTTTTGCCTTCTACGGTGCAAATATAGATTTGCTGAGTGCTGCTGACTTCTTGAGACAATGTTGACCGTGACACGGTTCAGTTTGTATTAACAATTTACACAATCGTTTTTCATTTTTTAAATTATATTTATTTCAGTTTTACACTTAAATATTACCATAGCTAATATTAGATTCAATATCAGATCTTTCAACACTTGTATAAAATTACATATTAGTTACAGTGGGGTCACCACTCAATTAAAGCGATTTCTAAGGCTCTGAAACCGCCAGCTGATGCTCCTCTCACAGGTTCCGGGTCTATCCATCTTTCATTAGACTTTATCCAATGCCAAGTCCAAATGGCAGATGTAAGGTGAATTTTAATTGGATAATTTATTTTGTGTGCTATTTTCTTTAAATTCATTGGTTCTCATTTCATTTTCAGTGATCTGATTGGAATAAATCAGTATGTGTAATAATTTGAATTACAACATGTACTAAAGTCAAATTAGAACAATAGACCTGTATAATACAAGGATAGTACACAACGCTTTCTTACATCCTTGTATGAAACAAGGATAGTCCACAACGCTTTCTTAGGGAATGGTTTTATTTTTTATTATTTGTGTAACACTATGTTTGCGTTCCCGCCACCCCCCCCCCCCCCCCATCCCCCACCCCGTATTTTTTTATTACATTTTTTGGTGGCCAAATGAGGAAGGCTGCTTGCTGTGCTTCAACACAACCTATACACTTTGTGGAAACCCAGTTTAAGCAAGCTGTACGATATGAGCAGTCGCGCAAGGCCGAATTGGAACGCAGACAGAAACATTTAAATATACCCTCCCTTGTTTTAATATTAATTACATTATTTGCATTTGGAATGAGAATTTCTCTGGCTGAAAAAAACTACATGGAAACCCCACACAACCTGAAAGTACTACCAAAATAGAGTGAGAAAAAGGTAAGACTTTTTTTTGTCTTTTTCAATGTAAATTGCCCCAGTGTTGTTCTTAAATGGGAAGAATCTTATATATATATATATTCCTTTATCACACTCAAAATATATCATACTAAAACAAACAACTCCACTGCAGGTTACATTACATAAAATATCTTGCCACACAGTATGTAGACACTACATATTTGCAACATACAATGCTTATTCAAAACTTGTGAAACAGTAAAGCATAACTTACAATAAAAGACACTAACATGGTCTTTTATTGTTTAGCTTCCTCTGAATTCCTATATATTGACTATCCTTAAAAAAATTCAAGCTCTTTAATAATTTGATTTTAAACAAACTTAAAAAATTCTGGCAACTGAACCAAGATTTTTTGGGATGATATGATTTGGATGATCAGACACAATTGTGCAATTCTAGATATGCTCAGACAGGCTAGAACTATTAAAATGACCCCAGCAACCTACTTAATACTGTGCCATGAATTGCATCTAAATCTGGCATACAAGGCCTTAAAACAACAACAACAACAACAACAAAAAAAATGACAGGAACAAGCAAAGGTTATTCATTTTAGAAAGTGAGTGGTTTTGAGTTCACTCATTCGGAAATGTTGGTGTATTATGTTTCATAGTTTCACCACTAGAATAATGTTAACATGAGATTTTATCATCACTTCAGGCCAAGGTAAGGAATGCCCCTAAACACACAATACAAAAAAATATAGCACATGTGGCCTTAATAAAACAGTGAACATCTGCTAATAACAATTTATAAACATCTTTAACCCAGTATTGTTAGTGAACTCATTTTTAAAGGTGTATATTCCCATGCTGTACAGTAATACATATTCCCTAATGTTGTTAACTTATAAGGCCATGTAGCAAATATTTGCTGTACAGGTGTTTCTTGTAAAATGTTAACAAAAACACCATTTGGAAAAAAGGCAGCCCCCTTTTCTACTTTCTGTTTTGCCTCCTGAGCCATAACAGAGCTTGCAGAAATAATTTACTGTATACAGTAAACTCCCGTTAATCCATGTTTCACTAATTCGTGTTTCGATAATCTGTGTGGTTTAATACAGTACATTATCAAAATGTATTAGTGCAGAAATCATCTGATCTATGTTTTATATCTGTGCGGAAGCGAACGGTCATCATTTAATTTAATTCAATTCAATTGAGTACAGTATAGTGCAAGCCAACGGACAGTACTGTATTGTAGTTACTGAAACCAGTGACAAGCGAGCAGAATGCAGATTTAAGACTCTCAGCCTGGCAGTCTGAATACGAAGAGCAGTTACAACAATTAAAGACGAGCAAGATCAGTGACTTTTTTAAACCAGCTCTGAACAATGCTGATTACGAACAGTATATATTTTGACCATTGTTGGGACGTTATATTGTAATTGTACTATTGCATGTTCTGAGTTTTCAATTAATAGCGCAGGGATTTCCCAAACAGTAAACTCAATTTTGGCTAATCCGTGTTTTTCACTAATTTGAGCTCTACTTTGTAAACAAACTGGACTATTAGTAAGGTCTGTTTCTGTAGAACACAGAAGGCTAAACAGTGACAGCATATAGTAAACAGAAACCAAGGAATTACATTTTAGTGTACAATTGAACACTGGCACTGTGGTGCATGGCAGTCTGATTTTTTTTTGGTTTTTGATTGGAAACTAAACTAAACCATCAGGAGTCCTGTTTCTTAAGGAAAAATTGACAAACAAGTTCACCAAATGCATTGCTCTGTCTTACCGACAGAATCCAATTGATAAACTGGATGTTTCCTTCATGATACAGCTGTGCGAGTTCCCTGGTTACTACTTGATAAGCATCCTGAATCCAGTCATAACAGAATATAATATGGTACCTTTTTGTACTTTACATTACTAAATACAGTTTTGTACAAATTAAAACTGCTTTACAAAAAAAAAAAAAAAAAAAACAGTATATATGCGGTAATGCTGTACATGATTCTGCAACTTAAATTAAACATTTTATTCACCAGAACATTTTAAATGTTTTAAATTGCACTTGAGGGGAAATCTGCCACAAACCACATAATATATCCTCCTCCTACAGTACCTACAGCCTACCTACCCAACAAGGAAAATAGTTGCTTGACTAGTGACTGAACCTAACCATTTTGCTTGGTATTAAATTAAACTCTGTAACCTTGGTATTTAACCTTGTTTCTTGAAGATTTTTAATATTACCCAAGGAAGCAAAGCAGAACAGTGCCTTGGCAGTCTAGTCACAACCTTGAGATACAGGATAAGATATATTAAAACCCTCTGTTATTTCTTTACAAAAGACTGACCATTTGGAATCCAACACATATTTATTAAGTAACAGCCTCAGCTGATCAAATGAGATTAAAAACCAAGATGGTAGTTACTTGGAAGAGTTTTCTTAGAAAAAAAAAATGTGATTCTAAATAAATGTCTGATAAACTTTAAGCTGAACCACAAAAACCAAAAAAAGCAAAGTGACAGTTTCCGGCTTTGACTCTTTTGGGCATGTCAGTCTTTTCTAAACTGACTGTGTAATCAGATGATTGTTTGTATTTTTTGGGAGGAGGATCATGAGGGCTCTAAGTATTTTTGGGGAACCATGTTAAAAGAAGAGTTCTATTGAAACCCTCCTCTTCATACCGTATAACAAACTGCAGTCATAATGAGAATTTATCAACAAATCGGATCTACCCGACAAGAAAGAGATTCAAAATAAGGTCTTTGTAGTGAGCTCTGGCTAGGTATACAGTAGGTCATATTCCAAATCAAGGGGAATTGTACTGTCAGTCAGTTTCAGAAAATAAGTGACCTGCATTACCAGAGAAATTATGAACACTTAAAAATTGAAGCCCAGTGCTAGTTTATCCTGGTATGAGCTAGATTCAAGAGTGTGTAGGCCCTATTAACAAACTATTAGACTGTAGACCCTTTTTAAAGTCTATTATTATGTAATATGAAAAGACACAACACAATTCTATGACAACACTTGAGAAAGGCTTCTAGTTAAATATTTGTCATATAATTGTATTCAGTTTATTTGAGTATTACTAAATCTTTACTACAGTCGTATGGCATGAACAATGCCTCAAATATGGACCAGTCAGGACTCAAATGTACCGGATTCAAGTGAATATACCCTTTATTGAAAAAAACTGTAACAAACATTGGGTGATATTTTCAATTTCACTTAGAACTGTCAGAAACAAGATTCGTGTATCATCTTAACTGAAATACCATTGTGGATCACAGAAAACCAACATGCTACTGTACATATAAAAAAGAAAAGCAAAACCTTTATCTACATGCAGCAGTTGTTGTTGATTTCATTAGGAAAACAACTACTGTTTCCATAGAGGAAAGTTCATGGATACCACAGTCTGCTTCATATGCATTCTATTTCCATTTCCAAGCCAAATCATGAATAAGCAATCAGATTAATGTAGCACGTAATACTTAATGTCAAATTACCAGCACTTGGAACACAGCTGTCCCAGAATGCAACCATGGCACTGCGCAGCCACAGCATTCGCTGTTATTAGTTACCTTGATCTACAGTCTGTAGCATAGTATGCAATGAGTAAATCATTCAGTCTCACCTTCAAAGTCAGCATTCTAGTTTTACTACACAGCCTATTACACTTCAAAAGGCTGTAATCACAACAACCAAGCGCCTTTAAAGCTTTCATCTCTTTCAAAGATAAAAGAGTTTCACCATCATGTACGGCTGGCTTTCAGTTAGATAAACTGCTTGCAGGTAAATCATTCATATACCATTATCAGACCTGGTACAGTAGGTACGTCAGATAAGTTAAACAAATTGTACTTTATCAATTTTAAAATATTATACATGTTATAATGTTAACATGTCTTCCAAGGAGTGTTTGACAATACTATACAGTATGCATACTGTAGTGGTTTGCTGTTTACTGAGACATACATTTCAAAAGCTAAATCAGTATTTTCATGATAAATGTAATGATGTGTCCTAACTGGTTTATAACAACTTGAAAATGTGAAGAAGCTGTAAGAAAACTGCCTCGTGTAGAAGTTTCTTGTTGTGGGCATTCAATAACTGTTTATTTAAACAATTTGTTTTACAACAGGACTGCATTTTTGCACACACCTCAACAAATCATTTTCAGATATCCAACCATTTGATATTGCCTATTTCGGTTTTGCAAGTTATCATTTTCAATCTAACTTACTACCCCACCGTTCTTACTAAAATGGTAAGCAAAACACTGCCAGTTAAGATGATACATGAATCTTGTTTCTGACAATACTAAGGAAGGCTGTGTGGTCCAGTGGTTAAAGAAAAGGGCTTGTAACCAGGAGGTCCCTGGTTCAAATCCCACCTCAGCCACTGACTCATTGTGTGACCCTGAGCAAGTCACTTAACCTCCTTGTGCTCCGTCTTTCGGGTGAGACGTTGTTGTAAGTGACTCTGCAGCTGATGCATAGTTCACACTCCCTAGTCTCTGTAAGTCGCCTTGGATAAAAGCGTCTGCTAAATAAACAAATAATAATAATGAAAAGGGTGTTGGTAGCTTAGAATGTTGTGATTATCTGTTATGTTGTAATTTCTGTCATTTTAGAACACATTTTTAGGCAAATTAAGATAGAATAGTAGTCTGGTCCGGGATGTAGACGTGGGGGGAATTTTTTGCAGTTGAACAGCCATATTCTCCTCCAAGTATTTTTACTTTTCATTAGCAGCATATTGACAAAACTTCTTTGGAAGAGAAGATCATTTACCCTCAAATGTCTACCTTAACATATTCAAATAATTTAGTAGTACAGTAGCACATGCTCCTACATAGATATTTTACATACCACTGGCTCCCTGAAATAGAAATGTAACCATTACCTAATGGGTGTTTACCTCCTAAAGACCCCAAAACCTCCAAGCTACTCGGCCGAGCCTGTGACGCTGTCATGCCTCTCCCCCGATGGTATACAGTACTGCACTCACAGATCTCAGCATAATTTTTCCTTTAAGCCTGCTGCAATCATGGACGCAGCGACCTTGAAGGTTAATGGTTATATTTCTATTTCAGGGAACCCGGTCCTGCCTGATTTTCTCCAGACACAGTGGAAGCATGGCGAGCAGTGGGAAGGCATACAGCAGCTGCCTCGGCCACTGGTTAGCCAAGGCATCTATCGTGAGCGGGTCCCCGCCTCCTATTATGGAGAACCAGAGGTGTCAGTGGGTTGATTCCTGGGAGGCAGAGATTTAACACTGCTCTCCCGAACCTCGCCCAAAAGAGGCTCACCACCTTGGCGTAAGCCTCCACTCTGAGGCGCTGGGAACTCCCCTTGAGAGGAAGTCCACCGCCTAGTTTATCACCTCGGGCAAATGTACTGCCCACAGTGAGAGGAAGTTCTCGTGTGCCCAGAGCAAATGCTTGTGGTCCACGCAATGGAGACTGGGCAACCTGAGGCTGCCCTGGTGGTTGATGTAAGCCACCACTGTTGTGTTGTCTGTACAGACAAGCACATGTCTCCCTCGAACCTTCTGCAAAGAATTCTGCAAGGCTAGGTAAACTGCAGCTCTAAAACACTGATGTGGAGACCCTGCCAAGGAGGGGGTCCACACACCTTGCGCACCCCTGCCATTCCACCCCAGCCCAGGCTCGAGGCGTAGATGGGCCAGCTGTTTCCACCAAGAGAGTACCTTTAGACAGGGATGACTGTCAACAGGAGGTCGTGGTTCAACGCAGGCTGAAAAACCCTGCTGTTGAACCAGGCCTGCAGAGGGCGCAAGTGCAGGAGACCCAAAGGAAGTATGCTGTTCCCACGAAAAGCGAACCGCAGGTACTTCCTGTGCGCTGGTTTTATGGGGATGTGGAAATAGGCATCTTTGAGGTCCACCGTGGTGAACCAGTCGCCTGGCCTGATTGACTGCAACAGTTGTTGCATTGTCAACATTTTGAACCTCCATTGACTCAGATACATGTTGACCTGTCTGATGTCGAGGATTGGTCTGAGGCCGCCATGCCGCTTGGGCACTAGAAAGTACCTGGAGTAGAACCCTGACTGCCTTGTCCCATCTTCTGTAGGCCCGTGCACTTGCAAGACTGCAGTGGCCCTCTTGATCAGTGGTAGAAGCTCTGCTGACAGGGAGAGCTTAACTGCAGGGGATGTGCTCTCTGACTCCACGTCCTCAGGCAGGAAAGCCAGCTCCTTTTCGCCCCCCTCATCAGAGGCAACGATGGAGAGCATGTCACCCTGATGCCAATCTGCGCTCATAGCCCCCTGGGGCCCCAAGGGGACAGGCGGGCAGGCAGTGCTGAACGTTCATGCAGTAACTCTGCGAGCACCTTTCCTTGGTGGGAAACAGCTGCCCAGAGCTTCTCCATCTGTCTGCCGATCGCTTGAAATGGCGACTCTTCTTCTCCTTCCTTGGGGGAGAAGGAGAGGCAGAGGAGGATGAGGAAGCGTGAAGACGGCTTCCCCTGCGTGGGCTAATTTCTCGGGTCTCCCTTGGCACAGAGCCATGTGTTGAGGATGCAGCCACCTCTCTACCAGAGGGTGATGAGGAAGAGCGCTGTGCAGGAGTGAGGGACATAGAACACTCTGTAGAGCTACAGGAGAGACATTTCTCCAGAGTGCGCTAGGAGAAAGATGCACAAAACTGCGGTTAGTCAGTGCCTCCTTGCTGTGGCCCCAGGCAGGAAGAGCATCTGCCGTGCTTGTCTTCAACAGACAGACTGGCATTGCGTTGAAATGTATTTGTTTACGACTGTAAGTCGCCCTGGATAAGGGCGTCTGCTAAGAAATAAATAATAATAATAATAATATGTTGCAGGGATAAAACCCAGGCATGATGCAAGTAACAATGCAGTGTACAGTAAACAATTTACAGGTGCTTCCTCAGTCTGCTTATAGATAGCAACAGGGCGGGTCAAGACCTGAACAAGACCAGCTTGGTACCGTACTGGGGATGTAAGTGGTGGTCGGTAGCGGGTCGGAACCGGAGCGGTACCAAGTCGAAACTGGTTTGGTGACTTTAGCACCGAGTCGGTACAGTTTGGTACCAATACAGGGGTTCTGACACTAATTGGTAAGGTACTGTAGCAGAAGGGCAGATACATATTTCGACAATGGAATGAACCAATATAGATGTGGCATTCCTTTACAAGAACACTGCTAAATAGTTTTCATAAATGTATTGTGTTACCATTCCTCTGGTCTTCTTGTGGTTTTGCTATGGTTTTGCTATCCCATTAGTATTGAAACGGTAAACATTATTTGTCAGGCTATATTTCTCTTTTCATTCATCATGCTTTGCTATAATGGTGAAAACACTTTGTGTTAGCAGATGGAGTGAGTTTCAGGCTTTTCAAGAAGGATTTGAATCTGTCAGCTTCGGCAACAGATAATCACAACATTCTGAGCTACCAACACCCTTTTCATTCAGGCAGTGTTGCGCTTACCATTTTTAGTAAGAACGGTAGGGTAGTAAGTTAGATTGAAAATTATAACTTGCAAAACCGAAACACGTTTACCTCTTACGGCACAATATTAAATGGTTGAATTTCTGATGAAGGTTTGTTGAGGTGTGTTGCTGCAAAAATGCAGTTTTGTTCTAAAAACAAATTGTTTAAATTACTGAATGACCACAACAAGAAACTCAGTTCTACACAGGACACAGAAAATACAACAAGAGAAAAATATTTATCTACAGAAAACAGTAATAACACAATTACAGTTCAGAAAATAAACGTCTCATAACTTAAAACGAGAATTTGAATTTAACTCCAGCTGAAGCTAAGCCGTCTGTAAGCCTCTTGATCCCTGGGAAGGTGCAACTCAAGCCGCTGCGGAATGTAACAGACAACAGGCTGTAGTGCAAAATATGCATAATTCATTAAAAAAAAAAACTATTACAGCGTAAATAAAATAATGCCTAAATTATGTTAAACACAATACTTAGCAAGAATTATACAGTCATAAGTAGGATTGTTACTGTTCGTTTTTTTTTTTTTGCCAAATCGACGATTAATATCGACGTTTATTTTAGAAAGAATTTACTGTTTTTTATTTTTCAATTCAAGCAGAGAATGGGTGAAATCGACCTTTATGCTTTAAAAAACACAGACTTTTTATGCCATTGAAAAACATCTCATTTAGAGAAACCCCTATATCATATTCAACATGCAACAAAACCATGGTTACCAACATTCTAATTGAAATAACATTTGGTCTCAAATAAACTGTAGTAAACGCAGCATATAAAAGTGTATTACACAGACCTTTATAGCATATATTTACGAGTAAAAATAATATGCACAGAACAAAACATTCGATAGTTGAACAGAACTAACTTATTCAGAGTCTGAACTCCCCCTCTCTTGCTTTAGGACAGCCGGACTCAGAGTTACAGGCAAGGCAGATGGGCCCGCTTCGTCCTGCCGCGGAGACTTCAGTCGTAAGCCAGGGTACTCTGCACAATATTCATTAATTTTGTTTTCCTCTTGTGCCCATTTTCAAATCAAACTAGTAACTGCCACCGTATACCTAAAGCAAAAGCTTACATACACCTTAACCCGCTAATTTCAAAGTAGGCGCTTTGAATGACAGACGCTGTAGCTGGCAAATGAGAGCATTCTAGCACTGCTTCAGTCAATGAGATATGTCAGAACAGGGTGACACTACAGTAATAATGGACCACTTAGATGATTGACAACAATCCCCAGCCATTCAGAGTGGAACGGAGACGGGACAGACAGCAAGTATAAAAACTACAGATTAGAGATGATTTCTAAATGACTCTTTTTGATAAGAAACTAAAAAATAGCGAGTGGTTTTACCGACGTTTATCCTATATAAATTTATTTCAGGCTCACCCGAGCAGCTTTGGTACATAATATTCAGGTTTCGGGTCTTCAGGAGGTAAACACCCATTAGATAACGGTTACATTTCGTACTTGAAGGGGAACCCACAGTAAGCCAAAAATGTTTGTACAGATATATTGTGTTTCAAAATAAAAGCCACATGTATTTTAGGAAAATGCGTGTATTTTTTTTCTACTATGTATTAAAACAACCAGTGTTTTTATTTGACCTTTAAAACTTGAATCTCCCTTTTTGTCTGTGAGTCAGCTGTAGCAAACATGGGGAATGCCCCTTGAACCTAAACAACTTAAAGAACTAATAGGAAGGCATGTTCATGTTAGGTATTGAAAATATTTCATTACCCTCATCAGAAATGCAGTAATATGGAGTTCTTTACTAGAAGTAACATAAGAGAAATTAAAAGCCAATTCTGTGTGCTGTAGTGCACATCAGTTCAAATACTGTAGTCAGTTTGGTAGCTGATGTCAAAAAGCAATTTAAAGACTAATGCCTTCAAAGTTTATGATTGAGAGTTTAATCCCATTGTACTAATTGTGCACGATGGATGGAAAACAGTCAGATAGCAGTCAGTGTTAAATAACACCTACAACAGGTACTGTATGTTATTATTTTAACAGTTTAATTCACGAGAAGTGAGTCCTCCATTTTACCTTTCCATTGCAAACACTGCTAATTCAAACATAAGAATCACAAGACAGAAAGCTATTGTTTTACAGTTGGAATTTATTTCAAGTCTGGTGCCAGCTTATTTTTGTCTAGACTCAAGCATTTCATTGCAATGCCAACACATTTTCTAAACCTAATCTGGCCTTCATTGGCTCCTGTTATTGAAAGGGTTCATTACCAGATCTTATAAGTTGTCAAGATTTTCTTTAGGGCTGAGAGGCACATGAATTTTTTCATGTTTGAATATTCTTTCAGAATCTAAACAAATACTTGAATGTTCCTTCGTTTTGAATTTGCTGATACAAACTTGGTTCCCATATTCCTGATGATACATCTCTCAGGAGTAAAATAAACCTGGTGGCAACTCATCAAATGACCTTGTAAACAAAAGGGAGAAGCGGTCTTGTATAGAATGTGTGTTATTCCTTCCTTTCATTCATCATTTTGCAGTGGCTTCCTTTGAAGGATATATTTTTGATACTGTCATAGAAAGATTCTGTTAAAGGAACAGATATGAACATAGTTCTTTTTGCCTCAGAATAAATTTCAATGTTTGTTCATGTATTCAGAGTTTTGTCTCAGACTATATTATTATTATTATTATTATTATTATTATTATTATTATTATTATTATTATTATTTATTTCTTAGCAGACGCCCTTATCCAGGGCGACTTACAATCGTAAGCAAATACATTTCAAGTGTTACAATACAAGTAATACAATATATACATAGCAACTTCCAACGCTAATATTTCTTCCCTATCCATATAGCTTTTGTGATGTTTGCAATCCTGTTGTTGTTGATGTCCTTGTTCAATAAATTCATGTAATACCGCGACCCTTTAACCTTTTAAGGTATAACAGCTTCTCATTACCCTCTAATATAACAGATCAGTTAGGCAGTTTAAAAAGGTTACAGGAAAGGTGAATATGGTCCTTACACTCCCCATCTTGCATACCAGTTCTCCAGGTAACTGTTTTTTGTTAATCTATCCTTTTGGTGAAAAGATCTCCCTAAGAGGTTAAGGAGTGCATATATCTTATAAGAACCTACTTTAAATAAAGTTATTGAGTGTCTGGTGGGTGTATGGAGGCTGTCTGTATGTCTGTCACACTTCATTTTATTTATCTAGACAACCAAGATTGTACAATTCCGATTAACCTGCTAAAGACAATCTTTAGTACAAGTTACTGAGTTTATTAGAAACTGGATCATGGTGATCTACATGTTATTGATAGTTCATTTTGAATTTACAGCCATGACAGGGATGAATGTCACTGATGTGCTTGTTTAATGCGTATTACAATTGAGATTGGAAGCTACTATGTTGACTGTTGAGTTATAAAAAAAAGTATTATCCATTGTTAAATGGAAAAAAAATACGGTGTCCCCATGTCACTTAAGTTCCAAAGGGAGGCTAAAGAATGTGTAAAGACGCCCTTTTGTTACAAGGTACCACACAATTTGAACAAACAATTGAGTAATGACTCATTTTGGTGTGTCTCTAACAAGTTATTTAAGGCACAGTTGTACATGTCCTTTGTTATATGGCTTACTTGGCGGTCATAATTGAATTGTTAATTGTTTAGTGTTTTGTTACAATAAAATGTCTTGGACAAAGCAAATGCTCCAATTAGACAAGACCCATAATACAAATTCCCACCACGCCTGCACTGGTTGGATGGCATGACTTCATCTATGTTTCTTGGTCATCTCATAGCCAATTTTAATAATGCTCTGTGTGCATTGGTGCTCTTGGGCTTTGCCTCTGTATGCTATACAGTGACCGTACACTTTATTGACTGTTATTAGATTACACAAAGATTTGAAATAGCTGAATACTTAAATCCTTGGTCAGTTTATGAGATAGTTATGGCACCATATTTTAGAGGGATAAAAGCCTAATTTTCAACCTGCACATATTGAAAATTGTAGTTGCAGGCTGTGCCATATCTGTCCCAGTTTTAGTCCTATGAGGCATCCATAGATAGCGCCATTTTGCAAAATAAGTGAGATTTTTGTTTTTATCTCAAAGTTTGCAAATCGATGTCACTGATTCCTATGTTATTTTGCAGGTAAAAAGATAAAAAATGATCCCCTTAAAGCTAAAAGTGCATAGATTGTAATGGTGATCTGTTTTTTTGAATGCCATAAAGCTAATATTTTAAAATACTTTGCCGCAAATCTGTCTCTCTGCATGGTAAAGGTAAAGTTTATCCTAGCAGTTCTGTGAATACAACATTGTACACAACTGTTTTCTGTAATGTAGTGTAGGATCCATTTATATGCAGTATGCCACACAATTACATATTATCTTACTGTATGTTATTTTTTATTTTTTTTATTATTTTACAATATGTTTTCATATTTTTATTGTACTATTTAATAGTTTGAATTCTGTTTTTTAGCTTTCACTAACAACACCCTCACATGACTTTTTCCATCATTTTGATGCGTGTGTGTTGTCTGGATTTAGATTTTTTTTTTGTATGAAGAGCTGTACAGAACTAGAGTTGTCTTGGAGGGAGTTAATAATCTGCGTTAAAATTAAAACAATAAAATAAAATAAAATAGTATTTATCACAAGTTAGCAACAATTGATTGACAGCCCTCGTACATACCGGTGTATTCAAATTTTGTTTGCAGTTTCAACATGCTACCCCATATGATTTATGGGCAGCAGTGTGGAGTAGTGGTTAGGGCTCTGGACTCTTGACCGGAGGGTTGTGGGTTCAATCCCTGGTGAGGGGACACTGCTGTTGTACCCTTGAGCAAGGTACTTTACCTAGATTGCTCCAGTAAAAACCCAACTGTATAAATGGGTAATTGTATGTGAAATAATGTATAATGTGATATCTTGTAACAATTGTAAGTCGCCCTGGATAAGGGCGTCTGCTAAGAAATAAATAATAATAAAAGGTGAGGACACATAAATATGCTGTGCCAGTCAATGATGAAAGTGTGTGCGATGATTGCAGTAGCAATGAGGATGATCATATTGCAGACCCTACCAAGCCCGTGCAGATAACAGTGAGGATGAGATAGAGGAGTTGCAGCCACCTTGTAAAGTGCAGAAAGGAAGTCATATGTAGTATAGTTTAGAATAAGAAAATTACTAAATAATATTTCAATAATATGCACTAAGAAATAATAGTGTAATAAATAATCTATTATGATAAATAGGACAATGCTATATTAAATTATAATAATAATAATAATAATAATAATAATAATAGTACTACTATGACTACTAGAACATAAGAACATAAGAAAGTTTACCAACGAGAGGAAGCCATTCAGCCCATCTTGCTCGTTTGGTTGTTAGTAGCTTATTGATCCCAGAATTTCATCAAGCAGCTTCTTGAAGGATCCCAGATAAAACAAGGACCAGGGGTCACAAATGGAGATTAGATAAAGGAGCATTCAGAACAGAAAATAGGAGGCACTTTTTTACACAGAGAATTGTGGGAGTCTGGAACCAACTCCCCAGTAATGTTGTTGAAGCTGACACCCTGGGATCCTTCAAGAAGCTGCTTGATGAGATTCTGGGATCAATAAGCTACTAACAACCAAATGAGCAAGATGGGCTGAATGGCCTCCTCTCGTTTGTAAACTTTCTTATGTTCTTATGTTCTTATGCTGCAGTGCTTACAAAGGTACAACGAAATGATGCTGTCAGGACAACTGAGGAAGTCACCACCTCCGGTCATTTTTTTTTAAAAGTAACAAAAACACCTATTCACTGCCAAACATGAACTACTTTAGATGTTTAATGACTGCAGTACAGGATACTGACCTTAAGGTTTCAGTGTAGGGAGAGGATTAATAGAGTGCAGTGTCCTGACAGGAGAATTTTGTGTTATCTTTGTAAGGACAGCAAAATGATCTGGACACTGTGACTTAGTGTTTCCTGTGAATGCCCTTTAGGTGGTGCTGCAGCACAGACTATGCCGTTGTCGTTGTTTTCTTTCTCTCTCTCTTCCGTAGCGTTGTTTCATTTAACATGGTCTTGCAGATTGAGGAAGTACTTTAATTCGAGAGGACATTTTTTAACAAATACGCTTCACTGTATTGCCTACTTGAAACCGTCAAAGCACTTTGAAACCAGCACTGACGTCACAGCGTATCTGTAATCAGAAATATCAGGCGCGATCTGTCGTCAAAATAGTGATTGCATGCTAGTACTGACGTCAGTAGTAGCCTGTAATCAGAGAATTTGGCACAGGCGTTTATAGGGAAATATCAATTACAGCGGTATTATAATAATAATAATAATAATAATAATAATAATAATAATAATAATAATAATAATACATTTTAAAACATAGGAACATAAGAAAAGATAATGAGGTACCGGTGGTTATGTGTTATCAAAAACAAATCTATCTATTTAGGCAGCTGTGATTAACCTGGCCCCTCTGCTGGTCCTTCTCCAGCAACAAAAGTTGGTCATCTCCTTATGTAAAACAATTGCATATCTACAGCAGACTGTGGTGCATTGTGACAATGTATTTACTTGTATTGACCTTGTAAGTTATTTGTTAGCTGAGATGAAGCTGCACTATGTGAGAACTGTCAGGGAAAACAGAATGGGTGGTTCAAACTTGCTTGACACCAAGAGAAAGGCTAAAGACATCGTGGCCATGTGGATTACAAAAGCAGTGATGCTATTATTGCTCTCAAGTGGCATGCCAACAAGTGTGTCTCCTTCCTTACCAATCCTGCAGGTGTGCACCCTATGGCAGCTGTTCTAAGATACAGCAAAGAGAAGAAAAAAAGTCCCCATTGTCTGCAAACACCTAAGTGATATGCTGACACACTTGTACAAGAGTCCAATGAAGTCCAAGAGATGGAATTTGCCTCTGTTTTGGTATATGCTAGATCTAGCAGTTTGTAATAGCTGCCTGATGTACAAACATGAGTGTGGATTTCTTTCAGAAAAGGCTGTTCCTTTGAAAGATTTTCGCCTTAGCATTACTGAAAGTTCACGCAAGTCTGTAAAGGCAGTTGGACGTCCATCACTGTCATTTGTCCCTGTGAATGCAGGGAGACAGCACGCCCCTAGGTGTGCTAGGCCTTCCAATGAGACAAGGTATGATGTTTTTGACCATTTCCCAGTGTATGAGCCAGTCAGGAGAATAGGCAAGTTGTGCCCCACAAAGTTGAAAAACTACTGGAAGTGCAGCAAATGCGTGGATGGTGAGTTGGCCCTTTGCCTTTCCTCAGAAAGAAACTGTTTTGAAATAATGATGCCTCAATTTTCAAAAAATGTCTTAAGCGATTTGTCAAGAAGCTGTACCAGTGGCCTATAAATAACTTCTTTAAATTCTTCAAGTAGCTGTGGGTTGATGCTGTCTAAACCTGGCAATGTGTTTGTTTTGAGAGCTCCTGGATCTCCTAGGATGTGTTGTTCTTCTGCTTAATTCAAGTATGCAGTGTGTGGAGCTCCTGGAATGTTTGAACTGCTGTGGCTTTGTTTTAATGTGGGTTCACACTAGACAACATAAGAAACATAACGTAATGTAATAGCCCTTTACATCAGTTTAAAGAGGTTTTTATGGACAAAACATAACATGAGGCATTTTCACAAGGTTTCAACTTTAGGTTCTAACATAAGCCTGCTTTAGCCTTCAGCCAGACATATGCATTATTATACGTTAAGCTTACATTTCATCACTTATATTGTCTAGTGTAAACCCATCTTTATAATGGGGTACTACATTTTGAAATGTTCAGTTTAGAGTGCTGGTGTGGAAGGATATATATAAAAAAACATAAAACAAATAGAAATTACAATGAAATATGCTGTAACATTAACAATAACACCCTCAACATTGGGCAATATGTATATTTGTTATAATACTGCTCTATGAATTAAAAATGTTGCAATAAAAAATATTGTTTCATATTTTACTGCTATTTAATTTACATGTAAAGCTCAACAGTATTGTAGCAGATTTTTTTTTACCCTTTTTGAGCAAGGGGACACATTTGGCACCTATTTATTTATTTATTTATTTTGCAAAATAAAAATATAAATTATGCAATGTAACTTTTTTTCAACAATCTTTCAGAAAATGAGCACAAAAAAACCCAACTAGCATGACATATTCAATGTGTGCCCTATAAAGGGTTAATACTAATAGTAATACTTTGTACTGTGCTATAAATTACTGTATTTATAGCTTGTAATCTCTTTAGAGATTGTATTTATAGATTGTAACTCTAAAAATAAATCTGGAGAGAAAAGAATAAATAAGGAATGAAGCAAATAAGTAAAGGAATAAACACATTCTTTTTTGACCAAACATTTCTTGTCCTGTTAACCAAGGCTATTTTGCAATACAATGTTATATATGCGTATACTGGTAATGCTCTAAATAAGTGCAATTTTGTTTTTGTTGTTCATCAGCATGTGCCTGTGGAGCAATCAGAGGGCCCTGAACTACATTACCAATGATGATATCCTTGGCACTGCATTGCAAAGCAACAACTTTTCATTTTGTTATTCAGTGATTTCAGTGTGGTACATGATACTATTCAATTGATCTATCCAGTGACGGATCCAAATACATTAAATCATTAAAAGAAGGGGACTTTCATAAAACCAAGAGACCATGCAAGGGGGCAACAGACCAAGTAACCACACATATTGTATTGACAAAAAAAAAAATTCCTGTCTCCTAGCAACTTTCAACATATTGGAAACAATATATAGTTTTAGGTTATAATAAACATTTAAACATTCTAAAAATACAAAGCAGTTTTTTTTAAAGTTCTATATATAATATCAGGGCTAGAAGTTAACTTTTAAGGCAGCAGTGAGGATTTGCTACCTGCCTGGAAAGTAGGTAGCAAAATGGTCTTATTCGGTAGTGGTTTACTCGACAAATAATTATACATAAAAATGATTTAAAAAATAAACATCTACCCACTGTTTTAAATAGACTGAATATCCCAAACTATCACATAGTAGGCCTATATTTAATTTTTTAAATTTTTTATTTATTCATTTCTTAGCAGACACCCTTATCCAGGGTGACTTACAATTGTTCCAATTTTATCACATTAATTTTACAAACAATTACCTAAAGTATTTATAGAAACCACCTTGTGCTCAACTAAGTAATGGAACTAATGCAATTCCCTGTCATAATGTAGTTAGTTTTATCCTTAAGTTCTACAAGAATGCAACCATATCTGTCATCTAAGCATCTGATATGCCATCAGTACAGTTAACCAGGTTATGTTTCATCAGTGCAAATTAAGTGGTACGAAATTATCCTCTTATCTGTCTTCAGTTGTTGACTGAGATTTCGGTAACTAACATATCATACTTACCTAAAAAAAAAAAAAAAGTAACATGTGCCATATTATTGTTGAATCCTGCATTGTATGACCTTATAAATTCTAAGGTTACAACCACAACCGAGCTGTTTTGAAAATGAAAGCTAATTCCAGCACGTTACCGCTACATTTAAAAGTTTCATGCAACGTGTTACACTAACTGGTTTGTTCATAAATATGTATGCTCGCATCCTGCCTTTTCACAAAAACTCCAGAAGAATATGCCTATGACCATAAGGATTTCATCGTGGAAGACAGCAAAAGAAAAAAGGTACTAGGAAAAAAAGCTGAAGAAAGTAATCGAAAACAATAATTTCATACAGCATATAAAAAGTGAAAAACACAAAAAAAACTGGAGTTCAGGGTATCTACATAAAACTCTAAAATAGCTAAAAAAATAAAATGAAAAATGAAATTAATAGACATTGAAACCTTAACCTTAAACAAGTAAACAAACAATTTGGCTTGTTCCAAGGCTAGAATACTATAAGTAGACATTTTTAGAGGATATTTACAATCTGTTTACATAGCTTGATTTGGCTTGGGGAAAAATGATCCAATTTTAGATATAGGAAGCAGTTCACAGACATTCTACTAAAACCAGACTGCAATAGCAATTAACTTCTAGTGTTAATGTATTCCTCACAGAAAACATTGGGATGGCACTGACCAGGAAGATAGCATGGTCAATATTAATAAAATAACCAAATACTAATAAATATAGTCGCCTTAAAACTGATAAACTTATGTTATCAAAGCCCCTCCAATCTATTTTTAAAGATGTACAGTAAAGCGAGTTACAGTAAAGGGTGGTCGTCATTAAGATTGTAAAACTGACCTGACTTGAAAAGATGTGTAAACATCTGCAAAACTATTACAGAAGACTACAGACAACCACAGACTAACAGCTCTAATGGGCCATTAGAATGCTTACTGTAGGATTGGGGGTTTGGTTAATTAAAATAATTAAATATGAAGATTGAAAGGTTGTATGCTGGGAGAAAGAGAAGACCCACTGGAAAAATAAAAATCCAGTGGAAAAAAATGTCCACTGACTGCACTGGTCTGTCTACAAAGGGAAGAGCCCTACATGTGCTTCAAAATGAATGGCCAGCACCTGTGCATTGCACAACAGCCCTAGGTGTGCGTAATTAACTGTGTGGACTGTACCATTTCATACAGGGTGTTTCTTTTGTAGGCATCACAAACTGTCCATAAGGCAGTTAAATGATTAACTTAAGAAGCTCAAAACTAGTAACTTTGTTGAAATATTGTAGAAGACTTTTTCAGCAGAGATAAGTTAAAAGTTGTTAGCAACTGGTGTTTATTCCAAAAGGGGCTGTCAGTCACTTGTGTTTTTAATGATCCATTAAAGAACCTTTATAAATTGATGGGAAATTAAGAAATGAAAAGTTGTCATTAATACCTTAAACATTAAAATCCTAATCTTTTTTTTAAAGATATATCGGGTGTAGCACCACCCTCCGTTTTTGGAGAAATCCATCCTGTATAACTCCCTGTGTACTGTTCTGGTCAATAACAGCTTACTCTCTAGCTGTATTCAGCGTGTGTATTCATTTAAACCTTTCACAAGGGTGACAAGGTAAAACCACTTGCACATCCCTAGACAACATTTTGGCTTTAAGATCCCTTAATGGACACAATCAGAGGTTAACATTGTGTTTTCAAGTTCAGTGCCCTTTTTGGTTAATTGGTAATTGACCCCTGTGACCCACCAGGATGCAGTTAAAAGGATGTGTATGTATGCTTTAAATGGGTTCAATAAAGGTACAATGGTCTTTGGTTGTACAATGTGGATTATAAATGCTTCTAATTAAGGGGCACCCACAATGACTTAAAACATGTAAATGTCACTTGCTTGTTATATAGCTGCACTATACCAGCATATATGAAAATGCACAGAAAACATTTGTTAGGCACTCCCCAAGAAAGTTGCAACCATAAGAAATCCATATATTTTTTGGCTATTGCCAAGACAGTGTTATTTTAAAACACAACATTATCGGCATACATACTGAATGGACATAATTATATTCATTATTTAACACAGAGGCTCACAGTTAAGTCCCAAAAGGGAATAGTGCACCTAAAAGCTGAGACGCAGGCTTGCTGGATTTTTGGCAGAACCCCAGGATGGCTGGGCTTTGAGTCTGCATAAACAGTGTGGGTGGTGACCATGCTGTGGGGCCCAGCTATAAGGATCTAAATTACTTGCCCAAAAATATTTCCAGCATTAGCTAATACAAGTGGAGCCACATCGCAATTGATCCTTTCCTGTCTAATTGCCAGAGTACAAGTGTTCCCATCGCTCCGCTGAAAGTTATGCAGTATTTCTGCTCCAAGCATCTTTAAACAAGGGAAAAGTTCAATGACCTCCTTTAATATCAGCTGATGTTGTCAAAAGCTTGGGGAAGGTATGAAAGGAATGCATTGATGTGGGCACAAACAATACAACTTTGTGCTGCAGAGTGCTTTATATGGGAAAACTAGCCACCAGCAGGGAGAAATAGGAGTTTGAGAGGACTCCTGGAATAACCACCTTAGCAATTTCGAGTCCAAGACAATCATTGCTAACCACCATGCACCATGCACCTAAAACAAACTGCTCTGGGAGCAGTGACACGTGATTCTGATGAGCTAATATTATTTTGAACTAGGCTTGTCAGTTGATATATGTATTTGCCTATTTAAAAAAAAGGTACTTAATTTCTTTCTCAAGTCTCTTTTAAACTTGATAGCTGAGATGTTGGCACAGTTCAAATTTCAAACAGACAGAAAACCAGCAGCACATAAATTAACTAGAAACATGGGCTAAGAAATGCATGTCATTTGTGCAATATAACACTTTTTTATTACTATTTTTCTCTTTATTCTAAGCAGACCTGTAGTTGGGGCTGAACAGTACCTACAATATGTACTTAATTGTCAATACTTAACTAATTAAATAAGTTGGACTATAATGGTCACTTTTACAAAGTGGTGCTGTGACTCTGAGAAGGGAGGGGGAGTTTAGAGTAACTCCACCCTCAATTGGTGCTGCCTAATGATCTCTATAAGACATCCATGCAGAGTACCCACAGCCTGCACTACTGGAATGTAGCGCTAGCACGGGATATATTCACCCTGGTGAAGATGGCACTACCCTTGGAAACGAATGGTAGGAAGATGAGTGGCTTACTTAGTGTGGTTTACTGTAACTACAATTTCCGTGCCCTGAAACTGCAGTTAGAATGTTATCACTGTATAGTGAACTACAGTGCTCCCTCTTTTATTTTGCTATCTGACTTTCACATCAAGACTCCTTATACAGGACAATATAGGTATATTACAATTTACTGCCAACATGGCCTAAAAGTGAATTAACCAATTGGTGTGATAAGCACAGAAATGTTTAGTAAAGTATAGTAAATCATGGCAAGTGCTTGGTAATGTACACTTTAAAAAGGACTGCACTTTCCTTGCAATTTAAACTGCACATGTTTTTTTGTTTTGTTTTGTTTGTTTTGTTTGTTTTTTTCATTTGGGTAGGAGATTCCAAAATCTTCTCAGTTCTGACAAAAATATTCTGACAGAAATATTCAGAACTTGACACTTGGTCGCATTGACTTACTGTAAACAGAAGGGAGGATTATGAGGATAAAGCAGATTCATTAAGGCATGAACCAGACTGTGAGTCCATCTGAAGTTATGATTTTGCCAATGGTGAGGCTATCCTCAACCCAACCCCTTCCCCAATGGTTTGGACATTGGTGGGATTCAGCACTTTTCATGAATCGCACAAGTAACTTCAATCCTGACTTACGATGACGCCTCCGTGAGCCCTTTGCTGTCACACAACTCAAGCTGTAAACATTTCTTTTTCACATCATACTCTATGATGGGGAGTTGGTTGAAGAGCAATCATTAAAAAGGATGTCACAATTTGCTTTAGAACCAAATACAGTAGCTGCAATTTGACAATTTTAAAAGGGTGGTCAGATTATCCCGGCTTTACCCAAAATGAAATTACATGCGCCACAGGGATAACATAAATATCTTTCGACTACTACAGTGATTTACTTTACACTCTCATGTTTTCTTTACTAATCATGAATACTTGTGCAACATGCAAGAACTTTATCCTCAATAAGGAGCTGTTTTTCATTTTTTCATGAAGGGCAGCTAAGGAATATTAGCCAATGACCTACAGTAATCACATGATACTGTATGAAATAAACAATTGCGCTACATACCTATCTATATCTTGTCAATTTTCATTTTAACTGTTTTAATTCATTTTCTGCTGATTAGAATCCCTGTATATTGTATTTCCTTGAAATGTGAAAATATTTGCACACATAGACAGTACCTCCAATAAGTATTGAGATAGACCCCTTACTCAACACGTAGTAACACATATACCAGCCACCACGGCTTTACATACAAAACCACAGCTATCAGTATAGTAGATCACTTAGTAGATGACTTGCACTCTATACAGTACATGTAAAAACATAAGTGAAACATATGGATGGATAGAAGACAGACAGGTAAGTCCTTGTTCTATCCCCAGTGCTTCCAATAACTTGTGTTAATTCTTGACAAGAAACCATTCAGTATGGTTTACAATTAAACGTTTTAAAGGCTGGCTAAAGTGTAAAGTTGTCAAACACTACTAACCTACAAATGGCAGATCAGAATATATTAGCATAAGAAACAAATGTATACCTTTATTTATTTATTTATTTATTTATAATCAGGGAAAACATCAATGGGGTCTAATTAATTGATCTAAACAGTTGCAGATCGATATACTGCCACTGCCATTGCCACTTGCTATTTGACCTACTTTTAAAGATAAAAATGCCCCAAAGACACTACAAACACTGTTAGTTTTCACAAAGTCCCCTTTTAACCATTTAAATATTGGTGGTGTTTTAAATCAATGGAATGGACCCCACTGTCTTTGTTTCCAAGATGAACCTGGCAAAAGCTGGCGTTTTCATACATTTGTGACGCATTCATCTAATAAAACCCATGACAACTTTTGAAACATTTAATAATAATAAAAATAATTTAAAAAACACTCTAGCTTTAAAGCTAGTTTCTTTATACATCATTGCTTGTTATCTGGGTGTCTTCTAAAGTTGTCATCTCTGAGCACCATGTAATACTTAGTCAAATAGTTCAACTGATTTACCTAAAACAATTACTTCTTTAACGGAATTGCTCAGAATGTTATGTACCACTTTAGTTGAGCAGACATGTGAGTCTCTTCAGAGTATCACTGAAAGTACTGCATGTACCACGTCAGGGAGGGCCCCAATTTCATAATTTATGTAGATGTGGCGAAATAGGGTCCAAAGTTTGGCAAAATAATCTATGAAATACACAGTGTACTGAAGAGCCCAGTGTTTATTAAAAAAAATCTTCTATTTTTCCCTTTTCGCTCGGGGGGGGATTACCATAAAGGCCAACTTTCGATTGCTCTGTTTTGGTGATAACAGTCAACAATCTCAAGAGCACCATTTGTACTAGTTGGGGGATTTTTTGATCTTCATTAGAGTCAAAACAAGTTGGTATACAGCAAAACCTCAGGTTTTATGTATCAAAATAAAAGCGATTAAAATCTAAAGAATTATTTTACTTTCAGGATGAGTTGGTGACAGGAAGCCTGTGGCTAAAGAATGCTACTGAATATTGATTATCCAGATATACGATTGAAATAATACAATGATTGATCTGCTGTCATTTCCGATTAACACAGTCAAAACTGTGGCAGATTACCAGTCTATAAACCTTGGTTTGTCATCACCAATAATTACTAAGTGTATACCAGCAAGTGCCACCATGTTATCTCAAAGTTTCCACTCAGCCTTAAACTTTCATTGCCAAACTTCATAAGTATTAATTAACTAGTGCGGGTCAACATCACACTGTATTGGGGTCTACATACATAAATCCAAGACGTCTGCAATGTGCACTTGTGACAAAGAGTGAATGAATCCTAGTCAACAATCTCCCTCCTGACCTGTGAGGGCGTGGTATAACAAGAACAGTGTGCCTTGTACTGGACGGTTCGGCAGTTCATTCCAGGGTCGATTGGAAGCCGGCCATCCAGGAAGGGGGCGGAGTCACAATAACAGAAGTCATCACCCTAGTACGGTAAGCGATGTGTCAGTCATGGATTGGAGGAGACATGATTGAACTAGCTATCGGAGGGGGCATGATGGTATTTTTTAGTAAGCAAACTGGGAGCTGTCGCTGTTAAGCCAGCATCCAACCCGGATTACAAACACTGCACCAGTCACACTTAACTGTGTATTCACCACCAGCACGAGAGCACCGCGAAAGGACGCAGAGCCGTGCCTGTGCCTTTGTGTATTATTATTATTTTGGGACTGAAACCCTGTATTGTTTGGCTGTGCAATTACACATTGCTGTGTAGTTGCCAGCATTATTATTTAACAGTGTCAAACCATGAAAACAAATTAAATAAACTGTTTGGACCGTGAACACTGTTTGTTGTCGTTGTTTGCGTACTGCATCACCTCTACACCTGCGCACTGCAAGCCACTTTGCCACAGCACTCCAAGCTCCAAGTACAGTAACAATAAAACGGTTAATTACAGAAGGTTAATGTGACTCCTGATAGAGTTGACCTACTTCTAGAACACAGCATTGTGACATCCTGACAAGGAAACTGGGTTGTGACTATGCTGTATCTGATTTTTGATTAACAGATTACTTACACTTACAATATTGACAAGCCACCATTTTTTAAATGCTTTAAAAACTTAACTTAAAAGATAATAACCTTCGAGTTTGTGATTGGGGAAGGACCCAAGGCGCAGTAAATCACAAATAGGAAGATATATGATTATACATGCCTAACTGTGGGGAAGTAATCAGCTATTCCAGCCCCAAGTCTCCCAGGAGGGATACAGGATTCAGATGATGTAGTGTATCTCTCAATAGGGGTATACATGGATATGAAAGTTTCGAGTCCACAAACTGTCTGTGACCATAAACCCTTGGAAGCCTTCTGTTAGAGGGGTGTAAATTTGGCGCAAGATTTTAGCGCCAGGGTACCTCATATAGTACCAGCAACATTCAATCCTGGCGCCAGTAGACATGTTTCTTTTTTTTTTTCTTTCATAGCAACCATAGACAGGCCTGGACTACTCACATGACCATTGGCGCCCGCAGTCGAGCGCACGTTACACACTGTGCGTACCATTGGTATGCCAAATTTCGGCTTTATAAGGGTGGATTTGCATATAATTTCGTTGAAACGAAACAGACATTTTAAGCTTATAGGATTGTACAATTTATTTAGTGGTATAATCTTTCTTCTGATGACCCAGAATGTGAGATGGAAAAAATCTGTAAAAGCACCGAACCATCTGTTTCTGGCAACGGTGGAGGAGTTTTAAGCACCGAAAATACGCTGGGGGCATTGAATGTTAGTACGGCATGATCTGAATTCTGCTGCTGTGTTTATTCATTTTTAGAAACGGAAACAGTAATACAATTTGATTGCAGTTTTTTAATTATTATTATTATTATTATTATTTATTTCTTAGCAGATGCCCTTATCCAGGGCGACTTACAATTGTTACAAGATCTCACATTATTTTTACATACAATTACCCATTTATACAGTTGGGTTTTTACTGGAGCAATCTAGGTAAAGTACCTTGCTCAAGGGTACAGCAGCAGTGTCCCCCACTTGGGATTGAACCCATGACCCTCCTATCAAGAGTCCAGAGCCCTAACCACTACTCCACACCGCTGGCCTACGTTACAGTGTAGGTGCTGTGAAACTCAGGAAAGGACAAAAATGCCGCACTCTGATAGGCTGAAACACTTTACAGCATGTTGATACAGAGTCACATGAGATGGGATGTCAGTGTGGTTCAGATATGCGTACCATTTGAAAGATTTCTGGAGGCGCTCCTACACATGAACTACCCATAATCCACAAAACACAAAAAAACTATTCGGGGTGGAGGGAGGGTTGATAACTTAGCACCAGTAGGCTCTATGGTGCTAAACTCTTAAAACAATTTAGCACACATTTTCAAAACGATTTGCACCCCTGTGTTACCCTCAGTAACATTTTCCACTGTCATGAGAAACCTGCAATGGTCTGGTCCTAGTATTTTTTACAGTGAGATTTCCTTTTCACGATTTTACTGCTGCTATTTAACTAGTCTGTGTTTTTGTGTCTGTCTGGGTGCAAGCGGTTGTTTGTGTCTGTGTACATTTTTTCGACCATGGTTTTTAAAAACTCACGAATTGAGACTTGAGAACTTTAGTGGTGACTCAAAACAATGGAGTGCAAGACAAGATTAAGTACTGTAAGAATTCAGCTTTTTATTATGTGTTATATAAATTTAGCTACAATCAGCTTCTCTCTGTTTTAACATGGCTTTGATTCTCTAAAATACAGTAGCGGACTGGAAATACTGTTCTCGATGAGAATGCATTTCTGATGACCACTCATAACCCTCTGCAGAGTTTAGAAAAATATAATATTGTCCATGCATTGATGTTGACGATGCAAAAAGTCTCAATTATTTTAAAAACAAAATACAATATCTACCATAATGTGTGACTCATTGTGTGACCCTGAGCAAGTCACTTAACCTCCTTGTGCTCCGTCTTTCGAGTGAGATGTAGTTGTAAGTGACTGCAGCTAAGGCGTCTCTGTAAGACGCCTTAGATAAAGGCGTCTGCTAAATAAACAAATAATAATAATAATAATAATAATAATAATAATAATAATAATAATAATGTCTGTTTAAATGTGAACTGTGATGATGATCATTTAAATGGAATGATGATATTGAATGTACAGTACAGTATGTTTATAACCTGATTTGAGTTTACATCCCTTTCATCCTCAATAGCCCACATACTCAGTACAGTACATAAAGAAATAAATAAAGATGTCATAACAGGTAAGACTTTTTGAAAACGTTTTCATGCAATTTAACCCTACTGAGCACATGCTGTAGTACAGTATTGTATAATGGTGATTATTTACTAAGCGGTGGTAATTTTGCCGGAATTGCGGAGGAAAATTGAGATGGCTGTCATGGTATTTCCCAAAGTGTCACACCCTATTTACTAACTATTTAGAAGGAAAAATACCGGTCGGAAAAATTCAAATTAGCATACAAATTGTGGGTGGCAACAGGTTTGAAGTTGCGCTTCTATTCACAACAGGTGAAGGAGCTTTTACTGGTGGTGGCAGGGATACAAATATGAGAGAGATAAAAGAAGAGATCCTGAAATAATTTAGTTTCAGTTTAAAATAATATTTTATTATCTACGAGTCCTACAACAATGTGAAGCTTACAACGCCCTTCATCACACAGGTCCAGAGTATCTCTCCAACCTGCTGACCCACTATGTCCCTGCACGCAAGCTGAGGTCCTCTGACTCTGGCTTGCTTGTTATACCCAAGCAAAAGTGCACCACACCCGGAGAGTGCTCTTTTAGCTTCATGGCCCCGACTCTCTGGAACTCTGTCCCAGCTTTAGTGCGTGCAGCTCCCACAGACGCTCGCTTCAAATCAACTCTCAAGACCCACTTGTTCTCTCTTGCTTTCAATGCTCTTTAAGCCTGATATCTGTTATTAGCTGCTGTCTAAATTGTTATTTCAGGTTTTTCACTCCATCTTATTCATATGATTCTGTATGACACACGCATCCACAGTGTTTAGAATTCACATCCTAGCCTTGTATTTAATGTATTATGCCTGTATTTAATGTATTTGCATTTTAACATTTTTTTTACTGTTTGTGTTTAATGTACTATGCCCCGTATTTCACTGTATTTAATGTATTATGCATTGTTCCTCACTATCTTGTAAAGTGCTTTGTGATGGTGGTCCACTATGAAAGGCGCTATATAAAATAAATATTGATTGATTGAATGCATCAGCATGGTTTGTTTTGTACTGTATTACATGTAGGAAAGACAAAAAAAAAGTCTGCTAGGTATTCATTTAATTGTACTACTTTACTGTTTAAGCCTACTGTACATATCTATATTTTTTACAAAAAACACATTAATGTTATTTTAATATGCCCTCATATTTATTAGGCTATTAATATATATATATATATATATATATATATTACTAAACAAACATTAATTGATTGAAAACATACCATAACATATAGCAATTGATGTCGAAAATAAATATATACAAATATATGAACATCGAAGTAACTAAAATACAGATAAATGCACTTCGGGGCAGCGAACGTAACGTAGAAACAATTAAAAAGCGCTGTTTGGAAATATGTTTTAGCCCCAACTGTATAAATCCCAGTTGGCACAGTGATGCTGGCCCAGTACCGGCCCAATTATGGCTGCGATTCCCGCCCAATGCCAAATTGTATTACGGGCCCGGTCCAACTGAGCCAGCCCAGACCCGGTCCAACGGAGATAGGTACCAGAATTTTAATTCAACTGTTTGACACAATGTTACAAGATTCATCAATACTTATTGTTACAACATTAATTACAACTGTGATGAACAGTTGAAATTTGCTTTTAACACTGTTTGATCAATAAAGGTATTTAAGGGTCAGTTGGGTAGGTTTTTTTTCAGTAGTATTATGTTATACTCACTTAGTTTTATTATGTGCATCATTTTCTTCCCAAATGGAACTTCAGAACTGAGTGTGCCAGGCGGTTTTATGAATAAAGTTAGGTATTTATTGTAAGGTATGTGAAATAAAGGTTGGTTTCAGCTGGTTTTTCATCAGCACTATGGTGTTCTCGCCTATTTATAATAATAATAATGTATTTATTTGGCTGATGCTTTTTTCCAGAGTGAGTTACAATTAGTTATTTTACATACAAATTCTAGTACCCATGGGTTATTACTGGAGCAATATATGCTGCATTGCATACGTAAACATTAGTAATTCAATGCAAATGAGGCAGCGGCGCTATTCCACCCCTTTCATTTTGCATCCGCTAAATCCTTGTTTTCAGCACGAAAGTGGGAATAGTAAATAGGAAGGGGACAGAACTGCGCACGGAAGTCATGTTTTCACATTGTAAATAAGGCCCTAAATGTGATCAAAAATGTACAAAAACCTGCTATGGTCTATAGCATACGCAACAAAACAAATGAACAAACAAGCATTGCAATATTGTAAGCCCCCAAAACGGAGATATACTGCTTACCCATGCCATCTACCTAAAAACCACGATTTCAAACTTTGTGTTGATGATCCACAGTCAATCTTGCCACCAGGATTAGTAGGCCACACCCTTACCCTTCTTGGTGTCAAATTCAAAGCTAGCACAAGATGAAGCAGATATCCAGTAACCATCACTATGTAGCATAGCAAATCGGTCAGCTTTGCTTTCTGTTCATAAATGTCTTCAAACGTTATCATGTTTTTAACATACACTGTACAGTCGCAGACAAAAGTATTGGCACCCATCGCTTATTGTACCATAATTCAAGGTAAGATTAAGGACAAGCATTTCTTAAACTGTAACCACTTTATAATAAAACAAAAAAGCAATTTCTAGTAATTTAACAAATACATGTCATTTAAAAAATGAACAAACTTATTTCATTTTAAGTATTCATGCATGACAAAAGTATTGGAATCCCTGCTTTAGTATTTTGTTTGCTTTTATTACAGTTTTCATATGTTTATGATAATTCTCAACCAGTATGATACATCTTGTTGGTGAAATCTGGGCCCATTCTGTCTTGCATACTTCCTTCAGCGCAGACATATTGGATATGCAATGCTTGGCTATAGTTTTTTTTTTTTTTTTAGATCAGTCCAAAGCATTTCTAGTGATTGCAAAGGCAATTCCAGAACTTTTATCTTAGTCTTCTTCAAGAATTCCAGAGCTGACTTAGCCATATGCTTTGGGTCCAATATAAGCTATATGCCAACCAGCCTATGAGGTGATGGTATTATTGTACTTTGTAGAATGTTTTGATACACAGGGGCATTCATTCAATCTTTAATCACATGAATGTCTCCAGTCCCTGAACTGCTAAAACACCCCCATATCATGATCGAACCACCTCCATGTTTAACTGTAGGTACAAGATTTTCTTCATTGAATGCTTTCCCTTTTTTTCTCCAAACATACTGTGGTCCATTTTTGGGGAAAAGTTATATTTCAGTCTCATTAATTGGACCAGAGAATTTAACTCTTGTTGAAGAATCCTTGGCTGTTAATCTTGGACTTTTTTTGGATGATTCTCCTACCTGCTGTACCCGTAATTTTCTTTGTCCACTTCTTTCAAGCATTTAGTTGAATGTGTTCTGTAGCTCTGATTGTGGATTTTGGATTTCTTTGATACTGTGCTGTGGCCATTTCCTTTGGTTTAATTTTCTGCGAGTGCTTTTCTCAAACGTGAATCCCATTTTTTTTTTTTAAGATTGTTTGTTTAAACTACCAGAAATGGTGTATTTTGTTCTTTGTCATATGCATTAGTGGCTAATGTTCATTAAATGCTTGTATTTAACATGTTTTCTTGAATTATCTGATATTAAGTGTAGCGTGCCAACATTTTTGTCTGAGTCAATTTCATTAAGAAACATTCGGGTTTGACTGTTTTGTTTAAAGAAGATTGCCCAACATCCTGAAACGGCTGGGTTCTGCAAGTTGTGTTTAATTTTGGAAGGCTGGCTTTTCTAAATATGGATGGTATAGGAAAGAGGAATCAAAGACAATTTCCTTGTTAGACATTTACTCTTGTGATCTTGTAACCTAAACAAATCAATTCAAATATAATGAATTGAGATATCTGAATCTATGTGTGAATGCAGAAAATACACAGCCACCACTTGTAAAGAAAAATACCCCAAAACAGTAACACATAATATTAAAATTGTATTTATTCACTTCTATAGTTTTATAGCAAGTTTATTCAACAGAAAGATGAAAATTGCTGTACGTACTATACATCAGAAAGCTCGTCTTCAATACATTACAGAACATTCATCTAAATGAAGAAAATGAAGATCTGATGCCAACTAAAGACATATGAAAACATGAAAATTGTTCCACTTTTGAAATGCAGTCCAAAATGTATGTAATAAAGGGCCCTATTCACTAAACGTATTCTGTATTTAAAGACTGTTTTAAACATTTCCATAGTCATGCTGTTATTGGATGTGCTTCATCTGAGCACTGGGAAAATCCAGAAAACCGTTTACATTTTAACAAATATATAGTTTATAACTGACACAAAACTTCAAACAACTGATGAATTAACATTTGTAGACTAAAAATACATCATATAGACAATATTAACTTTAAAAATGTGTTTGGATAAATCATATAATTATTTGAATGTTACTGAATTGCTTTGACTGCATGAACGACATGGGTTTGGATAATACTAATTCTGGGATAACTGTTTTCAAAAAACGTGAGGCAGCTGTACTACAATAATTTCCTATCGTAGTATGGACTGAATGGCAAGGGGTGTCATGATTTTGCTTACAAAGGATTGTGGTGAAGCTTAAATGGCACCACAGTGCCTGCCTGTAGCCAGTATTTTTCAGAATTCAAAAGCACCGGTCTTAAATAAACAGAAAGAATAAATAAAAATTAGAAGAATAATGGTGGGAAAAGGTGTGCTGGCAATCCTTTGTGGTTTGTAACAATGTGTGACAGTCTGTTGCAGCCAATTTTCATCCTGTCCAAAGTTTGAGCATGCAGTAGCTCAGGGCATGTCTGAAGCAGTATCCCTGTGTGCTACACTATCCTGTAATTCTCAACTGTCCCTCCCAGTACAACTGCCATGGCAGAAATAACCAAACCACATCACACAGCCCTCAGAAGTCCTTCACATTGTCTGTACAGTCTTAAAAGGTGCACATAATTACCTGACATCTGTTATACTGGCAGGGCTTCTCCTAAGTACTCCCCATCCTTTAAAAGTGCCCTGGTTTAGATTTTACCAGGTCTCTCAACTATTTCCATCTGCTTTGGTGGTTTGCTAATTTGTTTTTTTGCGTTGGACTGAGGCAAAATGAGGCATTTTGCTGCATACCCTTCAACAAGTCCACCCTTAAAACAATATTTGATTTTGTAATCCAACTCAAGTTTCTTCAGTTAGGTAGGTAAGGAGACACTTTAGTAAACGACTTGCAGGTATGAAGATTTAAAGTGATGTAATGTGCAAAATAGTCTAAATAAAACTTATTTAGACTATAAAAAACAATACGCACAATACATACAGAAAATGTTTAGGTGGAGTTAAAATGAAAGGTTACAGCAAACTAACTTATTCTGTACCTACTGCTTCAGACTCTATTTAGTCCTATAGTCTATCATTTCCATTTTTTTCTGCTCCCATAAACTAAATAATCAGCTGTATTCAGTGGAAGCTTTTATTTTGTCAAAGCCTTATATCTCTGTAACTACTGCGTTAACGACTGATGTAATGTTACCTAGCAACATAACAAGAAACATGGAACAAAATAAATACGCTTTTTGTTTTACTTTAAAAGGTTTGTTTTATTGAGTTGAATATTTTGTAAATTATGCAAGTGTAAGAAGTGGAGGTTTTAGAATAACTTTACTGGAAGAGTCAATAATAAGACGATTATGATTACTATTAGCTTCAGGATACCCAGTCTAGATGGCTGCATGGCTCCAGGCTCTGGATACAAGCCACTCTAACTCCAATGACAAGCACTCTTGTGTAATGTTCGGGATTGGATACTCACGATGACATACAAGAAGGCACATCAACCATACTGATTTAGGAGCAGGTGGAGTCGTATTTTATAAGTGCTAAACAGGGCCCCCAAAGCTGCCCTGGCTGTAGTTGGTCTAACATTCTGCAACACTGCTCACTTTTTTGGGGTTATGAGCTCTTTATCAAGCAGGCATTAAGTTTCCTCTCTTTCATATCAAAGGAAACTGCTGGGACAGCAAAAGCCTGAGGCAAATTGAAGCCACCACCACCACCACCACCCAACATGCAATCTTAAAAAATAAAGATGTTTATTGACATTTTCTGTTAGATGATACCCTTTCTGTAAAGGGGTAATTATTTCGGACCTCTCGGGAGGCTTTCATAAGCATAACTTTTGTAAATCCTTCACCATTTTGCTGTAGTTCATTCCATTTTCCATCCGATTCATTCTGCCACCACACAATAAATGTGGTATTTGTTTATTCAGTAAACACTCTTTGTTGAATGAATATTTAGCATACTTTATACAAAATATGTGCTTTTAAAAGTGTCCAGCGAGAGCAGAGGGAGCACTTTATACAGGCTCAGAAGATGATAGACTAAATACCCCTCAATTTTCAAGGGGCCCATGATGTCACTGTATATAACACTGATTGCAGTGATAAGGGGTTAATACAGAGTCAAAGAGTGGCTACTGTAAAATGACTTCCCCTTTGAAGTGTCAATTGTTATTGTGATTGGGTTGGAGTTTTACTTGGCGTTTGGCACCACCTGCTTGCATAATTATTCTAAATATGCCAATAGATGTTTCTCATACTGAAAAGACAGTATGAAGTACTATGAAAATAACACCATCTCCTCTCTTCAAAATACATTTAGATTTTGTATTGTCCTCTTACTTTTGTATGATGTTTTCAGTCATTCAAAGTGATTCTTATTTTTGATAGGCCTACTCTGTGTTATGGTGCTTTGACCCGAATTCAGAAGCAGCTCCTGGGTTGTAGCTGGTAGATCCTCTTTCACCATAGATGTATAAAACATGGGTTAGTGAATCGAGCATAGATCGCCAAAACGGCCTCCTCTCTTCATACGTTTTGTTATGTTCTTATGAATCATGTTTCTGTTTATACTGCTGTCAATACGCAGTACCAGTACACAATACCTGTGCACCAGACGGAGCTGGCCCTTACATCTATAGTTACAATTACTGTATACAGACTGTAACACTGGAGAACTTAATTCAGGTCAATATACCTTAACACACTAAATTAAAAACAATATTTGTTTTTGTTAGACGACAGTAAAAAAAAAAAATTACATAAAAATGTAACCTGAAGCTAATGCACTGTCTAATGTAACATTATTATCAAGTGGTTCGGTAGTTGTAAGCAACAATATTAAGACAAGCTCAGATCTGCATTGTGTGTAAATGCAACTGGTGCGGGCAAGTGCCCACTGCCTGTCCTTATTTCTAAGCACTGTATAATTGTCCATGTTATTGGAATCCCTGTGGCCCTCAAGCTAAAACACATGGGTGGCATAGCAGCAGTTACTGCTGACGGGACTGTTGGAACTTCATAAAACCAAGTGTTCCAAGAGTCAACAGGCTCTTGTGTTCCTCCTTCCTAACAATTAAACACTGAATTCACATTCCCGATCTAAAAAGATAATTGGCACACAACATGTAAAACCCACTTTCCCCACCCCAAGCACAACTTCAGGTCTACAACTTTTAAAGAAGCATTAGCTGTGCTAGAACACTGTACTACCCCCAATAAAATAAATAAAAACTGTATTACTCCAGTAAATTAAACCAATTACTGTGTTTAGTGTCAAGGAACACAATGCTCACTTCAAGAACAGAAGTTCTGTATTGCTCAGCAGACTGTTGGCACAATATGACTGTAACAATTGGTAATTTGTGGAATACTTGTCAGACACTTCCTGCATTCCAGTATACACTATGTTCCCAAGTCATCCTCCCACTCACTACTGTGGAAGACATTGAGGTCTACTCAGTTAGTCTAACAGTGGTGAATCTAAACAGTGCCGCTGTTTAAATCATTAAAATAGGACATTCCCTGGCGTTATACATATTTTACAAAAAAAATACGCTAACTCACATGGCTCTGTTAGGTGTTTCATTTTCATAACTGTGGTACACAAAAGTTACACAGTGGCTGTCAAAAGTATTCACCCCCCTTGGACTTTTCCACATTTTATTGTGTTACAACATGGAATCAAAATGGATTTAATTAGGAGTTTTTGCCACTGATCAACACAAAAAAGTCCATAATGTCAAAGTAAAAAATAAAATCTACAAATTGTTGTAAATTAATTACAAATATAAAACAGATAATAATTGATTGCATAAGTATTCACCCCCTTTGCTATGACACACCTAAATAAGCTCTGGTGCAACCTATTGTCTTTAGAAGTCACATAATTAGTTGAATGGAGTCCACCTGTGTGCAATTAAGGTGTTTCACGTGATTTCAGGTTAAATACACCTGTCTCTGGGAGGTCCCACAGTTGGTTAGTACATTTTCTAACAAAAACTACATCATGAAGAAGAAGGAACATTCAAAGCAAATCCGGAATAAGGTTCTTCAAAAGCACCAATCAGGGGTAGGATATAAGAACATTTCCAAGGCATTGAATATCCACCGGAGGACAGGAAAGTCCATTATTAAGAAATGGAGAGAATATGGCACAATTGTGAATCTGTCTAGAACAGGCCGTCCTCAAAAACTGAGTATCCGGGCGAGAAGGGCACTAGTGTTGAATTTAAATCAAGGGAAGTAATGTTAAAACTTTACAATGCATTAGTAAGACCTAGAATATTGTGTTCAGTTCTGGTCACCTCGTTACAAAAAGGATATTGCTGCTCTAGAAAGAGTGCAAAGAAGATCAACCAGAATTATCCCGGGTTTAAAAGGCATGTCGTATGCAGACAGGCTAAAAGAATTGAATCTATTCAGTCTTGAACAAAGAAGACTACGTGGCGATCTGATTCAAACATTCAAAATCCTAAAAGGTATAGACAATGTCGACCCAGGGGACTTCTCTGACCTGAAAAAAGAAACAAGGACCAGGGGTCACAAATGGAGATTAGATAAAGGGGCATTCAGAACAGAAAATAGGAGGCACTTTTTTACACAGAGAATTGTGAGGGTCTGGAACCAACTCCCCAGTAATGTTGTTGAAGCTGACACGCTAGGATCCTTCAAGAAACTGCTTGATGAGATTCTGGGATCAATAAGCTACTAACAACCAAACGAGCAAGATGGGCTGAATGGCCTCCTCTCGTTTGTAAACTTTCTTATGTTCTTAGTCAGGGAGGCCACCAAGAGGCCTATGGCAACTCTAAAGGAGTTACAGTCTTCACAAAACTGGCCTTTATGGGAGAGTGGCAAAAAGAAAGTCATTGTTGAAAAAACCTCACATCAAATCTCGGCTAGAGTTTGCCAGAAGGCATGTGGGAGACTCTGAGACCAAGTTGAAGAAGATTCTATGGTCTGATGAGACCAAAATAGAGCTTTTTGGCCTCAACGCTAAGCGCTATGTTTGGCGCAAGCCTAAAACCGCACATCATCCTGAGAACACCATCCCTACCGTGAAGCATGGTGGTGGCAGCATCATGCTATGGGGATGCTTCTCTGCGTCAGGGCCTGGAAAGCTTGTGAAGATAGACGGCAAAATGGATGCAGCAAAGTACAGAGAAATCCTGGAGGAAAACCTGCTGAAATCTGCAAGAGACCTGGGACTTGGGAGAAGATTCATCTTCCAGCAGGACAATGACCCCAAACATACAGCCAAAGCCACATTGGAGTGGCTTAAAAACAAAAAGGTCAATGTCCTGGAGTGGCCCAGTCAAAGCCCGGACCTCAATCCAATTGAGAATATGTGGAAAGAGTTGATAATTGCTGTTCACCAAAGGTCCCCATCCAACTTGACGGAGCTTGAGCAATTTTGCAAAGAAGAATGGGCAAAAATTGCAGTGTCCAGATGTGCAAAGCTGGTAGAGACTTATCCAAATAGACTCATGGCTGTAATTGCTGCCAAAGGTGTGTCTACCAAATATTGACTCAAGGGGGTGAATACTTATGCAATCAATTATTTTCTGTTTTGTATTTGTAATTAATTTAGAACAATTTGTAGATTTTATTTTTCACTTTGACATTATGGACTTTTTTTGTGTTGCTCAGTGGCAAAAACTCCTAATTAAATCTATTTTGATTCCATGTTGTAACACAATAAAATGTGGAAAAGGGGGGTGAATACTTTTGAGAGCCACTGTACATTTCACAGCATCTCTTGCAATGGTTTTTGCATGCAAACAGTGACAATTAAGACTAATTCCATAACAGTTGGCAATGAGCTATATTAGAGCGGGATGACACATTGCTTAGTGATCTGTGTTGAGGTCTGCCGTAAACATGAAATGGCTTTCTATGCGTGGAACAACATTTTTTAACCCATGAAAATTAAAGGGGGACTTTCACAGATCAAATCAGTTTTAATCATTATTGTAAAGCAATGTCTATCATGACATGGAAAGTTCCTCATTAGTTAAAGTGGATACAATTTCTGGTGCAGTATGTATCACTGTTTGAGGAATACAATTATTTCAACAACATTAAACTAGCAAGCAACTACTCATTATCAGAGATGAATCAGTCCTTAAAGAGTAAGTGGCAGGGTTCCGAAAATATAGCGTTAAACGTTCCCACGTGTTGCTACAACTGTTTAAATAAAGTACCTGTAAGTTTCTTTTCATTGTTAACATCCTGACAACTTTTTACACATAACTTTAAAGTCTGTTTCAAAGCTCTTTTCAAAATGTCTGCTCTAGTACCCTGATAATATAAGGATTACTGCCCACATTGTCAAACAGGTAACATAGCGATAATGATCCATGATGTGGTACGGTACAGAAAAGCCAGAGCATTTGTTCTGTTTTTTTTTTTTTTTAAATCGCTAATCCTGCAGTGATTAGAGCATTGTTTTCCAAACTTTTTGATTGGCGACCCAAATAAACACAGGAATAATGAACCCATGACCCAAAATGATTCACTATTTGGTATTTTAACTTAAATACTTAACCAATCAAAAAGCAACATTTCATTTATTTATAACTACTCTATACTATATAAGCATTCAGGCATTGATAGTTTTACAGGTTGCTAAAATGTTTGCTTTTATCAAATTCATTATTAGTACAAAATGTTAAACTAACATAGCAATTTAAAATTGTGTTGCAACACACTGAATACCAGTTTTAATTTTTAATTCATTGCAAACATACCGACAACCTGTCAAAGATTAGGCTAGCCAGTCACTACTGACTCTTACTACACTACATGTTACCTACATGCAGCCTGTTTCTGTATTTTGTTTTTAATAGTCACAAATGAAAATGCTGCTTCACACAAGATAGGTGGTGGTGAGTGGCAGTAAAATTGAAATTGCCTTACCAGCGAGTTCTGGGTATTTGCCTACAGCAAGGAGTCACAACTTCTTCAGAGGTAAATTGTTAAATACAACTTTTATTGAGCGGTCACATGACAGATCGATGAGCTGTGACTCCAGTTGGTATGGCAAAGAGATTAGCTACGTCCACGGCAAAAGGATCAGCAACCCAGCCGTACTTTCTAGGAAAGTAGTCCTGAAACCTTTAAAGGGCTTTTAAGTGCTGGTCAATTACCTGTTTAGTAATGGAGACAAACGCCTTGTTCTTTTCAATAAATTCATACATAACTGGGAACATTTCATAACAGCATTCTGTCATTCGTTTCTGCCACAGTTGCAGCTTTACTTTGAATGCCTCGATTGTGCAGTGCTGCTCAAAAATATTACCACATTTTCCCTGCATTGCTAAATGCAACTTGTTTAGGTAAGTGAATAAATCTGTAAGGTATCCTAGCTAAAGAAGCCAATTATCATCATCAATAAAATCAGCAAGGGGTGCTTTTTTCAGTGAGGAAGGAGCACACCTCTTCTCGAAGCTTAAATAGACGCTGCAGCATCTTTCCATGGAAAAGCCAATGTATCTCAGTGTGCATTAATAGCTGTTCATGATCGGCTCCTAATTCACAGTACAAAGTTTAAAAGCAACAAGCATTTAAAGCACCGGTCTCAATATAGTTCAATGGCAGTTTCCCAGGCCAAGCAGGGAGAATGGACGAGATGGGAGAGTGTGGACAACGCAAGATCGGCTGGCAAGACATATGGACAATGGAACAGAGCAGGATCAGTTTCCTCATCAGGTTAACATATGATGTTCTCCCATCACCACAGAAGCTTAATCTATGGGTAGGAGAGCATGTAAGCAAAATGTACTGTACTTCATTTATATTAAACACCTCTGTGTTGTACATTAAGATAGTCACAAGTTGTTTAGTCTATCACAGCACTGGGCTGCTCAGGACTGTCTTTGTTTTTAAAACTGCCAGGAGTGAGCCATATGGAGACAGGAACAGCAGAAACACACCAGCACTAGTAGTATGCATTGGCAGGACTTGGAGGGGCTACTTCCCCAAGGTTAGCTATCTTTCACCCCCCCCCCCCCCCCAACCCCCTCACAAATATTAGTGAATGCTGTAATTCCCACGATTGATCGTCCCCATTCTGTTCTGTGGAGCGGGTCATCGCCCTGCCCAATGGGAAGGTTAGTCTATATCCTCCCAGATGTTATATAATCTCTCTCTGTGGTAGCTTGGATTAAACTGTGCTCTCTTATGCAACCCCTTCTACATGTGGCTTGTCTGCATTCTACACTGTTGAGCTATACAGGAGGCTGTGTGGTCCAGTGGTTAAAGAAAAGGGCTTGTAACCAGGAGGTCCCCGGTTCAAAGCCCACTTCAGCCACTGACTCATTGTGTGAACCTGAGCAAGTCACTTAACCTCCTTGTGCTCCGTCTTTCCGGTGAGACGTAGTTGTAAGTGACTCTGCAGCTGATGCATAGTTCACACACCCTAGTCTCTGTAAGTCGCCTTGGATGAAGGTGCTAAATAAACAAATAATAATGATAATAATACTGATACATTTTGCAGATAAAGCTGTGTTATGGGTTCAAAAAGCTGATTGTGTGGCCTGTCCTGATTATCTTCCAGGCTATGGACATCTTTACAATGTTAATGTGTTTTATAAGGGCTATTTGATAATGGCATATAAGTTAGAACTTATGATAGAGATTAGTTAACATCTCAAAACCACCATGCTTTATTTGAATCAACTGGCAGTAACCAGGTACAGTAGCTACTTTCTTGCGCCCTGGAAGGTCCAGTAGGCCCAAGAGTTGGTAGAAGTCAGGACAGGCACGCTCGCAGAGCTATGACAAAAACTTTCTTGAAAACTGCCATCACTATAGCTGACTGTAGTCAGTGCTCCTCAACTTTCATAATAAACCACTCAGATTTATTGAAATAAAAGTCAAATGTTGCCACCTGTACAGTATGTTACAGTAATAGACATAATATAGCCGGTCCAGCTTTTGGGTCTATATTTAGAGCAGAGGATGTGCTGTACTGACACACTATTGTATACAAAGTTTATTGCTGAGTGACCTTTACTAACCTGACCAGGAATCCACAAACAAGGACATGTCCACACCCCTGACTCTTGGCTGCTCAGGAAAGCACCACCCTCCTCCATTTATTTATTTATAGTCTCCGACCAGGAATGTGCATTTCTCTGGCCATCAGGGATTCCAGTGTAAAATATCCAGAAATCTGTGCTATGGGTGTAAAGGTCAGCTCCCATCAAAGAAATGGCTAAATTGATAGGTTCATTGTACTTGATTCCAGTTATATCAGCGTCTTGTATTGTCTGGCTTAAGCTTCTTCTCTGCTTAGGCGTGTATAGACAAATACCTTTAACCACAACAATACACCCAAAGTACTAAAGTGAGGTATGTGTGCAATGCACCACACAGGTCAAAAATTTTAGAAATGCAAAGAACTCAACCAGTGCTTTTCATTCCTCTCTTACATAACCAAATACAGTACAGTAGTGTACATGGATGGGCTGGCAATTGTACTGAGATTTAAAAAAGTCTATATACACATCCTATTAGTGCAGAAACTGTTAGTACTTATATTCTTTGGGCACCTACTTTACAATGTTTACTTGGCGTGTCAGTCTAGTTCAGTTACTGATTCAAGGCTGGTTTTTCAAAAGGGCTAACAAACACTTGCAAACAAAGGTATTGTACTGTATCACAGGACTGTGCGTTTCTTCTCTGGTTGTACATGTAATCTAGGGGTGCTAGGTCATAAAGACCCCCAGAAAAGATGATTTGTTTTCAATTTTGTCTAAGATATTACTACTGGTACTTCTTTCTGATACTCATTAGTAAAGCAACCCTCTGACAGAATACTAAAAAAAAATACTTAAAATATAAAATATATATGAATCACCTTAGTTTTTACAGTTACAGTTACTTTATAGACAGTAAGGCTAACATTACATCTGTCTTTGACCCGTTAATTTATGTAGCGGTTACATGTTTAGGCAAACATTAACATCTTTTTACAATTCTAAACTAAACCTCGCTAAAGTCCTCTTTCTTCTCGGTGTGGAATCACAAACATAGCTATAGAAAGGGGAATGCTTAGTTTGATTTGAATACATTACATTGTGTCAGTTTCACCTAGCTCCTTTACTTTAAAATGAAACTAACAAATTGGTTCATGCTCAAAACCTTTTTTTGTGATCAAAGGCTATTTCTGAATGGCATGTTTCAGTGATCAGGGGAAAGTACAGTACACTGTCTTTGATTCTTAAGTTGAAGTTTTACCTCAAAGTGCATTGTTTGTATCTGGTGCCCCTGAATTTCACTCATTTCACTACATTTTATACAAAGTCACTGTCCATGAGGACTTCTGGGCTCATTTTAAATTGCATACTGTGTAATGTCTAAAATAGGTGTGTTACAAATCTGTTCCAAAAAGTACAAATGCTACAAATGTGTCCTTGTCTAGACGAAGTCAACGCTAAATCATACAGTGAAAAGGCAATGAAGGCCAAGGCATGGGTGGAATTGAAGACAGTCTTGCAATACGATGTCTACAGTGGTGCCCATTAGTAGAATTTTCTGAGAATGTGTGTGTGTGTGTATATATATATATATATATATATATATATATATATATATATATATATATATATATATATATATATATATATATATATATACACACACATACACATACAGTCACCTCCAAAATTATTGGCACCATTGATAAAGATGAGCAAAAAAGGGTGTATAAAATAAACAACACCAGTCAATAAGCTATATTTTATGCTCAAATATATGGGAAAACCATATTCTTTTATTCTAATACAATTGCTCAGAAAAAAAGTTTTTTTATTGACAAGTAATAACATTTTTCTTATAAATCTAACAAAATTAAATCTTCATTAACATTCTACTTTAAGTTCATCTCAGTCTTAAGGAACTGTATTGTGGCTTTCCATGGCTTCCTGTTTCACTGGGGTATAAAAATGAGGTAACACGCATATGAAATCCATTTGTCATCCATCACCATGAGGAAAGGCAAAGAACTCACAAATGAAAAGAGACAAATGGTTGTTGACCTTCATAAATCAGGCAATGGGTACAAAACAATAGCTAAAAAACGAAATATAACACTTACCACTATTAGGGCAATAATTAAGAAGTTCAAAACCACTGGAACAGTGGTAAACTTGCCTGGTAGAGGACACAAGTGTATCTTGCCCCCACGCACAGTGAGGCAGGTGGTTCAGGAGGCAAAGGGAAATCCAAGGGCCACAGCTGGAGAATTACAGAACTTGGTTGCATCTTGAACTCTACCCAGTACCAGGACATTTTAGCCAAAAAACCTGGTTGCCTCTACCAGAAGGCTGAAACTTGGCCCACAAGTTGATTTTGTGGTCACTTAACCATTTCTTTGTGGATTTTGATGTGTGCTTGAGGTCATTGTCTTGCTGGAGGGTCCACTTGCGGCCAAGTGAATTGAAGCATTTTGACTTGAAGAGGCAGTAGGGTACCAAAATGCTTTGACACCCTCCTACCTTCTGAATATGCTGCGCTTAACTTTTTTCAAAAGAAAGGATCGCTGCTCATATGCACACTCTGCGCACGATGTTTGTGAAGCTAGTAAAGCCCCCACCCAGTGGTACTTCAGCCAAGACAGGAACCAAGAGGCAGGAGTGGCTGGTACACCACCTAAGGTTCCTGGAACCCCACCTCAAGAAGAGCATATCAAAGTCAAATTTTCAGGTATATAAAAAATGAACAATGATATTGTGACGGGGTACCCCCGCCCCTATGTGTATTTGGTTTATTTGTATAGTATGGGTTATGTAGCACTGATGATTTAAAATGTATGATTGGTATGTGGGCACGGGGAAGTCACAATTACTTCATGTGCAGACTGACCCGAGGTTCAGATTAAATGATTAGCAATCAAGTCCCGGTACAGCTGCTTAAAGGAGCATGAATTTCTCACTCGGGGTTGGTGTTCAGAGTGGACAATGAGAGACACGAGTCGTGAGATAAAGAAAGTAAGAATAAAAATAACCCACAAGCCTATCTGTAACAGATGGTGCTCAGAAGTGGGAAACAGCGCCTCCACATTCAGGCCAGGGTGATTTTTTTTTGAAAAAAACATTTTTTTTTGTGTGTGTTTTTGGAAAGGATTTTTTTGTTGATTGTTTTTTTTTTTGGAGAAGAGGAGAAAATAGGATGGGAAGAAGAGATGGAGTGGTGGCATGACCAGCGGCAGCTGGAAGCCAAAGGGGCTCCCTGGTGCCTTGCATACCTGGGGCATGGGCACCTCCTGGACGTATGCCCCTGGGAAGACCTCCTCTTTATGAAGGCCTTCTATCGAGGTGAGGTGGAGACGACAGAGGACTGGATCTGTCTGAAGGCCGTACCATCGCCGCAGACGGACCAGGACACCTGCCTCAAAGGGGAAGAGTGGTGCTTTGCATGTGCGTAGCTCGGGCAGTCCACAGTGTGTGTCCTCGTACACGGGCCCCTTCAGCCACCTGCTCCGAAGAGGAAGAAGGGGAGGAGCGGCCATCCCCAGAAGAAGGGGAAAAAGTCAGTGCAAGCTCCAGCGCCCACAAGGGAGAAACCTAAGCGTCCAGCGCGCACGAGAGGGGAGCACGAGCGTACAACGCTGTCGAGGGAGATATGGAACTGGCTGCTGAACCCTAAGGTGGACATCATGGAGGCCACCCCGATGGCGATCGACCTGCTATGGGCCAGAGATGGGGAGCAATGGGAAGCCTGGGAACACCACCATTGCCCAGCCTCCCAGCCATCTAAGCCATGGTGTGCAACTACCTCCCAAGGGTCAACTCTTGCCCTGTCCTGCAAAGCCTGCACCACCTAGGGCCGCCAAGCCTGCACCGCCGAGCCACCATCACCATTGCCCGGGGATGCCAGTTCACCATCGCCCTGGGATGCCAGATCGCCATCGCCCGGGGATGCCTGCATGTCACCGCCCGGGGATGCCTCCATGCCACCGCCCGGGGATGCCTCCGCGACACCACCCGGGGATGCCTCCACGACACCGCCCAGAGATGCCTCCAAGACACCGCCCGGGGGTGCCTCCAAGACACCGCCCGGGGATGCTTGCACATCACCGCCTGGGGATGCCTGCACATCACCGCCTGGGGATGCCTGCACATCACCGCCTGGGGATGCCTGCACATCAACGCCTGGGGATGTCGCCACGATGCAGCCCAAGGTGGTGTTAACTCCAGGAGCAGCCTTTATGCTGCTGGAAAGTCTGGGGCCGGAGCCCCAGAAAAGGAAGCCGTCAGCTACAGAGCACAAGGGAGAAGTGGAGCTCCCGCTGCCGCCTTCATGGCCAGGGGCTCCCCTCCCGAGTACACCACCGGAGCTTTCGCTGTCGCTGTCGGAGGGTCTGGAGCTAGGAGGAGAGAAGCAGGAGCCACCTCGGTCTCCACCAGGAGGAGAGGAGCAGGAGCTGCCGCTGCCTCCACTAGATGAGGGAACAGGACGTGATGCTGACATTCCTCAGCAGCCACTGCATAAGCTGCTGACGGGAGCACGGCAGAGACCAGCCCGGCCGCAGCTGCTGCGAGGAGGGCCAGCCCCACCGCAGCAATGGCCAGAGAGGCCAACTCCAACCCGACTCTGCTTCACCTGAGGTCACCAGAACTGCTTCGCCTGGGGTCGTCAGCTCGCCGTTCGCCTGGGGTCGCCTGGGTTCGCCTGCTCGCCTACACTCCATGTATCTCTGTTGCTCTGTGCTACTTTAAACTAAAACTAAAGAAATGAAAGAAGATTTCTAAAGACTTTAAAAGTTATTCAGAAAAAGATTCAAAAGAATTTAGTTATTTCTCAATAATTTCACAACTTTGTATTTATCAATTAATATCCCAACTGTCTTTTTTCTATTTGCTCTAGAAACATTCACTAGGTTCCTGAGACCAATAATTACCATCATCCCCTTAATTTGCTATGAATATCCGATTCCAAAATATGCTTATTAGTTTCTTCAACAGATCACCCATCCTAATTCAGGACTTTTGCTGTTCATATGAGCCACGCCCATTTCTCTTTTGGCTTTCAAGGAGCTTCGATTTGCTCTCTGTCAGAATTTTTCCTCATCTTCACCTGCGGGTGTCTGTAAACACAATGGATTCATGTTCTAGGTAGATATTATTATTATTTATTTCTTAGCAGACACCCTTATCCAGGGCAACTTACAATTGTTACAAAATATCACATTAATTTTACATACAATTACATTATATTTTACACACAATTACCCATTTATACAGTTGGGTTTATACTGGAGCAATCTAGGTAAAGTACCTTGCTCAAGGGTACAGCAGCGTCACCCACCAGGGATTGAACCCACAACCCTCCGGTCAAGAGTCCAGAGACCTAACCACTACTCCACACTGCTGCCCTTATTAGATATCAGACCAGGCTCATCTGAACAATGTGCGCTAATGGAAACCAGAAAATCAGGGTGTGCTTTTCACCTATATTTACCATATAAAAATTCTGTGAGATCACTGAGAATGCACTATTTCCATTATTAATCATTTTCAATCTACACTGCCTTTTTTCCCTATCTCTTCTAATGAGATATTATTCCATTTCAATAGATTTAACCATATCTATATCTATCCAGTGGCACTGGAACAATTTTTAAAGTGGGGGTGCTGAAAGCCATTGAACAAAACTGTAACCTCTGTATGTGATGGAAGCCATGCAAAGCCAATGGGGTGCTACCATACCCCCAGCACCCCTAGTTCCAGCACCCTTGTATCTATCCATACATTCTGCAGTGCTAATCAAACCTAATAATAATGTTAGTAACATTATACATAACATGTGTTAGTACATATCAACTTGATTTAAAACAATCTTATGTTCTAGTCCAAAAATGATACGTTCTCTTTGAGCATGGAATACAGTTGATGACATTCTTAATTATTATAATTTGCATAATATTAAAATTATGTTCTAAATAATTTTATATGTGCAATTGTGACTCCAGGACATGGAGGTTACTCACTCCTGTAACTATCAAATTTTTCCAACTGTTTAAATTTTCCATCTCTAGGAAGTTAATATTCTATTAACCTCCAAGGAGGCTGTGTGGTCCAGTGGTTAAAGAAAAGGGCTTGTAACCAGGAGGTCCCCGGTTCAAATCCCACCTCAGCCACTGACTCATTGTGTGACCCTGAGCAAGTCACTTAACCTCCTTGTGCTCCGTCTTTCCGGTGAGACGTAGTTGTAAGTGACTTGGCAGCTGATGCATAGTTCACACACCCTAGTCTCTGTAAGTCACCTTGGATAAAGGCGTCCGCTAAATAAACAAATAATAATAATATATTCTTATTAAACCAGATCACTATGTGTTGCTACTCGCATAATTCTTTCAATCATTATACATATTCCTCCCCATGGTTTATGCATAATCAGACTATAGTTCTTTGATTCAAACCATAGCTGTAGGAATACATTTATTTAGAAATAAGTAAATTGATTAGACTTTAGATTTAGTATAGAATGAAGTAATGTTTCTTGTTAATCGTGGGAAAGACAGACAAATGGAGATCTGTGAGAGCTACTTCCATGTCTCCTGTAAGAGGTGTACCAGAGAGGTGACACCTCTGACACAATAGGTGTCTCTCATGGTGGAAACTTCAAAGAACTCCAGGAAGCTATCTCTCTCTTTCCTCCCATCAAAGAGTTAAGATTGTAAAAACTTGGAAATGTGTTCTCTTGTGATTGGTTTTAAGGAAAAACATGATGTCACAAGAAACCACATTTAAACTGGAAAATGCTCAATGTTCTTTGTATTGCTCTGATCCGTGCTTGGAGAGAGGATACCTGCAAACTGTCATCATGTAACCTTTAAGATGTCTGGTTGCAACTTTGCAAGTCAGAACTTTTATCTTCAATAAACTACACTTATCTGGACTCGAAAGCAAGAAGCCCATAACTTCTCTTTCGCTTCTTCTTTTATTGCTTATCACAACAATAGCTGCTTTCCTAAATATGTTTTTTTTGTATGTGTGTCCATTCAAATATTTTTTATTATCAAGTCAAATTGTTCAATTCTTGGGTATTTAAGAGTCATTTTATCACCTTCCCATTCATATAGGAGTGATAACATCAGAAATCTGCAATTCCCAATTCTCTATCCGGTTCATCTCTGCTTTCCCATTTGTAGATCAAGCTGCAGCTGGATGTATTGTCTTTATTGCGTTGTGTTTTATTTACGGTTGTGATGGAAGAATCCCATCTCGTGTTGATTTCCAATCACAGTCCACTCCAAACTAGTAGATGTCTCCTCTTATCCTAAGATGAATTCTGTAGGAGAGAAAGATCAAGTGTGAGTGTATATCCTTATGCAATTTTATTCATAATTCACTTTAACATTAACATTGCTTTCTATGTAAGCTCTGTCATACAGCTTACGCTGATCACCTTATACTAAAACTGTGCTCTTTCACACTTTGTATTATTAATTTCAGATTGGTTTCCCCATATTTTGTCCATCATTTCATACAGACCTGGCTTGCATTCTAGTTCACATTCTGAACCAGCCCCCCCCCCCCCCCCCACACACTTTTTTTAATTAATGAAATCCTCAATTTGTAAATGATCCCTGTGGGTTCTGGGTTCACATATGCATTCAGTATTGTGTGCTTTTTGTGTCTGTGTCTGTGTACTGTGTCCTGGTTAACAGCACCTACAAGTTTGCTCTACAGTGCCTCAATAGGGCACTCAATAGTGATAATAATTTATAACCCTTTGTTGTAATGGGGGAAGGGAAATACCCAAGGGTGTGAAGTCTGCATTGGGGTAGTCTACCCAGAATAGCTGTGGGTAGTACAATACAGAATTCCCTCTAACACTAGCTTTTCCTTCTAAGGATCTAACACTTGGCTTTTCTGCTGATTTAGTGTGAGATGTGTTATATTTAGCTAGCTCTATGAAAAATAAGAGGCGTGTGCCATAAGGTTTTTGCAATATCAATGTATTATTGTCTCTCTATCTCTTATTGTCCACATCTATTAACTCATTGTGTTGAATAATTAGTTTGCCTTCTTCGATGCAGAATCCTCGTTTCTGCCAGAGCAAGTCAACTAACACGTAAAGTGTGTGTGTAGCTATGAAATGTACTCTCATATCATTCTCTCTCAGAAAAGAGTACATTGCTCTGTCTGCTTGTGGTAGTGTTTGCCCAAGCTGCAATTTGATTTGAGACGGTTTCTCTGCCCCGATCTAAACTTCTGGAAAGCAAACAGAATGTTTCATTAGCTTTTCTTTTTGGGGTTAAGCTTTAACCCGGCTCCTTCCAGCAACTCCTGTTCTTCTGTGGTATCTGCTTGAAACAAAAAATCATCAACATCATTAATAACATTGTATGACTGTAAGCACTCCTGCAAATCAGACTTCATATCCGGGCCACTTGTTATTAATGCAGCAACACTGAGTTCAGTATTCTTATCCAATTGACTGTTATCAGAATTTAATTGCCATAAACCATCCGGTTTCTTAACTGGCAACTCTGGGTTGTTAACTGCTAAGCTCTCTTGCTGTAGCAGAGGTTCTGTCTGTGTATCTTTGTGACACAGCTCAAGTTTCTGTGAGGGTGTGTCACTGTCTTTGGAAACCTGCATGTCTGACACCTTCCCATCAGGCTCCATTGTTACACTCAGCTCCCCCTGTGTGTATCTGTGGTAACCTGTTTTGTGTTTGATGCATTTGTGAATCGCAAATAACATAGCTCTCATCTTGGTTCCAGCAGATCTTCGTAATGATCAACAACCAAGCACATTCTTTCTTTTGTTTTCTGTTTAGAAATTGCCATTTTTCTCTTCATTTCAACACATTTTTCATAATCCAATTCGCCCTGTGTTCTCACTAGCTTATTCAACAATTTCACATATTTTATCTGAACATCCATCAGTTCTTTTTGAATTTCCTCCAATTCTGTTTCTGTAGAACTTTCTAACACAATTGAACTTAATTTATCCCTCAGCTTGCTGTTCTCTTTCCCAAGTTCTAATTGTGTAGCAACAAGAACTGTCTCTGCTGTTTTAAACGCTTCCCACTCTTTTAATTCAGTTTCCAATTTTTCAATTTGACATTTTAGTTTTGGTATTTCATCACTTTATCCTTCAAATATTCAACAATTTGATTCATAGCCATTACACAATTTGCCTGCTTTGTTTTCTTTTTCTTTTCTTTTCGATTGCGTCTCACACATGCGCTCAATATGTGTTCATACACATTTCTTTCATTCTCTGAACTTTCATAAGGACCTTCCTTACAATGTTTTGCTGTCCATCTCCCGGCCCACAAACTCCAATTCTCTTCCATTTTTAATTATATCTTATAACCTCTGTTACGATACACAAACAACAGACAGATTCTTATACTGCGATATAAGTTTCTTGTCTTGACAAACACTTGGGATCCTCTCCCATTTCCAGGTGATCAATCTGATTCTCCAACAGTATATTTTTAACACTTATTTACAATGAGCAAACAGTTATAGTGCTTCATAAAAGTTTTGCCCAAGGTCTGTATAACCTCCGCACAGGTTGATCTAAAATGTATTCTCGTAAGTTTTTAGTCTCCTGTCCACGTCTAACACTATACAATTTTCATACCCATCATACAATTGACAAATCCTTATAATGTCCTGCCTAAGGTCTGTATAACTCTGCACACGGCGACTTTACATTTATCCTTGTAAATATCTCAGTCCCTTGTCAACTGCTATACATTTATTTCCAAACTGTTACACCATATTATATCAACACAAACTTATACTTATCTGAGTTTCTGGTTTGATCCGCGCAGTCTCAGTCTGTTCCTGTTGTTTTCTGGCTGCCTGTTGATCTGGAAGCAGTCTCCGCCTCTCAGCTGTGATCCCTCCGGCCAGTTGGGCAGCATGGAATGTCGTCACCGCAGTCCAGGTTACAAAACTCCCCGATTTTTTTAAAAAAAACATTAGCTAAGAACGACGGTCCTTTTTTCAAATAGGATGGCTCGCCAATGTTGAGATAAGAAATAAAAGAAGAAAGGAAAGAGAAGTTGTGGGCTTCTTCTTGTTGAGTCCAGATAAGTAGAGTTTATTGAAGATAAAAGTTCTGAGTTGCAAACTTACAACCAGACATCTTAAAGGTTACATGGTGACAACAGTTTGCAGGTATCCTCTTTCCATGCACGGATCACAGCAATACCAAGAACATTTCAGTATTCTCAGTTTAAATGCAGTCTCTCAGTGACATCATGATTTTTCCTTAAACCAATCAGAAAGACACAAATCTCTTATCACTTGGTTATTTGTCCATTTGTCCTAACCCTAGCTTCAAAGCACCTGGTTCAATCCAGTTTCTCTTTGAAGTAGCTAGTTTTTATAAACCTCATAAAATCAATGGTAATTTCCTAAGAAAACTTGTTTTATATCTAGTTTGTAAAGATGTTTAACAATATGTTGGTACCTCTAACACAAAAACAATGATCCACCCTAAATGGCAAATGCCTTACATGTTAGAAATGGACAAATGGACAGTAGGCCAAAACCTACATTTTAAAAAATGTCTTGGAGGTCAGCCTTGTCCTAGCAAGGACAAAGTGACAAGAAATATCTTTACCAACTTACTGTCTAACTAGGAATTTAACCAGAATCTGACTTAATGTTTAACCCATTCTGTGAGTTGTATTCTAAGACCAAAAATTAATTTATATCTAAATAAAATGTTCAAACAACCACCCACACGCACCACTCAAGCCATCTATGACAAGTCCTCATGAAGAACTTGATAGATTGCCTCACATGGTTTGGGCACAATCTTTCCTATGGTACTTTTACCAGCATGGTACAAGCAGGACAGGCTTTTATAGGATTCTCCTGGAAAGAATATTTACAAGAAATTAATTGGTACTGTGGATCTATGCTTAATAAAAACTTTAGATATAAATGTTATTACATTTCATTTACCGTACCTGTAGCCAGAAATCTCAGTGTGATAGCCAGTCGTTCTGAAAGGCAAATTGAAGATCTAAACTGTATTTTCTTTTTTGATGGGCGGCATGACCTTCTCCAGCAAAAAGTTGATGGACTGTATGTCCATACATAAGAAGCTACAGTAATTGTTTGGGTCTTCAGACAATTCCTGTAAAAGGTTATCATGAGCACCCTGCTTATGCCTCCTAGTGATCCACTGTTTTATCCAAACAGCTCTTTTTATTCATTTGGCACGATCACGTCGCCATTTAGCCAAAATTGAAGATATAAGTACTGCCAAAGCCTTACGTTTTTGCTTATTCATTCGCCCCATTGCCGCTATACTTTATTATTATTATTATTATTATTATTATTATTATAATAATAATAATAATAATAATAATAATAATAATAATTATTATTATTATTATTATTATTATTATTATTATTATTATTATTATTATTATTATTATTATTATTATTATTATTAATTGGGGAGTAGGCAGGGGGTGAACTATGCATCAACAACTGCTGGGATGTCAAACACCAGAAAAAACACAAATTGTGTGTCTCTTCTCGCAATTTCATCGGGCAGTGTGTGATGCCCACTTGCAAAGATTTTTTTGCAATACGACCATCGCACTGAGCAGTGTGTTCCGAGTGAATATTGGATTTTTCCGATTTTTCCAATATTCTTTTATTAGTACTAAATAAACACTTTAGTGGTAACAATTAAGAGGTCTTTACCCATTCTAGATTATACTTGGCAACTACAGTACTGCCATTTAGAAGAACCCTGAAATGTTTATAATTCATCAGGGAATCCACCCACTAGTCTAGCGCAGCGCAATGGGGTCCCAAACAGACAATTGAGCACTGTGTTAACACCCGCTGAAACAAGTCCTAAGTAGCAACTGCATGCGTTTGGACTGACACAGAAAGAGGAAATCAAAGAAAGAAAAGTAAGAAAAAATAAAGTCCTTAGAGAAATACCATTCAAAAAAACACCCCAAAGTGGTTAACTTTCTTTCACATGAAAACAATATTTTAATCAGCCTATCAGAGCATCTGTACTGGCTTTTCTGTTGGACAAAGTTAGTGTTGCATTGTTATTTTGAATTACGTTGCTAAAATCTAGTTTTCAGAATTGGAGGTAAAATACCAAAAATGGACGACAAAGCATATTTTGGCTGAGGATCGTGTCAAGAAATTTCCCCAAAAAACTTTACATGCAGATGGAGGTAAATTGTTTTGCACATCTTGTGATGTGACTTTGGAGAAAATACGATTGATCGCTATTTAGCTTCTGAATCACACATTAAATAAAATACAGAACGTAAAACAAATAACAGCTTTCAGAAAACAAACTTGAAAGTCAGCGAAGTTAAATCAGTACTACAGGTACGATCTAGCACAGCCACCTCGCTTCAAACAACCTGCTGCTTACTTTTTAAATAAGGTTAGAATTTTAGACCCGAATACAGTAGCACCTTTTCTTTTGACTCGGTACTAATAAAAATAATTCCTGTATGGGACAAACACCATGACAATGAACGTGCTGCATATATAGCCTTTATTAAAAAATGCCAGATGCCCTTGAGGGTAACCGAGTTTTGGCATCGTTTCTAATCAATTTCCACATCTGTATAACTTGGTAAACCATTGCCTTACACTTCCAACCAATTCAGTGGATGCAGAACGTGCAGTCTCGATGTATGGGCAAGTCTTCACAAAACAGAGATGCCCTGAATATCAAAGCTTTTCCGATTCTGGTTCCGCTGTTTCAAAAAGTCCTAATGGAGATGGGAACCTATTTCAAACAGGCTCCGTCTAAATAAGGGTCTGATGTGGGTGCAGTGACTCTGACTACTTTGGCGATGGAGCCCAATGGGCTGCTAGAGATTGCTGCGATTTCAGAGGATGAATGGTAGCTGCTTTGCCAAAATGAAAAATAAATAAATAAACAAATAATATATATATATATTTATTTATTTCGACATTTATTTATTTATTTATTTATTTATTTTTCATTTTGGAATAAAATATCCTCCCTATCTGAAACTATACAGTATACACTTAAAAAATTAGGCTACATTAAAATGACCTCTCTAACTTTACTTTTTTTCTCTTTGTCCTCATGTACTTGTTTTATTACTGTGTTCTAGTAAATGCATCTTCTCTTCTTTCTCCGTATCTCCTGAAACATATGCCTGTTTTGTTTTTCTTCGCCTTTACTACCTTTCAATCCCACCTGTCCATTGACTGAAATCCTGAAATGACGTAAAAATGGTTATTAACATATAGGCTTGTCATTTAAATACTGAATAGTTATTCCGCCACTTTTATGTAAATTGCACCCCTTCCACCTGTCTGAAAACAGCAGGAAAGTGTTTCATTTTATGAAGGAAACAACGTTCGGGATACAGACACAGACGGAGAGCGAGTTTCGGACTGTCGGAAGGCACTTTTGATGCTCAGGGCCAGAATGTCAGCAACTGTTGGGGGATGTTGCATGCTTGCTTTTAACAAATGACAGCACTCCACTTTAGTAAGGAAATGTTATCTACTTAGGTTTATTTAATGTTTAAACAGGTCCGCGAAATCCTAATTTTATTCCATAACCTACCTGGGAAAATTATGTAAATTCTCCGCAATTTAAGTAGACCCCTAATAATCATGGATGATATGCTTGCTATTACTATAATTTCATCCATTATTGAGAGGAAGGGTATATCAGGTATGTAATATTATTTTCATGTATGCATTACAAAGTAGTTAGGCTAAATTGGTTTATTGAAACAAAAAGTATGGTACATAAAGAAAATATTTTATACATTTTAGTACAGCGGGTGGACCTAGTCAACACATACAAGGACAGCTCATTGGGAGAGAATACATAAACCACACATTATGACACAGAACCAAAAAAAAAATTAAAAAAAAAATTGGGGTGAACACAAAGCAATCATGTAGGACACAGCTAATAGCCAGGACCAGAAGTAGTGGACGAATGAATGTTAACAGATGTTAATATAGCAATCTCCTGTGTCATGAAGCATGGTTTACGTATTCTCTCGGCGAGTGACCTACCACTTGCTGTTCTGACTTGCGCTGGTTGTTCTTGCACTGTGCTTCTGCCGCTCAACATGATCGCCACTTCTACATTCAAGGTGGAGCCTTGTGGTGACGGAAGCACATTCTGTATCTTAGAGAGATTGTAGCCTGGCTCTGTTTGGATAGCAGATTCCACAACGTACTCAGCATTGATTGGCTGGGCGCTGTCAGTGTGCCACTAAACGCGCATGCGCTGGGTTTGTAGTTTGAGCAGAATCACACTTTTGGAGAAGTCACTCCTTACAGGGCAGACGTGATTGACTAACCACTGTGTTTGCATTTCATCAGAATAGGGCCATAGGTGTCTAAAAATATATATTTACTCCTTCTGTCTGGTAATTATAGTTTTTCCAAATGAGTATGAAATTAACATATTTTTTATTTTATAAATAACACATTTTGCAAGGCAATCACAAGGCAAACACATACTACAAATGATTAGCATTGGCTCTGATCATAATTTTGTCTGATTATTGTGTAATGGTACTTTATGTAGAACTACCATATACAGTGGTGGGAATCTTGTCTAGTGCTGGAACAAATATGTTGTAATATTTCAACAAACACCTGACATAATGAAATAAGTGTATAAACTGTATAAAACTAGCATGGACCACACAATTGCAGGATGAAGTTAAATTATTGTTCTGAGTACTTGTTTCTTGGTATTTTCATACAGCTAATATTAATGTATTCCTCTCTGGAAACCAGCCTTTGCCTATTTGATTGAAAGGAGAAAAAAACACGTTCATCTTACAAAATTAGACACAAAAACCATGAGTGCTTAGAAACCTTAATAAAGTAATATTCAAACATTCAATGTCCATGTTTGTCCCCACACTATAGTTAAAGAGATTAAAGTATTTGTCAGTTTTGTGGTCAAAGCAACAAGCCAATGCAATGCTATAGTGACAATACATATAGGGGGAAAACCTGAAAATGGTGAAGGTGACATATAAGTTCATGGTAGAATACTTTTTGTTGGCCCAGAAAGCCACTTGATTTCCTGATGACATAAGTCTGCAGAGAATAATCTGTCAAGTGTAGTTTGTGAATAAGCAAGTAGCTGTGATGGTGGCCTTGCAAACAGTGGTTTGAAAAAGAAGTTCCCTGCCAGGCCACTGGTTTTGTTTTCTAGCAGCTTTACACTATTCACAGTAAAGAGGACCATGTAATAAAATTAAATAGTGCAACCAAAACAAACTGAAAAATGAGCAATTTTGCAGACTTCACTAACTGAGCAGAAAAGGATAACTTGTCCTTGAGTTTGCTTTCTGAAAGTCATCTTGCCTAACATTTCCAACATCCTCTTGCCCAGTATGACAGCTGTGGTCAGTCACCTTGTTCTTTTCCTTGAAAACTTACAGCAAAGCTCTATTTTTAGCACATGTCTAAAAAAAGAAGTACACTGCATGTATGCTATTTTGTTTTCTAATTACTAAATGGTTTCCTTCTCTTCAGCAAAGTTTAGATGTGATCCATAAAACTCCATTACTGTACGATGTCAATTCCTAGGCAGGTTACAGTAGTTGTCATCGGTTGACATTGGGAGAAATCACATTAAACAACTTGCAAAACCCCTCTTGAAAAAGAAAAAAGTGTCATACAGCTGCATGGAGGATCAAAGGACTTCAATTCATACTTATTTAACAAGAGAATCTCACAATTCTATACCTTGTTTTGAACACCTCTGAACGAAAACTCCTCAAGGTAAAGAGATCCAGGAAAAAAAAACTAAAGCTTAGTATTAAACCAACAACAATTAAGAAAAAAATACGGAGCAGAGAACTCTCATGATTAAAATGATATGCTGTAAGTGGTAAGGTTTTATCAGTATACTCATTTTGCGGAAGAGTTCAAACAAACAGTAGAAAAACCCCAACGATATTGCATTCTTATAAATGAAATCAAAATACCTTAAGATGTCCTCAATGTAACAAGATTGCTGGGGAATTGATCATACTCTGTTTTAAAAGATAAAAGCAGCTGTTTCCACAGATAATACTGAAAAATATAAACAGCCTCCATCTTTTTGGAAATTGCCTCTAAATGGCCTCTGTAGAGCAGACTTTTTTTGATTGACACACAGAGCGGCCAATAGATAACCAGTACTTTCATGATTGCTCTGTACCCTTAGTGGTCCTTTCTACCAAATGTAACCAATTATTATTCTCAAAGGCAAAGACAAACCCACTTTAAAAAATCTTATAAATAAAAAGTGAAAAAAATATTCCAATGTGGTATTTCAGTAATAGATATATACTGTAAAGGTATTTATAACACTATTTTGTGTAATATCAGATAAATAAGCCTACTAGCATAGACATAAAACAAAATGTGGGCAGTGAATGCATTAAATCAATTTGGAATCTTCTGCAGTATAAACTATACCTGGAGCATTTGTGAGCCACACAACAGCATTGTAATCTGTTCTGGACCACGCATTTTAACGTGGGGACGGGAGCATGTTATGTCTGAAAGGGAGTATTCGTTTTCCTGACAGAATTGGCACTAGTTAGCCCATTTATAGGAAATGTTTTTGAGATCCCAGGGCCTGCAGCGATAAACGTAAACAGTGGAGCAGATGGCAAGCGATGCAGCCAGACTTTACCAAGAGGTACCAAAGAGGGGGGAAATTGGAAAGAGTCTCTCCTAGGAGTGGATTACAGAAAAATGCTGTTTAAAGCTGTCAGGTTTTGTTTACTCCATAACAAAATGCTCAAGTGATTTTCTAAAATGTCCGAATAGATCATGTAAAAGTTTTGTCTATCAAGCTTTTTGGGCATAAATAATAAAACAAAATAATAAAGGCATGCTTAGACTTTCTGCCCTGACATATTAGGTAATTTGATTTTGGAGAAATCTAAAGCAAATGACTTAAAACATAAAACTATTTTTTTCTAAAACCTAAAACCCTATTTTTGTTGTCTTTAGAAGCTGCTCAACTCCTTAAAACTATCAGAAGACTGTCACAGATTTGCCATAGTAAATTGTCACTGTATTGTAGCAGTGGTTTTCCAGTGCTTTATATTATACACAGGGCTTCTTTCAAAAAAATGAAATCGGTGGATAGCCAATAAACAAAATATAAAAAAACAAAAATAATAATAAATACATTTCCCAGTGCTGCTGGGCAATGTCCCGCCTTCCTGACTTGCATCTATCATTGATTCGTTCTCAATACTTTAAACCCGCCCCAACTACTGAATGATAGCACATTCCTACATTTCTATTGGAGACTCGGCTTGCGAGATTTAAAATGAGATTACAATCAGGATGTCAGCGGGATTTCAAGCTGTATTACAGTTAAGATACAGAGGATTTAAAACAGAATTGTGGCGAAATGTACAAAAATGCCTACATGTGCAAGTACTGTCGAGTTACTACTATACATATTTTGACAGTAAAAAAAAAAACGCTCACGCGTTTTGGAAAGTAACCGAAAACACTAATTTCATACAGTATATCAAAAACGAAAGCCCCGAAAAAAAGATTTACATAAAACTCGAAAATAGCTAAAAATAAGCACCAAAAAATACAATTAATAAAACCTGGAAAACAGAAGTACTAATTATACAGTACTCCCCCTTTATAACGCTGTAGTCGGGAGCCACACAGTATTATGCGACTGTGCTCTTTGTGTTCCATGTTATAATGAGAAACAAAGAGCTTGTTTTACGGCATTACGGGGCAAATAGGAGCCTTGAACGCCCTGCTTTGTAAACTGTTCCGTGGTATAAAGGGCCCCCTTATAATGGAAGAGCACTGTATATGTAGGTTTCTGATTTTCAGTGTTTGACCCCGACTTTTAAGAAGATAAGAACATAAGAAAGTTTACAAACGAGAGTAGGCCATTCAGCCCATCTTGCTCGTTTGGTTGTTAGTAGCTTATTGATCCCAAAATCTCATCAAGCAGCTTCTTGAAGGATCTCAGGGTGTCAGCTTCAACAACATTATTGGGGAGTTGGTTCCAGACCCTCACAATTCTCTGTGTAAAAAACTGCCTCCTATTTTCTGTTCTGAATGCCCCTTCATCTAATCTTCATTTGTGACCCCTGGTCCTTGTTTCTTTTTTCAGGTCAAAGAAGTCCCCTGGGTCGACATTGTCTATACCTTTTAGGATTTTGAATGTTTGAATCAGATCGCCGGATAGTCTTCTTTTTTCAAGACTGAATAGATTCAATTCTTTTAGCCTGTCTGCATACGACATGCCTTTTAAGCCTGAGATAATTCTGGTTGCTCTTCTTTGCACTCTTTCTAGAGCAGCAATATCCTTTTTGTAACGAGGTGACCAGAACTGAACACAATATTCTAGGTGAGGTCTTACTAATGCATTGTAAAGTTTTAACATTACTTACCTTGATTTAAATTCAACACTTCTCACAATATATCCGAGCATCTTGTTGGCCTTTTTTATAGCTTCCCCACATTGTCTAGATGAAGACAACATAAACTCCTAGGTCTTTTTCATAGTTCCCTTCTTCAATTTCAGTATCTCCCATATGATATTTATAATGCACATTTTTATTGCCTGCATGCAATACTTTACATTTTTCTCTATTAAATTTCATTTGCCATGTGTCTGCCCAGTTCTGAATGCTGTCTAGATCATTTTGAATGACCTTTGCCACTCCTCCTATTTTTGTGTCGTCTGCAAATTTAACGAGTTTGCTTACTATACCAGAATCTAAATCATTAATGTAGATTAGGAATAGCAGAGGACCTAATACTGATCCCTGTGGTACACCACTGGTTACCTCGCTCCATTTTGAGGTTTCTCCTGTAGTCAGTACTTTCTGTTTTCTACATGTTAACCACTCCCTAATCCATATACTCTCCTTTAAGAATTCAATTGATACCTGTTAAGTCATTTGTGTATCTCAATCACAACTGAGAAAATAAATGGCATTTTATATTGGCCTTCATTTTTCATTTACAAGCAGAAAATACAAACAAGATCGCAACATGTTAATAAGCTACTAATCTTTATTAAAGCTATAATGAAAAATAAAGTATTTTATGCTGGACACACTTTATTACAATCGTTATGCGTAACTGTATTTATATCAATAAAGATGAGTCGCCTCTGCTTTTAAATGAAAAAGTAAGACATGATCTAAAAGCTCATTTAGTTGTTTCAAAGAAAAAAAAAACTGTACTATTAATGCATTCCTCAGTTGTGATTGAGATACACGAATGGCTTAACAGGCATCAATTACATTTTTAAAGGAGAGTAGAAAAGTCAGGGTAAAACACTGAAAACCAGAAACCCTATGTATGTATACTGTATGCCAGGGGTGGCCAAACTTCCTCACCCTACGAGCCGCATACTAAAATTTTCATATGGTCGAGAGCCGCAAGACACATACTGTAAAACATGAAATGTTTGCGAGCAAGACATTTTAAATACTAGCATTGTTTTACTTTTTGTATTCTCTCGAACATTATAATGGAATCTTGCACTTTATACTCTGTGCAGTAGTTATGTAATTTCTATTGTACTGCATATCTACAGTGTATTAAACTTGAAATGTAACACTATGGTGTTTTTCCATCATTTCTGTTTATACTGTATGTATTACACACTTTAAATAAAATATATTCAGTTATTATGCAGCAAAATATGATAACTGCCCTGATTTCACCAACAACACCACATAAAAAGACAATTTTGTAAGGATTATTTTTGACAAGGTCGGCCAGGGTGTCCTCGGCCTGCCTGTAAGCTGCCCAGAGCTACGTGGTTCTCCGACGCTGTAGCTCTGAAATGGCTGCATGGTGGGCCTGCAGAGTGAAAAGAAGCGGACGGCTGACGGCACACATTTCGAAGGACACGTGTGTCCATCTTCGTCTCTCCTGAGTAAGCAGTGAGCCGGTTTGAAATCAAAATAATAATAATAATAATAATAATTGGGCTTTCCAAATTGGGGAGAAAACGAGAAAAAATAATTGCAGATTCCAAATTTATAAAAAAAAACAAACAAAAAAACACTGTATTTATTTTGAAAGGGATTACAGTACCTGCTCATGATGAGACGTAAGATATGTAAATATAATATTAATTTTAGACCTGCAATACAACATTTAATCATGCATTGTGTAGTCTAGCGCCAACACTCCAATTTTATAAAAAGATTTATTAATCTGAATAAGGACTTTTGACACGAGCGATATTCCATGCCATACAAAACTCGCTTGAGTCGTTACATCAGCTTCTTTACTGAACGCCGAAAGAAGCGCCGGCTGACTGCTGAGACGTGCTTTTAAAGAGACCAGCTTGTTTCTCCTCAAGTCTGATCCAGGAGGATATTCAAATGAAAGTTTGTTTCATAATGACGTTGCTCGCCTTGTACAGACTAGTGTGTAAGCAATTTGTTGCAGATGAGACCCAGGTTTACCACAGTTTTCAGTGAAAGCAAACTTCCTCCCATTCTGGCTTGTCCTCACTGACAGTTTATAGTTATTGTCTTGACCAACATTTTTACTTTAAAAAATGAAAGGCTGGTGAAGATATTCACATGTTAGTTAGGACAATTTATGTTTTTTTGATCTTCGCTGTTCTTGTACAATTGTATTGTATAGTCAATAAGCTGCATAACTACAAACACTGTATTTGTAATTGTGAAAACTAAACATTGTGAAATTTCAGAACTGCAATTGTATTTACAATGTTATATTGGCTATTTTGCAGTGTGGAGTAGTGGTTAGGGCTCTGGACTCTTGAGCGGAGGGTCGTGGGTTCAGTCCCAGGTGGGGGACACTGCTGCTGTAGCCTTGAGCAAGGTACTTTACCTATTATTATTATTATTATTATTATTATTATTATTATTATTATTATTATTATTATTATTATTATTATTATTATTATTATTTATTTCTTAGCAGACGCCCTTATCCAGGGCGACTTACAATTGTTACAAGATATCACATTATTTTTACATACAATTACCCATTTTTACAGTTGGGTTTTTACTAGAGCAATCTAGGTAAAGTACCTTGCTCAAGGGTACAGCAGCAGTGTCCTCACCTGGGATTGAACCCATGACCCTCCGGTCAAGAGTCCAGAGCCCTAACCACTACTCCTAGATTTCTCCAGTTAAAACCCAACTGTACAAATGGGTAATTGTATGTAAAAATAATGTGATATCTTGTAACAATTGTAAGTCGCCCTGGATAAGGGTGTCTGCTAAGAAATAAATAATAATAATAATATTCTATGGGCCTTATTTACGAAAGGGCGCTAAACTTTATGGTGCGCGATAATTGCAATTACGTTAATGATTTCCGTATTTACAATTACAATTTTATTCATTATCGCGCTAATTAGTGGGCATATTATGGTGCACACTCATTTTATTTTGCCATACTAAGGTAATCAGAATGAATATGTGAGTTATATGGTAATGCATGATAATGTATTTAAATGAGGCACCCTGCTCTGAATAATGAGATGAGCTTCATTCACACCGTATTTACTAAAGGGCGATAACTGTACACTGCACATTAAAGTGAGTGATAATTAGTTTGTTTGGACACCAGGCTTTAACCACTGATAGGCGCTCTATTTAAACCTATTTTTCTGGCCTGAAAACTAGTGAGTGCAGTTTGAGTCGTTTTTACTGACTCGATATGTTTGATTCATTCAGTTAGGTGAATCAAATCAAAAGATTTGTTTGTTTGATTCACCACTCTTTACCACTCTTTTCCCCCGGGGGGGAGGGAGGGTTAGGTCGGCCAGGGTGTCCTCGGGTCACCGCACACCAGAGACCCCTGTAGTCTGGCCGGGCGCCTGCGGGCTTGCCTGTAAGTTGCCCAAGAGCTACGTTGTCTTCCTGTAGACCGAACAACTCATTTGACCACTGTCATTACTAAACTCCAGCCATGGGGAAATCTTCAGCCAGTTTGCCTGAAAATGTATCTTTAACTTTCCCTTCACTGACATTGCTTATAGTGATGTTGAGTCACTAAGGCTGTATCTAAGCCTCTAGTCTAATCTATGTATTAGTGGTGCGTGACTGAGTTTAGTAAAAATACCCTGAGTATTTATTTTTTGCAAAATTACCAGTTGTATTTTTTCATTATGAAAGTTTTTTTTTTTTTTTAAATTAGATTTTTTATACCATTTGATTTTTACAATGGAAAAGTCACCTATATTTTAATTTTGTAACAATTAGTGTGTTAATCACTCATAAAACATTGATTTGTGTTTGTTTGAATTACTATTTCATCAACATAATAGGCTCTGTATTTCTTTTTTGTTGTTTTACGAGTATGAAATCGCCTTGGTGCCCTTGGGTTGGATTTATGCTTTGCCTTTTTGCCCCCTAGAACTGCTTTGGTGCCCCTGAATAATAATTTGTGCACTACAGCCTGTTGCTTGTTACATCCCACTGCAGCCTTGTGCCCAGCATAAAGCTAGCGGCTTTGTCGCTCCTTCCCAGGGATCCAGCAGCGTAAGTCAGCTGACTTGTGCTCTCCCTCCAGACTGCGTAGCTCTGGCTGGAGTTATTGTTTCTTGTTTTTTATTTACAGGGCATTTTATTCTCATTTTATTCCAAGGCATTATTTACTGTGACATTGTATTATTGTTTGTGTTTTCCTTTTCTTTTACAGAGTATGTGCAGGCCGGTCTGCAATGTGGTGCTTTGCACACGTACAGTGAGAGCAGCTGCTGCACAGGACGAAGGTGCACCCTGGAATAAATCTCATCCACAGCATCTTGATGCTATTTTGATGACTGCTTTTAGCATCACCACTGCAAAGGCTGTTAGTACCATCTAACAAGCAGGCTTCCCTCAGTCTTGTATGTTGTACTGACTGAGTGGTTTTGCCAGTGGCTTGTACAGGTGGGCATCCCTGTACATTGCTACGAACTGGTACCGAACCGACCCGGTATCATGCTGGTTCCAACCTGGTATCGTACCGTATCGGCCCAGTGTTAAAATCAAGAACCAACCCGGTTCTGTCCCGGTTTCTACCCGGTCCTGCACGTCCCACTACTGATCAGTGCTCACGCCCCCGATCCGGTACCAAACCGGTCTTGTTCAGGTCTTGACGCGCCCGGTTGCTATCTATAAGCAGATTATAATAGTATTCTGGTAGCCTACCAGTCCTATTTGCTTAGGTCCCTTTCTAACAGTCACAGGCCCTCCCCACAACAGCTGGATGATCTGCGCCTGGTTAGGAAGACCCTGCTCAGTCTGTCAAAGCTGAATGGGCAGGCAGTAGGCAGGAATCTGGCTGCGCTGATAGCTGCACGTAGGCAGCTCTGGCTTTCCCAGGCACGTGTGTCTGACGGGGACAAAGCACTGCTGTTGGATGCTGTTCGGTGTTATTCCCCCCAAAACACCATCGCTAAAAATGAACACACAATAGGTAGATTATTATTATTTTTGCTCAAATTCTTACACCAAAAAAAACAAACTGAGCAAGTAGCTTTGACATGGTTCAAGTAGCAGCTCCCTGCGTTATTAAACGAGTAGGAGAGATAACATAACAGTGAACAAAACACAATCTTCAGAAGTGCATCGATTTTTGTTTTCATTTTTTTTTTGTGCAATACATTCTCACCACCTTACATAGTTCTGCTTTTTAACTAGTGAAACTAGTAGTTTCTTGAAATCGAGTGTCCAGCAATGCACCATAACAAAACTGCAAATCCTTTGCAACTGTAAATTTCAAAAATTGTGAACTTTATAAAGTCTCTCAAATGTAAACATCTAACATTATGTACATCCAGCTGTTCATCATTGTGATGCAGAACACTCTCCATTGCCTGACGAAGTTTCTATTTCTATTTTTTTTTCAAAGCCTTGTTGTTTGTACAGGTTTTGTAACAGCGGTTTGCAAACTACACTGCAGACCGAACAACTCATTTGACCACTATCGTTACTAAACTCCAGTCATGGGGAAATCTTCAGCCAGTTTGCCTGAAAATGTATCTTTAACTTTCCCTTCACTGACATTGCTTATAGTGATGTTGAGCCACTAAGGCTGTATCTAAGCCTCTAGTCTAATCTATATATTAGTGGTGCGTGACTGAGTTTAGTAAAAAAAATACCCTGAGTATTTATTTTTTGCAAAATTACCCGTTGTATTTTTTCATTATGAAAGTTTTTTTTTTTTTTAAATTAGATTTTTTATACCATTTGATTTTTACAATGGAAAAGTCACCTATATTTTATTTTTGTAACAATTAGTGTGTTAATCACTCATAAAACATTGATTTGTGTTTGTTTGAATTACTATTTCATCAACATAATAGGCTCTGTATTTCTTTTTTGTTTTTTTACAAGTATGAAATCGCCTTGGTGCCCTTGGGTTGGATTTATGTTTTGCCTTTCTGCCCCCTAGAACTGCCTTGGTGCCCCTGAATTTTCACACGCAACGAAGGCAACATTGCCTTATCCTTCATGACCTTAACTTCATGCCCTGGATGTGTACAGTTGCCTATAACATAATCCACCAATTTACCACCCAAACAAACCTGAAACAAAACTTGGGAGCAGATGAAGCACTAATATTAGTTTACTTCTCTGAGAACTACAAATATAAAAATCACTCTCAAGTGCAGTCTGCCCATTTTGGGGCTTATGTAAGACAATTTCCAAAAAGTGTATATGCACACTTTGAGACAGCTTGAGACATGAAGTGGCAGTTTGGGGCCACCTGATCCCAGTTCTTAGGTGGTTGAAAGAAAACAACCCTTGTGTCACAACACTACATTTCAGCAGTGATGGTCCTACCAACCAATACCGAAACAAAGGAAATGTCTTCCTGAGGAGCACTGTTCCTTTCCTCCACGGTTTCAAAGCTGTCTTTTGGAACTTCTCTGAGGCTGCCCATGGCAAAGGGCCATATGATGGAGTAGGAGGGACACAGTGGTTACAGTGGTTAAGCACTGGTATATCTTTGTATATAAAGTTATTCTGGGAAAACTTCCATCTTATATTAGTGCTCTGGTAACCACCAGTACTAATATTTACCAACTTAGATCCCAGTCAATATTACATTTTCCAATTCCCAAAAATATGTACTGTTTGGGAAAAAAAGGCTTTCAGTTATTCTGCCCCTTGGTCATGGAACAACCCTCAAAAACACTTAAAACTATCTGATTATATATCATTAAGCAATTTAAAAAATCAGGTTGGAAATTTTATTTCTGATAAATGTACTTGTTTTATTTAATTTTAAAGTTGCAAATAATCCAATGAAATGCATTGAATAATTACTTTTTAATGGTGTTATTATTTTTGAAATGTTCATGTTAATCTATGTAGTACCATGTTTGTGATGGTTTCTGTATTGCTGCCTTCTTGGCCAGGTCTCTCTTGCAAAAGGGATTTTGAATCTCAATGTGACTTCCTGGTTAAATAAAAATAAGGAGAGGAGAGGGCATCAACAATGGTGAAATGATGACCCAGAAAGTACAAGATCGAACCAGCATACTCCTAATGATGGTGACTGAGGAAGACATCCATATTGTTGATGAGCAACTACCCAGTCTGAAGACAGCAAAAGGAACAATGCAGATCCACCAGATTTTCAACAGTCAAGCAGGTGTAATAAACTATCGACCACTATCATGCTATTGCAAGACACCAAACTTCTGCTGCTGCTTTGGAGTTATCAGAGACCACAACATTTCACCAGTGCCTGCTATATATCAGATGATGCTAAACAAGGTGAAGACTGTGCTGAAAGTCTACAACTAGTGGAAAAAGTCTCATCAGATCTCATTGGGAAGTTATGTGTAGTGGAATATGATGGGGATGTGTATCCTGGAAAGATAACAGGATTTAAACCTGACCAGCTGCAGGCTGAATGTATGCACTGTGTGGGGAACAATAAGCACTAGCGGTCTTCAACTACAACAGACTGTATGTTTTACTTGTTGGACAACGTAAACAAACCAGAATCACTTGAACCGAAACAACAAAGTGGGCAACACTTCAAACTGGATCACAGCTTGTGGGAGGTCACCAAGTAGAGGGACGTGCATTACTGAAAAAAACTGTCACAATACATACAGTAATTAGATACTGAGGATCTTGAAATGCATAGTACAAGTAAAACAAAGTAAGTGGCCATAGAACAACTTTTATATTTATTTTACAATACTGTTGCCAGACAAAGGCATTTATTTTTCAAAAATCGTTACCTGTTTTAAGTTCCCCAAGGTCAAATGATATTTGCAGCTTAATTGACTTAATAATATGCTAATTGTTGTAAAGAGCTGTTTTCTCTAATGCATTACTTACTGTTGCTCTCTCTGGCAATGTCCCTATTACAGCAGTATACATTTCATCTTACAGCAGTTCTGGAAGAGAGTTTTGTTATCTTATGTTTTTATGCTAACTTTTTCATAAATTTGACTTTAATACATTCAGATAATTGGACAATTTGTTCTTTCATGATTTTGCTGAGCTGTACCTCTTTATTTTTAATGTATTTCATATAGTAACTTTTCCCTCACATTTTCAAATTGGCATGATGGTTAGAACATACACTTCTTTAAAAAAACAACAAAAAGAGAAAAAAAAGTAACAATAAATATAATTCTAAAGTGAACATAAAGAGAATTGATTGAAGTGTTTCATTCATATATGCAAAATCCTTTCATTTTAAAACAACATGTCGGTGAGGACGTTTCACTCACTTTACCAATTAAAAACTGCCAAAAATATGGGAAAAAAGTAATATCAAGGGTCCCTTTTTTAAGAATATAACACTTAAGGTTGTGGCAATTATAAAACGGTTCTTATCTGAACAATTTCGGAACAAGAAAAGTGTAAGTGTTGGTCTTTGAATATCTGCATGTTAAATGAAAAATGCCCACATATCTGTATGTCTCATTGTCTACTGTGATTAAGCCTGGAAACAAGAAATAATTCCTTTATTTCCATTGTATTTCTAAAAAAAAATGTTACAGCATGTTTCAGTTTCACAGGCTTATCGTTTTTTTGTGAAGCATGTTTAGATATTAAATATAATGATGAAATAAACTGCTTTAAAATTGTTACTGTGAATTTAGTGAACAATCAAGTTTAGCTTTAGTGTTTGTTTTATTCTTACCACTGATTGTTTTGTAATGTCTTTTTTGTCCTTGCTGGTTACTCCTACTGTATGAGAACTGTTTTTGTTTTGCACTCAACCCCCGAGATAAAAAAAGGTACTTTTATGGGAATTCCACTCTCTGCTCATGTTAGTTTTTCCAGACAATATTATCATTTCAGTCTTCCTGTCTCAAATCTGCCCTCGTAACGCAACATTAGCATCACACTGCACTCCAAGTCACATACAACTGCTTTTTTTTAAATCTTTTTAGTCAATTACAAGAAAAGTATTAATGTATGGCAACAACTGAATTGTGACAAAAAAACAAAGAAAAAAAAGAAAAAAAAAGATTCTTTCCAACACTATTCCGTTAAACAACTCCTTTGACTTATCAATGCTAACCAGACCCCAGACTTGGTTACTACCTTTTTCCCCACAACAGAAGCAAGCAGTAAGCATTTTATTCTTTACAGGTGACCTTGCGTAGGCAGATGACAGACTTGTTATCTACTTTAAGTGTAAGAAATAATTGCCACATTCAAGAAAACAAACACAGAATAACCGTAGGTGTTTCACTGTCTAAAATGCTGCACGTAGGTGCTTA